>NC_142083.1:1647500-2397500 GCF_054644295.1 Miniopterus natalensis
ATATGTACCCCTATGCGTACGTGTGTGTGCACAGGGTGTCCCCCCAGAAAGTACAGACATTTAGCAGCCGGCAGCTCCATTTTGAAAATGAAACGTATTTGAACCAATGCTGCCGTTATCATTCCTCAGCGTGTGTGCGTTTGGGGGACACTGTACGCATGTGGATAGATGTCTGTGCATGAGCAGGAGCGCGTACACTCAGCGCTCTTGCTAAACGCTTAACAGGCCCCGGGAGGGAAGGCCCCGCGCAGCTGGGCTCCTGCGCCCTGAGCGCCCTGCACGCCCTGAGGGCCCTGAGCGCTCCGAGCTCCCGCCGCCCGACGCCCGGAGGCGCGTCCCCGCACGGCTGCGGTACGCGCTGACGCACACAGAGAGGAGCCGTACGCGCTGACGCACGCGGAGAGGAGCCCTACGCGCTGACGCACGCGGAGAGGAGCCCTACGCGCTGACGCACGCGGAGAGGAGCCCTACGTCCTGACGCACGCGGAGAGGAGCCCTACGCGCTGACGCACGCGGAGAGGAGCCCTACGCGCTGACGCATGCGGAGAGGAGCCCTACGCGCTGACGCACGCGGACAGGAGCCGCGCACGCGTGTTTCCGCCTACGCGTTTCCGCCAAGCGGGTCTGAGGACGTTACTTCCTCAAGAGCCCGCCACCTCAGAACAGTCGCACCGAATAGGACCTTTGACCTCTGCCGTCCAACCACGCAGGGCAGAGACCCGCCGGCTTCCGCTCGGGCTCACTTCCGACTTCCGCTTCGAGGACCGTTCGCGGCGCAGGCGCAGCGGCCGCGCGGTCGGAGGCGGCGAGGGCGGCAGGTGTGTGAGGGACGCGCCTCCGCAGGACGGGCTTCGACTGCCGGGCGGCCCCCGAGGGAGACCCGCGCGCCGGACACCGGCCCGTAACCGGGGCCCCCACCGCCGGCCCGCAGCCCCGGGACGGCCATGCCGCGCGGCCGGAAGAGCAAGCTCCGCGCCCGGGAGCGCCGGCGCCGCAGCCGCGCCGAGGCCCGAGTGCGCGGCGCCCAGGCCGCTGCGGGCGCCGCAGGGGCGGCCGTGGGCCCGCCGCCCGCCGTCCCGGGCGCCGCCGCCCCGAGAGGCAGAGGCCAGGCCCCGCGGGGCAGGAACCCGCCCTGGGCGCCGGCGGCCGAGGGCCCCGCGCAGGACCTGCTGGCGCAGAAGGCGGCGGCGCTGGTGGAGTACCTGCTGCACCAGTACCAGGCCCGCGAGCCCGCCCGCCGCGGCGACATGCTCAGGGTGGTGCACAAGCGCTACCGCAAGGACTTCCCCGACATCCTGGCGCGCGCGGCCGGGCGCCTGGAGCTCTTGTTCGGCCTGCGGCTGCAGGAGGCCAGGCCGCGCGGCGGCTCCTTCCTGCTGGTGGACCAGCGCGGGGACGCGGGCGACGGCCGGCGCTGCCCGCCGAGGGGCATCCTGCTGCCGCTGCTGAGCGTCATCTTCCTGAACGGCGGCCGCGCCTCGGAGGAGGAGATCTGGGCGTTGCTCGGCGCGCTGGGCGTCTACGACGGCAAGAGCGACTTCGTCTTCGGGGAGCCCCGGAAGCTGGTCACCCAGGACCTGGTGCAGGAGCGGTACCTGGTGTCCCGGCCGGCGCCCGGCAGCGACCCCCCGCGCCGCGAGTTCCTGTGGGGCCCCAGGGCGCAGGCCGAGACCAGCAAGATGAAGGTGCTGGAGTTTGTGGCCAAGCTCCACGACACGGTGCCCGCCGCCTTCGCGCCCCACTACGAGGAGGCCCTGAGAGACGAGGAGGAGCGCGCCCGGGGCCGGGCCCGCCCCGCACCCGCACCCGGCCCCGCACCTGCACCCGGCTCTGCACCTGGCCCCGCACCTGCACCCGCGCCCGCATCCGGCCCCCCTCCCAAGGCCAGCGGGTGCCCGGGGGCCGCGTCCTGCCGCCACCCTGCCCCCGAGTGACGCCGCGGCCCGGTCTTCACTTTCTCCACGGAAAGGCCTGTGAAGCAGTTTCGTGCACAGTATCCTGTTAGGTTGAAAGAGAGAGACAAAGGAAGAAATCTAAGTAGGGCTTTAACTTCCTTCCCTCAAAGTAGATAGAGGAGGAGACTAGGGAGAGGGTCGTCTGTGTTGTTTATCTTTATGCGTTAAAAGAGTTTAACTTGGTTTTCATGGTCTTCATTAAAGGTGTTATATAGACAAAGTTGAGTGTAACCGCCTTCTTTAACTTGGGGGCCCGCGCTGTTTTCCGTTTTTCACTCGTTAGGTGTGTGTATGGCAGGTCCTCCCGGGAGGTACCGGCGCCCCGACCCAAAGGTAGGGTGACTGGTGCTCACAGGGGCCCCGGGAACCTCGGAGCAGCCAAGCCAGGCACAGGACTTAGTGTGGAGGTTTTTGTTGTTGTTGTTTTTTAAAAGCAAAGCTTGAATGGATACAAAGCCTTTTCCTTTATAATTTTCACTTTTGTGTACATATTTAAAGTTTCCCTAAAGAAAAGTGTCAGAAAAATTGAGAGTACATCTTGTAGCCAAAGAATCAAACTTAAGCACAGGCCTGCAGTCAGGAAAAACAGTCACCAGCTTCATTCTCTTAGCTCCTGTCCTGGGAGGCTGACGTGCTGATGTGCTGATTTAGGCCATTGAGACATGAATTTGTTTTAATTTCAGTGCCTTCTTCCCAGGAAGAAGCTGTATATAAGGGGTACTTCTGTGTGTTAAGGTATTAAGTCAGGCACCCATATTTAAACAGCTTTGCGTATCTAAAAGCTGCACAGAAGTGCAATGTCTAATGGTTTCTTTTCCCTGCAGACATTCACCGCTTTCTGGGCTTCAGCAGTGACATACATGCTTATGGTTCGGAATGTTGACCATCTGATGGGAAGCTGTGGTGCTGTAACGTCCCTGCTCAGAAAGCCTCCCTGGCCCCGTTGCTTAGAGTGAAGGTTCCCCCACCCCTTCCTGCCTGTGTGCCTGGGGTTCCAGCAGTGCCACAAATAAATTACAGATGTGCTGAGATACTGATCCTCTTGGCCTCTGGGGAGCTCCAGGCTATGGTCTCCAGCCACAGGCAGTCTTGTCCATTCATACCAGTCTGCTATACAAACACGGCTATTTTCTATGTGTGCCCTGACACGAGAGGCCCTGGCCCTGTTACATGGTTTAAACTCTGCGTGGCAGTCAAGGCCTTATAATCTCGCACATGCCCTTCCCTTCCAGCCTGACCTCTCACACATCCCCTCGTCACACTCCCGAGACTACCTGCCCTTTCCTAAAACCCTTCACTTTTGCCTCCCGTGCTCTGCCCCACTTAGAATGCCTTTCTTCCTCATCTGCACAGTGGATCTCTTAGGATCCTTTAAAAGCCAGCACCAACAGCACCTCCGTGAAGTCATAAGGAATCTCCCCCGCCTGCACCGTTTTCTCCTTCCTCTGATTCCCGAGAAGGCTGCCCGTTACCCTGTACTTGCCATATTTCTCCTTGTGTTGTAGTTATTTGTGTTCCTGTTTTATCACCCTTCCTAGAGCGCAGACAGCTCAAGAATGGAGACTTTGTGTTTTGTTGCTTCCCACCAGTGCTCACTGGGTCTTGAAAATGCTTGTTTAATCGAATTGACTGCAAACACAAGAAAGGAGCTCAGCTTGTGGTCATTGCCTGTCAGTCGTGCCAAGCAACAAGCTGGCATGTAGATAGGACAAGGTGTGCAGTCTTCACAGCCCGTGTAAGGTAGGCGGTTTGCAAGCTTAATGACCTGCCAATGAACGTTTTACACTAGAAAACACACTGTTGGACCTGCAGAGCAGAGTCCTCTCAGGTCTTCAATAGGGAGCTAAGCTTGGCTTTGTGAGGGTTTCCGGGCTTTGCCGGCACACTAACCAAGTGAATCCCCGGAGGGTGGGCTTGCTGGAAGCCTGGCCAGAGGTTTGTCCCATGAACTGCCTGGGCTGGTCCAGGCCCGGCAAGAATTCCATTTCATGAACTTAAAAAAATCAGTCATTCTTTCATCAACAAGGAAATCCTCTGCCTAGTATTAAATCTAAGATGACTAGGTACAAAGCCATAGAACAAAGGTTATTTTTCTCTCTGCTTGGAATCTTCCAGTGAAGTATATGGAAAAATAGAACCAGCAGTGTGTAAATTGTAAATACTCTGTTTGGAGAGAGGCTTCCCATCCATTCTTTCTCGTTACACCGTGGTTTTGTTTATTTTATGCTTACATTCAAATGACTTCTTATTGAATGGAGTTTTGGAAACAATACCCAGACTAGATGACTTAAACAATTAGATTATATAAATTAGATTACATTTGTTTCTAATAAGGAGCGGCGGTGTACAGCGTTCAGTGGCCCTGACTGCCCAAATCTTGTGCGGCCTTGGACAGCATTTTAATGTTGAGTGTTGATTTTCCCATCTCTGAAACAATGTGAAAAATGCTAATATAGGATCCTAGAGTTAACAATGAGTTGACAAGTCCAGTTTTCTTTGAGCTTCCTGCACATCGAAGGAATTGGTGATTCAGTGTCTCCTTCCTGTGCCTCCCAGGGGCCATGGCCTTCAGAGCCACACATAGGGCCAATATGTAAAATAAGTGGTGGTGACAGCCACCCGCACTGTGTTGCGTTCCACTGCTCACACGGTGCTGTCACATTTGTCATCCCAGGCCATCTTTACCGCAACCCCGAGGAGCAGGTATTCTCAGGAGCATCCCTTGCTCTGTTAGGGATGAGAAGTCATCGCCCAGAAAGAAGTGGCTTGTCTAAGGTCAGAGGCTCAGGATCAGTGACCGATCCAGGGCTCAATCTGAGCTGGATGCTTTTCCCCAGTTCTTAGCGTATTTAGGGAGTCAAGAGGCTGGAGGAGAGTCTAGGGTGGGGAGACGAGTAATAAAACTTGAGAGACTATTGAAGGAAGTAGCTTGGTCATAAAGGGAATTTTCAAACAACCGACTCTATGTTTACATGCTTTGATGTCCACCTAAACCTGCACATAAGTCGGAATTTTAAAGGAGGGAAGAGGAAACGGTGAGATCAGATATGCTGCCAGTTGGCCACACCGTAAGTCTGCTGCCCCAGGACACAGTATTGCCTCACAGTCTGTTTTTATATTCCTGACTCCCTTTCCAGGTTACCAGACCTGCATACTTCATTAACTTGTTAATGAAATGAACAAAAACCGAGGGGGCCGGGAAAATGTAGAGAGGAGGGGCTGATTTAAGGCCACCTTCGCCCTGGCTGGTTTGGCTCAGTGGTTAGAGCGCCGGCCTGTGGACTGAAGGGTCCCGGGTTCGGTTCTGGCCAAGGGTGCATACCTTGGTTGCAGACTCGATCCCTGCCCTCCTGTTGGGGAACATGAGCAGGAGGCAGCCAATCTATGTGTCTCACATCCATGTTTCTCCCTTCCACTTTCTATAAAGCAATGGAAAAAAAACATCCTCAGTTGAGGATTTCAATAAAAGGTCACATTTATTGTAGGAAAAATAAAGTGAAAATGGAAAGTTTCAAACCTAAGGACAATGCCTTTCATCGTGAAAGGCATTAACTTTCTAGTTACTGGATTTGAACGCAAGCTGAATGTCAGATGGTTGTCCAACAGAACTTTGTTTAATGACAGAAATGTTCAGAAATCTGTGTCCATCTGAGAACCTCTGGCTACAGGTGGCTACCGAGTATGTGAAATGTGGCTAGGACAAAGGAACCGAATCCTTACTGTTTAATTCTAATCGATTTAAATTTAAACAGCCACCTGTGGCTAGTGGCCACTGTATTGAACAGTCAAGTCCCACTGGCTGATGTCGGGTTCCAGCTCATGTTCTGTAAGCACATTGATATCGAAGAGAGGATTTGTAACAGCCGTGTGTTCCTGAATGCTTTTGAGGTTAAGGATTCTCATACTTCGTTTAAAATGGACAATGAAATTGTGATGTGTATTTAAGTAACGATAAGACTGAAAAACTTGGTTACAGGTCATATCTTTCCAAGTTTTATAAAGTCTTAATTCAGTAGTTAAGTAACACGGTTTTCTACTTTAACTGGCATGATCACTTCTGCCCATGAGAGTTCTGATCTGTTTTGATTAGACCTTGTTGTTCGGCAGATGAAAAGTCAAACTTTGGATTCCCGTATTTCAGAGTCAGAGAGATCGATGACCTCTCATCGATAAATCTCATTTTCTATTTTAGTGCAGGCCCTTCCAAGGCTGGAATTTCCTCCACACAATGGAACACACATCCACCAGGATAGCTGTCTGCAGCACGTGGGAAAACCGAGAGAACAGATGAGTGATGGCCAATTGTCTGTCTATAGAGTTCCTTGCCAGAGAGCAAAAACACATTTGCGAGGTCCCCAGATGATATCCCATGACTGTGATCATTGTCACGTGCCTGTTTATTTTTCCCTTGAGAAACTGAATGAGCAAAAAAAAAAAGATCACAACCAAACAAAAGCATATCAATAACAGGAAACTGTTGGTGAGAAATACCCTGACGTTCCTGTAAATTCACGTCACTAGGCTCCCCCGGGACAAAGGTGCATGAACTGCATGGGTAAATAATTATGATTTAACGCAGAGACCTTGCAACGCTGTTTATAGTGAAACAACAAAAAAGAATTGTTTCTGGAGGCACAAATAAGCAAATAATAGAAACACATATCAATACAATCAGGAAGCAGTGATGTTATGTCTCGGTCAGCCACCGAAAACAATCTGTAATCTATCAGGGTATCTCCTCTCAACTGCAGGCAGCAACGTAGGGCCCTGGAAGGAAGAGAAAATCTCGCCCACAGGGCGGCTGGAAATAGCCAAGGAAACGGGACGCTCGCCCTGGAGAATTTCTGAAGAGGTGTCTGCATCAGGACACCTTTCTGTCGCAGGGTTTCATTCCCACGGACGACGAGGGGGAGAGCTACAGCAGTGTCTCCCTCCTCTCAGAGACGGCCAGCCGGGGACCCCGCGAGCCTGTGCCCGCGCCTCCCGGCCAGGAAAGGGAATGGGCGGCCATGTGTCAGCGGCCCAGCCACGTCCGCCTTAGGGCCTTTCCCGCTCTTTTCATGATAAATAATGGGATTTTTAAAAGAAACTGGGAAGCCACAGTTTTCCCTCTTCCCCCAGAATCGACTTACTGTGAGGTGCGTGAAGTCCGCTGCCTGGTAACCTGCAGAGAAAGTTGAACCGGGGAGTGGGGCGGGGCAGCAAGAGGGGAAAGAGGGTCACAGGAGAGTCCAGAGCGTTCTCGCCGGAAACCTGCGTTTCTCTGGGCGGCAGCGTGAAACTGGGAGCCGCTCTCAGGGCCCAGGCAGCTTTCCGCATCCACTGGCTCTGCAGCCAGAGCTCGTCTCTGTGATGGGCCTTCCCCCCCCCCCCCCCCCCCCCCCCGGTTCTCTAAAGATCTGCGGAAGGCAGAGTAACAAGCCCCAACGACGGCCACATCCTAACCCTACAACACGCGAGAACATTGCCTTATGTGACAAAATATACTTTGCGGATGTGGTTGAATTGAAGAATCCGAGGTGGAGAAACTCTCCTGGGATGGACCCAATACACTTACAAGGGTCCTTGTGAGCATCGGAGAAGAAAACGTGACAACGGGAGCAGAGAAGGGATCTGAAGATGCTGCGAGCTGCTGGCTTTGAAGATGGAGGAAGGGACCCGGGCCGAGGAATTCGGGTGGTGAAAAAGACAGACAGACAGACTCTCCGCTAGAACCTCCCCAAGGAGCACAGTCCCCCCAACACCTGTTTTTCGTTCCGTGAGACCCGTTTAACCTCTGACCTTCAGAACTGTAAGATGATAAATTGTGTTGTTTTAGCCACTAGATTTGGACAGTTTGCTGCGGCAGCGACCGGAAACCCAGGTAGATCCAAACGGCGCTTATGTCCAGTGGCAGGATTCGGCTGCGACGTCGTCCCTCAGTTGCACCCTCCCGGTGTTAGACCACTGGCCGGCACGTCAGAACCACTCAGGACGTGAACAGTGTGGAGGCCAGGGCGCCCCCCAGGACGCAGGTTCAGTGGGTGTGCGGTGGAGACGGAGCCCGGCACCTCAAGGCTGCAGGACGATTCTGACGTTGAGCCGAGGACGGGAACCCTGTCGTCGGAGACCCGCCTCCTTGGCCTGTTCTCCTGGCTGGCTGAGCTCGGGGAACATGCTTTTCATCAGCATAAGTAGAAGGTTCATCATCTGACTGTTGTTGGGGCGGTAAAAAGTGTGGCTGATTTCTTTGGTTTTTAACGCCTCCTTTGCTTATTTTGTATCACGGGCACGGAGAACAGTGCCTGGTTCACAGGGGCACAACTCGTCTTGTGGGCCCGGCCTTGTGTCTTTAATATGGTACCTGCTCGATACATAAACGCAACACAACGTATTAAAGAATTGACAGGGTCTAAAACATCCAGAAGGAGAACATCTGGTGGAAAATGTAGGACCATGAATTTAGACAGAAATGGCACCCTTGCCAAACCCTGACCCATGCTGTGCCGCTCTCCCTGCTCGGTACAATGCATCTTAAATGTACTTCATGTCCACGTTCAACTCGACGTTGCTTCACACGAGTGCAGTGAAAATCGTAAGATGGTTTGGGCTTTTAAAAGTGTTTCCATTTGATTGAGTTACGGGCTCGCAGACATACTCTGAATGCTGCCCGACCATTTGGGTCCATCGCCGGTCATCAATCGGTGGCTGTGTTTAGTGGTGCCAGTTTTGACTCCCTCAGCCTTGGCAGTTCACCACATTCATCACTGGCGGTTCAGATGGACCTCGTGGTGGAAACGTAGTTTATACCTCCCTCTGACGAGCAAAGCAGCCGGGCCAGGCATTTGCCCCGTCGTGGTTCTAAGTAAATGTAAGCAGCGGAGGGCCTGTTTTCATATGGGGCCAAGCCCGTAGGCGTGGTCAGGGACTGCGACTTTGGGACAGCTGCAGGTGCCGTGTACCTCAAAGCGTCTCCTCTGTGGCCTACAGTTGTGCCCCCATCACCAGCCCTCCTTTCACTCCTCCATGTTAGGGGATTCTTTGCTCTTTCTCTAGAGAGGGCATCGGTAAGCCCCCAAGTGTCGTCTCAAAAGGGCAACCTAGCCTTAGCTGGTTTGCTCAGTGGTTAGAGCGCCGGCCCTCGGACTGAAGGGTCCCACCTTCGATTCCTGCCAAGGGCACGTACCTGGGTTGCAGGCTTGATCCCCGGTCCTGGTTGGGGCGCGTGTGGGAAGCAGTCAGTCGATGTGCCTCTTTCACATTTATGCTGTTATCTCTCTCCCCCTCCTCTCTGAAAAGCAATGGGAAAAATATCCTCAGGTGAGAATTAAAAATAAATAAAATAAAAAGGCAACCCAGTAACACAATGACTTGTTCACAGGTAGACTAGGTACTGTCTCTTTTGGGTGTCCCCTAAGGCAGACCCTGAGACAGGACCTGATGCAGGCAGGGTCAGACAGGAAGGAGAAGAGCCCATTAAGGTGGTTAGAGGGACAGTTACTGCCCTTGGCAACAGGCTGCCCACTGAGACGCTCGCGGAAGGTGGGAGAAGTGCGCGCACATCAGGACTGTTCCTTTGAAAACCAGGTACTGGTCCCCTGACGTCCTTGCCTCGGTGGTTGAGGGTTGCCCCTCGGGGGGTTGATCCTGGGGCCACCCAGGACACTGAGTACTCGGGTGGAGCAAGCTCCTAGGGCACAGGAGCAAGCCCCGGGCATAGGAAACGGGATGGGATGGGCGCACCTGGAGTGGGCATAATGGGCGGAGCCGCCCCTGCGGCTGCAGGTGAACTTGGAGGGGGCGAGAGTCCCGGGCGGGGCATGGGCAGGGTCCGCTTCAGCTGGTTGTCCTGTTACCTGGAACAAAAGCGTGAAAGAGCAGAGCAAAGCTCGGGTGGGGAAGGGAGGGCAGGATGAGGGAGAGACGAGGGAGCGGAGGTTAAGGTGACGTTTCCTGAAGACGGAGAGTTGAGGTGAGGTTTGGGTGTCGGAAGCTCTGGGCCTGAGACCCCTGGGAGCTGGACAAGCTGGAGGACATGCTTCATCGCTGGTCTGGACCCCATGGCCCTTCAGTCCTGGATCTGGGAGACCCTGTCGCCGTCACGAGAGAGTAGGGCTGTGCGCGAGGCAGGTTCACGGCGTCCCTGTCCCAGCCCCATCGTGACCGGTTCTCACGGATGGGCACCCTTGCCAGTGCCCTGGCTGGCTTGGTTCCTCAGCCGCGGCCTCCTGGGCCATCTGGCACACGCGTGGGCGTGGGGTGAAGAGCGTGAGGCCCGCATTCCACGCTGTGGCTGGGCGGGGGCGCAGCTCTCAGGCCGGTTACATTCACACCCCGCTTCCCCCTCACCAGCTCTTAAACTTTCAGGATGACTTGGGCCCTATGAACGTTTTCTCCCCTTCAAGTTTGCGGTGTTTTATTTGTACCGATTCATTCGCGTCTTACTGGGCCTTTCCCCCCCTTTCTGCTGCGCCTGCTTCAAAGTTCTACACAAATCCTCCCCCGGCCTTCGCATCTCCTACCGAAAATATCCGCTGCCTCCCCCCCACCTTCCCCATCTACTCTCTACTCCGTCCCGGATTCATCGCTCTCTAGCAGAGCTCATATCGCTCTGCTTCCTGCTCAAAATCATTCAGTGGTTTTCCAGTGGAAACCAATTTAAGCACAAATTTCCAAGCCCAGAAATAAAAATTTTGCTTATAATACGGCCCAGCCCAGTCTCATCGAATGTTCCCATCATGTCCCGCTGTTGTATCGCATTAGTGGCAGCAGCCAGCCCGGGGGACTATTTATCCCCGTCTGCAGGCTTCGTTAGTTAACAGACTGCTTTTCTTAAACCACCGATTAGTTGTGTTGTTCAAATGTAGGCAGTGAGGCAGTTCACGGGCCAAAAAATGTGAATTTCCAGCTTCGGAAACATTGAAGACCTGGCAACTGCGTCCACACCGCTGGAGGCCACGGTCAGCTGGACACGTACAGTGGTTAGAACCTTAGACAGTCCTGAGAGCCCCAGTGTCCACGGCCCTACCCACTCACGTCACTACTCCACACAAAGCCCCTAAGGGCACGTCGGCCCAGCTCTAAACCTGCCCCGATCCCTGCCCCACTGCCTGGTCCCTGCCTCCAGGAAGCCCTCGCTCCCTGAGCAGATGCTGCCAGAGCCCGGCCCGTATCCCCTGGACTCACCGTTCCCTAAGCCTCAGTGGCTCTCTACCGAAGTCTCCCGAGACTGCCAGGATCGCCCCACGCAGAGGGTAGGCAGAACGCCAGCTCCGAGGCCCCGAAGCGCAGCCCGCAAGCAAGGACATGGAGGCAAACGGGAAATACTCCCCCTTCTAAACCCTGGAGTGAGGGCCCATACTGATGGGGAATTCAATAAATTAAACTGTTTTTAGCTTTAGATAAATAGTGAATAAATAGGCTTGGTAACTATTTCTGATGCATGCAGAAAGCTTTTGTTCTGGGGACTGGGAAGTATGACTGGACCTGCCCTGACGTCAGCAGGCCCGCAAGCAAGCCGACCCTTGTGCCCCGAGACTGCAAGCGACCAGGACGGTGTCTGAGCCACCGGGCTCCAGGGACAGAGCACCCGCCGCCCAGGGTGCAGATGAAGAATCACCGGTCAGCAGTTGCGGGGATGCTCGGAAAGTCACCGACTGCAGCTTTTATCTGATTAACGTTTTCCCCGAATCCCAAACCCCTCGCCTACACTTTTCTTCTTCTAAGAAGCGTCGGCCTGAGATGGGCTGTAAGACGGTCTTTGGGGCGCGGGACCCGCCGTCCTCTCAGATGGCCGGCGCCTGAACAAAGGGCCCCTGAGATCCAGTCCGCATCCCCACTCACTGCTCTGGAGGTTTCCGGTTTCAACACCCCGGTGCCCCATCTCCCGGCCGGGGCTCCGCAGCGGAATACGGATGAGCCTGCCCAGAAACTTCCCGCTCAGCCCGCAGGTGAGAGGTGAGGAATCTAGAGCCTGCGGGTGGCACCGCCCCTCCCCTGGCTCAGGTGACCTTTGACACTACGAGGCCCTCAGAGGACGGCCCTGGGAGGTCGGGCACTGTCACCGTCAGCGGCAGCCAGTTCGACCACACACACTGTGCGTTGGCTGTGCTCCTGGTTTGTTTTCTCCTTGTTGAGTTTTAGGAGTTCTTTGTCTATTCGGACAACATCCTTCACCAGATGTGTCTTTTTGCAAGTATTTTCTCCTAGTCTGTTTTTCACAGAACAGAATTTTTAAACTTTAATGAGGTCCAGCTTGTCCACCATTTCTTTCGTGGGCTCTGTCTTTGATGTTCTGTCTAAAAAAGGCAACCGCCATACCCAAGGTCCGTAGGCTTCCTCATAGGTTATCTTCTAGGGGTTTTATAATTTTGCATTTTACATTCAAGTCCATCATCAACTGTGAGTTAATTTCTGTGACGATTAAGGTCTGCACCCAGGTTCATTCTTTCTGTAAGTGGAGGTTCAGCTGTCCCAGCACCGGCTGTTGAACAGACGGTCTTTGCTCCATTGAGTTGCCTTTGCTCCTTTGTCAAAGGTCAGCTGACCCCATTTGTGTGGGTCTATTTCTGGGCTCCCTGTTCTGTTCCTCTGATCTGTGTGTCTGTCCTTTCGTCAACACCACACTGTCTTGGTTACTGAAGCTTTTTAGCAACGTGGACGGAAGGGGGCCACATGCTAAACCTGACAGGCTCACGGGGGGACTACGTGGCGGCCTTGCAAACTCAGAGACCTAAAGTAACTACAAGATGGTCTGAAATTAAAATTTTTTTTAACTAAAAGCAGTCTATGGTAAATAGTGATGTCCTGAGGCAGTATTTTTCCCTGACAAAGGTTAATTTTCACCTTAACTAAGCCCTGTCGGTTGCCTTTGGCATGGGAGATAACATACCTGATTAACATACTTTTGCAAAACAAAGCAATTTCCCCGTTCCAGGCCTTCCTTCCACCCGGGCAGAGACCAGGACCCTCTCGTTGTTATTGATATCTTGTTAACTGTTGACTGTTACCTGTCCTGCACCCACCTAAGTAAAGGAAGTGTGTCATTCATTCATTTTTCTTTCTATCCAACACCAGAGGTTTCCCGCTTTGTTTTCTCCCGCCTCCCTCATGTCACCCATGGATTTCACGTAACCCACTCAGTCTCCCCTTTTGACTGTGTGCATAAAACAAGGTGCGAAACTGCGGTCTCCGGAGCAGTAGCTCAGTCCGCTGAGGTTTTGGCTTCCTGGCATGTGTCCACAGTCTTGCTCAAGCTCACAAAAAATTCTTCAAGGTTTGACTGTTTCTTGCGTTAACATTACGTTTTGAAGTGGGGGAGCACCAGTCCTCCAACTTTGTTCTTCACCTTCGATACTGTGTTGGCTGTTCTGGGCCTTTGCCTCCTCTGTATATTGACTTTAGAGTCAACTTGTCGATCGATATCCGTAACTTGCTGGGACTGGCACTGGGATAGAATCGACTTTGTCAGAAATTTAGAAATTAACCAAAAGCTCGCAGAAATCCCCGGAGCATTTAGTAGAGAAAAGTGGCTGAATCTCAGTAAGAACAGTGAGGCTCGTGGCGTTGAACGTGCCCTTTGCTCAGTGGTAGCTCAGTGGTGGCCTTGAACAATTCCAGCCTGCGCGCCCGGGGCTGGCGAGAGCAGAGAGCACCCGGGCTCGTTCGTGGCCTCACTCGGAGGACAGCTACTGTTCAGTTCAGAATGAGAAACGGGGTGAGCCTGCACCCTGACTAACTTGTCAGCTAGAATGAGTCACATTTTCACAGAGCCTGAGGTTTCTTTTCATACAACTAGTATTTCAAATGGGACCCACCCTCCCAGAGCAATGAACAGAACGGCTGCTTGCGAGATAGCGAGGCCGTTCTGAGCTGAATGCGTCACTGCTGGGGGAAGTCTCGACGTTAGGAAATTATAGGAGGTGGGTAAACTTCAGCCAAAGAGAGTAACAAAGGAAATAGCATGAAATCGCAGAGAAATGCCTCAGCACTGAGTCACAGGGGAAGAGCGATGACCTTGGTCCACTGAGAGAAACGGGGAGAAAAGAAGGGAACCTCTCAGAGGGATTTGGCCTCCAGGCAGATCTGAGCACTGACTCAGATCTGTGTCTTCCCGCAGGAAACACTTTGATAGGAATGAGGTGCCTGGGGGAGATTGGGTTCCTTGCGCTATCTGAGCTAAGCTCCCGGCTGTTGGCTCTGAGGGGACAAGCCTTGGCTGCTCAGTAGGGGTGTGGTGAGACGATGAAGGCTTATCCCAAAGCTGCCCTTCACGGATCCACGAGAGGCCTGCCCGCGGATGCCCCTCGCGGATCCACGAGAGGCCTGCCCGTGGATGCCCTTCACGGATCCACGAGAGGCCTGCCCGTGGATGCCCTTCACGGATCCACGAGAGGCCTGCCCGTGGCTGCCCCTCACGGATCCACGAGAGGCCTGCCCGTGGATGCCCTTCACACATCCACGAGAGGCCTGCCCGTGGATGCCCTTCACGGACCCATGAGAGGCCTGCCCATGGATGCCCTTCACGGATCCATGAGAGGCCTGCTCGTGGATGCCCCTCACGGATCCATGAGAGGTCTGCCCGTGGATGCCCTTCACGGACCCATGAGAGGCCTGCCCGTGGATGTCCTTCACGGATCCACGAGGGGCTTACGGGTGGCACCATCCCACTGAGGCTCTCGTTACTCTCATCTGCCTCTGGGTTCCTCAAGCATTTTGCCCAGACCTCTACCGTGGACCCATCGCATTTAATGTCTCTATATGGCATCTACCTCATGCTCCTCCAGGGCAGGGCCTGGTCTTATTGACCATGGTGATGACTATCTCAGGATTTGGTCACATAGTGATTCCAGCACAGGGTGTTAAAATGAAATAAAAGTAGTAACATCATTCATATGCCTTTGTTTCCAAAGAGCCAGAATCATCCATGTAGGCTTTTCATTTAGAGATGCCTGCCGAGCACCTGCCTCTGTTAGCAGTCCACTGAGGGAGGACAGTGGCCTGAATCTGGGAGCAGGAGAGCTGGGGAAGGGTGTAAAGGGAGGGAAATGGCTGGCTGTCAACGCCTCTCTTTGACGTCACACATTTCGTTAGACAGCCTTTGTGTGATGATCGGAACATGGAGGAGAAAGTGAGGACTCGGCCTTGCTTTTTGACTCTTAGTTACTAACCACACAGCTCTTTCAATGACCCAGGTTTGCAGGGACTCAGTGATGGACGGATGACTTATGAAATAGTCTCCTGGGTTTGGACAGAGGACAGTGGGACACACGATTCAAGACACAGAACTCCCTTGACTGTATCATCACGTTTCCAGGCAAGGAACCAGGAGAGTGTGGAGGCAAAGCCAGGTGACAGCACCGTCGGGCGGCACTCATCACGGTCCTTCAGGCCTCTCTCTGTGGCAGCTTGAGCTCCTAGAGAAAGATTACTGAGCTTTCCATGTCACCAGGGTACCATCTAGTAAGTTACTAACATTCAATAAATTAACTCTGTGCTGGTGACAATTCACATCTGGGGATCAGCTTGATTCCGGCTCGTTTTATAGTAGCCGTTGTTCCTCTGGGCTATACGACAGGGTTACAACACTGGTCGGATAATAACAGCCTCCATCAGCAAAATAATAGATCCTTAGTGGTGCCTTTGGCCGCAGATGGAAAAGTCATCCTGTAGTTTTACACGGGCTCCTGAGATCTGGCCTGTGCTCCCCAGTGCTCAGCACCGCCCCTCCCCCTCCCCCACCGCATGGTTCCGGTCTCTGGAGATGAGGCTGTTTGGTGTCCGGCCAAAGGCTGCTCCAGGGGTCAGGGGAGGGGTTTGTGACCCAGCTCAGCTGTGTGGCCCTGGTGACCACCACCCAGCCCCTGTGTCCTAGGCTGGTTCTCAGTCACCTCTTCTTGCACATTCTTGCCCTTGGCAACCTCGCTACACAGGTTCAATAGCTCAACATTCACTTAACAGTATGTACTGACTGCCCACTATGTGCCAGGCCTTGCTCCTAATGCTGCTGAAACACACTCAGGCTCACACACGCACATACAGCCCTCTGCACACACGCATGCACATCCCGCTGCATGCACACTCGCACACGCAGGCACACACATGTGCATGCAAACACAGCTTCTCGTGGCAGGAGATAGACAATAAACAACAACAATATAATATAAAGAAAATCTGCAGCATGTAGGTGGTGAGTGCTGGGGAGAGCAACCAAGCAGGGGCGGGAGAATCAGTGGGGGCCCGGTTACCCTCATTGGAAAGGGGCTGGAGGAGGTGGGATGAGAAGGTGATATCTGAGCAAAGTCCTGCAGCCAGGAGGGTCACTGGAGGGACGTGATATCTCCTACCGAATTCGGAAATTCATTTCAGGCCTCCTGCACCCCCCGTGGGAGCCTCTGCAGCCCCTGGCTGGGGATTTCGGCTCTCCCTGTCATGTACTAGGGCCCCTCTGCAAGCAGGACCTCCGTGGGGCAAGCAAACCTGACAGAGAAGCCAAATCACACACCAGCTGTCCTTTCCTCGGAGTTTTCAAACAACCAAGCAAAGCAAGGTGCCTGTGGAACCCAAGCGGCTCCGGATTCCGGTTTGAAGTCAGAGGGTTCCTATTACACAATTTTTCTCACTTCACGCTGGAATGTTGATCTTAAGCAACTGCCTCTTCCACAAAAACACACAGGGACTCTTTTAACACAGTGCCCTTTTCTGTTGTGTTTGGCTGGGCAGCTTTGTAAAAGGGCATTTAGAGCCTGTCCGCCGAATCTTGGTTAGTCTCACTTGAGTTTCAAGAGGCCAGATTACTGTTTCCCTTCCTTTTCCTAGAAGTGAGCCGGACGTTCATCCTGGTTTCATAGAACTCCTCGGACAGGTCTGGGGCCAAAGCCGGTCCCTGGAAGTGGCAGACAGAGCTTTTCTTAAAACCCAACAGCGCCCCCCAGGGGCATGATCCACCTCGAGATCCCCAACTCGTTCAGAGCTTTGTTTCTTTGAAATTGGAGAGCTTATTTTTTCAATAATCGAAGCTCTCTGTTGGTTTCTTATCTTTGATTATCCAAATTGTCCCTTGTTAGCCTTCGATCCCTGGGTCCCTGGAGAAGTTTCTTTGCCACCTGTTGCCAGGAGGACGGGGCTCGGACGCACACAGGTGACAGGTGCTGCAGGGCGTGGCTGATGGTTCTCAGGACCACCGAGGCTGCCCTGGCCAGCATCTGCCATCATGTCCCAGTGAAGCCCGGACGCAGGGCTCCCAGTCCACGATGCAGGTGTGCACCCCCCTCCTCGGGGCCTGTGTGTGCCTCTCCTCAGAGCCTCCTCCCTCAGCTCCGATGGCAAGTGCAGACTCCTAGGAGGGGACGCAGGCGTACTTCTGGTAATTGTTAGAATTTCCCTCCTCTGCCTCTCACAGGGTCCCTCACCCCCACCTGAGTGTCAGAAAAGTCTCCCGGCCTCCTGATGCCTAAGGCAGTTCTCAGGTGGGGGGGTGATGTGCTAAGTGAGGACCTGAGCTGTGGCATTCCCTCCTTCTAGGCACTTCAGCCCTCGGGCAGTCCTCACTGTAAATCCCGAGCCTGTGGTCTTCTTTTCCAGGGGAGTTAAGAGGGAGGCGGGAGAGGCTCAGAGGAGGGTGCAGGTTTCGGAGAGATGCCTAAAACCACAGGCTTTTCTTGCCTTCTTACCTGTGTGTCCCAGAAGCAGCACTGGTCGTGTCGTTGTCCCCATGCCACCCGATTTCAGAACCGTCAGCCTCTCAGATTCCTAGTCTTCCAATAATTTACCTGAAAATTCCCGAGCCGGGGTCAAGACTGTGCTTCACCTGAGCTGCGTCTGATGCAGGGTCCGGTCCACAGGAGGAAATGACAGTGTGCAGGCTGATGAAACACAACACCTATAGTTTCTACCTATTTCTCTATCATCTATCTATCTATCTATCTATCTATCTATCTATCTATCTATCTATCATCATCTATCTATCTATCACCTATCTATCTCTCTATCTATCTAATCTATCTATCATCTACCTATCTTATCTATCTATATCTATCTATCTATCTATCTATCTATCTATCTATCTATCTATCTATCTATCTATCTATCTAATCTATCTATCATCTATCTATCTACCTAATCTATCTATCATCTATCTTATCTATCTATCTATCTATCTATCTATCTATCTATCTATCTATCTATCATCTATCATCTATCTAATCTATCTACCTATCTAATCTATCTATCATCTATCTATATCTATATCTATCTATCTATCATCTATCTATCTATCTATCTATCTATCTATCTATCTATCTATCATCTATCTATCTACCTATCATCTATCTATCTATCTATCTATCTATCTATCTATCTATCTATCTATCTATCATCATCTATCTATCATCTATCTATCTACCTATCATCTATCTATCTATCTATCTATCTATCTATCTATCTATCATCATTTTTGTATATCTATATGCCAATAGGCATCAGCCAGGACTGTCTTGGATGCCCAGGAGTAATGGGCAACCTGCTGATAAACAATCTGATGTAACGGGGTGGGGGGTGAAGGGCAGACGGATCAGACCAGGGATAACCGCGCACCTTCCAGGCCCGCACTGAGCCCATCTGCACTTCACAGATGCCTTTCATCCCATTTCACAGAGGAAACGAGGCTTCCCAGCTCCCTGCCCTGCCTTCTGGCCCATAAACCTGCCATCTGCCCAAGTCCACCCTCCCCTCCTCTCCTCCTGTTCAGGGCAAAGCTCCACTTTCCCCTGGACTCCACCGCCTGCCTCTTCCAGGACCCACCCCCAGGGTCCTCTCTCTCTCCTGTAATAGTCCATCTCTTCTCTGCTTTCCCACCTCAAAGCAAGGTCTGATCCAAAACACACCCTTCCCGATGTCAGGTTCCCTCACCCCACAGCCTGACTGCACCCCTACTCTCCTACCACGAGGCCTCCTCTCCCATCCACCCATCCACCCACCCACCCAGGGCAGTGCAGTTCCTGCCTCTGCTGAGACCCCGAAGCCATGCGGTCTCATCGGGGCAGCTTCATCCCAAAGCACCAGCACCCCCGCCCTCCTCCTGGCTTCTCTGGCGCCTCGGCTGTGGTGAGAGTTCCTAACGCAGCCCCTCTACTCCTCGCCCTCTGCGACCCTGGGCTCCCTGTCCTCCTGGTGCCTCCATGGGGATGGTCTGTCACCTCCTCTGTGGTCAGCGGCCACCAGTCCCTTATGAGGACAAATGCCCTATGAAGATACAAAACAACTGTTTCTACTTCCTGCAGGTGGCGCCAGAGACACAGGAGCGGGCAGGTGGGCGAGGCTGCGCTGCTGGGGACGCTCTGTCTGCCCTGAAAATCCTCACTGCTCTGGACCCGGAGCCACGCGGCAGAGGGGTCTCCTCAGGCTCCTTTGCTTGAAGTCTCAGTCGTGGGGTGAAGGCAGGGCTGAGTCATGTGTGTGACTTGCACGGGGGTGGAGGGGAAAACGAAGCAGTAAATGGTTCTTTGGAAAGCGGAGTTCAACAAGTTAAAATCAGTTTTCAAGTCCTACAATAGCCAAAAAGTGTTTCCTGCGGCTTTTGGTATTTCTTTAACTGGGGTTACCAGATGAGGCTTTGTGTGAGTTCAGCAGAGATGTGCCTTCCCCTAAGGAGGCCTGGTGCCTGTTGGTATTGTGTCTGAGCCCCTGGGCTACTCAGGCCGAGGGTGGGGGGGTGGCAATCTCCTACATCCCAGTTGCTGAGAAGCCTATGGATGGCCCATGGGCATAGAAATGACCATAAACTTCCCTGGAGCTTCTGCGTGGGGCCTGGCTCTAAGCCGGCCTTGTGGGTGGGCTTGTGGGGAGCGGCCTACCACCCACCCACAGCTGCCCATGTGGGCCCCTCATCACTTGGTGGGTGGCTTTACATTGCAGCCTGTGGCTGGATGGAGCCTTGATCCTGGGTGCGGCTCAGCAGGAGATGGGCAGCCGGAGACAGAGGGATCGCCCGCTGTGGGAAGGTCACGAGGATTCCCATTGTGGCTGTAGACAGGACCAGCTTTGTGTGTTCTGTACACTGAAGGCCTTTGTAAAGTTCATTTGTCCGGGGCATCATGGGATGTCAGAGCCGGCAGGAGCCCCAGCTGCCAGCAGCCCAGCCCTCTCATCCCTTTAAGCACAGGTTTTGCAAGGCAGACGGTGGTTTGACCCCATAATTGCACCGAGCTCTGTGACTGTGAAATGTTTTACATTCCTGCAGGGCTACGCCATTCTCTGCTGACAGCAGAATCAGAAATAGCAACCAGGTGGACACACGAAGGTTCTGAAGCTGAATTCCTCCCTCGCCAGCTCCCAGGACGTCCTGGTTTCTTTATTAACCAGCTAAGGACTGACTCTGTCCCCACCTTTACAGCAGCTGTCCTCAGGCCGCAGGTTCCCCTCCTCCTGGGCTCTCACTCCATCTCCGTGGACCCAAAGTCCAGCTCGAATACCAAACAGGCTGCTGTCCCCTCCTGTCATCACATATAGTCTAGTCAAGGCCCTTTAGTGGATTCTGGTCCTCGCAAGCAAACCAGTGTGGCAGATAAATTTCTTTAGGTAAAATTAATCTCCACATCCCTCCACACTCTACAGTCTCCCTTTCCCCTGGTCTTTGTGTGTCTCAATAGTTCTTCAAGGAAAGACTCACTCTGCTCAAAGGCAGGTAAGTGTCGCCCCATGAACCAGGAGGTCACTGGTTTGATTCCGGGTCAGGGCACATTCGTGGGTTGTGGGCTCGATCCCCAGTAGGGGGCGTGCAGGAGGCAGCCGATCAATGACTCTCTCTCATCATTGATGTTTCTATTTCTCCCTCTCCCTCTCTCTGAAATCAATTTTTTTAAAAAGTAAATAACAAATAAATGAGAAAAACCCAGTGGTCATACTCTTAACTATGAAATGACTGCTTCTAGATCAGGAGGTCTCAGAGGCTCCTTCCAACCCCAACGCTTGCTGGTTTTGTGATTACCTGAGTATGGGGAAGAGGGTCCCCCCAACCACCCACATTGATGGGCAGGTTTCTGTTGTGGGCAAAAAGCGCTCAGTCCTCTAGGAGACTGTGCAGGTCCCTCTTCAGAATCACCCTACCCTAGAGCAAGGAAGCTTGGGTGTTTTCCATCAGTTCCTTCTGTCCCTGGTTGGAAACTGCCCCCGTGAGCATTCCCCTTTGCCTGCCTTGGACATACGGGCCAAACATGTTCCTGGACCCAGAGTGAGTCCCCATGCAGACAGCTGCAGGAGCTGGCGGGAGACAGTCAGTGGCATGGAAGGTGATCGTGGGGCCAAGGGGGTCTGAACTGGGGACAGACAGTGTCCTGGGGCATGCTGAGTCCACCATCGTCGGCTGGGCGGCTGCTCGTCGCAGGTCCTGCAGATGTGCGGCCTGCAGAGCGTTCGCGGGAGGTAGTGAGATGCAGAGAATGCTTGGATTAAACTCGATTACGCCCTTCTGGTCATCAGTAATGGGACCCAAACTCTGCTCGCTTAGGTCTCAGCGGACTTCACGGACTCACGGAACCAAATCCCAGGACCGACAAGGGTAGCTCTGGCCTCCCACCGGCCCCGCAAACCTTGTCCCTGTCTGCTCTTTTCTTACCATGCCCCAGTTCCTTTGAAAAGCAGAGGACTTGGCCACCTCCCCGCTTCCCCCCGGAGTGGAGCAGACCCTCAAAGCCCCCTGAAAGTTTCAAACTGGGACTGGCTGGCAGGGCCCTCCCTGGTCAGGTGCCCCCCATCCCTGTGGCCTGGCGAGGTCATGAAAGGCCAGGCCAGTTCCCCTTTCAACCCAGGGTGGGCAGGGGGTGGGAGCAGTTCCCCTAGAGAAGCCGGGGGTCCGGGAGAAGGGGGGCTGCTGGCAGAGGAGAACCAGTCACAGGCCACCCGCTGGAGGAAGGTCAGAGCTGGACGCCCTTCAGGACAGACCCGCACCAAGGAAGGAGGCGGAGGACTCGTCCTTGATGTCAGCAGCCTTTCAGCACGCGCGGCTGCTTCTCGAGGGCCCGGCTGCGGGGAACGGCGGGGAGGCGGCCCAGGGGTGCTGAGGGCCAGCCCAGGGGTGCTAGGCCCGGCCCAGGGGTGCTGAGGGCCGGCCCAGGGGTGCTAGGCCTGGCCCAGGGGTGCTGAGGGCCGGCCCAGGGATGCTAGGCCCGGCCCAGGGGTGCTGAGGGCCGGCCCAGGGGTGCTAGGCCTGGCCCAGGGGTGCTGAGGGCCAGCCCCGGGGATGCTAGGCCCGGCCCAGGGGTGCTGGAGGCCCGGCCCTGCTCCCACCGGGCTCATCCGGAGCCCGACCCAGCGCCGCCCGGGGCTTCCTGGGGCCCTGACCAGTTCACCCGACCTTCGGCCGCTCTGGAGACTCAGCGACACGCGTTTACATAAACACGCGCGGGGCGCACACGGAGGATCGCCCGTTCTCTCGGCGCGGGTGCCCAGGCGCCAGGAGCGCACGGGGGCGGTGGGGCGGCGTCATGAGCGGGGTCAGTCCGGCCAGGGGGCTGTCAGGGCCCCGCCCCCCGGGAGCCCCGCTGCCCCCCGTCGCCCCCCCCCCCCCCCCGGGCTCGGGGCGCTGGCCCCCCACCCGGCGGCCCTGGGACAGGCGGGGCCGCGGGCGGGGCCGGGCGCTGACGGGGCGCGACAGCTGCGCGCCCCGGGCCCCCTCCCGCCGGGCGAGCTGCGGGGGCGGCGCCCCTGCGGGCAGCGGGTCCCCCGACGGGCGGGGCGGGGCGGGGCGGGGCCGCGCAGGTGCGGGCGGCGGGAGGGGGGGCCCGGGGCGCGCCGCCTGGTGCTGCTGGCCGCCTGCCTGGGGCTCTGCGGGGCGCGCGCGGCGCTCGGAGGTACGCGCCCCCCTCCCCGACCTTGGGGCCGCGCGGGGCCGCCGGGGGCGGGGGCGGGGGACCCCAGGGCGCCTCCGGAAGCGCTGCGGCGACCGCGGCCGGGTCCCGGGGCGGGGTTGGGGGGAGCTCGGCCTCGCGTGGCTCCCGCGCCGCGGCGCCAACTCCAGCCCCGCCCACGCGCGGCGCCGCGGCCCCGGGAGGTGGGAGCCGTCGGAGGCCGCCCGGCCCAGCTCCGCGGGCGCCCAGGCCCGGGTCAGGGGCGCGCGTCCCCGCCCGCGTGGGGCGTCGGCCCCGGTGGGTCCTGGGGCCCGGCCGCTCGGTCCCCGCGGCCCTCCCCGGGCGCCCCGGTTCCGGGCCCGGCCGCCGGGAGCGCGTGTCACCCCCGCGCAGCCTCCGGGGCCGGACGGCGCCTGAAACCGCGTCACCGAGACTTTCCACGTGGCCGACCGGCCCTCGGGCCTCCCCCCGGGCGCCTGCGGCCCGACTCGGCCCAGCAGAGGCTCCCCCAGAGGCTCCCCCAGAGGCTCCCCCAGACTTTAGAGGCCGATCGGGTCCACTCCATTTTGGGCAGAGCCCTTGCTGCCCGCGGGCCCCAGGAGCCCCGCGGGGACGTTCCGGGTGCCACCCGGGTCCTCCGCCCTCCCGCCGCTGGCGGGGCCTCGGGGCCCTGCTCCGCCCTGCGCCGGGGGCCCCCTCCCTGCTCCCCTCCCCCTGCCCCTCCCCCCTGCCCCTCCCCCTGCCCCTCCCCCCTGCCCCCTCCCCCTCCCTGCCCCCCTCCCTGCCCGGGCAGGGTGCACTGGGCCTGTCCGAACTGGAGGCCTGGGCTGCTGGGACTGTGTCCTTGGTGTGACTCTGAGTGGGCAGGTGCCAGGTGCACACCGGGGACAGATGGGGCGAGCTGGGCGGAAGGCCCATGGCTTTGGCGTCGGATGGACTTGGGCTTCAGTCTGGGGTCGTTTTATGCTCTCCGAGCGACTTTGGGAAAGTTACTCCTGTGGCTCCTGATTTTGCCAGGGAGGCTGGAGCAAAATCCTGCGTGAGACCGACTAGCAGCCTGAGGACCCCCGTAAAGGCTCACTTCCCTCCTGTCCCGCTGATGACCCTCTTGCCCCCACTTCTGTGCAGAGAAGTCGGGTGTGAGGCCACCAGCCGTTGGGTAAGATGCCCATCGGCTCAGAGTGTGGACCCGGGAGAGCTAGTGACGGAGACTCCTCAGCAAATGCCCAACACACACACGGTTCTAGTTCCAACAAACGTGACACCGAGGTCTCACCGGAAGCTGCGTTGCAGCACTTTGAAGGGCGTTTTCTTCAGTGTTATCAGCCAGCCGTGGGATCTGGATTGAGGTTTCTTCCTGTATCTTCGGGCGATTCAGGCTGTTGCTTTGAAAAGTCTAATTGTCAGACTCAGGTGACGGCTGCTCCCAGCCCCTGGCACACAGGGCAGGAGCCACCCTGGCCGGGTGCTCAGGTGTCTCAGCAGGATCCCCCCCAGCCGCACGCCCAGGGCGTCCCCATCTGCTGGTCGTCAGTGCTGCTGTCCCCGCCGCTCGCCCAAGGGACAGGAAGCAGGCTCCCGGCGCTGGGCCCGTGCTCTCGGTGCTTCCGTAACTTCATCTCACACCTTCTCGCTGGCCCCTGTGCGCTCCCTGGTCCTCGCATTATTTGTACCTATCTTGAGTCCGTGGTTTGTCTGCGGGAGATTTTGAGGCAGCTCATCCTATCTGAGAGGACCTGTTGGGCTCTGGTGAGATGGTGTCACCGTAGACCCAGGCAGCCCCGCGCATGGTGTGTCACTGAGTGGGGGCAGCGAGAGTGGGGCACCCCGCCAGCCCTCCTGCCTCACTGAGCCACTGTCCCCCGGTGGGAGTGAGTCCTGTGAGCCAGGCGGCGTCTGGCGTGGCTGGAGGCGACGTGGAGCGTCCGCACCCCGCTCGTGGTGCCTGGGCTGCGGGAATAAACGGGCCCCAGGTGGCCTGAGCAGCTGATTGATGCAGGGAAACCGAAAGCCCAGGTTTTTAAATTTAAAAATCTCTTTTTATTTAAAAAATTTAAGTTCAATTCAGGAATATAGCTCTATAGGTTGTGCAAAGCTCAAACAAAACTCATAGCCCTGCTTCTGGGCCCTTTTCGATGCTACAGCTTAATTCAGCTCCATTCCCAGCACTTAGCCCAGTACCTACAGAGGATGGTGCTCAGTAGCTGCGAGCCACTGGACGGCAGACGCCCCAGGGATTGTGGACAGAACGATGTGTCCCCCTCCCCCCAAGGAAGCTCACATCCAAATTCCCAGAACATGTGGCTTTACATGGCAAGGGGACTTTGCGGATGTGATCACATTAAGGACTTAGAGATTAGCCTGGAGAGAGGGTCGGAGCCAGAGGAGCGGAGGTGGGGTGATGTGGGTGCCGGCTGGGGCCACCGGCCAGGAAATGTGAAGGAGATGGGCCCTCCCTGCAGCCTCCAGAAGGAACGCCGCCTTGAGACACCTTAGGTTGAGCTCAGTGAGACCTAGTTTGGACCACCAGCCTCTAGAACTTGATGAGAACGAACCTGTGTTACCTTCAGCCATTAAATCGGTACTTGGTTGCAGCAGGAATAGGAAACCTGTACGGTACAGGGGAACAGTTCCTGTCCGAGTGTGAGAGACACCCCTGCGGGCCGGAAGGTGGCCCGGGCGCCGGGAGGCGTGAGGGCTGGGAGCTGGGAAGCTTCCATCCAGGGGGCAGCGAGCCTGACTCCAGACTCATCCCAGAGCCTGTAGCTGGGACTGGAGGGCTCCCAGACAGCAGGGACCACACATGGAAATGCACGTGTCACGTGTGGAGCATCAGGATGGGACACTAAGGACAGAGTTGTCCGCTCAACCAGGGCTGCCGGGGACTGGGAGAAACCGTGCTGTGCTCTGTTGGAGACACTGAGGATCGAGCGGCAGTCAAGGCTAATAAAGGCTCCTGGCCTCAAAATCTCACATTCTGTTTATGGGGGCTTGGAATTGGGGTGTGTAATAACCACAGAAACAGATAAAGAAGGTAATTGGAGATCACGCTGAAGGAGCGGCCAGCCCCTGGGTGTGTGCATTTGAGGCAGGCTTGTGTGTGTATGTGTGTGTGTGTGCATGTGCGCACGTGCATGCACTTTAAATGGGAGGCCCTTTCCAGTGGATGCAGTCACAGTTGCCCTCTGACTGCTTGCCCCGGACACTCCTGCCCTGCAGTTTCTACCCTGGCCGGCCCTCCTGCACTGCGCTCTGCACCTTCCCTTCCATGCCAGCACCCCCCCTCCATCTCTCCTTCCATCTCTCCTTCCATCTCCCCTTCCTCTCCTCTTCTCCCCTGCCCCCCACCAGCTCTTCCTGGGGGCGTCACCTTCCCCCCAGCCCTCACCCCCCCGCTGAGGCCAGCACTCGGGTCTGGGCCTGGGTTTCCCAGTTAATAATGGAGCAGCTGTGACAGCTTTGTCAGCAGCCCGTCGCGTGCACCACCGAGCCCCCAGCAGCAAACAAGCGCCGGTGTTTGCGGACAGAGGATGGGACACTGACGCCTGCGGGGACAGGAGCTTTCTGGTTAGACTGCCCTTCCCTCGGACCCCACCCGGGCCCAACAAGCTTCCGTTGTCACAACTGCCAGCTGCTACTCGGGTGCTCTCCTCCTTCCCAGCAGCTTTCTCCTCTGATAGACTGCAAGCCCGTTATTAACCCCCTACCTCCGACTCCTGATAGTACCTGGCACATAGTAGGTGCTCAATAAATAGTAAGCCCCCCCCCCCCCAAGACCCAAATCAAACAATGAAACAGAGATATGCAGACTGGAAGAGGGACTGTGAACAAATTCTAAGGTAGAGAAAACAAATGATCCCCCACCTGGGAGAACTTACACTTTCCGTGGGCACTACTCCCTGCCTCGCTGCTGAACCTTCCTCCCATCCCACCAGACCTTCCTCCCATCCCACAGACCTTCCTCCCATCCCACCAGACCTCCCTCCCATCCCACAGACCTTCCCTCCCATCCCACAGACCTTCCTCCCATCCCACAGACCTTCCCTCCCATCCCACAGACCTTCCTCCCATCCCACAGACCTTCCTCCCATCCCACAGACCTTCCCTCCCATCCCACAGACCTTCCTCCCATCCCACAGACCTTTCTCCCATCCCACAGACCTTCCTCCCATCCCACAGACCTTCCTCCCATCCCACAGACCTTCCTCCCATCCCACAGACCTTCCTCCCGTCCCACAGACCTTCCTCCCGTCCCACAGACCTTCCTCCCGTCCCACAGACCTTCCTCCCATCCCACCAAACCTTCCTCCCATCCCACCAGCCATTCCTCCCATCCCACCAGACCTTCCTCCCATCCCACAGACCTTCCTCCCATCCCACCAGACCTTCCCTCCCATCCCACCAGACCTTCCCTCCCATCCCACCAAACCTTCCTCCCATCCCACAGACCTTCCTCCCATCCCACCAGACCTTCCCTCCCATCCCACCAAACCTTCCTCCCATCCCACAGACCTTCCTCCCATCCCACCAGACCTTCCTCCCATCCCACAGACCTTCCTCCCATCCCACCAGACCTTCCTCCCATCCCACCAGACCTTCCCTCCCATCCCACCAGACCTTCCTCCCATCCCACAGACCTTCCTCCCATCCCACCAGACCTTCCTCCCATCCCACAGACCTTCCTCCCATCCCACAGACCTTCCTCCCATCCCACCAGACCTTCCCTCCCATCCCACCAGACCTTCCCTCCCATCCCACCAAACCTTCCTCCCATCCCACAGACCTTCCTCCCATCCCACCAGACCTTCCTCCCATCCCACCAGACCTTCCTCCCATCCCACCAGACCTTCCTCCCATCCCACCAGACCTTCCTCCCATCCCACCAGACCTTCCTCCCATCCCACCAGACCTTCCTCCCATCCCACAGACCTTCCTCCCATCCCACAGACCTTCCTCCCATCCCACCAGCCCTTCCTCCCATCCCACAGACCTTCCTCCCATCCCACCAGACCTTCCTCCCATCCCACAGACCTTTCTCCCATCCCACAGACCTTCCTCCCATCCCACAGACCTTCCTCCCATCCCACCAGACCTTCCTCCCATCCCACCAGACCTTCCTCCCATCCCACAGACCTTCCTCCCATCCCACCAGCCCTTCCTCCCATCCCACAGACCTTCCTCACATCCCACCAGACCTTCCCTCCCATCCCACCAAACCTTTCTCCCATCCCACAGACCTTCCTCCCATCTGCCGTCTCCCGCCCTGCTCAAGCCCACGACACCGGACGCTGCTCTGCCTCTCACTCGGCTCGACTTGCTGCCCAGGTGGTAAAGAAACCGCACCTTCTCCTTCACTGCAGGGAGGGGTCACCTTTCTTTTTCCAGGAGCCAGTTTTACTTGTGTTTCTTTTTGCTCTTTATTGTTATCTTGAGGCATTTCCTGGGGGCCACCAAGCCGGGGTCCCTTTGGAGGTATGTGAGGAATTTTTACAACCAGCTTTAAACCTGCTTCCTTGTTTTTCCCCGGAGGCCGTGGAAATTTCTGGCCACCGGCTGGGACGGGAACTGGTTTAGTGCCAGAGAGGTAGACGTGGGAAAACACGGGGATGTTGTTTATTAATGTTGCTGCGTCATTCTCAGCGGTGGGTTTTACGATTTAGAAAACATTTCCTGGTTTTGAAATCTTAACAATGCAGCTGCTGCGCCTGCCCGAAGTCGGGGCGGGGGACGGCCAGAGGCTTGTCGTTGCTTTGGTCACCGGCCCGGCCTTATCCCTCCGTTCCCGCTGTATCGAGTTTAACGATCAATGGCTGTTTTTAACGAGAGAGACGGGTGCGGGTGCAGATCTGAGCGTCCGCAGAGCTCACGTTCGTTTCCGTATCAACTTTGTGTTTGGTAAAAACTGGACGGTGGTCAGGAATGCTTGAGGTTGCCTTAGCTCTGTTTCTCACTGGCTGTGATTTTACTTAGGGCCCTAAGCTTCTCTAGGCCTGAGTGGGCCCCAAGATAAAACGAGGGTCTCCGAGGTGAGTGTAGTTGGGCCCCGTAAATGCCTGCTTGCCACCTGCCAGCTTAGGTGCGGCTCCCTGGGGGGGAGGCTTGGGCAGGGACCCTGGTGCACGTGAATTACCGAGTGAGGACGGCCAGGAGGGGGCGGCGAGGGAGTGAGGGGGACAGGAGCCGAAACCAAGCAAAGACGCGGCTTCGGCTGACCTCACCCCAGCCGGGTCCGGGGAGAGCGCCGGACCACGAGCGTCCACGCGGGCTCTGCGTGCTCTGTGAGTTTCGGTCAGCGGGTGGCTGTAAGTTGCCCTCCAGGGCAGGGGCTGTAATCTCACTGAAATGTCTAAATAACCGAGTGAACCGGCTGGAAGACGGGTGCACCGGCCTGTTGCAGGGTCTCATGGAGCCCTCACACTCTGCTGTGCGCCTGTGTGCCAGGCGCTGTGCTAGGCATCGGAGGGAGAGATACAGGGGATCCGCCCCGATCCCAGGGCCCTCAGGGATGGTTGGGGGAGAGAGGCGTAGACGGGTGACCCTAACTCAGCACGGCCTCCGCATGCTCCCCTGTGCCTGAGTCGGAGAACACGGCCCTGTCACTCCTGTGGGCCCCCGGACACAGGGCCGCCTCGGGCGGGGCTGCCTCTTCCGCAGGTCGGTCCCTGGAGGGGATGACAGTGTGAAGTGGAGTCGTCCTCGAGTGATAAAGCCACTAACCCTCGCTTCCTTTCACACTTGCCCCCAGCCTCTTTCTACGGGGAAAGCTACGTGGCCCTCAGCGTCCTAGACGCCTCCTCTGAGTTATCGCTTCGATTGAAGTTTCTAACCAGCAAACGCCAGGGGCTGCTCTTCCCCGCCGCGGGGGACAGCGACTACTGCGTGATGGAGCTCCTCTCGGGAGGCCTGCGGGCTCCTCTTGGAAGGGCCTTGGACACGGGTACGCAGTCAGTCCCCGGAGAGAGAGCCCGAGCGAGAGAGCGGAACAGCTCTCCCCGTGTTTAGTGTGGTTTCACTGTCAGGGTGGGGTCTTCTCCGATGTTACCAGCAGCTCTTAACTAGTCCCCCTCGGAAAAGTTCTAACCTCAGTATGTGGTCCGTGAATGTGGGGAGAGTTTTCACGTCCAAGTCTCTCTGCCCCCTTTGTGAATGGTCCTCTTTTTGTTTTTGTCTTTGTTTTAAATATATTTTTATTGATTTTCGAGAGAGGAAAGGAGAGGGAGAGACACCAGTGATGAGAGAGTCATTGATCGGCTGCCTCCCGCACGCCCCCTGCTGGGGGTCGAGCCCGAAACCCGGGCCTGTGCCCTGACCGGGAATCGAACCGCAATCTCCTGGATCCTAAGTCGATGCTCAACCGCTGAGCCACGCCGGCCGGGCAGTGGCCCTGTTTTTTAAATAAAACACGAGAGGAGCCTGATGAATTATTCCCCCCTGCAGGTGAGAGTGAACGCGGGCGCAGGTGAACGAGTCCTCCTCTCTGAGCAAGGACTCCCTGTGGACGACCTGACTTGGCACTTGGTGGAACTGTCCTGTGTCGAGGACCACGTCTCTCTGGTTATTGACAGGCGTTACGAGACGACTGGCCACGTCGCTGGTGGGACGCACGGTTTGCTCTTTCGACATGGGATCTACGTGGGCGGCCGCGGTGGACTGGATGTCCCCTACCTACACGGAGGGCTCCCCAACTTCCGCGGGTGCATGGAGGATGTGGCGCTGGACCAGAGGGAGATCCTCGCATCCCTCAGGTCCTACCCCGGCTTTAAGAAGGTGCACGAGGTGTCGCTGGGATGCAGCGATGAGTTTTTCCCGGGGGACAGTGAGGCCATCAATTTCTTCAGCTCCAGATCCTACGTCGCCTTCCCACCGTGGAGGGTGCAGGGGGACGGGCGGCTGGACCTGGCTCTGTGGACCGGAGCTCCGCGAGCTCTGCTCGTGTTTCAGTCGGGCAGGGGTGGGGACTTCGTGGCCCTGGAGATAGTTACAGGCCTGCTGAGGGCCCACGTAGGGAGGAGAGATGGAGCCGCTCGTGTCTCGTCTTTGATCTCGGTCAGCGACCGCAGGTGGCACGCGATCCGGCTCAGGCTCACCCGAGGGCACCTGCACCTGGCCGTGGATGGGCAGGGGGTGCGGACGCGGCTCCCTCTGCGCAGCAGACCCTTCGTGTCGGAAGGTCCCCTCTTCGTGGGCGGTCTGGATGCCCGGAAGTGGGGAGAAGTCGGGAGGGTAGAGCCCGCCTCTGTGCCGGGGAAGCCTGCTCGCGGGGCCTCCTTCACAGGGTGCCTGCGAGGCCTGACCGCCAACGCAGAGAGGAGAGCGCTAAAGGACGCCCTGGCTTCCAGAGACATCTCTGCCGGGTGTAAGGTCAAGAACGATGATGCCCGGAACCCTCCCGTCACGACCACAGGCCCCCCGCTTTGGTCGGAAGCCCCCCCCCGTCCACGGCCACACCCGAGGTGGGCAGGCCTTCCCTGCACGGTGCCGGTGGCCCCCTCCTGGTTCTGAGTGACTTGCAGGTGCAGGAAGGCGGGCAGGCCGCCCTGGGGCTCAGGCACGTGGGGGTGAGGGGGAGTCTATGGGCCAGGTCACCCAACACTCCCAGATACTGCTTACGGTAAAGGACATGCCTGTTCACGGCTTCCTCCGATTGGATGTTCCCCCCGAGCAAGAAGCGGAGAAGGCTTTCACTCTGTGGGATTTGGGGCAGGGGAACGTCTGGTGCGTCCACGGAGGCTCGGAAGAGCCTGGGGATCGTTTCACATTCTCAGTCTCTTCCAGCAGCAAGGACGAGACGTGGCTGCGCCTGCAAGGACACGCTCCCTGCGTGCTCAGCGTCACGGTCATCCCGGTCAACGACCCCCCGGTCCTCACGCCCCCTGACGGAAACCTGCTTGCCCTGTTTGAGGGCTCCAAGAAGCGGCTGACTCCAAGCGTAATACACGTGTCGGACCCCGACACCGACCCCTCAGGCCTTCGGGTTTCCGTCCAGACGCTGGGTTTTTAGAAAATGCCGGCGATCCCGGGAGAGCCCTGCGTGGTTTCACCCCCGGGGACCTAAGGGGCGGCCACATCTTCTACGTGCACAGGGGCCGTCGGAACTCTCGGGTCCTCCTCCGAGCTGGCGACGGCCAGCTGGTCAGCAGCACGGTGGTGCTGCGTGTCGCGGCCCTTCCCTGGGACTTCGAGGTGGCCAGGCGCACCGGCGTGGTGGTCCAGCAGGGCGGCGCAGCTCCCATCAGGCAGGGGAACTTGTCGGTGGAGGTGAACGGTGGACCCCACGACCTGGAGACCCGCTACGTGGTCACCGGCCTGCCGCGGCTTGGCCGGGTTGAGCGGCGGGGGCCGGCGGCCTGTGGAAGCCCGTCAGCAGCTTCTCCCAGCGGTCCGTCGACGCGGGGCGGGTCCGGTTCCGCAGCACCTCCCAGGGCCTGCGGCCGGGAAACGTCACGGACCACTTCACGTTCCAAGTCGCCGTGGAAGGGAGAGTGAGCTGTGCGGGGCCTGAAGCTCGCACTCCTGAGGAACGTGCCCCTCGAGACGGGCGCGGCGGGCCGGCGGGTGCTGGCTTCCGACCACGGCGGAGGGGGTGCAGCTAGCCGAGCGGGACCTGCATTTTAAGCTGCGGGCCCCGCCCGAGAGAGGGGAGCTGCTGCTTGGCGATCAGGTGCTCCAAGCAAACTCGGTCTTCAGCCAGCAGAACGTTTCGGACTCGGAGGTAAGTTACCAGCCGCGGGAGAGGCCCTGGGAGGACGCGCGCGACGCCTTCAGGTTCTCGATCGTGGCAAAACAGGTGGAATCCGAAGCTCACACGTTCACAATCCGCCTGAGAGCGGATGAGACGCGCATGATTTTAACGAACAGAGGATTGTTCGTGAAAGAGGGAGAAGGGAAGGTAATCACGAAGTCAGAGCTGTTCGCTCGAACCCTGGACAATCAGACCGTCCGATACACGGTCACCAGGAGCCCTCAGCACGGGACGCTGACCCTCGCTGGCCTTCCCTATCCCCTGGGGAGTCGGGACAACGTCACCGAGTTCACGGGCGCGGACATCGCGGGCGGGCGGCTGATGTACGTCCACGACGACTCGGAGACCCGGTGGGACGAATTCCTCCTTGTGGCCTCCGCCACGGGACCAGGCCCAGAGGGGGCGGTTGGGGGTCTGGACGTGGCGCCTTTGTCCGCGGAAATCAAAGCCCCCGTTTCCGTCGCGCTGAAGAATGACGAGAGGCCAGTGCGCGTGGTGGACAAGGTCTTCCACGCCGTGCGGGGCGGCCAGCGCCTGCTGACCCTGGCAGATCTCTGTTACCACGACCCCGACTCGGATTTTGACGATGGGCAGCTGCTCTACACCCGGCGGGGCATCCCCAACGGGGACCTGGTGCAGGCCAGTGACCCTGCGCAGAGGCTCTCCCAGTTCAGGCAGGAGGACCTGCGGGAGGGGCGGGTGCTCTTCGGGCACCGGGGGGCGGACCGGGCCCGCTTCGTGCTGATTGTGACGGACGGCGTCCACTCCACCTCGTCCCTCCTCGAGGTCCAAGTGTCCGACCCCCACGTCCGGGTCGCCAGCAACACGGGGCTGCTCGTGCAGGGGGGGGGGACAGCAGCCTCACCCCGGCCAACCTCAGCGTCACCACGAACCAAGACGTCCAGTCGGACCTTGAGGTCGGGTTCCACTGGCCCGGCCCCCGGAGCGCGGCAGGGTGCTGGCGGCGGCTCGGTGGCCCGCTCCTTCGCCCTGCAGGACCTGAGGCGGGGGCGCGTGGCCTACAGGCAGGGCGGCGGGGGCGAGGACGCCTTCCGCCTGACGGTGAGCGAAGGACGCGCGCGCGGACCTGGGCGTCTCGGTGCTCGTGGCCTCGGAAGGCCGCCGGCCGCACGCCCAGGCTCTGTCCAGCCGGACCCTTGTGGTTGAGGAGGGAAAGCTGGTGAGACTGAGCAGAGCGAGGCTCCAGGTAGGTGGGTGCCGTCTGCACCGAGCGCCTCCCCTCCCGAAGCCACGGGGCACAGCCTCCAGCTGCCGGCTTCGGACGCTGGCTCTGTGTTTATTGCTCTCCCGGTATTTGGAATGACTTTAAAAAACGTAGGTGCCGTGGAGGAGAAAAGCTGGGTGTTTTCATGGTTCTGATCCTGCTAGTTTTCCGGCGGTTGGGAAGGAGCCACAGCAACACTGAGGCCTGTTCTGAAGCTGAGAGCACAGATGGGAGCCCGTTTCGTGTGGGACGGAACAGGGATGCCCAGGGCACACGTACATCGTAGTAAACTGAGAGAGCCTTTCCTTCCGTTTTTGTTTTTGTTTTTAATCCGCACCCGAGGATATTTTTTCCATTGCTTTTCACAGAGTGGAAGGGGGAGAGAGAAACCATCAGCGTGGGAGAGACACGTCGATTGGTTGCCTCCCGCACGCTCCCTGACTGGGGCCTGGGTTCAAGCCCCCAACCGGGGGGCATGTCCTTGACGGGAATCAGACCTGGGACCCTTCAGTCCACGGGCCAACTCTAACCACTGAGCAGAACCGGCCAGGGCGAGGGCCTGACCTTTCTAATTTGTCATAGCAACACTGCCAGCATTTCATGTGCTCGGAGTTGCATTTGTGATGGGGCGAAACAGGGCATAAAACTTCGAGTAACGTAACACATGGCGAAGGGTTCCTAGACCAGCAGAGGATACGGTGACCCAGCGTTTGTCTCCTTAGCTCTGAAAGATGGATAAAGCTGGCCTTGGCCAGCGGGACGCGGGGGTGAGACCGCACCCCAGAGCCACCCGGCCTCCTGGGGCCCCTGCTTGGAGAGTCCAGCAGGCAGGGCCCTGCTGGCCGGAGCGGGCAGAGAGCAAGCTGGTCTTTCAGGGTAACCCATACGGGGTCCGCAAACAACGACTGAACGAGGGCTGGTGACCACCGGCCCAAAGTCCAGGCCGGCCGGAATCTACCCTCGGGGCTGCAGACGAGTGCCCCAGTAACGTCGGGGGAACGGGGAACGAGCTCAGGCCAGAAGCAGTTTACTGCCTGAGGAGCTTTGACTGAGGGAGCGTTGCTTCCGGATCTTCGGGAGCTCGCGTTCCAGGTTCCACCACGAGGGGGCGCGTGTGGCTAAGTGGCTGTAAGCCCGTCGCCAGGACAGCCTTGAGGTGGGTTTTGCTGAGTCAGTACATTGAATATACGGAAAATGCTGAGCTAGTTAAAACGGGCAAGAAAAATAAGCTCCGAAGTCTCACAGTCTCAGCGACTCGGCCGCTGCTTCGCCCACCCTCCTTCGTTCTTTCTCTTTATTCCGTTTTCTTTCTCTCCAGCTTTCTGCGTCCCGAGTTCACGGCCCCCGAACGATGCCTTGTCAGCACGTTAGTAGCTATTGAAGTGGTTACTTTTCTTTCCCACCAGGGCTGGAATTAGAAATATTGGTATTGCCCTGGCCAGTTTGGCTCAGTGGTTACAGCATTGGCCCGCGGACGGGAGGGTCCCGGGTTCAGTTCCAGCCAAGGGCACGTACCTGGGTTGCAGGTTTGATCCCCGGCCCTGGTCAGGGCGCATGTGGGAGGCAACCAGTCGATGGTCTCTCTCACATCGATATTTTATCTCTGTCTCTCCCCTTCCCTTCCACTCTCCCAAAAAAATCAATGGAAAAAACATCTTATGATGAAGATGAACTAAATACATATATATACATACATATACATATATATACGTATTTATATATACATATATATGTGTATATATATATAAACACACGCATATACATATGTGGGCATCGTCACCAGAATAGACCCAGCCTTAAGCTGTGTGTCCCTCCTGATTGTCGCTTAAGCCACGTGTGGGCGTTAGTAGAAAAAACTCGGTTAAGGGTCTTGACTCTCACACCTGTGAATGTTTTTCTTTCTGGGTCCGTGTGCTGCGTATGTGAACTCAAGGCTGCGCACGGAGCCGATCTTCCCGCGGAGGCGACGTTGGTCGTCAGAACCCCCCCAGCACACGGCCCCTCCGCAGGTCTTTCCCGGGAGACGGCGGCCGGGCTGCGGAGGAAGAGCTGCCTCTGACTTTCACGCAGCAGGACCTCGATGCCGGCGACACCCACTATGTGCCCACGGCGCCCGGCGGGCAACGGGACGGTTCCCAGGCGGTGGGTGGAGTTGAGGTCCTGGTGGACATTGTCCCCAAGTGGATTCCTCTGGAGGTACAGAATTTCACAGTCCAGGGAGGTGGCTCCAGGGCACTGCTGCGAGACTACCTGAAAACCCCCAGCAAACATTTTGAGGGATTTGACTGCGAATTTGTTCTACACAAACCACCACAACACGGCTACGTTGAGAATTCTCATTTTCCAGGAGTCGGGCTGATGAAATTCACCAGGAAACAGGGAATAGCTCTCAGTTAATGTATTTGAGTATCTTGGATAAGAGGAAAAAATAGCTTTGTTATTTAGACTCATTGGCTCTTGAGAGATGGGGCCTTAGGGGCACCTGATCCAACCAGGAACCCCATGGAGAAGTCCCCTAGCCAGTGCTTCAATATCTTCAGTGATGGAGAGCTCGTGACTTCCTGAGATAGGTCCCTGCAGTTGAAAAAGACTCCAGTCCTGCGGAAGCTCCTTGTGCTGAGCCGAAACCTGCCACTGAGACACGTCTCCCAGGTCCTGGCTCGGGCAGCCCGCAGAGCGAATTGGGCCTCTTTTTGTGAAAGCTCTTTAAATATTGGAAAGTCAGAGTTACCACATTTTCTTGGACTTTATTCCCTTTGGGTTAAACATCTCTAGTTTCTCCAGCTGTTGCGTATGTGCCTGGGTGCCTGGCCCTGTGCCGTGCTGGTCGCCAGTCCTAGAGGTCACTGTCACTGACCCTCTCGAAGGTTAACACCCAGGAGTTAAACACAGGCGCCCGCCAGCCACTGGTGGATCTTCTCATTGTCGCCGCCTGGTTTAGGGAGCAGGTGTGGACACAGGGCACGCGCCACACCACACCCTGTGCTCAGCACGGCGCTGTCAGTGGCTCGCGTGGCCCAGCCCTGCCATCAGGGAGCTGGACCCCACTGCCAGTCCGGAGTCCAATCAGCACAAAATGACCCGTCAAGTCTGGGCCGCGGGCAGGTTCTTTGCTTAGGGCTGGAATGGGATTACTGTGAGGTTTTGCTTCTTATCGGGAATGAAAGTGATTCCCATTAATTTCTTTGTAAATATTGAAAGGTGGCTGGCAGATCCCCATCACTTCCTCTCTAAGCCCAGCCGAACGAGGCGGGTACGGAGGAGGGACGGTTGGCAGAGGGAGTAACGAGCGACCGGCTCTGCGGGGTGACGCTCGGCGCTCAGTGTGGCTGCGGCTGCTCGAGCAGAGCGGGAGGTGGGGTCAGGGAGGTCGGTGCAGGGGGCCCTCAGCCTCACCCGTGACCCTGAGTGAGGGGGAGCACTGGGGGGGCGTGGGCCAAGGAGTGGCACAGTGTGCCCCTGAACACGATTGGGGACGGGACCGAATACTTTCTAGTCTTTTAAGATTTTCAACAGGTTTGTTATAACCTTTAATTTTAGGTTGCAGATGTTTTGCTAGTGTTACAAGTCTAGGAATCGGTAAATTCCCTCCAGGCCCTTTAGATTAATACCCATTAAATGGCATGTAACTTGGGGGGGGGGGGGGCAGGTGCCGGTCCACTGGGGAAATGCTGTGTCCCTCCGGGAACGTACTGAGGAGGGGACGTCCACTGAAATGCTATGTCCCGAAAGAATATTAGGAACATATTCCTAATATGTTAACAATCCTGCCCTCCGACCGGGGCCATCTGCCATGTTTGTTTTCAAAGAGCTGAAAAGAGCACGTTGCGGGGACACGGTCGGCCTGTGATCTGGGTCCCCCAGCCCGCGGGACTCCAGAGACGCTCGCGCAGCACCTGGGTGCAGGCGGCACAGCTTTCCCTGGAGACTCCCCCTGAACGTTTCAGCTCTTGTCGGAAACACCTCCGAGAGATTAAAAATCTCTGCTCAGAGGAAGTTCACCACCGGAATGGGCGAAGTCGAGCTGTTAGAATTTTTGGCTGTGTTTTATCAAAACAAACAGCCCCAGAGGGTTTTGCAGAAGCCCCGCTCCTCCCGTTGGGCGCTGGGAGTTCTCTGCTGCGCTGTGTTTGGGTCACAGCCCCACGGACGCCAAGGGCCCTTCTAGCTTTGAAACTCCCGTCTTAGGTTTTGCTCCTGGGCTCTTCCCTGTTCCATCCGAACCCCAGCGGCAGGAAAGGCATTCCCATCGGATCTGGGGTTACTGCAAATCCAAGGGGACCGAGGGAGTCATTGGATGGAAACTGGGAAGATGGAGCCTATTGGGGGTGAAAGTAAATGTTTGCGTTTGGGCTGTGACAGTGAGGAGATCTTCCCTGGTAGAATAATTAGGCTCCAGTTTATTTCGTCTGTTAAGAGATGCACCGAAAAACAACTGTATTCCGAAGGTGGAGCAGCGGGGTTAGGAGGCAGCGGGTCTCATACAAAGAACCCGGGATTGTTCAAGTCGGGGGAAGACGCCTGGCCATATGCCTCCAAAGAGAAATCCAATCAGCGGCAGAAGCTTCAGAGCCTAAATCTGACCTTCCCGATTGTTCAACAGGTCCACCCACAGCTCCACGAATCCGTCACTCGGAATAAGCAAGTAGGGTCCGCATTTTAGTGGGTGCCGTCCCATTGGAAGGAAGGCTGGATTCGATCACTTGCCTACGACAGTTTCGTGTTAGGAACAGCCTTGGAACCCCGGCCTTCTGACGACCGTCCAGCGCTCTCTGCACTACCCCACATTGCCCGCTGCTCCGGCCCCCCTTAAACATCTCTCTAAAATCCAGCTTGGCTTCGTAACACCTGCGCCATCCTCCCTAATTTCCTTCTGACCATCAGAATTCAAAATTCATGGGAGGAACGTATGTCTGTTTTAGAGAGATTTAAAAAATTAGGATTTCTTTTATAGCAACTTATTCAAAATTTTAAATCACGTCTCAGTAACTCTTCGGTGATGCTTTTGTGTCAGTAACAGGTGGAAGGTGAGCTGATTTTCTACGTCCACGACGACAGCGAGGAGCTCCGTGATCATTTCACCGTCTTTGCAAACAGCTCAGAGCTTGGAAAACAGAGTTTGCCTCAAACTCTTTTTGTGACGGTTGAATCAGTAAATGATGAGGCTCCAGTGATAACAGCCAATAGACTCCTCCAGGTCAGTGCTTCACGTTCTTTGGTTTATTGAGAGAACATTTGGGCTGATACTTGGATTTTTTTTCGTATGATTTCTAATGTAAATAATAAGACACGTGACCCTGTGTGTGCAGGTGACATATTCCCACTGCTTTTAAGTAAGTGACAGTTGTTACCATGACACTCTGTGTTTCTTGAGTGGGTTCCCGCCTTCCTGTATTTTTGAGTGAGTCACGTCTGACTGTGTCTCTGCACCCACACTGTGTCCCCGAGGCCCGGACGTTTCTGGTCAGGACGGGAGGGTGTGTGCAGTTGGGCAGAAAGCCTCCTGCGAGGCTGGTGTGCAGTGGTTAGAGGGTGGTGGCCGGCTCGGGGTGAGACTCGGCCCCCACTGCTGGCTGTGTGACCGTGGGCAAGTCCTTTAGCCTTTCCATTGGCTCTGGTCGAGGTGGTGGGAAGTGGAGGCAGGGTCGTGAAGATCCGAGGATAACATGAGAGTAAAACCCTCCCTCCTGCCCAAGGGCCTGGGGTCGTGAAAAAGTGAGTGCTGCTCTTGCTCTCATTTTAAAGGAGACAGAATTAAAATTCCAGAGGCCGACTTTGCCCAAAACAACCAAGTTTCACCGTGGCAGAGGCAGGGGGTGGGGGGAAGCAGTTCTAAGTATGAATTCACGAGGCCTCTGTGTTATTTCAGCTTCTCCAGAAAAACAGAGCCAGTGGGGCAGGTGTATAAAGACACTGTCTCTGGCTCTTCGAGCAGCATCTTCTTAAGACCTTCAGATTCCCCTGTGGGAGCACCCACTCTCCTTACCTGTCGTCAGAGCTGGAGGGGGGCGGGAAGGGCCGTGTGCACTTCACCTGGGACTAGGACGTGGGAGTGGAGGGTGGCAGGGCTGATAGCGTCTTGGACTCTGGGTGGGAGTTCAGGGGCCGGAATCTGGATGCTGACCACTGTCCCCGCATCCCAGACGCACTTCTTTCCCTGAAGTACTCTAGACACCACTTCCCTGAGCCACGGGACATTCATGGCCCGGAAATCATTTCTGTCCTGGCAAACGGGAGTTGGGAACTGGAGTTAGACCACCTGGGCGAGTCCTCTGCATCCGACTCTGAAATACAGTCCCCCGAGTCCTGTCGTGTTCGCCTGTGACCGGGGACGTCCCTGCACACCTGGTCTGCTGGTGTCCACAAGGGGGCTTCATATCCCCAGTTTTCAACTTTTACTTTATTTTTTTTTTAACTTTTACTTTCTATAATACTGTACATTTTGTTTTCTTGTTTTTTGAACCATTTGCTTGTTTCTGATAAGCACTTGTCACCATTAAGGAGAGCTTGGAGAGCTGGGGGCCGCGGAGGGATTGGGGCTGAGAGGTGGGAGTGACTCCGGCCTGGAAGGTCAGGGAGGGAGACTGGATTCGTGAGCGTTTACAGCCCTCACACGGACTCAAAGCTGAGGCCTGGGTGTTTAGACGCTAGGATCACAGCCAGGATGACATCGGATTGTGATTAGGTTTCTGAATCCCGTAAACCTCCTGTGGAAGGTAAAGGTGAATTTAAAATATGCCATTCCAACTAACAGGTATCCATTTTTTCAAATGTTTATTCCTGACACCATGACTTCTCGGGCTTCGGGTCACTACTCTGCAATAGGAATTCAGGTTTGGGGTCTTCGTTTTTGTCTCCCCGCCTGCTTGAAATTTGTATCACCAAAGATGGCACCGAGTCAGGCCTCCCCAGAGCAGCGGGGCTGTTAGCGGCTGAGTTTGGTTCGAGTGGACGTGAAGACCTGCGGGTACCGGCTCCTGTTTTGAGCGGCGGGTTTTCGGTTTGTTCTGGAAGATGGTGTATTCCAGGGGGAGGGGGAGGCACGTTTCACAGAAGAGCGACGCGGTGGGAAACCCGCCTCGTCCGGCCGTCAGGTGCACGGCCCGGGAAAGCGAGCGCCCGGGAGGCCCGGGGAGGGCGGTGCACTCCCGGATCAGCGGGGGTCCCTCGGGAAACGAGCAGGAGGTGCTACATGGTGGATTTAGAAACGTAAAAGGAGACTGGGTGGTCCTGGCCGGCTGCTCGGATAGAGCGTCGTCCCGTCCGCCAGGGGGCTGTGGGTTCGAGTCCTGGTCGGGCACGTCTGGAGGGCAGCCGATTGCTGTTTCTCTCTCTCTCCTTTCTTCCCTCTGAAATCAATGGAAGCATGTCCTCGGGTGAGGATTTTTTTTAAAAAAGAGAGAAATTAGTATGAGTGGGGCTTGGAATTATTTTTTTTAGCCTCCCCCGAGGACATGTCTTTATGGATTTTTAGAGAGGGAGAGAAAGAGAGAGAAACACTGATCTGTTGGGCCCCTGGGGAAGGAACCAGCAGCCTTTCGGTGGACGAGAGGATGCCCCACCCACCATGCCGCCCGGCGGGGGCGCTGGGCATCCTAACAACCCACCTTGCATATTTTATAGAAGCCGGAGCCTTCCCTGAACCTTAGCATTTGAACATTAGGTCAATTAGCACTTCTGGTAGCTATGCAGAAACTGACGTCCTCAGAGTTTAAAGCTGAAAGGTCCTCAGTGGGCGAATCCCAAGTGCCACGGTAGAAGCACATCCTCGACACTAAAAGATCACTAGGCAGCTCAGCCCCTCGCCCCAGAGGGCGACGGGTTTCCGTGGGTTAAACAAGGCGTGTGGCGCACGTCACAGAGCGGCCCCCGCAGTGGTTAGCGTCACTCTCCAAATGACGCTGAAGTGACAGTAGAAGCAGTGACATCCTCTTCAGCGCCGACTCGGTCGCGGTGACACCCAGCTGGCGTTTCCTGCGTCTGACTGAGCGCCAGGCGAGGCCGCCCCGAGTGCGTCACTCACTATCCAGGACAATCCCATTACTCCCAGTTCACCGGTGAGGACGTCGAGGCACCGAATTAAGGAGTGTGCCCAACGTTACACAGCTAACGCGTCACCTTGTTTCATAAACAGCCTGTTCTCCTGCGGAAAACACCCTGTAGGCGAGAGATCGGCGGCTAAGCCGCTCGTGATTGAATTTTTAAACGAGTCTGACGAGCGCGGAAGACAGGAAGGTTCTCGTCGGAGAGCAGAGGGTGACACGGGCCTGGGCAGCTCCCGGTTTCCCGGGGAGAAGACGCTTATCAGTCCAGACGGAAGTGCAGACATTCAGCCAGTGCTAAAGCTGCCCGGTTTAACGTTAGTGACGCGGCCTGTGACCCACGGTCCTGGAAACTCAGAGCAGCCCGGTTCCCTCGGATGTGGTTTGATGTCCCAGTGAGCATGTTAAAGCCAGCAGGCTCGAAACCAGTGGCCTGACGCCCACGCCCCCGCCCGCGGCTCCCGTCACTCTGGCTGCCCGGCCCGGCCTTTCCAGCGGCCCGGCCGGCGTGTGGAGCCATGCCCGCCGCCTCCCTCGCCCCACACTCCCCGGGCCGCCTTCTGCACCCTCTCTGCTGGCTTCCCCTCCCGCAACCCCCGGAACCGGCCACTTCTGCGGCTGCCGCAATCCCCGGCCACTGTCTCCTCACCTCCCCCTGGGACGGTTGCTGTGGCCTCCGGCCGGTCACCCCGCTGGCACCCTCCCCTCCCTCGGTCTGTCCCTGGCACAGAAGCCAGCGGGTCTGCCCAGCTGGCCCGCACCCTGCCCCACGGCGCCCCCTCGCCGTCCCCGGGCACGCCGGCGTTCTCCCGTGGCCCTGGAGCCCCCGTCACGGCTTGGCTCCCCCTTTTACCTCTGCCACGGGCTTGGCCCCCTTCCACTCGGCGTCTTGCTTGCCCTGCTGCCCCACCTCGGCCGTTCCCTCGGCCCCGTGCTTTTCCCGTGACACCCCCAAGGCTCCTCCGCCCCCGGCCTCCGTGTAACTCCCGCTGCGGAGCCTGTCTGACCCTGCGGGTCCCTCGCCCCCTCCTGCTGGGGCGCGCTCCCTGACCTCGGGCCCCTGGCTCACCGCACTGAGTGCCTCCCGGGACGCGGCGGGCTCAGCAGACGATGCTAAGGCGCCCGGGCAGTGGACCGAGGCGGGAAGTGCCGCTGGACCACGGACGGTAGGTCACCCGGAGACAAGCGCGGATGCGCCCTCGGCGCCGCCACCAGCAAGGCCGGAGGAGCCAGGTTTTCGTTTTCGTGCGGGACGGGTGGGGTGACGGAGAATAAAAATGCGCAGAGGGTTTCCCCTCAAATATTTAAGCGCTGATGGAATCGCTCGCTTCTTAAAGCAGCGAACAGAAGCCCGTAGGTGAACCCGCGAGGCGGGCCTGTGATTTCCCGAGACGCGTGGAGCGTTCCCGGCGCACGCCAGCCGGCAGACGGGGCCTGGTAACCGTCCGCTGTTATTGCTCTTACACTTTATATCAATGCGTATGTACTTCAGATAATTAACTTTGGATAAATAACTTCGAATCCTATTTTTATTGAAACCTCTTAGACCTCGTAAGTTAAATAAACACTCCAACATGTCTTGCCTTTCAGCTGGCGTTTCATTAAGAAGCCTGTTTTGAATTAAGAACCCTCGGGCTTCGGAAACCCTGGCGGCTTGCTGTAGGTGTAGGTCTCCTGCGCGGGGCCAGGGTGCCGTCGCCCTGCGGTTTACTGACCCGCGGCGGCCGGAACGGTCCCTGCAGGATCTGCGGCTCTTTCTCTTTAAGGTCTGGGCGAATTCTGTCACCGAGATCACCGGCGCCGACCTCCGGGCGGAGGACGGGGACTCGTCCCCGGGGGACCTCGCCTACCGGTCCACTGCACCCAGCAATGGGCACTTGGCTCTCAAGCCCCTTCCCGGTCGCAGCGTCCACAGCTTCACCCAGGCTCCGGTCGACGAGGGACAGCTGCTGTTCGTACACACAGGTGCGTCTCGGGAGCACAGCGCGGAACTGACGTGCGTTTCCACCGGAGGTAACAGGGCAGCGAAGCCTGGCAGCTGCCGGCTGCAGACCACAAGCCGTCTAAAAACTGTTTGGGCCCTGGCCAGTTTGGCTCCGTGACTAGAGCGTCGGTCGGCCTGAGGACTGAGGGGTCCCGGGTTCGATTGCGGCCAAGGAAGGGCACGTAACTCAGCTGCAGGCTCGATCCCGGCCCCGGTCGGGAGGGAGGCAGCCGGTCGATGTTTCTCTCTCCCTCCCTCTCCATTCCACTCTCTCTGAAAAGCAATGGAAAAAATATCCGCAGGTGAGACTTAAAAACAAAAAGCTGTTGGGACTCCATGATTTTTACAAAGTAACACAGTTCAGTAAGGCCAGTAACGGTCACTCAAGGCCGGTGCTCAGCCGTCCCCTGACCACCCGCTAGCACAGCTTCTCCCCTCTGGTCCCCCGGCCCGCCCCGGCCCAGCGCTGTGTGCAGACCGACTCCTTTGCTTGCTGCCTGTCTTCCCCCTGCAAGAGCAGGACCTTGGTTTTGTTCCCTCTGTAGCCCCAGAACCCAGAACAGTAACTAGAACATAGTAGGTGCTTAATAAAGATTTATCAAAAGAATGAAATAAAATCAAATACCCACCAGGTGGCAGCGCTAAGGGTACATTAGTGAACAAAACAAACATTTGTTTTACGAGTGAACGTGAACGAATGAATGAATGACTGCACAGCGAGTGTAATTCTCAGGGACCCTGGTATTAAAACGCTTTCTCTTCTTACGTCTGTTCATCAACGAATCAAACAGCCGCTGTGAACCCGCAGGAGCAGCCCCGCCTGGCTTGGTTTCCAGGCTGCCGGTGTCCGGCCCGAGAGGGGAGACAGCCCTTCCCAGCCCTTCCCAGCCGGCGGGAGGAAGGGGAAGGGAGCCTGGCCCGGGCGCAGGATGGGAGAGCGAAACTCCCGCCTTCTCTGATATCCTCAAGTACCTTTTCCAAAATGTAGTAAATGCAGATGAAACATCTCCTAAACGCCAACGCAGTAATTTCCTGGTTATCTTTGCAGCTAATGCAAGAAATCCCCCGGTAACCTGAGTGTAATTTACTGCATGGATGCCCCCAGCTAGTCCTTCCAGACCGTGGCCTCGGGACCTGCGGGGTCAGTGCTGTTGCAGCCAGATCCTGAGTCTCCCCACAAGTGTGAGAAGCATTGTTTCTAGATCAAGTGACCTTCCCCACACATGTGTGCGTCTGTTTCTTAACTGTGTGCAGATGTGCTGATTAATTAAATACAATCCACTTTAAACAGCACCCAACAGATGGGGGTTTCTGCCTTTTTGTGTGGTTTTGATTAGTTAGATACTAAAAATCCACGTACTATTAGGTGAGGGCCTAGGAAGTTTCTCGTTTTCATGGAAGGACATCGTATTTTCAGACAGAACTGCTCTAGAGACTTGCACGGGGGACGTTTGGAATTTCTGAAATGATGCAGTTTGCCGTGGGAAGGGACTGCTGACTCGGTGGCCATGCTGGACACCACGAAGGTGCAGGCCCACGGTCCACAGCCCATTTAATCTAATCTGCAGGAGTCCCCTGCGCCACGGGGAGTCATGACCCCATTTTTACAGATGAAGGAACTGAGGCTCAGAAAGACGTAAGTGGGTGCGATCCCGACACTGGGCTTTCTCCACTGACTGCCGCCCGCCGACGGGCAGGGCAGGCTGAGGAGCTGAAGTCGTTGTTTGGGATGAGAGAGTCAAATAAACACGAGGCCCCTGGATGGCTTTACTTGTCAACCACCAGGTCAATTCTTGCTCTTGTCGAGTAGAAAAATAATTCTCTGGAAAAAGCAGGAAGGAGGGTAGAGGGCAGGTCCTTTGAGAGCCGACCATCACGCCCTGTAAGTGGACGGGAGGCCGAGCCCAGCTGCTCCTCTCGCCCTCGTCTGGCCATCGGCAGCCCCGGACAAAGGCTCCGGCTTAATTAGCCCCCTTAGCATTTTATATTAGCAAAGTGCTCTGCCGTTAATCTAATCCTAGTCCACGGAACAACCGAAGTGGGTGGATCACGCTGAGACGGGAGAGGCTGAGTGGTTTAAGGCCGTCCTTCTGGAAGGGCTGTCAGGAAAATCTGGTTTTCAGTAGGAAATCCACAGGTCCCCCCCTTTCCCGCTGGTCGTAGTTAGTGGGGTCGTCAGGGCCTTCCCAGGACTGTCCTGGGATTTGTTTTGACGGAATTCCTTTTGATTCCAGTATCATTTTGTCTCCGGATGCATGAAGTGTTCACGGTGCCTCATGGCCGAAGGCATCCTCTCCCTCCTGTCATGTTTCACGAAACACAACTTTCCAAGCGCTGTTTCCAGTGAAAACAAGCAAGCGAGCAGACGGCGCTGGCGTGGGCCCGGGTCTAATTAGGCAGGCGCAGACCCCCCCCCCCTTCTGGACGCTGGCTCGCGCGCGGTGGGCAGTTCTGAGCCCTGCGGCCTCTGGGGGAGGAAGGAGACCTCTCTGGGCTGGAAGAGGCTGTGAGCCCCCGGCCAGCCTTTATGAAGCCGCGTTACGCAGGGGGTCTGAACGCTTCCCACACGTCCCCGAGGGCAACAAGGGGACGTTCTACCCGTCACATGGTGCAGAGACCGGAGGGCCTGCACATTTGCTGCTGGGTGGACGTTTTCATGGGGGTTGGGCACGTGACCGTCGGGTCGTCTGCAGTGGACCTTCTGTGCCCTGCGAGCCGACTGGTAAAGCAGCCCTGGAACTGGATCGATAGGGGCCATTTCCGTGTCTGCTCCGCTCATACGTTAATTTACACCTTTCCCGACACCACCGGTCCCTTGACAGAAGTGTGGGCGTGGAATTCTCTTCTTGCGGGAATTTAACCAAAGCGGGCCTGGATCCTTCCCCATTAGCGCCCGCCAGCCAGTCTGAGGTAGATGGATGAATAATTAGGCCTTATGGGGGGAGGGTCTCAGTGTTATTTACTTCCCCCAGCTCTGATTTTCAGTATGACCAAGTGAGTGTAACCAACATTTCAGAAGTTGCTGGTGTGTGAGTGTGTGTGTGTTTTTCGTGCCTTACTTTTACTGGGTATAAATGATTCCAAATAATAAAATGCAGGAAATAGTCATTAAAATTAAAAGTAATTTTTTGGAGGTACCATCTTTGGTTTTGGTTTTTTTTTTTAAATATATCTTTATTGATTTCAGAGAGAGGAAGGGAGAGGGGGAGAGAGAAACATCAATGATGAGAGAGTCACTGATCGGCTGCCTCCTGCACGCCCCCGACTGGGGATCGAGCCCGCAACCCGGGCCTGTGCCCTGACCAGGATCGAACCCCGATCGCCTGGATCCTGGGTGGATGCTGAACCGCTGAGCCAGCCCGGCCGGGCCCATCTTTGCTCTCTTTCACTATGTCACGGGAGGGGAGGGGGACTGTGCATTTCAGACCTTTATCGATGCTCCTTTAACTCGGTGCTTGGCGATGTTTGCCTGGGAGAGCTCTGGCTGTGTCACCCTCTCCCGCTAAAGGGGCTGCTTTGCAGGGGCGTCGGGCGGGAGGGAGGGTGACAGTGGTGACTTCTGCAGAACAGCCAACCTGACTAGCGTGTAATTTCCTTTTTCGAAGGAGCGATGTCGGGAGGCTTCAGTTTTCAGGTCACTGATGGTTTGCACTTCACGCCACGACAGACTTTCCACGTCACAGCTCGAGCGCTGACCCTCAGCCTAGAAGTGAACAGAGGCCTGAGCATCTTCCCAGGTGAGAGTCTGACTTGAGGGTTTGGGTTTAAGTGTTTCTCAGTGTATGTAGGAGGTTCTGCCTTCCTGGTGTAGAGCACGGTGCAGACCATACAGGGACAGCAACAGCCGTTATAAAATCACAGGAAGACTTCTCTTTTCGCAGGAATTCAGCAAAGGCAAGGCTAGGTCGTTCCAGTGCCCCCTCCCCACTGTTCCTCTGCAGAGGGAGGGGTGGTCGAGCCGGTGGCCGGAGGAACCACTGACACCCCGTCTTTGCGGGCCCCGCACCCTCCCTCCTCTGTCCTTAATGCCCTCAGAGCAAGGGGAGCCGCTAGGTCTCGGAGTTTTCTCTTCTCCCCCCCATAGGAAAGCCCTGTGCTTGTAGAGACTGTCCTTGCTCCAGGGCCCTGCGGCCCCCGCACTGCTGTTTGCAGGAGCCTCAGCCTGGCCGAGGGGGACGGATCCGAGGAAGCAGCTCTGGCTCAGAATCCTTGCCACGGGGACAGGAGACGATTTACCCAGCAGCAGGGTGTGTAACAAAAAGCGAGAAAAGAAATTTACACTCACGCTGAGGTAGACAGCACAGAAAACGACTTATTTTACGGTTAAAAAAATAGCAAAGCCCTGTGCGTTGTGACCTCTTCATTGGTACATGTCACCAGTAAAATATAGACAAGGCACGAATCATTTTATTTATTACGGTTTCTGCAGCCTGCGGTTCTCAACCCCTGGGAAGCTTTTAAAATACCGGCGCCTGGGCCTCCCCTGGCGCCAGCTAAGTGTCGGTCCCTGGGGTGGGGCTTGACCATCTTTTTTTTTTTAAGCCCCAGGGTGCTCTCAAGTGCAGCCGTGGGGCTGGGCACTGGGCTGGTCCCTGAATTCTCACCTTGTGTGCGGCGGGTGATAAACTCACAGGAAGCCAGCAGCTGCGGCGCAGAGAGGTGACGGGACCTGGCTGTGACCCGTCATCGGGGGCACGGCTCCCACGCTCCCACCGTGCACGCGGGGAAAACCACCCTCGGTAACTTCAAAAACAAGCTAAAGAATTAACAAATTTTAGGAGAAATTTTGAGTTGCCTTAAGCCTGAGAGCTCATGAGCAGAAACCGTATCGAAACCCAGTTAAAAATTTATTAACGCAGATTCGTTCACTGTAAACCATCTTCGTGGCCATAATTTTTCTCTGAGAACCAGCGTGGTGCCTCTCCCGACTTTTCTAGGCGATGGGGGTGCCATTAACCGTTTGCAAAAATAAGCAAAGGAACTACTGCACCCTGGTAATTTGCAAAGATACAGTAATCCATAAAAATAACGTTGTAACCCAGGGAAACTCTGGTTGCTGCAGAAGATAAAATCCCTCTCACGTGCTCCGGCTGCACTCTGGGCTGGTCACTGAAGGCAGTGGCGTTGGACTAAAGGGGTGTCGTAGGCACCAGAGCCTAAAAGTTCGAGGTTTCTGGTGCCTGTTTTGCAGAATAATAGTTTAGCAAGAAACGTATATGAAAGTGGCCCAAATTCCCTGGCCGCCTGTGTGGAACTAAACAAAACACATAGTTTTCATAGCCCCCTGTCCAGTAAGCGGACGCAGGCCCGAGTGATGGACTCCTTTCCTTCCGACGCGCCCCACATCTGTGCTGGCGCCCCCCTGGGCCCAGGGGCCCCCAGGAGCTGGCCCGTTATTCTCGAGTCCCAGTGAGCGCCCCCAGCCCGCCAGCTCCGTCGCCCTTGGTTTCTGCGCCGGCCCCGGTGCCCCGGCCGGTGGGAAGGAAGGTGGGTTTCCGTGCCCTTTTCCATTACGTGGCTCCTGCGTTTGGTCAGGTCTCAGCGGGGGTGGGTGTGGACGGGAGAACCGGAGTCACAGGTTTTAGACCCCATGAGTCACTGGTGCGGCGGTTCCTGGTGTTTTTCCTGCCCTAACACCCCCGAGCAGCAGGGCCCAGTCTGTCCCGAGTCGGAATCCCCAGTGAGGGTGTGGTCCTGAGGACCCCATCTCCCAGGCCCCTCTCCGGGGACCAGTGGGCCTCCCCAGCCCGTCTGCAGCAGCCACCTGACATATTGGCCCGGCCACTCCTCTTCCCTCCTGACCGCCCTCTGCTGCGTCAGGTCCAGGTGGGAGCAGGCCCCGTAGCCTGCTGTCCTCGTTGGCCGGCCGGCCCTGTGGCTGAGGGGGAAGGGAGGCCCACGGTGTCCCACCTCCGGTGTGACGCTGGGTGTCAGCTCTCAGCGGCTGCTGCTCTAGTCAGACTTGGGTTGACCTAAATGTCCTGAAATATCAGGGGAGATCTATTGCTTTTTATAATAGAAAATCTATTCTCGTTGTGGAGCGGACATTCAGATACTACCGAGACCTGTGTTTTTATAGTGCTTTAAGTTTTCTAGCTGCTGTTTGGGGTTGTCTTGCGGATATAAATGAAAGAATGTTTATAAGAGCAAGTTTTCACCATCCCCATTTGGCAGATAACAAACACGGAGGCTTGGGAAGCTCGAAGTCACGTAATTAATAGGAGCCATAAGCCCCAAGACCAAGCTCGTGCCAACTCTGACCCCAAACCCCGCGCTCGGATCCCAGCTCCTCCCGCCCGGTCCGAGGGCCTGCGCGGGGCTGCTTGTCTCACGGTGTCCCTGCCCGGGACCGGGGCGTCCTGCCGGCGGCTCCTTCTGTCTTCTCAAAGTTATTGATGGATCCGTGGACCCGCCAGGAAAACATGTAGAGCCACTTAACAAGCAGCAGCGGGTGTGTAGACACTGTGTGTGCTTTGTGTCCTGGGTTAGAGAAATTTTGCAACCGGCCTTTGTCAGTGTTTTATTTTTCCTCCCACCCATCTCGTACCAGGTGGACTTTCTCTGCCAGCGGCCAACTTTGCCGCGCTGGTTCCCCTCCTTCGCTTACACAGTCTTAACAAGGGGCCTGGGCTGGAGGCCTGTGAGAATTTGTAGGATGAGCCAGAATAACTGGAAGGCCCTGGCTGGTGTCTCTCAGTGGTTAAAGCATCCGCCCACGCACTGAAGGGTCTCGGGTTCGATTCCCAGTCAAGGGCACATACGTGGGTTGCAGGTTGGATCCCTGCCCCAGTCGGGGTACGTGCGGGAGGCAGCCAGTCAGTGTGTCTCTCCCACATCGATGTTTCTCTCCCCACCCACACACACACTCCCTCCCGCCCTCCCAATCTCTATAAAAAAAAATCAATGGAAAAAATATCCTTGGGTGAAGATTAACAAAAAGCAAACAAACAAAATAACAATTGTGAGAATACTTCATGGTGAATGTTTTAAGGTGAACTACAGCTCTCACGCCCTCCAAATGTGAAAGTCACTCTTTATAACTCAGTTATTTTAGAGTAGGAAGGACTGCGGTTCCAAATGAGCTTCTCTGTGTGTAAACTAAGAAAAAAATCTACTCAATGTACATTTCATTGTCATTTTGTGTTTATATAAACATGAACACATGCACGTGCACATATACATGCATATATATTTACGTGTATATATATATATATATAAATGCATGTACTATTTCTTTCTGTAAAATACATTCCACAGAAAGGAGTTTTGTAGCCAGTCTTTCACCTTGAATGCGACCATTGAATGGTTTGTTTGTTTATCTTTAGTGGTGGCGAGCTGGAACATGCTGTGGCCTCGGGACCTGGTTTTCCTCTGTATCCAGATCGTACTTGGCTCTTTTACAGAGAACCAGGGAGCGGCTGACCTTGAGAGCTGTCAGACTGGCCCGAGTGTGAGCTTACAGGGACCCAGAGTCCTGTAGCCCAGCAGTGCAGGGTATTGCTGGCTAATTGTGTGACCTCAGTGCCCTTGGGTTCGGTTATAGTGCAGCGGGAATCACGTCTCACCAGTGGGCCATCTGTCCCCACGGTGGGAGTCACAGTGAGAAGAAAGCAGGAGGAGGTCACAGCGTGCTGTGGACGGGTTTAGAGCAGAGGTTTGTGAAACCCTTCGGTCGGCTAGTCCTGAAACACTGACTTGAATGTTGTGTGAGTGAGTGGGGGGTAACTGAGAGCTCAAGGAAGAGATTGTCAGTCCTCCAGGAGCCAGGAAAGGCCCGCTGTTGGGGAAAATAAGAGACACACACTCGAGCACAGTAATCCAGCAAAACACATTAGGCTGTTTCTGGCCAGTGGTTCCGATTGGGTGAGCGACGCGAGTTCAGGGGACAGAAATTTCCCAGAGGGCAGGGGGCAGGGGGCAGGGAGAGCCTGTTGGCCAGACAGGCCTGGGGCTGCCCCGTAGAGCCAGCAGCACCCCGATGGGGGCCGCGGAGGGGGCGGGACCCCGGGAGTAGCGGGACTGCAGCAGCGAGGCCCAGGGGAGGGCGGGGTGCTCGGGAGGCGAGGAATCTGTGGGAATTGTTGAACGGTTCGTTGCATTATTTCCTAACTTGAACTCATCTCAGCGCTGAGCTCCGGGTGGTATGGGGTAGGCCACACGGCGTCACCTTCAGAAGCCTCTCGGAGTCAGGGAGACGTGCGCTTGGCCGTTGGGCACGTGGCTCAGCCCCTCCAAGCTTCCCCATCCTTCCTCGTGGTATCGAAACAGATACCTGCTTGCATGTTTGTTAGGCCCTTTGTCCATTTTTAAATTGAGTTGTAGGAGTTCCGGGTGGACTTCGGTTGGTAACCTCTTACCAGGTATGTGGTTGGCAGATATCTCCTCCTGTCCCACAGGCTTTGTCACGTTGGCGATGGTTCCTTTCTCTGAGCAGAGCTTTTGAGTCTGATGTGGTCCCACTTGTTTATTTTGCTTTGTTGGCAGGGCCTCCGAATCGAGGGCCCAGAACAATCCACGCCTGGGTGGAAACCGTCCAGACCCCGGCTGGCCTCCCCTTTCATTCGTTGTAGTCAGGGTCCTGCCTGTGAGAGCCGCGTGGGTTTAACACGACAGTTAGTGGTCCTCACTCGCTAAGGCTCAGCGGCTGAGCAAGGACAGCGGAGTGGACGTCGTTCAGGGGGCTGAGTGATGACCGGGCAGTTCACACAAAGTCGTAAATAGTTTATAAAGCGCCTTCCCCGGACTTCCCTGTGCAAGGCCCACGCTGAGCCCGTTAGCAGGAGCTGAGCCAGAGAGAGCAGGTGAGACTCCGGGCGGGTGACTGTCAGCCTCTGCCTCACCTGCCCTCTGAGGTCCAGGATATTCCCTAAATCAAGCAAGGGAAAGAGACGTGTACCCCAACCCTGTGCTCCTCCGATTGTGGGCCACAGACCTGGTAAGAATGAAAGTGAGAAGAAACATTTGGAAGTTTTATATCCATCTGACATTGCTGTGACATTTTATTGCATTTTATGAAATTCTTGGTTCACAGAGGGTCAGGAGGGGAAACGCTGATCCTTCACGCAGACCCTGCCCTCGCCGAGCATCCCAGGCCTCTCTGGCCTTTGGTTGCCAACAAGGTCACATGGCACACGACCCACACGTCACTGGTTCTTCCCCTTGGCATTCACATGGGCCTGGCCCTCCCACAGTATCTGTGTGTCCTGCACGCCTGGGGTCCTCTGGAGACGTCTCGTGTTGGTTCAAGAGCCAACCTCTCCCCCTAGGTGGACACCCCACTGAGTACCTGCAGCCACCATCAGCCAGGATGCCTCTGTCCCCAGGGAGGGCGCTGTCTCCGTTCTCAGCACACACAGCGGTGCCCCCACCCGGCATTGCTTCTTTCCCTAGGGGCCAGTTAGACACGGCTGAGCAGGCCCAAGGAGCCACGTCCTATAAGTTTCCTCCTTGCTCTCTGGCTCCAGAGCAAATCACGCCCCTAAAGAGCCCCTCACGGCCCGGGTTGAAGCCAGAGCGAGCTGGGGCCCCACGCAGAGCCACATTTTCCAGTTTCCTGGGGTCTGTCCAGGTTGCCTGGTTGACCGTCAGCCTTCGTGTGCTTTATAACATGCATGTCTGACTCCTCACGTAGGTTCCACGAGGCCCCTCTCCTCTGACCACCTGAGAGCCGTGACCAACGACGTGGATGGCGCAGGCAACAGGACCATCACCTTCACGGTGGTGAGTCCCCCGAGGCTCGGGAGGCTGGTGCGAGCGCGTCCCGACCGCAGCGCCGAGGCTGTCTCCGAGTTGACGCAGGACCTGGTAAGTCCCGAGTCTGTCCATCTGTCGTTCTGTCCGTGCGGCTGGGCAGGGCCGAGCATCCCTTCGTCTTGTGAAGCCAAGAGAACGTGCCCTTTGCCCGGGCAACCCTCATCTCCTCGCGCCGGCGGCAGAACCGGACGTGGTGAGCACGCCTGAGGCTCCGTTGCCAGAAAACAAGCGAATTCAAGCTCTGTGTCTAATAAATACCAGGGCCCTTCTGTCACTGGGGACTGAACTGAAGGAGCTGGGCAGAGGTGCAGGAGCGAGTCCGCAGGAGCTGTGTGTGGACATTACTGTTAAGGTGTAATGTTACATTGTATACGTTACTTCGTCGTTAGAGTTACATGTATCTATATATGTAAGTGTGTGTGTTGAACCTGCACTCAGGGTCCGCTGGTGCTTTACCAACCACTGCAGACCTTTTTATTTAACGGGTAAGCCTTCAAACCTTTTCCCTTTTTTCCTTTTGCACCCCAGGAACCCAACCGACTGGACCTATTTGCGTACGTGTGTTTTCATTTTCCAAACGTCTGCATTTCCAAAAGCCTTCTTGACTAGAACTCTCTCTCGTTGGCCAGTCGGCTTCTTCTTTTATTCTCGGGCAGCGTGGACAGGATCCGAGGCTGTCGGTTTACGTGACTAAGGAACAAAAATTCCTAAGTCAGGTTTAGGGGAAATAGCACGAGGGACGGATGTCTGCCGTCAGCCTGGAGCCGTGTGCCCCCAGCGCGGTTGGCGGAATCGCATGTAGCTTTGGCTCTGCCGTCGCCTTCGCCTGGGACGCTCGGGGGGAGCGGGCGGCGAGGCTTGCGCGGCGGGGGACGTGGCGGTGCTGCAGCTCACGCGTCTGGCGGGGAGCGGGGCTGGGCTGAGAACCGCATCCTACGAGGAGCTCGACGGACCCGAAGGCGTCCAGACCTGCCCGGGGCGGCTTTCCAGTGTGCGTTTTTTTCCGAGTGTGAAAATAACACGATTACTGTAAAATAAAATTAGAAAACACGAAAGCATTAAATTTATATTGAGAACAAAGAGGGCGTTCTCAGTAGGCTCAGTGCAGCCGGTGGGAAATGAAGGCTCAGGTGGGAAATGAAGGCTCAGGTGGGAAATGAAGGCTCAGGTGGGAAATGAAGGCCCACTGCTGTGAATAGCTGCGTGTTGAAGATGCACGTTCTGTGTGTGCGTGGCGTGGGGGGGACTGATTACTCACCTCCCAGACATTCCGGCCCAGATCCCACCCTTTCCACGTGCAGATGGGATGTGGTCTTTCCCTGGAGCAGGTGGTGTTATGGCCTCTGCCAGAGAGGACCCGGTCGTCTCGGCCTTTGTAGGACGCTCGGGTTGCTTCCCGGCAGCTCCGGAAAGTTCTGGAAGAACAGGAAAGGGTGGGACGGGTTCTGGAAGTGGCGAAGGTGATCCAGGCCTCCTCTCTGAAATTACCGAACGAAGACACGTCCGGGGCACCTACCATGTGCTTTGATTAGCCCTGGTCAGTCTGGCTGGTGGAGAGAGAGAACTCGGGAAACCATCTCCACTGTAAAACGAGGTCACGACCACTCAGCCACGTTCCCGTAATCAGGTGGCTGTGATGCTCTTTGGCTTCCTAGACCCAAGTTTGAGAATTTCAAGAGTCAGTTCCAGCCCGGCCGGCGTGGCTCAGTGGTTGAGTGTTGACCTGTGAACCAGGAGGTCAAGGTTTGATTCCAGGTCAGGGCACGTGCCGGGGTTTCGGGCTCAGTTCCCAGCAGGGGGCGCGCAGGAGGCAGATGGTTAGTGAGTGTCTCATCATTGATGTTTCTATCTTTCCCTCTCCCTTCCTTTCTCTGAAATCAACAAAAACACACACATATATATATACACACACACACATATATATATACACACACACACACACACATATATATATACATACGTGTGTGTGCATATGTATATATATATTTATATATATGTATATAAAAGAGCTCCAGCCAACAACCTGTTGAGCGTCCAGCGGGGGAGACCTTCAGGGCGCTGATGGTGGAGCCCTCTCTCAATCTTGACCTTAAAGGACCAAATTGTCCCCAGGGCTCTGCCGCCCCATCTAGGGGAGGAAAAGCCACTGTATCTTCTGCCCATAAACCCCACACCCTCTCTTGTTTTTGACGGGTAGATAAAAATGACCATTCAGACCAGGGGCTCTGTGTGGACAGAGCTTACGAAGGAAATCTAGACACCGTCCGTCACGCTGAATATCCTACTTTGGCAAAATAATTGTGGGGGGAACGTCTGCTACAGCTCAAGATATTTTCTCATCCCAGAATAAATCCACTGTTATTTAAGCCACAGCACGCCAACCTACCAGGATAAACAAGCACCATTCTTATTTTTCACCCATCATATTACATCTGCCTGCGAAACGTCAAGAACTTGTGCCGAAAATCTTCTGGCCTGAGGAGCTGAACGTGCACAGAAGAGGGGACTCGTCCATTGTGCTTTAAAATGGGGCAAAAGCCCTTCACACTCTCAGGGGAATGTCCACCCCAGAGGCCGCCTGGCGAGTCAGCATCGCGCCCCAGGCAGCAGAATCCCTTCCGCGCAGAGCAGCGGCTGCTGGAGTGACCGAGCCCGGCCGTGGAACAGTCGGCGGGATCACAGCGCAGGGCTCTGGCCCGAGGTCCACGTGCGCCGCGTTCTCCTTTCCCCTGAAGCCGCTCATGCCGCCGGCCTCTGCGCTGCGGATGGAAGGCCGTCCCCGCGTCTGCTGCCGCAGACCCCCGCAGGCCGCGTGCAGGAAACCGCGCCGTGGAGCCGGGGCATGGGTCCCGTCTCATCTCTCCCCCGGAACCGGGATCGGTGGCTTAGGATGACGTGTTCTGAGAAACTGTGAGCACATTTCCCACAGGGTAGAAGTTAAGTTATTACAGCTTAGTGGCGAGCACGCGGGCATCGTGAACGGTGTCCCTTAGTTCCCTAAGCAAGAAAAGGTGAGTGTCTTGGCGCCGGGGACCACCCCTGCCACCCAGCCGCACCCACGTCCCCTGGGCCTCCTCAGGAGCCAGCCCAAAGGCAGGGAGACTTGGCTGCCATTCGGACATTTCCCGCCGGTTTTTGGTTTTGGCAGTTCGGGTTTTGCCATCACTGAGTTATGTGCAGGTGTAACCTCCACGTGTGGGAACGACTGTGTTAGGTTGTTGCTTAGTCAACACACCATGGTTCACACGGGCCATCGGCCGATGGGCCCCTGGCCCGATGGCTTTGAATTACCAGCAAGGTTTAGTTCTCTCAGAACTACTGGCTCTTTCTTTGAAAAAGCAGTTGGGCCAATTCCCGTTCAGTGGGAGCGGCTGACGTTCTCTCCTAATGGTTTCCTCTGGCGGCTGAATCACCGCAGACTCGGTGACGTAAAGCAGGAGCGCCCTCTCCCAGCTCCGAGGCCAGCGGCCGGCACTGATCTCACTGGGCGACGTCAGGGGGCGGCCGGCCCTGCTCGCGCGGGGACTCCGGGGAGAATTCCCGCCTCGCCTCGCCCGGCTCTGCTAGCCGCCGGCGGGCCCTGGCTGTGGCCCCGTCGCTCCAGTCTCTGCCCCACGGCCACTCCGCCTCCTCTCCTGTCTGCTCGGATGTCCCTCTGTCCCGCCTCGGTAAGGACGCCTACGGCTGCAGCTACGCCCCGCCCGGCGGGTCAAGGACAGTCTTCCCGTGTCGGGGTCCTTAATTTAATCACATCTAGAAAACCTTTGCCATGCAAGGTAACGTTCACAGGGTCAAGGCATTAAGACCTGATACCTCCGGGGGCGTTTTCAGCCTGCTGCGCTCATATGGAACAGAAGCAGGGGGCCCCATCCTGCCCCCCCTGCGTCCCAGTGAATCGCTTTTGACGTGATCGCTTTTGGTAGTTTCATTAAAAGTCTACATTCTTGTAGCGGCGTAAGGCCCGTGAGAATCTGTGTTTACATCTAGGTGAATGTACCCTTGGGCCTTTCTGCTAAGGAGGCCTACGAAGGAACAGATTGCTAGGCCCCTTTGTTGCGGTGTTTTCATGCGGAGTCTGACCCGTCAAGGAGGGGCACGAGTCACTACCTCTTGGGTAATTATTTGGACCTGGTTTTCCGCTGCTCATTCCCAGCTGGAGGTTTTACTATTTAGGAACTCGGGTTTCCTAAAATAGCTCTTCTGTCCCTTCCCATTGAGGGAAATCACTCCTGGGACTTAGCCCAGCCCCACTTCACTTAGTCTGATACCTGCAACCCCTAAGCTGTGGCCCCAGACCTCTGGCCTCTTCTGGGAACCCTGACCCGTCTGTGCCTGGCTGCCCTCTGCCGGCCTGGGGGCGCCGGTCACGGTGGAAATAAGAAAGGGCACAGGGGGAAGAGTCTTTCACCCGAGCCTATCCTCAGGAGCCCAGGAGCTTGTTGTCTTGTGAATCTTGGCTTTTAGAACTTCTGGGTAAACCCACCTGGAACCTCAGACCTCACCCTTTGAAATGTGTGGCTTCGTGTCATCTCCTTTCCCCAGGAATATCTGCCTAAGGTAGAGCTTTTTGTGGGGGTTTCTTGGGGGGCTGGTTCTCTTTCCCTTTCTCCTCTGGCCAGCCGTTGTCCTGTCCAGAGACTGGGAGCTTCGGCAAAGCGGCCACATTGCAGAGAACTGAGGGTGTGGGCTTGTGTCTCCCTCTCTCCCTCCCCTGCTCCCAGCTGACCCAAGATGATTTGGTTGCTCTCTGGGAGTCTCAAAGCTGTGATTGACTTTGAGGCCTCACTGTGGGAACGATCAGCGTGAAGGCCTCCTGCTCTGTTGTCTTATCAGGACCGTAGGGAGCTATGTTTAGAAGGGCCCTCAGAACGAAGATATTCTCTAGAACATTCCGGCCCTGCCCTTCACCAACTTTGACAATTTTATTCTCAGAACACTCAGTCCTGTCCACGTGTACTTTTGTGATCTATGGAATGTCCACATGATTTTAGGAAAAAAACATCAGATTCCACGCCGTGGCCGACACCACCAGGCATGATGTCTCGGACCTCCAGCTTCACCCCTGGCCCCATCCAAGGGCACGACAGTGACACTCAGCTTTCTGCCTCCAGGTTAAAAAAAAAATTAATGTTGCCCTGGCCGGTGTGGCTCAGTTGGTTGGAGCGTCATCTGTGCACCGAGAGGCTGCCGGTTCGATTGCAGATCAGGGCACATGCCCAGGTTGCAAGGTCAGTCCCCAGTAGGGGGTGCACAAGAGGCAGCCAATGAAGCTTCTCATCGATGTTTCTCTCTCCCTCTCCTTTCCCCTCCCTCTAAAAATCAATAGAAACATGTATTTAAAAATTGGTTTAAAGCTTAGTCGTAAAAATAAAAGTTATTTACATGGGGCTCAGAAAGGAATTTCTCTCCACTTGGAGCTAGGTGGGAACTCCTTTCCCCTCAGTCCTACCCGCCACACCTGTGTTATGAGAAAGTCTGCCGGATCAGCAGTGGCAGTAATCAGTAATAGGAAGGCCTGGAGACAGTCTTTCTCCAGCTTGCCATTTGTAGTAAACACTGTCCATGCAGTGGCTGTGTCCTAGCCAGTCCAGACCACAGATGGCATTTGTCTGCCCCGGTCACCCCTACCTTACTTTCTACACTGCTGGGCTCCTTGGGGTGGAGAGCACATCTTGTGACTTTCTCGGTTGCCTGGAATCTCACTGAGCTCTCCACACTGTAGGCTCCGTGTTGTAGGACAAGCAGGAATGCTGGGGCCCCATGGGACTCGATTAGAAACTTGGCTCTCCCACTTGTTGGCTACAAGTGAATTACTTAAATTTTCTGAGCCTCAGTTGTTTTGTTAAATCTGTCAGATGGGCATAACAACCCCCCCCCAAAAAAAACACCAAAATTAAATAAATTGAGCTACATAATGCACCTAACAGAGTCCCTGGCACATATTCAGGACTCAATAAAAGTTAGTTACTATGTGTTTTAGCTAAATACATGGGTAAGACATGTCTTGGATACCCTGTTTCTACTGCTTCATGATGTAATATATACATTATAATTAAATTTTGTAAAGCACTTTTAAAGTAGTTTATTTGTTCGTTAAACAGATATTTATTGAAATGCCAAGTACAGAGTAGTGAACTAATACTTATTTACAAAGCAGCTAGAAGTAAATTCCTAGCATATGGGCCCAGATTCCAGCCTACACATTCCTTTGTTTTTATGGAAAAGATTTATTTAATTAGGCATGGTTTAGAACTTTCTGATTGCCTAATGTTCTCACAGAATGATTCACTATAAAAAAATGAGTAGCCTCATGTCTTGACCAGACCCCCTGCTGTCCCAGTAAGGAGCCGGTCAGGGAGGACCTGGGTGCTTGCTTGAAAGACCTAGAAATACTCAGCGCCTGCCGTTCTGAACACTGATGCGGCAAGAGGCCAGCTCGGTCAAGCGCGCGTCTACCTGAGGTGCCGCTCTGTGTTTTAGTGCAGCAGTGGGGGCTCGGGGAGGTTGAACGACCTGCGTGAAAGCCACAGTGCTAAGGGTGGGCAGCATCCAATCTGAATTCGGGTCTGGTCAGTTCAAGGCTCCAATTCTGCTGCAGCCCTGGGTTCCCATCTTCACATTAATATGTGTCCTCTTATTCCATGGAGAAAGGAGAGTAGCAATTCAGGCAGATGGAGCCAAGGAGGGTCCAACGAAGAGCTTTGGGAGAAAGAGCTCTGTCTACCAGCCCGAGGCCTGGCCTCCGGTCCCAGATTTGCTACCAACTAGCCCTGTGACCGGGGGGAGGGAGAGGATCCCCTAAATTCCCAGCTCCTCTGAGCTTCTCAGCAGCCTCTCAGCCCTAAACCTGAAACCATCGCAGAGGTGTCAGTAGGACCCCTGGGCTTCCTGGAGTCAAATCCAGCTCTTTAGCCTCTGACAAATGCTCTTCCGTGTGGTTCTATCGCAGTGGAAGGTATGAGATCTAGAAGGGTTACATTTCAGAGAGCTGAGGGGTGATATCATATTGTCCCTTCAGATTAAAGGGCTTCTCTGAGAAGGTCTAGGATCTGAAGCCACGTGCCCACCCATTCACAGGCCGGGTAGGAACAAAGCTTTGTTAAAATCCTAGAGAAAGGGACCAAGTTGGGGGGAGGCATGTGGGGACAGGAAGGGGCCACGCCTTGATTTCAAGTGTCCACGGCACTCGTGGCTTCCTCCCCGCGTTCTGCATCATCCAAGAAACGCGACGTCAGGGAAAGGGCGCTGTTGGTCCCTCCTTGAGGTTGATACAGTAAAACACATGGATTTACAGTTTTAAACTATTATTTTTTACCCTTTTATTTTAAAGTAATTTCAGGCTCACCAAACAATTGTAAAACAGAACAGGAATTCCCACATGCTATTCATTTGTATTCCCCAAACGTCAGCATTTACCCACCTTCCCTACACACACACACACCTGAAAGTTTGAGGGCCAGACGGCCCCTTAACCTCTAACGACCTTGGTGTGTCCAACCTAAATGCAGGGCTTTTCTCTTTTATACCCACAGTATAATTTTCAAAACCATACAGTGAACATTGATACAACGCTATTGTATAATCTGTAGGCTTTATTCAAATTTCACAAGTTGTTTAAATAGTGTCCTCGGCACTAAACACAGCATTGAGTCGGCAGGTGTCCTTAGTCCCCTCTCACCCGGGACCATCCCATAGCCATGGTGACCTCTGCGACCTTGACCTTTTCTGAGAGAACAGGCTGGTCATTTGTAGACTGTCCCACAATTTTGTTTTATCTGACGTTTCCTTGTGATCAGACGCAGGTTGGGCATTTTGGCAGGAACGCCTCTCTCATGGCTTCCTGTCGGCGTGTTGTGGTCACTTTGTCACCGACGATGTCCCTTCGCCCCTTGGCCAGGTGCTGTCTTGCAGGCGTCCCACTTTGAAGGAATTCTTTACCCCTTTGTAATCAGAAAGTATCTCGTGAGGGGACCCTCTGGAACGATTCAGGTATCCTGTGTCTCCGCACAGTTTTGCTCACTAAAAATCAATAAAAACATATTTTAAAAAACTAAAAACAAAAACAAAAAAATCTCCCCAGCAGTTTTTGGCGACTCTGGGACCAGGGGGCTTGTTCCATGCGAATTCTCAGGACCAAAAGCCTAGTTCTAGATCCACGCACCGTCCCTGAGCAGTCCATCGAGCTCTGTTACTTACACAGTATTCCCGGATACGCTCCACAAATTATAGAGCAGTTTCTCCAGGGCAGTTTCCATGTGGACACTCACGTCCTCGGCAAATCCCCCAGGAAGCTCAGATATGATAGGAGACGGGGGGCCAGAAGAGGTGACCCACAGGAATTAGGGGCTGGATGTTTTGTCTTCGGCCTCCCCTCTGTGGTCTGTTTGGGAACTTTCGGGCACTGCTGCTGGAGGGAAGACAGCCCACGTGGGGACGGCCTTAGTCGTCGCAAAACCGATGTGCGTTTCTGTCTCAGGTCATTTTTGTAACCGACTCGCCAGAGTTTGACAAACGTCAGCACCTGTCAGCGTTCCTGATTTGCTCGGTCAGGTGCGGTGATTGGAGCAGGGGTAGAGCGGCCGGAGGGGACGCAGCGCCCCAGCTCCCGCAGCGCCCCTCAGGCCGGCCCCTCTCCTCCCGCCCGGCAGGTCGGCGAGCGGCGGATCCTGTACCAGCACGCGGGCCGGGAGGCCGGCTGGACGGCGGAGGACTCCTTCACCTTCACGGCGTCCTGCCCCCCCCCCCCCCCCCGCCGCCCTGGGCCCCCAGGAGTTTCGCGTCACTATTTCCTGTGATGCAGATGAGCCCGGCCGGCCAAGTCGTCTGCTCGCAAACACAGGTGAGGCCGCCCAGCCGAGGTCAGCGCCTTCTCTCATCATTAAGGTAGGGGCGGTGTGGGGAGAAATACTCCCCGTTTTAACTGTCAGCGCCCTGAGCTCGGCCTTTGACATAAAACTTACACGGTTATGAAACTGTCCTGTCTCGGCGTGAAGAGGCTCCTTCTCTGGGCCTCTTCGCACGCCTTTAATCCTCGTAGTGGGGAGGGTGGCACATCAACTTCAAAGAAGTTTATCTGTGCCCTGGCGGGTTAGGCTCAGTGGTTAGAGCGTCGCCCTTTGGACTGAAGGGTCCCGGGTTCGATTCCAGCCAGGGGCACTTACCTTGGTTGCAGGCTCGGCCCCTGGTTGGGGTGTGCGGGAGGCAACCAATGGATGTGTCTCTCTCGCGTCGATGTTTCTCTCTCCCTCTCCCTTCCACTCTCTCTGAAAAATATCCTCTGGCGAGGATTTAAAAAAAAAAAAAAAAAGAATTTTATTTGTGCTTCTAAACAGGGAGGTCACCACACCCGGGACTGAAAACTATTGATAGAAAATGGAAATGGCAAAAAAGCTAAGTTCTTGAAAGGAAAAGGGTGTTGAAAGCTGCCCCGTTTCCATGGCAAGAGACTGCCTGGCAGTAAGTTAGGAAACGAACGTTTTATAATGAATCTTGGGGATTTTAAACTCCCTGCCTGAAACGTTGACGGAAGGGTGAGGGTGTGTCTATTTTAAGTTTTTCACAGGCCTTGGGTAGCGATGCTAATCAGCTTCTTTTTTTGTTATTGTGAATCTTCCCCTGAGGATATTTTTTCCATTGGTTATTTTATTTTTTAGAGAGAGTGGAAGGGAGAGAGAGGGGGAGGGAGAGAGAGAGAAACATCAATGTGAGAGACACACATCGATTGGTTGCTTCCCGCATGAGACCCTGCAGAGGGCCATGGATAGAACCTGCAACCCAGGTATGGGCCCTTGACTGGGAATTGAACCTGTGGCCCTTTGGCGTGCGGACCGATGCTCTAACCACTGGGCCACAGGGGCCAGGGCTCCTCCGGGTTCTTGACCAGCGAAGGTGTTTCAGCAATCCGCTGGGACAAGCCAGTCGGAGAGAGGAGCAGCTCTGCTGCTGTCATCCCCAAGTTCTGATGAAAGGCTTCTCTGTTCTTGACTTTCGCCCTTTCGCAGGAGCTGCCGCCCCGGAGGGAGGCCGGGTTCTCATTGACCAGTCAAAGTTGGACGCTTCCAACCTCCTGCTCAAATTGCCCGAATCTCAGCGCTCTTCCTATGAAATCTGGTTCCAGGTCACATCTCTTCCTTGCCACGGAACCATTATGGTGGGAGAGAGAAATGTGACAGAGGAACACCCAGTTTTTCCCAGTATGTCATTAATAAGTTTGGGATCACCTACCTTCACGATGACTCGGAGTCCCTGGCTGATCATTTCACCTTTGCCGTGTGGCCAAACCCAAAGAGCGAGTCGGCCACCAAGCCGGAGGCCGGCTTCCTGGAAGAGACGTTCAACATCACCATCTCGCCTGTGGATGACCAGGCCCCGGAGCTGAAGACAGAAGGGCTTCGGCTGAAGGTTCTGCAGGGCGACAGGCTGGTGGTGGGGCCTGAAAGCCTGAGGGTGGGAGATGGGGACAGTCCTCCGGAGGAGATCAGATATACGCTCCTCCGCGGCCCCGACAATGGTTTCCTGTCGCTGGCTCACAGCCCAGACGCCCCTGTCCACCACTTCACGCAGGCCGACATTGATGACGCTCGGCTGTGGTTCACGCACGACGGGAGCCTGTCCCCCAGAGCGTTTTACTTCAGCGTGACCGACGGCCACCACCGGCCACTCCACAAGCTCTTCCACCTGGATGTCACTCCTGTCGCCATCGCCCTTGGGAACCTCACGAACCTGCTTCTCCCGCAAGGCCAGACGACCGTCCCCATCACCAATGCTCACCTGTCAGCAAAGACCAATGGGAGGAGCCCCCAGATCACTTACCAGATAACACGGCCCCCCCGACATGGGCATCTGCTCATGGGAAACGAGGCGGCCTTCAGCTTCGGACAGGAGGATCTGGACGCCGGAAGACTCTCCTACCACATGACCGACGTCGCTGCCTCTGAGGACCAGCTCCAGCTCTCCCTGTTTACGTCGGAAAGCAACCTGACGGGACGAGCGCTGAGCATCGGCGTGAAGCCCCTGCTGCGGGCTCCGTCCAACCTGACCGTGGTCGACGGAGTCCCTTACCCGCTGAGACGGGAGGACCTCGATGCCACTGAGCTCGCTAACAGGACTAACAGTAATCCCAGATTTGAAGTGACCGACCCCCCCCACCCACGGAAGACTTGTTCGAAGAGTGGGCCATGGCCCTGCGGTGGAGGACACCACCCTCTTCACCCAGAGGGACGTTGACCACGGGCTGGTGCTGCTCCACCCGCACGCCAGCCTCGTGGGCGCCGGGGTGCTCAGGGACTCCTTCACCTTCCTGCTCAGGGTGGACCGCGTGCAGCCAGCAGTCGGCTACCTTCCCTTCACCATAGTGCCACCTGACGCCTTGCTTTGGCAAACGCTCCGCCCCGACGTTTCTCTGTTAGTCACCGCAGATGACCTTGTGACGTCAGCTCTGCCTCAGGAAAAGCCTGTGGTTTCCTCAGGACCCATGACGCAGACAAAGAGTCTGGGGAAACTGACCCAGACTAGACGGCAGACAGCAGGCCCCTGGGGACGCCACAGCGGTGAAGGCCCAGCTGTGGATGGCAAGGCCTCTCCTGCCAGGGTCCTTTGGCCACCTGCTGCCACCAAAGCCAGCCCTGGGGCACCCACCCAGCCCAGGGAGAGCAGTTACCCTCTGATGGTCATCGTACCCTTGGCTGCCGTGATCTTCCTGCTGACAGTAACCTTGGTGGCCTTGTGTGTCTGGCTGCTGGGCCAGAAGGTAGAAAAGGCAAAACCTCTTATCGAGCCCCAGGCCAGTCCAGAACCTCTAACCCCAAGTCCCAGGCCAGAAAGGAGCACAACCGTGCCCACTGTCACAGTGACGCCTCTCCTACAGAGCTCCCGCAGTCCCCCAGGCAGTCTTTTCAGGGCCCTGCCACCCGAGGAGGTGGCCTCCCCGGTCACTGAGGCAGTGGGAAGATGTGCCTCTTGGGACACGTGGGGGAATCTGGATCCGGACACGGTCCAGCTCTGCCGACAAACCAACCCGACACTGAAGCACAACCAGTACTGGGTGTAGACGGAGGCTCGTTCCTTCCTGACCACCTGCTGTGAGCCAGACACTGGGATGGGACTGAGCCCCCCAGGCAAAGAGAGTGTTTGATGAGACGAGAAAAGCCCGGGCCTGCCGGGCGCGCTGTGCTCAGTTGCGGCCCGTGGTTAGGTGCTGACGGCCTGCGTTGTAACTTTGCTATGACACTCATCTTACAGGCTCCCTGAGTGTGCGGAAGAGGCGGTCAGTATTCAAACCCTCTGCCAAGGTGCTGCAGAACCCGCTGGCCCCCTGGCCACAGCAGCGTCCCCGTGGGAGCTGGCGTCGGGGAGAAGGCCTTACATTTTCCTCTGAGGATTCTCTGTGTGAGTCAGCAGCTGTTTCAGCCAGAAGCGGTTATTTATCATCGGAGAGTCTGTTTCTAGTGTTTTTCTATAATGTCCTTTCCTCGTGGAGTCTCTAGCTTGACTTCCAAACACAGGAAATGCCCGGTGCTCCAGATGCTGGGAGGTATTCCCTGAACACACGTGCTTCATCAAGACGCTTCGTTTGTTCCGATGTGGACAATCAGGACTATTATTTGAAGCCCTAAAGAATAAAAAAGCTTGTTAAAAAGCTTTTGTGATGCCTCAATTTGGGTTTACTTTACAATAAATGGGAATAATGGCAGATTGGTATTTGACAGGCCTCTTGGAGCCAGCCGCTGGCACACTCAGGTTTCTGTGCCTGTGACGGAGATGTCAGCGCTGATCAGTTAGCAACACTTTGGGTTGCAAACCACAGGACATCTGCTGTGGGCAGTCGAAGTTGGGGGTTGGCAAACTCTGTGCAGGGCTACCGAGTAAACATTTTAGGCTTTGTGGGCCATCTCCAGTTGTTTGTTTTTATTTTTTAACAACCTTTTAAAAATGTACCAACAATTCTTCATTCCTGGATTTGACCCACAGGCCCTGGGTCGCCAACCTTGGTTTCGCAATAAAAGGTTGAATTATTTCAACCAACACACAGCCTGAGGTGGGCCTTCCGAGGCTGGCTCACCCGTGCAGAGGTGTCATCAGGCACTGAAGCTCTTTGGTTGCCCCTGCTCGACCTGTTGGCCCTTCATTCTCTTGTGCAGGTCCCTGGGATTATAAGGTGGCTGCTGAGGCTCCAAGGATACGGTCACAGTTCAAGGCAGGATATTAGCGGGGGAAAGAGAGAAATGGCCAAAAAACTTTTTCTTAGAAAGGATTTATTATTATTATTTTTAATCTTATAAGGGGAGTCTCTTCCCAAACATTTTCTCTCTTGTGTCTCATTGTCTAGAACCAGCAACATGCTTCCCATCCCTTGGCCAACCACTGGCAAAGGGAAAGGGAAATCTCATGACTGACCACCTCCCCTGGGGCTGGGAGAGGACCCTGCCGTGTCACACACCAGTGGACAGCCCCTCATGTCATCAGGGGAAGATAGGGGGTGGCACTTAGGTGGGCCATCAATAGGATCTCTTAAAAACACTCTTTACTCTTCAAGTATTGAAATACTTGGGAAACAAAGATTTTGGTCTTTCAAATCGGTGTCTACTTTAACATCTCCTTTTAGTATTTTAATGATTTTCTTAAGGCCAGCAGCCACTGTTGGGGCCGGGGCATTTGTCAGGGTCTGGAGATGTTTTTGGTTTTCACAGCTGGTGCTGCTGGTACCCAGTGAATCCAGGCCAAGGATGCTGCCAAATATCTGACAATACACAGGACACAGCAAAGGGTTTACCTGGCCCCAAATGTCAGCAGTGCCAAGGTTGAGAACCCCCGGTCTGAGCCCTAGTGAAGAGCTTTCTTGCGCAGCCCACGAAGGATTGATAAACCCATCACCGAGTCTGGCCAAAAACGGAGCTCGAACAGCAGATGGAAGAGTGAAAATCCCAGTGTGTTTGCAACTCTGATGGGTGATGGACAGCGTGGACGTTTTTAAAAGACGACGCATTATAACCGAACCACACTTGAGGGCAGACTCACTCCTTCATACTCCTGGTCTAATGAGAAGATTGTTGCCTTGTGTTAACAGGTGGAACCCATCAGAAGAGAAAAAAACAGGATATTTACAGAGGTAACAATGAGGTCAGTGTCCCCCAAAGTCTGAGGCTCTGAAGGGTTCCATATGGAAAAGGCTGTTCCCCACCCTCTCCCTTTTCTGTGCCTCTAGGTTGCTTTTCTCTCCCAACTCCAGTTGAACTGCTCCTTGTGAAAACAGGTTCACAGCCTGCAGAGTAAATGGAAGCACGGCGTGCCTGGGCCTGGAGACGGCCACCGCGGCCTCGATCCTTGGACTGAATGCCAAGGGCTGCTGTTGCCGCCCCGGCCACGGGCCGCCATGTGGGAGAAAACGTCCCCCCTCCTTCCAGAAGCGATTCTCTCCTGCGCGTCTGGATTCCTGAGTTCTACGGAGCCCCTTTCGAGTGCTTCTGAACTTGATCCCTTGAGAAAGGAGGAGGAATGAGAGTCGGGAGCCAAGGTTGGCTCGATCACCCGGCGACTCAGGATTGTTCTTGGGCCTGTTCTGAGCAGCTGGTAACGAAGAAACAGAACGGCCTTGTGTGCTCGAGCCGACGCCCGAAGGAGACGGCTGAGGAGCATCTTTGCATCCAGGCCTTGGGTCTTGCCCCCGCTCGATGGGACCAGGAGAACGCCAGTCTTCGTGGCAACGCCAGACATATTTGGCTCTGTGACCTGTTGGCCTGTTTCTTGCTTCAGCCATAAGATTTCTGGAGCTGGGATCACCAGCCTGGCCAAACCATAAAGCCTGGCTCCCTTCCCCTTTTTCCTGTTAACTCTGCAACTCCCGAAAAAAATAACTGGTGTCCGTGCTGTAACGGGACCTGTGCTGAGCTTCACCACGATCACTCGCGTGTTTGTGTGCCTGCCGGAGTGGAACATCCGTGTGCGCTCCAGACGTCCCCTCTCCGAGACTGATCCAGTGGTCACCGTGGGGCTTGCGGAGTTTTCTTCCAGAGGCTCTGGAATCCTCTACCATTTGCAGATGGGTTCAATTTAAAGGAAACAGTGCCCACCATTTGGTGCTGGCTCAAAGAAAACATGAACTGAAACGTGTTGGCAGACCCTTGCTGGTGTTGACGATGGAAATTCTGGAAAATGAAAAATCAGTCTGAGAAGGTTTCTCCCATATGCAGCTCCTCAGTGTCAGGGCTCCTCGGGAGATGGGGTTGGGAGTCCCCGGAACATGGAGTGTGTGTGTGTGTGTATGTATGTGTACATGTGTGCATGTGTGTGTGTGTGTGTGTGTGAGGGAGGGAGGAGCGGGGTGGAGGGTAACTTGCTGTTTCAGAGCAGGACAAGGCCAGCCTCGTGGACATGAGCAGCCCGTGACCCACACAGGGCCACCCTCACAGGGACCCTGGGCTCAGTCCTCTGTGGTTTTTGACCGTGACTCCACATTTTCATGTTCGCTGGACCGCGCAAGCTCTACAGCTGACTGAGGATTCGAATGTCACCGGTAGGTGCCTCAGACCCTCTTAAGCATTGTTTCAGATCCTCTTAGCCCAGCTGTGGCTGAGGCACACTGTCACTCTCTGAGTCACTCGCCCCTAGGGCCCCCACCCTGCAGGACACTCACGGCCACAGCCCGGGTCTGCTGAGACGCAGGCTCTGCCACTGTGGGCACCAGGAGGCCCGTGCTGGTGGGAGTCCCCGGCCAGGGCTCTGCGTTGGCATCATGCCCAGGAGCCAGGCTTCCACCAAACCATCTTCTAGCTGACAACCTCCTCACTCCACATGGCAGTTTCTTGGGCCCAGAGACAATAACTCGTTTGTCATAACTTTGAGGTCTACAGGGAGAATTTATATGTCCCATTTGCATCTGTGGAGCACAGAACAATCACAGAGTAAAGGGTGAGAGAGGAACCTACTAGTGGCTTTGGTGGTGAAACGAAGAGGCCCCATGATAGGAGGCCAGGTCTCCCAGTGTCTGTCTGGCCAAGCATGTGGACACAAGTGTTCCCTGTGGACCAGGCGTGAATCTCGACAAGCTGGCATGGGGTCATCGTAGGTCCTGACCAAGAAGGTGGTCCAGGAGGCCATGGAGACCTAAGACCTGAGCAGAGAGAAACCGGGGGACTCCTGGATTTCTAGGGAAATGACCAGCCAGAGAAGAGGTGCGTCCCCCCTGCGGAGGATGCAGGTGAGAGATCTCCCACAGCTCCCAAGAGCCACGTCATTGCCGTAACTTGTAGGTGTACAGAGAGAACTTATACATGTTCCCTTTGACTTACGTAAGTTATATAAGAACTTATATATGACTCTGAAGTGACTAGAAGGTCACTTCCTTTATTCTGGGCTCATGAGAAGAGTCAGCTCTAAGTATCTGCAAAACCAGAGATCACACATCCTAAACCTCTCTGCCCTCTGACCTCACCCTCACTGTACTTCCCCCGGACGGTGGGAACCTGACGAGTCTGAGGAAGGACAGAGAAGAGGGAAGCGCGCCTTCCTTGACTGCGGGCTCCAGCCCTACGAGGGGAGAAGCGACAGCAAACTCGAAATTTTTACTATTACGTAACACTGCACATTTCCATGCTCGTCTGGAATCGTTGTTTATGACTCGACGTGACCTTAGGACTGTGTGCATTGCTCAAGAGTGACCAGCAACGACTGAGGATCCCCCTGGCCCTGGTGAGAGCTCGCAGACGCGCCCACGGAGGTGACTGAGGGGCAGAGAAGGACAGACATGAAGTGGTTTCTTGTTTCCTGCTCACACGCTCTGTGCTGCTCCTTCCACAGAACGTTTGTGACAATGACCGGAGCCTCCCCTCCGCTGCAGGGCCGAGGGCCAGATGTTGAGTTTTATTTCAAATTCGGTTTCGCTTTGATGATGCCCCGTGTAGATTCCCCTTCCTCCGAGGGACCTCGGCCGACCACCCCGGGTAGATGGTCTCCATCACCATCATGGACATTTGTCCTTTCTGCCACTGAGCTTTGGAACCAGCCCCCTGGGTTTTATGAAGCAGAGGTCCTGGGAGGGGACAGGCTGAGATGCCCGACCTGGCGGCTGCCCTGCAGACACAGCCCGCAGTGGGAGGAAGCGGGGGCTTCAGACTCCACCCTGGTGGCAGATGTGGCAGCAGAAGACATGCGGTTTCAACAACAGAGGAGAGGCCGGTGTGGTGGTGCTGGTGGTGAGGCCTGCGCCATCCGCACCCAGCGGGGACCCTGGTGGCTGTGTTGGTCGGGTGTGCGTGTGGGTGTGGGGACAGGTCCCGGCTCTGTGACTGCCCAGACCGGTTCTGGTGCCCTTGGGGACTCAGTGAGCTCCTTGGCCGTCTTTCCATTTTCCGGAGCTAATTTTAGGTTTACAGGAAAGGTGCAGGGACAGTTTAGGGGTACTCGGGTACCTCGTCCGGCTTCCCCTCACGTTAGCATCTTCCATCAAAAGCCGGAAACCCCACTGGCGTGACGCTGTTGCCTAAGCTACACGCTTCATGTCCCTTTCAGCAATGTCCCCACCAGTGGCAGGCGGGCAGGCAGATGCTGGGCCAGGTACGCCAGGGTGGGAAGCCCCGGGCGCCTAGCAATGGCCAGTTGTCGGGTGGGACCTCGCCCCCAGGGTGACTTGTCCCCTCCCCACCCAGCGTATCACTAGTCATGCGGTTTGGACCCCCTGACCTTTCCTCCCTGGAGATAACATCTAGGCCTCAGTTGTATTTCAGCTCCAGGCCCAGAAAAGCAGCAAAACCGCCCAAGGGACCCCACGGCCGACCTCAGGACCAGCTGCATTGACTAATGACCCCCTGCCCGGGCACTGACCAAGCAATCTGTGGAGACCCGGACCCTGAAAGGACACACCTGGAAAGCTGATGAATATTCTTTTGAGACCTTCCCCTGGGAGCTCCCCTAAAATCTCCACCCTTAAAACCTTAGACTGAGGACCCACTGGCTCTCCCTCTGGGGAGACGACCATGCCTTTCCCTCCGCCCCCCCCCCCCACAGGCGATGTACCATTACCCTCCTCACCCCCAAGCTCCAGGGGCCCTTCCTTTGCCCCTGTGCCTTGTCTCCTGAGCCCACCTCTTCTACAAATTACTCCTCCCTCTGTGATTTTCTAAGTAAATGTCCTCTTATAGTTTGAGTCTCAGCCCTGAATTCTTTCCCAGCCAGAACCCAAGTACCGAGGTAGCGGAACCCAGGTCCAGTCCGGCCCCACCCGCCCAACACATGGCGCCGTTCTCGGCGTCCCCAGCACACGGCTGTCCCTTCTCCCTTCCAGGACTCGGCTCAGGACACCTCCCCTCTGGGTGTCACAGCTCCTCAGCCTCTCGAACTGGTGTTCTCTAGTGTCCCTCCAGGTGGACTCACCGATGTCTTCGACTACAGTTATTCGACTACATTGTGGATTTTGGAGGAAAATACGACAGAGGCGAAGTTTCTTTCCCTTCAAGGGGTCAGTACTGGGGTGTGTGGTGCCCGCGTGACTCGCCACCCCTGACGTCAGCCTGGTCAGCGGGTTCCCGCTGCGAGTCGCTATTTTCCCTGCCGTCTGTCTGTCGGAAGGAAGTCAGGTGGGGCTCCACCTGTCGGAGGGGCCGGATCGTCATGTTGTTTGGGATTTTCTGTGAGGAAGGCTTGTCCTTTCTCCCGCATTCATTTATTTATTCCACTCTCAGTCTCGGGTAAGGAAGGGGCCTTTGCTACTGAAAGTGCAGGGAGGCCTCTTAGAACCCAGCGGCAGGAAGGATGGGCAGAGGGGAGGTCCGCAGAGCCGCCGGGAGGAGGAGTTTCAGGCTGAGGGGTCCCTGCCCCCATGGGCCCCGCTCCTCCCTGGGGCTGGACTGAGCCCCGGGACACAGCGGCCCCAACCCGAAGGCATCACGGGGATGAACCTGACCATTAAAGCCTCAGGGTCCCTAGGGCCCCCGAGCTGGGTCTGAGAAGCGTCTGATGGGGACGCGTGGAGAAGCGGGCGGGCCCAGGAGAGGGAGCACCGCCGGCTCCCCGCCCCTCTCCCTGGGACTTGCAGCCGCAGGGGCCTCTCCGCCCGCCCGGGACAGGGGAAGGGGTGGATCCTGCGGGGAGGCCGGCTGCTTGGCCGTGGCCTCAGTAGACGGAGGCGGCCAGCCCTAGAGGGTGGGGGACAGGGCCCGGCAGCAAACCCCGTCCATCCTCCGCCCCTCTGACCTCCTGCCAGGGGCTGCCAGGCTCCAGGCCGACCGGAAGCCGGGCCGGGCGCTGCTGACTCGGGGCACAGGGAGCAGCCTTTGCAGCCGGTGCTGGGTGGGAGGGTGGGCGTGGGTCTGGAGAAACAGGGAAGGTGTCCAGGCCACTGCGGACGGCTGGGGCGCCGAGCCTGGCCGCAGCCGGCTCTCCTGACCATATCATCAGCTCCTTCCGCCCTTGGCCCTGCCTCCTTCTCATTTTCTCTCTCCCGTCCTCACCGCGCCCCCTGTCCCCCCATCCCGACCCCCTCTCATCCCGACCCCCTCCCGTCCCCTGTTCCCCCATCCCCTCCGGACCCCCTCCCCTCCCGTCCCCTGTCCCCCTCTCCCCGCCTGACCCCCTCCCCTCCTGACCCCCTCCCCTCCCTCCCCTCTCCCCTCCTGACCCCCTCCCCTCCCGTCCCCTGTCCCCCTCTCCCCGCCTGACCCCCTCCCCTCCTGACCCCCTCCCCTCCCTCCCCTCTCCCCGCCTGACCCCCTCCCCTCCTGTCCCCTGTCCCCCTCTCCCCTCCTGACCCCCTCCCCTCCTGACCCCCTCCCCTCCCTCCCCTCTCCCCTCCTGACCCCCTCCTCCATCCTCACTCTGGGCCTTGGCCCCGAGGTTCTTTTCATGTTCCAGAGGAAGGAGCAGCTGAGTTTGGCCGACGCCGAGAGCCCCGTTTGGCCCGTGTTCCACAGGCTCACAGTAGGGAAAACCTGGGCCACCACCCTCTGTCCTTGGGATCCTCCCAGGGCTGGAAGCTGGGTTGGATCTTGTGGCCCCTCTGTCCTGGCCCCTTGGACTTGCTTCTGGACAGTGTTTTACTCGACTACCCCTCCCACGGGCACAGGAAAGCCCAACAATTGTGTGCGAGTGTGTGTCGGGGGGGGAGGGGGTTCGGAGTGTGAGTGTGTGTGTGTGTGTGTGTGTGTGAGCATGAGTTTATGTGTGTGTGTGTGTCAGTGTGTCAGCGTGTGAGAGTATGTGAGTGTGTATATGTGTGTGTGTGTCGGTGTGTGTGTGTCGGTGTGTGTGTATGTGAGTGTGCGTGTTTGCGTGAGTGTGTGTAAGCATGAGTGCGCATGCGTGTGCACAATAGGAGAAGATCCCTCGGACCGCGTGCCGAGTGAGGTCCGGTCCGGCTCTCCCTGGAAGGAGCCCTCCCTGAGGCCGTCTCCACGGCCAATTGCAGTTGCAGAAGCTGTTTCAGAACCTGCTGGGCTGCGACGTAATTGAAAACAACTGCTCTGCCCTGGAACGGGGAGGGGTTGGAACCAGCGTTGGCAGCTGGCCGGCCAAGGGGCCAGGGCGGGACGGTTTGGAGAGGGGAGGGGAACGTGGTGGTTGGGTCAGGGTGGGGGAAAACAAGGCTTATTGGCGAGAAGAAAGAAAAGTATTTTGAGGTTCCACGTAGAATAAGTTTCCACGTGACCTGCCCATATGGCAAAATAGGTTGTAGACCAGAAAAGCACGGTGACTTTTCACAGTGACAACACTGTCTCAGGTCCTGGCGGTGAGAAGGCCGGTCCAGAGTGACCGAACCCAATCCTTCCAGGGCTTCTGCCCAGCGTTAGGCGGCATTGCCATTCCCTTGGAAGAGGAGGGGGAGGGATTGGTGGAGCTGGAGGGGTGGTTCACCGGGGGTACAGGGTTCCTCGAGCCTGCAGGGACTCGAGCCTCCCATGAACCTTGCTGCTGTCACGGGAGACTAGGCACTTGCCCCAACACACCCTCGCCTTCTGTTTCCTGCAGACCCCGAATTCTCTGACCTTGGGCTTCCTTCTGGCATCATAACTTTGTTCCTAAGCAGACAGCCCAGACCAAGGGCAGCCCCCTGAGCCAGCGAGGTCCGCGCCTGGAACATGCCCCTCGAGCCCTGCAGTGGGGGCTCTGGGAGCTCTGACATACACCCTCCCAGTGCTTGCAAAATGCGGAGAACTGGGGGCTCAGTTCAGAAGACGAGGCTCTTCAATGCCTCTCCTTACAGGAGATAGGACGTCTGCCCCTGGCAAGGAGGAGAGCAGAGCGGATCACACACGGAAGCCTTAGAATGGGTACTTTGGGGAAATTACGGCAGCTTCTCCTCAGAGAGTTTCAGGGTGTGACATGAGGGGTGAGTGTGAACCTTCAGGCTGGGCGCTGGGGCTGGGAGTCTGGGCCTCTGCCGAACCCACAACGGGCTGGGCCACAGGCAGGTTTCCGAGGGGCAGTTCCCACAAAGCTCCACAATCCCAGTGAGTAAAAAATGTAAACATCCCTGTTGTATGGAGCTCATGGGAGGCACATAGTGACCAACAGTCCTTAGGACAGTGCCCGGCATGCAGGGAGCGCTCAGTAGGTGCTTTACACGGACTGACTCATTTTCACTATCGCGCTCTGTGAAGCAGGTCCTACAGCACATCCGGGTAAAGAGGCTAAGTGACTGCTCGAGGTCACATAGCTAAGTGATTACAGGGACGTTGTGGTGGCTGCTCAGGTTCCCTTCAGGGATGAGACAGACCTCCAGCTGCTGGGAGTGTGGCTGCAGGCGACCCGCCGGCCCCCCGAGGAGTGGCCTTGGGGAGAGCCACCAGGCCCAGGGACGGCGTCCCAAGCAGTGCACATCTGATGACGACTGACACAGGGGTGCAAAGGCTCAGCCCCTCGTGTATGGACCAGGAAATCAGGGGGACCCCTGGTGTCCACATGTGTGTTAATAACATGGGTAGATATTTGTTGCTGATTTTCCTGAGCAGAATTGAGGTCCTCTGGTTTTTCAATGAGCTTCTAAGAGCATGAGTTCCGTGAAGGTCAGGCTCCCCAGAGTTGACAGCCTCCTAAGTGACACCACGGGGGGGGGGGGGCACTAGACAAAGGGAAGGAACACCTGTGGGCTTCCTAGGTGTGGAGTCCTGGGCAGAAATGCCGAAAGACCCTCCGCATGTTGTTCTCGCAGGCTTAGCGTAGAATTGAGTGTTTTCTACCCAAGAAGAACATTAGGGGTGATGCAGCCCCACTTCATCTTCCCCAGGTGAGCACGCGGATGGAGGGAGGAGCAGAGGGGGCCCAGCGGGCGGGGGCAGAGATGGCTCTGGAACCCGTGCCTGGACCGCCCGCCACGCGGGGCTCTTTCCACTGCCCGGCTCCCGCTTTTGAAATTCCGTGTTTCCAACCCTACGCGTGTGCCCGAGACACTGGCACGCGGCGATGGTTCCGTGTGACCTCCAGCCCTCTCCAGCCTCCTCCGCGTTCGCATTGGGGTAGTGCGACACCTGGCCGCGGGCAGTGAGTCCGGTGCAGCAGGACTCTGCCTGGCCAGCGCGTTCAGACCGTGTTCCCCCGTGTGTCCCGCAGAGAACTCAGAGACCAGGTGGGACACGGGACGGAGCCACCGGATGGAGGGAGGCCCCAGCTCCCACGAGACTCCCGCGGCGCGAGGTAAGCTCTGCTCCCTAAGGCCACTGAGGTTTCGGGGGTTGTACCCCCGAGGCACCTCGCGTTCCCGCTCAAGTCAGTGGCTTCTACTTCTGGGCCCACGTGCCCGAAGGGGGCGCAAGGGGCAAGGCCTGCCCGTGGCAGCCTGCCCTCTGGAACAAGCCAGCAGAAATGCGCCTGGTCTCTGCCATGGTGCCTCAGCCCAGCGGCAGGAGCCGAGAGGAGCCAGGGCTTCCTGGCGGAGGCGGCCCCGCTGCTGGCCGAGCCACTGCTTGCTCTTCTTTGGGAAGCCGGGTCCGCGGGTGTGGAGGAGGGTCAGGGGCTCGGTCCTCTCCCTCCGTCCCACGGTGGGCTGTGGCCGCAGCAGCTTTCCGGCCCGAGCCCAGCCGCCTCCGTCACCCAAGTGCACCGGGACCTCGCAGGAAGAACGTGCCGATGCTACCGACCTGTGAAACCTCTGCTCCGACCCCGCTCGATGGCCCCGCCGCGGCGGGCCTGCCAGGACCTGGCTCTGAGCTCAGAATTCACACCCTTCTCCCAGTGGGCACAGCTGTGGCTCCAAAAGGACCCGGAGATACGACAGAGGGAAGGCGGGGAGTTCTCCCTGCTGGGCTGTTGGTTCTGTGGTCGTTACTGGGAACTTGAATTAAATGTACGTTTCTCGCCCCAGTGTTGAATCTGGCCAGCTGGCCCCCCAGACTTCACATTTCCTGCCCTGGAGCCTGGGCACCCACAGCGGCCCACCGATGGAGGGCTGGGCGCCCGGGCCTTTCTCCTCCCACCGCCAGTGGATGGTCACAGACACACACCCAGTGTCGCAGACCCAAGGCCGGGCTTCATCCCCTCGCCTCCTGTAGCTTCCGATCAACTGACTGCTTAAGGCCGTGGTGTGGTTTCCTCCCACACAGCCTCCTCCGAGGACAGGATGTCACACAGCTAGGTGGCGACTCTGTGGTTGGTGGTGATGCAGGTTATGTGAGAAGTTCCACTAACTGCGCTGACCTCATCCCAGTTCACCGGTAACTAGTTCTCCGCTGGGTTGCAGTGTCATAATCAGCAAACCTAGACAATGGCCCGAGTTTCACATTCAAAACCAAGGAGATGTTGTCACAAATACTTGGTTACTCTCCTGACATTTCTCTTTTTTTAAAAAAAAATCTAGTATGTTTTACTTGTAAAAATTAAAGCAACACAACAGAAAGTCATTTTCTAATTCTAAGTCTCTCCGACGGATGAACGGGTTTGACGTATATTCTTTCATGTTTTAATGCTTACATGTAGCCAAATGTGCTTAAAAACATAAATGGGATCATACTATGTATTGCTCTGTAACTTGCACTTTTATTTTATTTTAAGGTGTCGGGACATTTTCCCATGTCAATAGGATCTACCTCATCTTTTTAAAAAATCTGTAGTGTTCCAGTAGGTGGACGGACCATGACGTGTTACTGAATTCTGCGCTGACAGACCCTGCGGTTCCCGTTTGCTGATCGCTAGGACCAGTACTATAGTGAGCATCTCCACACAGTGGATCTTTGCACACCTGTCCTAGAACATCTTTAGGACAAGTTGCTACAATTAGAAAAATTAGGTCAAAAGGCTTGTATAGTAACATTTTCAAATTGTAGCTAGATTATCTTACAGAAATGTTGCAAGCATGTATTCCATGTGTGCGTGTGTGTGCATGTGTGTACGTGTGCGTGTGTGTGTGGGGGGCAGAACTTCAGGGTCAGGGGAGAGCGTCGTGTTCTTTTAACCGAAGCTGGCATTTAGTCTCACCTCTTTTCTTCTCCCCACTGAGAATATCACAGGATTAACAAAACATTTCCTTTTTTTAACGAGATGACGAGTTGAATTAGTCAGTCCTCCTTCTTACATCTATTCCAGCTGCCAACAACCTCCCTAAGACGGTCTGCATATGTCTCTGTATGAGCTCATTTGCCTGAACTGACTTAAAGATATTTTTTAAAACTAAGGAAACCAGTTCTGTTTGTTCGTTTTGAATGGTGCCAAGCAAGCTCACCCTCTCCGAATCCTCTGACGAATACACTCGCCTTCCCGCCTACCCTGAGTTTCCCCGTCCGCACTCTGAATTCTCTGGATTATTTCCGCCTGTGGAAAGGGCCCGACGGTATCTTCTCTATCTCACCTGGAAGCGTTTTCGTTTTCTTGGCGTCTCATTTCCTCACTTTACCCGCTTTGCTTCTACGTCCACCTTTTCAACCCTTTCAACACTACAGTTGAACATTAATCAGCGTGAAAAGATGAACTGGGGCACATGACAAATGTTCGTTTGTTTGAGCAAAGCTTGATTCCAGCCGGGCGGGGCCAGACTGGAAGTGGGCAGGGGCCGGCAGGACTGGCACCGAGGAAGGGGCGGGAAAGAAAGGAGCTCACCTGACCGCCCAGGCGCAGGGCCCGGCGGCTGGCCGACCGGTCGGCCTCGGCGTTGATTTCCTACCCTGGAGGCGTCACCAGGCTCGGGCTGCGGTCTGTTACCTTGTCCCCCACAGCACGCGAGCCGCCTCCGCTAACGCCCCCTCGTTGAGTTAACATCGGGAATGGAGGAAAAGAAGAATCTGGAACGGGGGCCTCAGAGAAAAGCTGCTGGGAGAAGAATTGAGACGCAGGTGAAGTTTTCCTGTTTTACTAAAATGTCCCCATCATTTCCAGCTTAATAATTCGATTCCATCATCTCAGTTTGCTTGTCTGTCTTTGGCTCAGACCCATTTCTTCCTGTGAAATCTCGTAAGTAAAGCAGACTGAGGAAATAAGTCATTTTTAGTGATGACTGATACAGAGCCCAGATTCTCCATCCGGGGCTCCCCTTACCCCATCTCCCCCCCTCTTTCCACCGTGAGCCCCGGCGCTGGGAGACAGAACTCCCCACGACTCCCACTCTCTGCGGAACAGTTCAGCAGCCGCTGGGTCAGCCCTGAGCTCCCCTGCTCTGAAGTGCTGTGTCCCAGCCGCCCTTCCTTCTCCCACCCGCCCACCTGTCTGAGCTACACCCGCACCGAAGCCCGGCTCCTCCATGCACGTCCCTGCCCTCACACGAGTGCTCGAAGGCCCTCCTCTGCGCCCCTCCCCATGCTGTTCCCTCTGCCTCCGCTTCCCTTCCCACCTTTCTTGGTCCCGAAAAAGTGTGGACTTGTCAAGTAACAGGCTGTATTATAGGACTTCTGAAGGGAGATGGTAAGAAAATTGGATCCAGGTGGGAGAGGGAGCTGGGTCCTGTGTCCTAAGGGTTTTAAGGGTGGAGATTTCAGGGGAGGTTCGGGGGAGGATCTTAATAGAATATTCATCAGCTTCCCAGGTGTGTCCTTTCAGGGCCAGGGTCTCCACAGATTGGTCGGCGCCAGGGCAGGGGACCCGGTCATTACCCAGTGCAGCTGGTCCGGGGTCAGCTGTGGCCCCGTTTGTCCGGGTTTGCTGCTTTTCTGGGCCTGCAGCTGAAATACAACTGGGGCCTAGATGTTACCTCCAGGGAGGAAAGGTCAGGGGTCTAAACGGCATGGCTGGTGATATACTAGAGGAGGACCGGTCACCCTGGGGACGAGGTCCCACCCTACAAGTGTCCTTTGCTAGGCACCCGGGACTTTCCACCCTGGCGACCTTCTGTACCTGTCCCGGCATCCTTGCTCTGCTCATGTCTGTCTAACTGTTATCGTGGAGGCGATGAGGAGATCTTGGTTCTTGTCTTCTTGAGGGAAAGATTTCAATCAAGAGACAAAGTGTATAAAAGCCAGCAAGAATTTGACCGCAGCAAAAATACACTTAGGACAGTGAAACAAGGAAGGGCCTGGAAGAAGCAATAGGAGAGCCTGGGCTGGGCCGCCTTGGCTCCCTGAGAAGCCAGAGAAAAGGGGGAAAAGGGAGCCTTGGAGACAGGTTCAGGGGGTTAGCCCAGGACGAGCTGCTGCTGCCCATTGCTCCCCTGGTTGCAAGTCTCATGGGGTCCCTTAGAGGTTAGGGGACACCTGCCTATGGGGAAGGAGAGGGGAAGGGAGTGGGACGGGATGCTCCTTGGAGGGGACCTTCATTTTCAGTTTTAAAGGCTGGGCGTTTAGGGGCCGTCTTAGGGGAGAATCTCAATAGAATATTCATCAGCTTTATGCTGACGTACCAAAATGAAATTTATTCTCATAATTTGTCCTTGGGTGTGGTTGGCAAGTGGCACTAGTTGGATTTCTATCTGTCTCCCTGCGTGGGGTGATTTAAGCTATTTGCCCTCTGGCTGGGGAGGAGAAGTGCAAACCATTTACTCCCAAGTGTCCTTGGAAGGTGGGATTTACTAGGTGGCTGGAAACTGCCGTTGAATCATCTCTAGTTCCCTAGTCCGCTTGTCCTGGCTTCATACCGTAACTCTATAACGTAACAGCCGACCACACAACAACTAACATAGGTGGCAGGACCATAACCGGCAAGCAGTGGACAGAGGGGACCCAGGATGGAAAGTGGGAGCAGCCCCTGCTCTGCCCCGTGCCCGCTGCCGAGTCAGAGCTGCACTATCCCGAGGGCTCACAACCCGTCGACGTGAAAATCTCCACCCGAAGGAAAATGACCGTGGACCAATAATTGTTGCTTCTCAGGACATGGGTCTGAGGGACGCTGGACATGGCTTAGGACTTGGCATGATTTGAACAAAGTGGGTTTCAGAATCGGCTACAAGGGAAAAGCCCAAGAGAATGTGGGAAGCAGATTCTGCTCATTTAAATACATTCCTGTTTAAGAAAGAGAAACCTTAAATGAGCTCAAAGCGGAAACGATGGAAATAAAGGTCTCCAGCCCAAACCGCAGCCTCCACAGGGCCGTGGGTTCCCTGGGAGGCGGCCGTTTCTCTTACATAAGAGAGGGGCCCTTCCCTCCCAGACACTGCTGCAGACACAAGCCACCCGCTCTGCCTTGTCCGAACTCCGCGAACCGAGGCATGCGGGCGGCTCCAGAAGGTAGAAAAGGCAAGAAGTGGTTCTCCCCTAGAAATCCGGGGAGGGACTCAGCCCCATCAACACCTCAGGCACAGCCCAGTGACCCCCGTCTCAGACTTCTGACCCCGGGAACTACAAGAGAACACATTTGTGTTGAGCTATTAACTTTGTGGTAATTTATTACAGGAGGAATAAAAATTTAACCTAGATGGGGACAGAAATGTTAGGACTTGGTAGCATTTACTGAGCACCCGTCAGGTACTTTACCGCTAACCTTCCTGTCCTCAGAGAGCAGTGTTGTCCCATTTAGCAGACAGGACCTCAGAGGCTCCGCGTGGTCAAGTAGTGACCGAGGGTGGGCCCGGGGCACCTGGTGCAGCTGGGCTGGGAACCTCTGGGATCCACACTCGTGGATGGACCTGTGCTACTCGGAGTGTGGTGCCTGGACATGGGTGCTCACCCGCGTCAAAAGCCAGACAGGTAGGGAGACTCTGTTTAGAAACTTTTTATAGCAATTCTTTCCTTTTCTATCATTTTGAAATGTAATTATCTGTCTGTTCAATCTAATAATATAAAAATGAGGTATGTTTATTTGATTTGATAGTAATTCATTATTGCTGTTGTTTATAAACATAAATTCTCTATGGATTGGAGAAAAAGAAACTGTTCCGAACCCTCGGTTCTTTGAGTGGTACTGCTCAGGCCACATGCTGAGGTTTGGGGGTATCACGGGCCCTGCCTCTGGCTTTACTAGTCCCCCAAAGGTAAGAGTGGGGCCCTGGCCCAGGGCAGAGCTTTCTGGGGAGGGAGCAGGGAGTGGAGGCTGCCTGGTCTCCGAGTGTGCTTGTCCTGAGGACGAAGCTCCCGGGTCTGCTTCTCCTGGTCCCCCCAGGCCTTGCCTTCGCCACCTTCTCTCTCCTTCGACAAAGTATTTTCAGAGGTTTTTTTTTAACTTCCTCTCCTGTCTTTGGTGAATTTTTACAGGAATGCATAAAAATTCGTGTATTTCACATGGCCTGGGTTTTTATGACTCCGGGAATAAACGCGTTGCCGGCCAACCCTGAGGGGCCTTTCGGGCTCACAGGGCCGCGTTTCCACCTGCAGAGCATGACCCGGAGCAGGCGCAGAGCACGCATCTCCCCTCAGCGTCCTTCCCAAGTGTCGGCCCGCACGCCACCCCCGGGGGAACACGTTAATGCTGCAGGAAAGCTGGTCTGGTACGAGGTGTGTCAATCTAGAGGGACGAGCCGTCCAAGGAACAAGAGGCTGGGGTCTCGCCTATTTCTTCAGACTGCTTCAGGCCAGCTGTGAGTGACCTTGGCATTGCTTGACCTTGGCATTGCTTGACCTTGGCATTGCTTGACCTTGGCATTGATGCCCTTGGCATTGCTTGACCTTGGCATTGATGCCCTTGGCATTGCTTGACCTTGGCATTGGTTGACCTTGGCATTGCTGGAGCCAGGGGCTTCTGCAGTGGAGGCAGGGGGTCAGCAAGCAAGTGGAGGAGAGGGTGGAGCGTGGCCAGAGTACAAACAAGGTTCAAAGCCCAAAGAGACCCCTGGGGGGAGATTAAGAACGTCTCCAAACCAACCCCTGCTGGCCCCCTACCCTCGATGAGGCAGTGAGACTGTGCTCAAGGGAGCTTCCCTTAAAAAGAGGAAGAGCCCAACGGCTGTGCTCACGGCCTACGCTTGGGTCAACCTCGGCTTTGTACCACTGTCACCAGTTTCCTGAACAAGCAAATGACCGCATGAGATTGAGGCCCAGAGGAGGTAGATCCTTGGCCCAAGGTGGCAGAGCTCAGACTAGAACCGCCCCATTTCCATACAGCGCTGCGTCCATCAGCACAGAGCTGGAATGTTCCTGGAGTGAATTCAGACTTGGGGCTGGTTTCCTCCCAGGTAGAGGGTTCAACTGTAAACTGTCCCAACTGGGCTTAACTTGCTTTATCAGCAAGAATTCTGGGCATTTTAAATCAAGTCGTCCCGGATCCGGTGGATAAAAGAGTTCCTCATGGCGGGAAATTGAGCCGCAGTCATTTTCTCATTTCACCCTGGAACATACCAACGCCAGTGGTATCTGGTTGAACAACGATGACTCAGCTCTTCAACAAACAAACGTGTCCGGCAAAATTATACAACCTGCTTCTCACTGTTCCCTTGAGAAATGAGACACACAGTAAAAGGGAGCCCAAGGACATAAGATTCATTTCCATTGAATTTACTGTAAAATAGAGCCTGCACTTCATTTTCTGTTTTAACTCTAGAATCAATTGTTAAACTTTTTGCAAAGGAAAGATTGAAAAGAGGAGGAATGTTTAAGCCATGCAAATACATTTGGTTACCCCTTCAAGACTCCTCCCGTTCCACTGGTCTCCAGCTGCTGTACTTTTGCATCTGACAGAGAAGCCCAGAGTCACTTCCTTGCAGCAGACCAAGGACAGAAGCCTCCTCCGTGCACTCAGGGAGATTAAGGCCCTGGGTCAGGTTGTATGGCAGGATGGCTACTTGCCCCATTGTCCACTTTCTCTTCTTTCCATCTTCCCTGGATTTTCACCTGGGCCTACGACCACCCAGAATAAAGACATTTCACGGCCTTGTTTGAAGCTAGATCTGACTATGTGACTAAGTTTCAGCCCAGGTGATGTGAGCAGAAGTGGTGTGTGCAAGTTCTGGGAAGGGGCCATCAAAAGAAGGAAGCATGCCCTTCTCCTTGCCTTGTCCTCTTACTGGCTGGAATGCAGATGAACAACTGGAGCTCAAGCATCCATCTTGTGCCATGAGACAGAAGCTACACCAAGGATGGTGGAGCAACAAGATAGAAAGAGCCTGGGTCCCTAATGACTTTGGACCACTAACCTGCCAGACTGGATTAAACCATTGTTGTTTTGGAGGTTTCGTGCTCTCAGCTAAATCTAAGCCTATGAGATACAAGGTTCAACTGGTTTCCTCTCTAACTAGTCCTGGAAGCCCCCAGGGAGGATGTCACGATGCGTTTGGACCCATCGTCTGTCTTCCTCACAGCATTTTTGTTCTTCTGCTCTATCACTAGTACCTCTCTCTCTACCACGCCACTTCCCTGATGGGATCGCCGGTATTTGATGCTGTTGATAAACAAGGCTCACTGTTCGGGCTGATGTCAGCCCTGTGGAATTCCACTTGGTGGACAAGAGCACAGAGGTCAGCATTTTCTCTGCCACACACCAGATGAATCCCTTGGGAACATTGCCTAACCTCTTCCGGCCATTTGTAAAATGAGAACAATATTATCCACCCATTGGGTCATTGTGAGGACTGGAAAAAATAATGATAATGAAACACAATAATTTTTTAAAAAACAGTATTTCATTGGACTCTTTCCATGTGCCAGGATCTGTGAAAGCCTGTTTTGGATCAAACATGTACTAAATGCTAACACAGTCTCCCGGGGTCTGCCCACACCGCTACCTGTGGGTGAGGGCATCTGCCCAGGGCTGCCCAGGATTCTCAGGCATCTTAGCCCCAGGGCTCGTCTCCAGGAGACACAGGTCTGAGTGATAACAACTCTTCTGTGCTCAAAATAGTTCCTTCCCTACCACTGACCCTGCTAGACTGTCCTTAAGCCGAATAACATGAATCATTCCCAGTGTCCTTGTCCCTTAGGACAAGGGATGGGGGGAAAATATGCCAGATATTCTCTGCAGCCCGGCCTGTGTCCTCTGGCTCTGTCCGGGCCTGTCCCAGGGTGAACGGAGTCCCCTGGTGAAGCCTAGTCACCCACTTCACACCCCATGCCCACAGCAATGCGGTCCATGAAAATGGGGGGGGAGCGGTCCTGACATATCTCTACCTGCTGTTACCTGTGGGGGACAGGAGGGCCCTGAACACCAGGGGCTCTTTCTCCCTGACGTGCGGCAGGCCTGCCTCTCCTTGCTGCCTCCTCTCCTCCTGGGCTCTCCGAGCCTCCCTGGCCCCCCTTTTTCTTACCCACCATAGCCCCAGGCTCTCTGAGCTTGACACACTTTTGTAAGCTGTGCCCACAGGTGTGCACGGGATGGGGAGGGGACAATGGGGTGGGGCTGGGAGCCTGAGCCAGACGTGGAACAGCCTTTCCATCAGCCCATCCCTTCCAGGTCTTAGCACAGACTCCCTTTTCCTTCTCATGGCCGTCCATCTACGTGGAAATGTCCTTTAAGCTGTAAAACTAAACTCCTAGGCTTTTCCTCCTGTTGACATTTGGCCTGTCCACACACACTCCCACTGCGCGCCCCTTGTCCCGCCTGCTCTGGTCTCCATGTCCGGCACCCTCGCAGTGCCCTGGGCTCAGCGCTGCCCGATGCCCCCCGGGATGGCCGCAGTGGGAACGCTGTCTCCAGAGCCGGGACCGCCCAGCCTGCTGGGTGCGGAAACCCTGACCAGACGCTGCCCCCCGTCAGTGTTTCCTGCCTTCGCCTCCTCCGCTTAGCTCAGCTCTGCCTGCCCGGCTCACCCGGGACCCCCGTCCGTGTCCACCGCCAGCATCTCAGTCCAGCTTCCTGACCGGTGTTCCTTCGGCCAGCTCACACCAAGCGTGTCCTTCTAAGCAGCGCAAGCGCATGTCCCCAAAGCCAGGCAGGCCGTGTCGCTGTCATGGGGACCCATTGTGTCAAACGTCCTGGTCTGCGTCCCGGCGCAGTGTCCCTGCCTGTCTCCCCTCACACACACCTGCGCCAGCCGGAGTGCACTACGTGCTGCCTCCAGGCAGCATTACTTGATCTGCAGGCTATCAAGCATCCTACTTGTGACATTCCCACTTCGGCCTTTCCCCTAGGAATGCCCAAAGACGGCCCGTTGACACCGGGCCAGTGTTTCTGGCCCCTTCATGGGCTGTGCCCCCCCAATGCACATTTCTTACCATAAATCATAGTATCACAGGACTCACCCCTTTTACTGTAGGGGGAAATCAAAGGAAAATATTAAAGAACCACATCCAAAGACGAAGGGCTGCTGCCCTCTGCCACGTAGGCCCGGGGACTGGAACTGGTGGGTCAGACCCTGTTTATCCCCGAGGAGCGGATGAGACTAGGCGGCTGTGGTCAGTCTCTACCTGAGGGTCCACGCGGCCAGAGAGCAGAGCAGGTGCCTTACACTCTGATGGACTCGTCGTTGGCCAGAGGCAGTTCAGACCTCGGGGACAGGTACAGCACACAGGGCACCCCTCTCCTGGGAGCCCGAGTGCCACACCCTGGCCAGGGGCCCACTGGGGGAGCGGAGGTGCCACTGCCCAGTGCTGCTGCTCCGGGCCAGCGGGAGGCTCGCGGGACCCGGCGCATCCCCGCGGCCCGGGAGCATCGACCCGCGTGTGGGCAGGGAGCCCGGGCACACGGGCACGCGGGCGGTTGGAGGAAGGGAGGTAGAGGGAGACGTGATAATTTGGTGAGGAAGGAAGTGAGCTTCTGCTAAAGGACATTCCTTGGTCATTCTTTTTAGTTCTTTGCCAGTTTATAAAACTCTGTGTGTGTGTGTGTGTGTGTGTGTGTGTGTAGGTCTGTGTGTGTGTGTATGTGTGTAGGCGTGTGTGTATATGTGTGTGCCTGTGTGTAGGCCTGTGTATGTGTGTGTGTGTGTGTAGGTCTGTGTGTATATCTGTGTGAGTACATGGGTGCATGTATACAGTACAGTTCATAGATTCCTCCCCCCCTTCGGGAAATAGAGTCACAAGTGACAGCTATAAACTAACATTGCAGCAATCTTTGGCCCCAGATTTTCTGAAACTATCTCTATTTCAAATATTTTGCATTAGAACCTGTTTTCTGCATGGGTCAGCAGGGTTTGCGGTCTCCGTGTTTAATGTCATGTGTGATCCACTCGGGTTCCTCTACAGTCCTCCCCAGGCCCCGCCCCCGTCCTCCGTAGTCACTCATTTAAAGTTTATCAGAAGACGTGCTCACCCCCCACACACACTGCTTTGGGCTCCTTCCTGCATCCCTTCAGCTTGGCTCCTGGCAACACTGTCCCTGTTTCCTCTTTGCACAAGGATCATGAAATGGTGAGAAAAAAGGTGGGAGGGGGCTGCGGAGGCCAGAGCCGCGTGCACGTGTCTGCTCTGCAGGCGCTGCGTGCGGAGCCTCACAAGAGAGCTCGCTCTAGCTGTGCGGGTTGGTCCCCAGCATCAGACTAGATGACTGTTCTCCCCAGATTAGTTGTAACCGTGAGCTAACGGGCCTTAGCATTGTCTCCATCCCTTTGCAACTCACAGTGCAAGGCCTGCAGTGCAAGGCCTGCAGCCTTAGGGACAGCCGGGGGCCTGTCAGAAACACAGACCCCGGACTCTGTCCCACCCCTGCCGAGGAGAGCCTGTGTTTCAGGAGGGTCCCCAGGCGGTCACGTGCACGGCTACGTCCGGGAAGCCCTGGTCTGGAGAACATCCCACCCCACAGGTGCGGAAACTGAGGCCCAGGCAGAGTGAGGAGCCTGACCTAGCCGTCTGCCTTCGTGGTAGGTGTGCAAAGATGACTTCATTTGCCCATCGCTGAGCCTGGCTTTTGAGCCCCGACTCTGCTCCACAGAAGCCTCACCCAGGCCAGGTGACTTGGCTGTTCTGGATTTTCTTGGTCTTGTTTGGGTAAACAGTGATGGTGCCTCACTCTTTTCTCCTGCCCATCTGTGCAGGGTGGCCAACCTCCTGGGGGTCTCATCTCCAGGGATGGAACCTGAGGGGCAGGGCACTGCTGTCCTGGACAGTGGGCCATCTGATCGTCCCAAGGTGCCTGGGCCAGGGGCAGGTGGGTAGAACCACACAGGAACCTCATTTCTCTGATATACTTTTTCCTCAGTTTGAGCCACTCTGTCCGGTCCAACAGCCCCATGACTCACTTGCTTCCTTCCGAGCAGATTCCTCCAGCTCCACATGTAACCCTCCTCCTCTCCCTCCTCAGTCACTGAGCCCTCAGCACCACTAGGCTCTGGTCAGTGTCCAGCTGGCCTAAGAATAGAGCCTTGGGTCTGCTGACCACAGAAACAGAGCTCTGGTCAGACTAAAGATACCTTGACCTCAGCCATATTTCAGCCCCAGGCCCATGAAATCTGACTGCCCTGATGGACCACACACCCTCATGAAACCAGACAACAATGAAATGCCAGGCCTGAGGCCAGAGCCTGGTACAGGGATCACCTACCACCCACCTGGCCCCACCAGTGAGGAGAGCCCAGGACCCCACCTCCCTCAGGCACCATGATTGGTGATTTCCCCTATATAACCGTCCCCTGGAAGCCATCAGGGAGCCAGGTCCTTGAACATGAGCTCACCTGTGTCTCCAGGCTTTGTCCCATTTCCTTAAATAGACCTTTACTTCCTTTGCTGCAAACACCTGTTCACATTTCATCGGGCTTTGATGCACTCAGGCCGGTGGACCCCTTCAGTTTGGTAACACGAGGCTGAGAGTCCTCCCTTCTGCTCACCTCTGCAAGTTAGAGCCCTTCCCTTCAGCGGGGAAGACGAGGGATCTTAAACTAACCCACACGCAGGCTCCCGGACAGGGCAGCCTCGCCCAGGCTCTGGGCAGGGCTGTGGGTCCCAGACGGTCCTCAGCACAGCCCCGAGTGAAGACCAGCCCTCGCCTCCCAGAGTCAGCTGAGGACTCACTGACTCACCAGAGAGGCCTCGAGACCTGCCAGATTCACCCCAGAGGCGTTCGTGTAATCTCAGGGCTGGAGAACTGGGAGATAGGAGAGAATGCAAGTTACTCTTTGGATTTTGCATTTCCTTCCTTCTTGATACATAGGTGTCTTTTTCGGGGAATCTTCATCAAGTGATAACCTGAGTCTAAGTCTCAGCCTCACTGAGCAGGCAGAGGAATTAGAAGATTTATAACGACCTTAGAGGGGGGAAGTCATCTCCTTACATTTATGACGCTCACTGTGTAGCAATGACAAGGAGGGTTAACTGCACCCCGCTGGGGTCTCATGCTGCGGACCAGGCAGGTCTTGAGGGTCACCTGGGCCCTGGTTCGGTCTAAGGCAACCACAGCAGGCTGAGAAGGTGGCCCGAATACTGTGTGAGGTGAGACAACAGGTTCATTAGTGGAACTGGGAAGACTTGGAGTTACATATAGACATGTTTAAGGACTTCAAGAAATAGCATTGATATTTCACTTTAAGGTATATGAACATATTTTCTATTCCAAATACTTATAATGTTTAAGAGAACTGGACCTATTAGAAAGAAAGGTCACACCATCCAGTGCAATGAATCAAAATTACACCTATTTTTTTTTTTTTTTTTGACACATAAGCAAAAAGTACATTTTTTGTGTGTGTTGCAGAATTTTAGTAATTAGCTTATGTGCCATCAGATGAAAAAGGTTGAACATCGCAGCTCTGGAAGGACTTACACTTCTGATGGATACGGAGTAACAGCAACTAGATTTACCCTCCTACCTGAGACAGGTGAAAAGGTCTGAAAAAATATGTGACACAAGGGCATCGAAGACTTTGGACATCAGGCTATGAAAGATACGGTCACCGAGATGGGACCCAGGGTGGGGAACGTGATGATCACCTAGAAACTGTCCCCACTGCACACGAGGAGAGGACCCAGGCAGAGTCCTGCTGTCTTGCTGAGCGGAGGACACCAAGCTCAGAATCCGGGGAACCAGGACAACCAGAGTGTGCCAGGCAGAGGACCAGGAGGAGGGCAGCTGCCCGAGACGCACCCCAGGCTGCGTTCAGTTGAGTTACCCGTCAGAGCCGGATGTGAGGGGACCACCCAAACCAGGGACAGGCTTAGAGGGAACAGGCCTTAGGCTCGCCCGGGCCTGACAAAGGTGCCTGTCCCCAGCAGGCCTCGCGGAAAACCTCCTGGTGCTGATAGAATGTGGGGACTAGGAAGAAGGCTGCCGCGGTAGTGGGGAAAGGCTTTTCCCATTTCACAGGTGAGGAAGCCGCGGCAGAGTAATTGCCCAAATGCTATTCAAATATTGGGTGCTGAGCTCTCTGTTCCATTGTCTGCACTCTAATCACTTTGGAGATGATTTGGTTTCTCCAAACTTACTTGGTGAAGCAGATGTTTCTTGTATATATAACTCCTTCCTTCTGTTTTTAGGTATCTGAAGTCTGAATATATTTCTAAGTATATTTCTATAAGTGCAGATTTTAGAGACACAAAATTGGGAGGCACCCATGGGTGCAAATTCTCTGTTCTAAAGATCATGGGTATTTTAAGTTTTTTCTCACTGTTCCACGTAATAAGCCTTGAGTCTCATGTTGCTCTATGCTAGGAACTGACTGTGTCCCCTTAAAACTCATATGTCAAGGCCCTGATCCCTGATGTTCTTGGTGATGGGGCCAGTGGAATTTACGTCACTTTATCTGATTAACTCTAGAGTTAAATTGTGCCACAGAATGGCATAAGCTAGCAGTTACGTTTTAAATTAATAAAGAGATACATTATTGCTTAGATCACACGCAGGGGTTGTGGGGGCACACGGGCGTTCTGCCTGGGGCAGCAGGACAAGAGGAAAACCGAAAGGGCAGGTGAAGCAGGGCCACAGAGGCCGGGGGCAGAGTCTGAGGGGCCTTTTGTCCTGCAACAGGTTTCAGAGCGCTGGAGGGTAGAAACATACCCCTTCCTCTTCCTCCTATTCTTTTGAATTGGTCTGTGGTTGGAACAACTTACATTTGTGAGAACTGTTACCAACTGTTACGTAGAAAAGAAGCGGAACCCAGAGAGGTGGCTCGGGCGCGAATGCGTCCCTGCCGCGTTTGCCCAGGCCCCCCTGTCCCTGGCCCCGGACCTCGGCTCAGTGGGAAGGAGAGCTCTTCACTGCCCATCCCCTGCTCTCTTTCAGACAGCGACCTTGGGAGACGGGCCTTGGCAGGAGCCTGCTCTGCACAGGGATGGGGCCGGTGACCCGGTAGAAGTTTGGGGCAAATGCCTCCCAGCAGTGCCCCCAGTATTAAGGTATCATTAAAAACTAAACAAAGCGACCACTAATTCAATTTTTTTCTTTCCTTAGGCTGAAACTGATCATCACAAAGCAGTGGCTTCAAGTAACAGAGCAGGAGTGGACTTATTTTATAGCACAATTTTTTTAATTAAAAAAAAAATTCTTTAATATTTTTATTGAATTCAGAGAGAGAGGAAGGGAGAGGGAGAGAGACAGAAAGAAACATCAATGGTGAGAGAGAGTCATTGACCGGCTGCCTGGCCCAGAATCAAACCGCGATCTCCTGGGTCACAGGTCGATGCTCAACTGCTGAGCCACGCCGGCTTTATAGCGCAATTTAAATGACTAATAAGGCAATTCCTTCCTCCTGGAGGTCTGCAGAGCACCACCGCCCATTGGGGTGGGCTCTGGTCAATTCACAAGCCATAGTGGTCTTAGAAAGAAAAAAACACACCAGATGTTGGAAATCAGAAGCAAGAGCATGTAGACCCGAGGACTGACGGTGTCTATAGGAAAATGGAAATAGACCCACGAGGCCGAGGACTTGGGCTCAAGCGCTGGCTCCATTTACCGCGGCTTCCTCCCCTTGGACCTGCACTGAGCCGCTTGGCTTCTCCCAGCCAGTCTCCTCTTCTGCAAAAGCGAAATACCACTGATGACTCCTCCCTGGGTTACTGTGAACATTTCCCAGTGTGCGCTTCAACTTATAACAACATAAGGCTGTCTGTTGTTGCAGCGTCAGGGTGACTAACAGGCACTGATGTTTTTACAAGGCTTACGCCTCCCTCCTCCCTTGAAGATGTCTGCCTTAGATTGTCTGGCCTGAATAATTACGTTTAACTTAGCCTCCCTTTTGGAAGGAGAAAAGGTAAACAAGTCTGGTGATTATCCGGATCGTCTTTAGTTTAACGAGCTCCGAGATGATCTGGGAGGCGACCTGACCTGGACGCTTCTTGTCTGTGTTCCGCACTCATTTCCAGGGCACCCGCTGGCCGAACCTGGGGAGAAGGCAGAGCCAGCAGGGTTCCTCGGCAAGGATCGCAGAGGAACCTCCAGCTTCAGAGAGGCGGCTACTTACTGAGCAGCAGACACCCCGCCGACATCCAGCTGACGGAGACCTCGGCGGTAAACAAGATCACCGACCTCACACTCCACTCATGCTGTTTTCACAGGGCAACATCTCAGGATGGTCTAAGCCTCAAGCTGAGTTGGGATAAGATGTAATTTTAACAGAAGTTTCCTTTTTAAAATTTTTTGTATTTCCTCGTGTGGGACTCTCTGGTGAGACCAAGTTATCCGATCTGATTATTTGGGGGACCTGCTATAAAGGAAAGTGGACACAGGAACATGACTTGCAGTCACACCTTTTAAAAGACTGACTTCCTTGAGTTTCACCAACACTTTCAGATTCGTTAGTGTCTGATAGTGAAAATAAGAATTTTCTAAATAGACTTGAAAGTTAGACTTATGACAGAGAATGGCTTCAAATCTGTTATCCCCCACCTACCACATGCAGAGCCACATCTGGAGCACACCTCTCCGCCCCCACTTACCCCGTGCAGAGCCTCGTCTGGAGCACACCTCTCCACCCCACCTACCCCGTGCAGAGCCTCGTCTGGAGCACACCTCTCCACCCCACCTACCCCGTGCAGAGCCTCGTCTGGAGCACACCTCTCCACCCCACCTACCCCGTGCAGAGCCTCGTCTGGAGCACACCTCTCCACCCCACCTACCCTGTGCAGAGCCTCGTCTGGAGCACACCTCTCCACCCCCACCTACCAGATGCAGAGCCTCGTCTGGAGCACACCTCTCCACCCCCACCTACCAGATGCAGAGCCTCGTCTGGAGCACACCTCTCCACCCCCACCTACCAGATGCAGAGCCTCGTCTGGAGCACACCTCTCCACCCCACCTACCAGATGCAGAGCCACGTCTGGAGCACACCTCTCCACCCCACCTACCAGATGCAGAGCCACGTCTGGAGCACACCTCTCCACCCTACCTACCCCGTGCAGAGCCTCGTCTGGAGCACACCTCTCCACCCCCACCTACCCCGTGCAGAGCCACGTCTGGAGCACGCCTCTCCGCACTGAGGAGTGTACTCTGGGGTAAGGCAAGCTCCCCCCGCCAGCGGCCCCATGAGGCTCGCGTGCTGGGTGGAAGGAAGACTTGACATGCAGGAAGGAGGGCGTCTATTCCTGGGGCCCCAGGCAACCGTGGGGAGAAGGGAGATAAAGGAGGAGAGGAAAACAGTTAGGCACATGGGTCCTGAACTTCTCTTCCTGGGTTCTTGTTTCACTTTGCGTAATGAACCTGTGAGAGGCCTCTGCGCCACTAGTGGACCCTGTGCCCACACGGGACCTGCGGCTGGGTTGAGAGGGCAGCGCAGTGTTCAGATGAAGGATTCAGGTTGTGCTCCGGCTCTCCCCCGAGTCCTGTCCGGTATGAACAGCAAAGACAGGGTCAGGGGTCACCCTCGGGCCACCATGGCCAAGCTGAGGAGGCCTCGTAGGAAAGGCTGGGGAAGGACAGTCTGGGCCGGGGCCCTGGAAGGACATGGCAGAGACTCAGAGGGGTCACCCTGTGAAAGCTGACGGCAGTAGAGTCAGCAAGAAGTGGCCACAGGCCCTGACAGCTGAGAAGGAGCTCAGCTGCGGGGCCCTCAGACCAGCTTCTCCACGGCCAAGGCCACCCGGGGTCAGGGGGGCATCAGGCGGGTCCGAGAGCCTTCTACTCCCTGTTCTCCACTGACACCCTGTGCCCACTGTGGAGAAAGCCAGGTAAGTGTAAACGAGAGCAGTTGTCCCCGAAGACTAAGCATGACGCGCCGAGGCTGCTGAAACAGGGCAGCAGGCAAAGGTCCCGCTACCTGGACGTGTCGCTCCCTCCGCCCCCTCCCCGGGCACCGACGGGCAGCAGGCAAAGGTCCCGCTACCTGGACGTGTCGCTCCCCCCCCCCCAGGCAGCAGCGTGGGAATGACCGGGTCCGGGGAGATCCCTCTACGCACCTGAGTCGTTATGTGAGCAAATCTGCAAGCCAGTCACGTAACGTTTGCTAAGCAACAGCACTGACGGGAAATGCATCCATCGATAGCTTCCCTTGTGCCGAGAACGGGGCTGGGCCTGTGGATTCGATGAGGACCGAGGTGTGGCGTAGCCCTGGCCTTCCGGAAGCTCCTGGCTCATGGTGAGCTTCTCGATACTTCCACTGGCTGCTTACTCGTGACCATTTCAGGTTAGTGGCTTAAAGGAACGCTTATCTCTTCCTCATGTGACAGTCGCAGTGGGTGTTGGGGTCAGGAGGGCTGTTACCCTCCATGGTCGCTCAGGGACCCCGGTTGCCGCCACCTTCGAAGTGCGGATTCCAAAGTCGCCTGGAGCGCCTGCCGCCCGTCAGCCGCAGGGGAGGCTTGGCGACCCCGCCTCCTCGGGCCAGTCACCGGGACTCCGGTTCCTTGGAGAGAGCGCAGGGAGGCCGGGGTGTAGCCTGGCCACACGTCCAGGCAGAGGGGAGACTGTGGAGGACACCTGGAGGCCTTCTCGACGCTGTGGCTCCCTGACGGGGCGGCAGACGCGGCCCAGTGCCTCGCGGAGGAGGAGACTTAGGGGCTTTGTTTTGCTGTAGGAAGCGGGACTCGGAGGATCTCGAGGTAGTGTCTGGAGAGTGACTCGGGGCATTTCTCCTTTCATCAGAAGCCACTGAGATGGGCTGTAAACAGATTTATCGAGTTTGTGGGCAACCTCCCCCGGCCTTGAATGTAATCACATCCTGTTGTCCAAAAAGGGTGTAAGAACAGCCTTTCCGAGTTCAGGGATGCTGAAGGGGAAGCTTCCAGGCACGCCGGGCCCACTGCAGAGCAGCGGCAACCTGCACACAGGCCTCTTTCTTATTTTCTTTATTTTTATTTTCTGTATTTTGCCCCAAGGGGAGGCAATCAAGCTCTTTTCCCAGCAAGCACTTAGGATGAGGCATCTGTGTTTAGGTCAGAACAGAGGAGGCACCAGGGCTCTGAGGAAGGAGAGGGGAGGGAGTGTTCACAGGAGACCTGGTCTCGGGCCCTGGGGGTGGGGCTCTCCCTTGGACCTGCTCCACAGCCTGGAGAGAATATGCTCTCAGGAGGGCGACGCTTCGCCAGGCTCGCGGCCAGTGTGCCCTGTGGGAGCTGACGGATGGGCCCTGGGAGACGCCTCCGGGGAGGCCTGCCCTTGGGAATTGGGCTTTCTATAAATAAAACATGGACATTTTTATGAACTTTGCGCAAAACAGGAGCTGAGAAGGAAAACAGCTGGAAAAGTGCCAAAGGGGACATGTGTGGGAAGTTTGTAAAAAAGGCAAGAGTCAGGAAAGACGTCGCTAAAGTCAGCGAATGGGAGAGGGAGGAAATAATACTCAGCGGCAAACAGACAACATGACAGCCAGAGAGACAACAGGAAGGATAATATTGAACAAAAGCTGCCAAGAGAAAGCGCAACTGCCAAAGGTTGGGGGGTGGCTCTAAGGCAGGGGCTGGGCATCACCCCCTCGCCCTCGCCCTCCCCAGCTCAGAGGGTCTGCTCTGTGCCCTGCGAGCGGAGCCAGCGCTCAGACAGGCTCTGCTCCTCCCACCCGGGCGCAGATCCTTACCTCGAGGACGCAGAGAAACACGGGAGCAGGGACAGAGTCTAAGGAGGAAAGGGATTAGGTCACAGACCCCTCAGCCTGCCGTTCTCGGGTCTCTGAGCCAAAGCGGGTCTTTGGCAGTGTGGGCCCTTTCCTCACGCCCCACTCAGCTCCGAGCTTAACCCTACAACCTCTTGTGTCTCTGGACCCTGGGGGGGTGGGTGGATTGAGAGAGAGAGAGAGGGGACAGAGAGGGGACAGAGAGGGGGGACAGAGAAGGGACAGAAGGAGAGAGAGAGAGGCTGAATAATTGAATGGCTAATGTGAGTTCCACTCACATCAATGTGGGTACACCCCATTTGGAGAAAATTCATTTTTTCTTTACCCCTGCCGTTCATTTCATTACTGTCCACACCCCCTTAACCCCACATTCCTACACTCGTCCTCCTCTGTCCCATTTCTCACTCACTCTTGGACCCTCTCACGCCTCCAAATTGTTCTCTGTCGCTCGGAAGCATTTTGCGTGGAGTCCCCCCGGCACCGGCACTCCCCGCGAGCGTCGCCGTGGCTGGTGGACGGGCTTTACCTGCCGCGTGTCCAACAGAGCACGGCCCACCCAGGGCGCAGACCCCGCCTGGGGCTGCTGTGCCGTCCTGACTCCAGGCACCGCCGCGTGACACAACCGAGGGCACCGTGGACCGCGAGGGCACCGTGCGCGATGAAGGAAGTCAGCGAGGAAGGCAAATGCCATATGATTTCACTTACATGTGGACTCTAAAGAACAAACAAAACAGAAACAGACCCACAGATCCAGAGCACAGGCCGATGGCTGCCGGGGACAGGGCGGTTGGGGCTGCGTGGAGGCGCGGGGACCGAGCAGCGCAGGTTGGCCGTTACAGGACAGTCCCGGGGATGCACGGGAAATACAGTCAATAATATCGGGACAACTGTGTGGGGCCAGGTGGGTGCTGGAAATTCAGGGCCATCACTTTGTGAAGTCTGTGAACGTCTAACCACTGTGCTGTACACCTGAAAGTAATACAAAATAACACTGAAGGTAAACTGTAGTTGAAAACATTTTTTTAAATTAATAAAAAATAACAATCATTGTGGACCCAGTTTCCAAGGCTCTGGACCCAGCAGGGGGTTCTGGGTGCTTCCACTCGGAGCCGCCCCCGAGGCTGCGGTCCAACTGGGGCTGGGGCTGCCTCACCTGGAGGCCGGCGAGTCCTTCAGGCTCACTCAGCTCCTCGATGGCCCCTGCTGGGTGCCTGAGCCCTTGTCACACATCCCCGAGACACAGCAGCTGGCCTCCCTCGGAGTGAGAGATGGGGGAAGGGAGCAAGAGCCCAGCAAAGCCACAGCCCTGTATGACCTCATCTCGGAAGGGCAAGCCATCACTCCTGCGTCCTACAGGCCACACAGACCGACTCGGGTGCCGTGTGGGAGGGCGCGCACGGGTGTGTGAACACTGGGAACGGGGCCCCTGGGGCCATCCTGGAGGCTGGCTGCCACACTAATGCTCGTAATGGAAAGATATGCTACGTTCTAGTTAACGCTTAGTAAAAAGAGAGACATAAAATTTTCTAACCCAAGCCCTTGGACCCTGAGTTCTATGCCCAGACTCCAAGTTAACAATCTCTGATAGATCGAGGCCATCTCCGCTTCCAGACAGTTTCTGAGTTTATAGGAAAGTGCTATGGGATAGTCAAAATCACAGACCACCCTTCAAAACCAAAGCATTAGGGCCCATGCCGGGCGGATCAACTTCCCTTCGGTTTGCCGAGCTTGCAATTGCTGACAGAGCCTGAGATACGGGACGGTGTACGCTCATTAAACAGAGAGCATGCTGATCACTGCCCTGGGGTCGAAGCATGGAAGGACCTGGGGGACCACCCAGCTGATGATTTTTGCATGGAGAATATACCAGCCTTGCTCCTGCCTGGAGATCTTCGCACATCCTGTTCCCTCTGCCTGGAATGCTCTTCCTCCAGCTATGGCCCCCTCTCTCACCCGCTACGTGTCTTTATTCAAACGTCATCTTCACAGCGAGGCCTCCACTGGCTACCCCGTCCGTCTGTGGCTGGCAGCTCCTCAGATGGCCCCCGATGCAGCCCAGGCCTGGTCTTTGTGCCCTTGGATAACCCCCTCCCCTGGGTGTGGCTGGACCCGGGACTCACTTCTAGGAAACGGAATGCAAGAGGCCACAAGTGGTGCGCGGCTTCCTGGCTCGCCCCTCGCTCCCCCCGTTCACTCTGAGGGAAGCTGCTGGCACGCTAGGAGCGGCCCAGGGGCACGTGGATGTGACAAAGGTCGGGGGGGGCTCGGCCACGAGCCAGGAAAGAGCTGAGGCCTCGAACCAACAATCACGTGAGTGATCTGGGAAGTGGGTCTCCCCCGCTCCAGCCCCCACATGTCTGCAGCTCCAACCAGCACCTCGATTACAGCCTGCAGTCCGAGCCAGAGGCCAGAGCTGAGCCATCCCGGGTGCCTGGGCCACGGAAACTGTGGCATAGTCTGTTGTTTTAAGCCCCTAATGTTTGGGGTAACTTGCTGTCCAGCGATGGATAACGAATACAGCATCGAAAATTATAACACGCCATCGAAACCTGTGACACGCCATCCCACCTGACACTTCCTGTCTTCAGCTGCCCGCATTTTTTCTCTTTACCGCTTTTCACATAAAATGTGTTATGCTCACATGTTTTGTTGTCTGTCTCCCACATCAGAAGGCGAATTTCGTGAGGCAGGTAGTTTTGGCTAGAACGGCGCCGGGAACAGTGCTTGGTGTTCAGGAGATACTTGCTGAGTGAATGAAGGGGACGGGGTGGGATGGGCACGGCCAGGGCTGGGGTGGTGCTGAGAAAACAAGCCCCAGATGTGTCGACCGCACACATACCACTCATGCGTCTCCACAAAGTGATGTTTCTCTCCACAGCCCACCCGCGTCTCCAGGACTGCCCTTGACCTGGGCAAGCAGGGCCCCTGTCTTGTCCCCGACACCGCCCCCCGCCCGCCTCAGGGGGCATCTTGTCTTGGAGTCTCTTGCTCAAATGTGTTTAAGTTCCCTCCTGGCACCTGGGACTGACCTGGGCCAGTAGTGCCCCTGATGGGTGCCCCTGATGGGTGGCCCTACGTCCAGACTGGGTCCCAAGTAGCCCCGAGTCTCATTTCTGCCCCTTCCCAAGAGAGCCCCCTGCGCAATCTAAGGGCGGCCTGGCCAGCCCTTTCACAGCCATTAGCAGAGTGACGCACTGTTAGTGGTCAGAATGTGTATGTCAGGAAAATAATAATAATAAAAATAATACATGTCATAGAGTAAAGGAGACCTACTTACATAAACTTTAGTTGAATCCTGGTTTGAAAAAATGAGCTATAAGCACATTTTAGGGACAATGGGGGAAATTGGAATATGGATTGAATATTAGATAATCTTAAGGGAGTTGTTAATTTTCATTAGTATGGCAATGGTACTGTGGTTATGTTGGAATATGTTCTCAGTCTCAGGAGATGCGTGCTAAAGTATCTAGGGGTAAAGTACCATGATATTTGTTGCTTACATTTTAAGTGGCTCAGCAAAAATAATTTTTAAAATTGCATAATATATAATTTTATATATATATATATGTGTGTGTGTGTGTGTGTGTATATATATATATATATATGGGGGGGGGCTTTGTTCCAGGAAACTGCCCCTCCCCAAAACCAAACTCTGCAGATGCCAAGTTCCTCACATAAAACAGCATAGGATTTGCATATGATCTGTTTGCATTTGGGCCCCAGCAGGCTGTGCCTCTGCAACATTTCATCACCATCGACTCCGCATAGTGCTCTGCGCCTGGCAAATTCAAGCTTTGTTTTTTGGAACTTTCTGGAAATTTTTGAACCATGCTTGGTTGAATCCACAGATTCAAAACCCAAGGACGTAGGGCTGTACACACAAACACACACGTGTGTGTACATACAAACAAACACCAATTCGGTGTAGGTGGTGAGTATATGAGTCTTATTATACTTTTCTGGTCCTTGCTATGTGCATTTCAAAATGTTCGTAATAAAAAGTTCTTAAATGCTTAAACATACATTCTTTTCAAATAGGAGCCGGGCTCTGGAGAGGGGAAGAGGGTCTGCTTGCTCACAATAACTCAGCAGCTACTCAGTGGCAGGCTGGGAACACCCAGGCCAGTTTCCTTTCCGGAACATTCTTCCTTACATTTTCCCCAGCTCCAAAACAAAGACTGCATCCAACTGATGAGTCAGGAAAGCTGCAAAGGACAAGCCCCTGGGTCCCCAATTCCGTGGGGGTCAGGAATTTTTATCAATTCCGAGCCGACCCACAGATGATAGGTTTTCCTGGAGCCTATATAACTTGTCATCATGAACAGGCCCCATGAGATTCAAGCCACTTACAACAACAAAGAAAGGATGTTTTTTTCGGTCTTGTTATCTAAGTTTTTAAAAACAGTACAGATAAGCCTTCAGCAGGAGTGTGGTCCGTGTACTTCAGGCCTTGGCCAAAAGGCCACTTTTTAACCTTTTTTTCTTCTTCCTGTTTTTTTACTTTTTGGTCACCCAAGCCCTGATGTGGCCCAGACTCTGGTTCTAAACAGCCAGGGTTCAAAGCCCAGCTCTAACACTTACTAGCTGTGCAACCTTGAACATAGAGCTTAACCTCTCTGTGCTTCAGTTTCATCGCTTGTAAATGTGGTGAGCAGAATAGGGTCCTCCAGAGATGTCTACACCTTAATCCCCAGAAGCCCTGAACATGCAATGCTGCCACACCTGGAAAACGGACCTTTTGTGGTTAAGGTAACAGACGGTGAGGCAGGGGATTATCCCGGTCACCTGGGTGGCTCTATCGACTACCTTGAGTTTCTAAAATTAAAGCACCTTTCTGGGAGTGGAAGAGAAAGATGCTTCGACAAAGAAGGACTCGCTGGGTAGCTGTGGAGAAGGGCTGTTCTGGAAAATTGGCTTCTTCTCCTTAGAAAAGATGTGTGAGGAGGTATCACCAGAAAGCCCAGCCTAGACCTCAGCATTTTCTAGTAGCAGCATTTTTTAAATGCAAAAGGAGAAAGGTAAACATCGTTTTAATAATATATTTTAAACCAATGTATCCAAAATATTGTCATTCTAACACATTAACAATATACAATTATTAATGAGGTATTTTACATTTTTCATATGGTCTTTGGACTTAGTATTTTACATGTACAGCTTATTTAAGTTTGGATTATACCCACATTTCACATGCCCAATAGCCACATGTTACCAGTGGCTACTGTACTGAACAGTGAAGCTTACAGAGCGTAAAACAAAAGTCCTCCAGACCGAGGGACATCAGGCACAGTTGAAAGCAAAGGAACTGTACTGAAACATGGGTGCTAAGTAAAATCTTAAATCCTAAATGTTGAGACCTGCTTCCCTGTTGCACAATCCTCTACCTTTTTTCTTCTACTTGGTTGGCTTATACCATGAAGGCAGCTTTCAAAGGTAGGCAGATGGCCAAGGATCACTAGACATTTGAGGAAAGCATCTAATATGAGAGATACAGAACAAACAATGTTGGGGGGGAAATTCTCCATGAGTCTCTCACATTTCTGCATGTTTTTGCTCCAGGCTATCTTTTCACAGATGTTTATATAGCAAACAGCCTTGAAAGATGGAGACAGCGTCTCCCTCCAAGGCAATGGGCAGGTTTGCATACTGTCCAGTATATTATCTTACTCTAGAACAAAAATCAGAAAGACTTACTGCGCATTATAAAAGATTAGGGTTCCCTAAGCTTGGGTTTCCCCTCCTTTAACACAACCTACCATGTGTGCAGGCATTATCCAGGCTTCTCTGTGTTGCCCTGTGGAAAATTATGCTCAGAAAATTGATGCGAATGCTGACACTCTGACTGTGGCCATTTCTGTGAGTAACAAAGTCTTTGGTCTCTGACCCAGGAGTCTCGTGTCTTCTGCCTGCATTTATGCGACTATGACAGGTTAACTCATTAGTCTGCAAGTGGGGTACAATCTTAGACTCTTTGCTGTTCTTGACAAAAAACAAATAAGACAAGACAAAAGCAACTTGGAAAAATGGAAACTATGAAAACATCTAAAGAATTATTTTAAAATTAACTTTAATATCCTCCAAGAAATTAAAAAATGTTATTATACCCATGAAACAAGAACGGAATGCCATGGAAATGAGGCAGAATAAAAAAGAATTTGGGGGAATTAAAACTGTGATGGTGGAAATGTAAACCTCAGAAGAGCTGCTGCTTCTGCCGGTGGGAGGGCAGTCTGCTTACCCTTTCACGGTCAACTAAATGAACACAAAAGTGTGATTACTTTTACATTTTTAAAAAGGAAGCCTGAAAAATAATCTGATCACAATGTTCTTCATTTTCTGTGTGTATATGTGTAACCAGATTTTTACCTAACGATTCATCCCTTCTTTCATTTGTTCATTTAATCAGTAAGCTGTTCTTGAGGACCTCCTCTGAGTCAAGGAACTGAGGAAATAGGATGATTGAGACACATTTCTTCTCCAAGTCATATATTAATCATCATTACCATCAACAAATAGATGTATTGATCGCCTTATGTAGAAAGCATTGGGATGGGGTACTCCAGGGACCCCTAACACAGTATGGCATGGCAGGGTTCCTGTCCTTCAAGGGTTCAGTCTCCTTGAACAAAGAGCCATGCACGTAAAAGGCTAAGTGGCATCATGCGATGGTAAGTACCAGGCAAGTGGTATGAGGAGTAATTGCAGCCAGCATTCCAGAGACAGGGTGATCATGACTGGTCACCGGTCCAGGCAGGTGGGGAAGCTGTCACAGGGGCATAACTGTGGCCAACACTAATAATAACTCTACTATAAACCTCAGCAGTCTGAGGGGAATGGAGTCATTTCTTTGAGAGAATGAAATCTTTTTTGGCTTAAATAGACTTCATGGAAATCTACGTGGCACTTGAAGAGTTTCAGGTTTCATATACGTCATAAGGGTTCATTTGTGGGTAACTAGTGCCCAAAATAAGAAACTTGTTTCTCCAGGTTGGAGTCATCTCGAGTGCACCAGATGAAAGTTTGTCATTCTTTCAAAAGTGACTGAACGTTAATTGTGTTTGGCACTTTTTAAATAAGGAAAATTACCCTGACCTGATGGTTCAAATGACTATTTGTCATTTTGTTGTCTATGAGAGGCGTTTCTTGGGTAATTGCCACATGCTAGCTCTGTAATTATAAGGAGGACCTGCACCTTTCTCTCTTTATTGATTCTCCTGTGCTGAAAAACATATATTTGCCTTCTTTATTCTTATCTTCAAATAAGAGATCAAAAGCTAAACCCCCCCCCTCCAGTAAATTATGAAGAACTTAAAAATGAAACATCATTGGTGATACAGATGTTTAGTTTTTTAAGTTTGGGTATCATATCCTGTTAGATTTAGAGAAATTATGATAATGTAATACAAAATCTTGTATTTATGTGGTTACATTCTAGATGGAACATCAGATCCATGTTTATGAAATTTTATTTTAAGTTCTTAGTACCATGTAGAGCTAATATATGACTTTATTTGACTCAACTTCAACCAACAAAATAAGCTTGCAAGTCTGAGATACTGAAGAAAAGCCCCCTTGAATTCATAGAGAATCTCACAGGGTTTGGCTACAGAGAAGAGACACAAGAGGTTTCCTCCCTTCCAGTAGGGACAACCAAAACAAACTGGGTGAGATGAATGAATTACTTTTTTTTCTTAAAAAAAAAATCAAAAAAAAATCTAAGAGCCAATAAGATAGTGAGGACTTAATCTGAAGATATCTAGAAGGCATAATCCCAGGAAGCACACAGAGCTACCCTGACCCCAACAGCAATTCCAAAACTTGAAGAAACATGCAAAGCTGAGCTACTGTCTTGGTGGCCTCCCAGAGCAAAAGAAGGAAGTCAAAGCCTGGGGTGGTGTATGGTGGGGAGTTCTATTTCTTCCCCAAGTATGTTAAACTAGGGCCCAAAGGCCTAGAGCCTCGGGAGAATGGAAAGCCAAAAACAAACCATCCCCTACGTGGATCTTCTATCCAGGTTTGCATTGCCTGGATGCTCCAAGGAACACCAAGCCTTGACCTTGGATTTACTGGTAGTAACACTCCAGGAGCAGAAAAAGTATTCTCCAGGAAAAGTTCCACCACCCCAGGCACCAATCATTACTAAATTATTTTCAAGCACAATAACCCAAAATAGTCAAATATGATCAGACACATAAACAAGACAACATGAATGAGAACAAACAGAAATAACAGACAATAGAATTAGACCACAGAGACTTCAAATATTACAATTATAAGATACAGACTAGAAAATATTTGTATTTCTTATAAACATAGATCTCCAAAGAATAAGAAACTACAGAAGGCCAACAGCACTACCTAATTTTGGTAAAAACAAACAAAATGCCATCAAACACCTCCACACATATTCTGGCAGAGCTGTACCTTTGTAGACTGAGAATTTGCAATATTGCTCCACTAATGAGCCTGGGTAGCCCAAGTGACAGTAGCTGATACCACCTGAGAAGGATGAGTGCCTCTGCATCCCCACCTTGGAGTCCTGAGGTCATCCTCCAGGAGCTGGTTATCTATGGCATCTGGCCCACTCGATCAGCAAGTCTGCTCCTCTGCCAGGAGGGGGTTTGGGATTGTTCTCACCATAATCAGCCAGTTAATATTGATAAAGGAAGAGAGCGAAGGGGAATCAGACATTATAAGCATGGTCACCTGGGCAGCTTCACCAGGAAACTACAGCTTTATGCTGGTCCATTCCCTGCAGATCACTGGGGGAAGGGATTGAACAAAGGGGAATATGGGCACATGCGCAGTGAAGTCGAGGTGATGTAGGGAAGGTGCTTGCTAGTCGTTACAGCCTGGGGAACAACAGATTGGCTAGGAGGGTGGACCCCATCAGAAAGGCACAAGATCTGGGAAAGTTAAAATTCCCGAGACAAAGAGTTCCCTCTCTCTTGCTCTTGGTTGCCCTTTTCTCTCTCTTGCTCCCTGACCCCCACTCATCCATGTACTCACCTGTTCTCTCTCCATAGCCATGTGGCCTTAAGCAGCCCATGACCATGTGGACCCCACACACAATGGACCGCAGCTGAGAACACAAGCTAAGCTAACCAGATGCTGGACTGGACTGTGCTTTAATATGGAGCAGAAATTCTGGGCAGTGGCCTTAACACTGGCCCTGCTGAAGACAAGGTTAGACTTCTTCCATGGCAAGACGGACAGAGACGGGAGATTGAGGGGGACCCCCTTAATTTTACATCATCAATAAAGCTGTACATGAAACCTCATCTTCCCGTGGGGGCCTCAGGAAATTTTTTTCCTCATGCACCCCAAGAACTCCACTTCCACCGCTAGCAGGGTGAGAGTGAGCAGTAGCAGTAGCGATGCCCTGGGCCTACTTCACCTGGCAGCTGGGTTTGTCTTCCATGAGGGAGAAAGGAAACCAAGCAAAGGACTGACTGGAGTGGGGCAGGAACCTCTGGCCCTGGGAGCATGTGTCTGAGGGACACTCTGAGCTGGGTGTTTGTGGGCTGGGCATGTAAATAAAGAGGTGCCACACGAGAACACCAGGCAGTGTCCGTGGGTAGGAGGGAGGAACTTTGACGAATGCAGGTCACACTCTATCAGGTGTCGTCTGTCTAGACTTCCTCCTTGAGGGGCCAACACTCCTTAGCCCAGGTCTTGTGAGAGCCTGTGTCTGGAAGTCTCCATCTAGGGCACTGCAGATTTCTGACTGTTTCCTTCCAGGCTCCATGCCTTGTAAAACTCTTCTGGGTTCCTCTGGAAGTGCTTTCCTAAGAAAAAAATGATGCTGCCCAGCTGGACGTGGCTCAGTGGTTGAGCATCGACCTAGGATCCAGGAGATCGGGGTTTGATTCCCGGTCAGGGCACATGCCCGGGTTGCGGGCTGCAGCCAATCAATGACTCTCTCATCATTGATGTTTCTGTCTCTCTCTCTCCTTCTCCCTTCCTCTCTCTGAAATCAATAAAGATATATTTTTTTAAAAAAAAGGAAAGAAAAAAATGATGCTAAAGAAACTCATGGGTTGCCACATCGATGGAAAAAAAGGCAGTTATATAGAAAGTGTTACAAAGAGGGGGAGCCGTCCTCAAATGGCCCCTCAGTTACAGATGGAGGGGTGGGGGGACTTCCAGGGAAGTCAGAAGGTGATTCCTTCCTGGTCAAGGGGGTCCACGCAGCTGCTCGGACCACCCCACTGTGGGGAGACCAATGGAACAGCTCACCATTGAGGGAAACTGAGTTAGGGACCATGGGCCTTTCCAGATTTATTTCCCTTTCTATTCTTCTAACATCTACGCCTTGCATGCTTTTGCTTTTGAAGATGTTTGAGGTGCCTTGAGCGGCTTACATGTGCTATGATGGCCACGCAGGATTCAGAGTTGGAAGCCCCTGATTCGAACCCTGACTCTTTTACAAGCCAGTTGCATGGATTCGAGCTCAAGCATTGCTGTGTGAGGCCTCAATTTCTTCATCTATAAGATGGGCTGCTGATAATACCTGGCGTTCTAAAAGCCTTTCTCAGGCTCAACCCAGTGGGCCATGCAGTTGGCAGCCTTTAAGCTGAGGCCCTCAGAGCCGTGGGGTGGCAGCCGGCAGCTCGCTACCTGCATCATTCTCTCTGACTCTCTCTCTGAGCCCCTTCTGTTCTGTGCACCGTATCTCGTGAGTGGGTCTGTCCTCTCATGAATTTTCACCACCACCCTTATGACTTCGACACTATCATGCCCCGTTTTACAGCTGGGGACGCTGTGGGCGGATGGGAAGCAGTCACAGTCACTGGCTGGGAACCCAGACAGCCTGAGCCAGCGCCCCGCCGGGGAGCCTCCTCCGGGGAGTGGCCCTGGCTCTGTCCTCAGTCTGTCTTGAGTCTCCGTCTACGGCTCTTCTCACCCTTCTCCTCCTGGCACAAACCCGGGGCCTCCTGCCTGGGAAGACCGAAGGGAGGTGCCGGTGCCATCCTCCAGCTGAGATGTCTGTCACCAGCATCCCTGAGCTCAGAGACCTTAGTGGTGTCGCCTCAGGCCCTGGGCGAGAGACTGGCTGCAGAAGCGCTGAGCATCCAAGAGGATGTGGAAAGTCTGAGGTGATGAACGGTGTCACTGGTCTTTCAGGGCCTGGTGCGGGAGCCCTGCGTTTATGAGACCGGGGTGGTGAGCAGCCCGGCTGCCCCCGCTGGCAGGAGCAGCGAGCACTCCTCACATTTACTCCCAGACGGAGCCCGAGCGTGGTCTCCGCACCAGGCACTGCCCTAGCTGCCAAGGGATGAAGCACCTCTGGCTGGCCTCCTGATTGTTCTCAAATTAAAAGGTACTTTGGGGACAACGTCAATTCCCCCAAGTGCTGTCTGAGCAGTTCTGGCAGCTTCTCCCAAGTGCTCTGGCTGCCAGCACCACCACCAGCCTCAGACTTTCCAAGACTTTCCAGCCTGCTCCCATCCTGCCCTCCTCTGAGCTCATGCTCCAAGCACGGTGCCAGCTCCCCAAGGGCCTGTTGGGGCTCCCCCTACCCAGCACAGGTGCCAGCTGCCTGAGGGCCTGCTGGGGCTCCCACCACCCAGCACAGGTGCCAGCTGCCTGAGGGCCTGCTGGGGCTCCCCCTACCCAGCACAGGTGCCAGCTGCCTGAGGGCCTGCTGGGGCTCCCCCTACCCAGCACAGGTGCCAGCCCCCCGAGGGCCTGCTGGGGCTCCCCCCACCCAGCACAGGTGCCAGCCCCCCGAGGGCCTACTGGGGATCCCACCACCCAGCACAGGTGCCAGACCCCCGAGGGCCTGCTGGGGCTCCCACCACCCAGCACAGGTGCCAGCCCCCCGAGGGCCTGCTGGGGCTCCCACCACCCAGCACAGGTGCCAGCTGCCTGAGGGCCTGCTGGGGCTCCCACCACCCAGCACAGGTGCCAGACCCCGAGGGCCTGCTGGGGCTCCCACCACCCAGCACAGGTGCCAGCCCCCCGAGGGCCTGCTGGGGCTCCCCCCACCCAGCACAGGTGCCAGCTCCCCGAGGGCCTGCTGGGGCTCCCACCACCCAGCACAGGTGCCAGCTGCTTGAGGGTCTGCTGGGGCTCCCACCACCCAGCACAGGTGCCAGCTCCCCGAGGGCCTGCTGGGGCTCCCCCCACCCAGCACAGGTGCCAGCCTCCCCGAGGGCGTGCTGGGGCTCCCCCCACCCAGCACAGGTGCCAGCCCCCCCGAGGGCGTGCTGGGGATCCCACTGCCCAGCAAGCCAGCACCTCTGCCCCAGGCTCACCTGTGGAGGGAGGGATCAGGTGAAGGGCACTGAGTCTGCTCTGGGCTTGGGGGAGAGCCCTCCCAGAGACCCCAGTCAGGCAGGACGCCCATGAACACTGCACACGAGATGCTTTGGGGCCTTTGCTGACCTGTCTGCGGGAGCCCCCTCCCTGTGACGGCTGCTGCTTTCACAGCCCTTAAGGTTTCTCCCGCCTTCAAGGGTCGGGTCCACAGTCAGAGCTGAAAGGAGCGCTCGATCCACCCCCAGTGAGGCCACGGCCACGGTGCCTGGCTTGGTGTTTGGGAACGAGGTCAGGGCAGACCTGGGCCTAGAGTCTGGCCTTGTGTGGCCCAGGTGGCCCTCTGTCACCACCCCCCCAATGGTCCATGTCCCCTTAGCCCCTGGACAGCTGTCCTGCCTCCTGCTCCCCTAGGCAGAGAGCTCCATGGACCACCAGATGAAGATGGAGAAAGTGAGGGGAGGCTCCAGAATCTCACGGGGCCACATAAAGATGTCACTGGAAGAGGGTAATAGAAGAATCGGTTTCTGTTTTCAAATGAGCATCATTATTGGACATAACCCAGGTCCTACTCCCCTCGAGCTGCTTCAGGGCTACAAAGAAGTTCTTCAGAGAGAGGAAGATGCTCCAGGTTGGAGACGTGGATCCACATAAGGAAAGAAAGAGAGTCAGAGAAGCAGTAACCACAGGTGCCCGCGGCGCAGGGCGTGTGGATGGGGGGGAGGTCCTGGGTGTGTGGGGATGGGGGGGCAGCACCTGGGAACTTGGTGCTTTCTGCTCAGTTTTGCTGTGAACCTAAATTGCTCTGAAAATAGTGCATTAGGCGGGTGAGGGGTGGAGGGGCATCACTGGAGGGGGGAGGGGAAATGGTCACCTGCAATACTTTCAACAATAAAGATAAATTAAAAAAAAAATACACAGCCCTGGCCGGTGTGGTTCTGTTAGCTGGGCATCGTCCCATGTACCATGGCACTTGGGGGGCCTCCACTAACAGGAACATTGCTGATTCCTCACCATGGGGAACAATCCCTGGCAAAGCCTTAGAGGCTTCCACCTGGAGGACCTAGTATCTACCTGCCCGTCATCCGTCAGAGCAAACCACAGGCTGTGTCTAGCGTGAGGAAGGTAGGGAAGAGCACTAACCCTACCCTAATCATGCCCAGGGATGGAGATCAGAAATATCCGTGAAGCACCACCACCCACCACACCAGCCTTTGTTCGAAGTTTGTTTTTAGTTTCAAAGTGAGTTGCCAGAGATCAGGTGCAATCAGAGAGAACTGAACTTGGCCTAGATTTCAAGGAAAAAAGTAATACTGGATGCCGGCCAGGGTGGTTCAGTGGTTGAGTATAGACACATGAACCAGGAGGTCAGGGTTCAATCCCTGGTCAGGGCACATGCCCGGGGTGTGGGCTCGATCCCCAGTAGGGGGTGTGCAGGAGGCAGCCGACCAATGATCCTCTCATCATTGCTGTTTCTACCTCTCTCTCCCACTCCCTTCCTCTCTGAAATCAATAAAAACATATTTAAAAAGAACAGCAGGAGATCCAAGATGGTGGCAGATGGGGAGCTACCCTGACACTCTCCCGGGACCAATCTGGATTTACAACTAAAACATAGAAAAACCATCCTGAAAACCAACTGAAGACGAGCTGGAGAGCACCCTCCTAACCAAGGAGGAAAAGGGGAGAACGCATGGAGACGGGTAGGAAGTGTGGACGCAAGAGGGCTGCTGGGCTCCCACAGGCAGCAGCTGAAGGTCCGGGGGGAGATCTCAGCTGTGGGGGTTCCCACTGAGGACTCTGGGGGCTAAACCCCAGGCTGGGCTCCCCAGCCCAGAGCAACAGAACAGAGAGAGGTGCCCACATAACACCTGGCAGCCGGGTTTCTACCTGCCAGGGAGATATAGACAGAAATGCAGGCCCCCTCTTAAAGAGCCAACGACAAAGTTTCGTGTGCAGCCACTCACCTTGGGCTCCAGCAGAGGCGGAGCGGAGTGGACTGGAGCTGTGTGGGGAGAGTCTGGGGTTGTGGGCTCTGGAGAGTGAGATCAGAGGACGCCCATCTGGATTCCTGTGCCGAGTCATTCCCCCAGACTGTGGAGGACAGCTTTCTCCGGTGAATTTTCGGCTTTTTCCTGAGGGGGAAAGCAATTGCCCCAACCTGCTGGAAAGCCTCTCCCGCAGCCCAGAGGAGTTTCTACAGCCTGAGGCTTGTTAAGAGACTGATAACAACCAACCGCCCCACCCTGTGGAGCTTCTACAGCCTGAGGCTCATTAAGAGAATCTGATTAATCAGCCTGCAGGCAGAGGCAGACCTCAGGGTGCTTCCAGTTTTTGCCTGATCTGCTTCAGGACCCAGGCCCTAGTAAAACAGACTTTGATGTGCATCTTGGTCCTGTCCAAATGGACCCAGCCCCAACAGAGGGGACCTCAAGCCCAGGGTTGTTGATAGCTCCAAACAGGGTACTCTGGGCCAGTCACAAACTGCATCTGACATTGGCCTGTACCAGAAACCTCCCAAAAAGACTGAGAGTCCTAGTAGATCTACCTAACACTTAAAAACAAACCCAAAAAAGTAGCCAAAATGGAGAGACCAAAAAACAAGCCCCAAATGAAAGAACATGAAAAGTCTCCAGAAAAAGAGCTAAATGAAATGGAGATAAGCAATCTCTCAGATATAGAGTTCAGAATACTGATTGTAAGGATGCTGAACAGCATGAAAAAAGATATGGAAACTATGAAAAATGACCAGTCAGAAATGAAGATTGAGTGACATAGCAGAAATAAAGAATAGGTTGGAAGGAATAAATAGCAGATTAGAGGAAGCTGAGGATTAGATCAGTGAATTAGAAGACAGGGTAGGAAAAAAAATCACTCAATCAGAGACACAAAAACAAAAAACAATTAAAAAACAGGAGAACAGTCTAAGGGAGCTATGGGACAGCATGAAACATAACAATATTTGCATCCTAGGAGTGCCAGAGGAGGTCAAAAATAAGCAAGGTTTAGAGAATCTGTTTGAAGAAATAATGGCAGAAAACTTCCCTAACCTGGTGAAGGAAGAAGTCACACACATTCAGGAGGCACAGAGTGTCCCAAGCAAGAAGAACCCAAAGAGGCCCACACCCACACACATTCAAGTGCCAAGAATCCAAGACAAAGAGAGAATCTTAAAGGCAGCAAGAGAAAAGCAATCTGTTACCTACAAAGGAGCTCCCATAAGGCTGGCATCTGACTTCTCATCAGAAACTCTATAGGCCAGAAGGGAATGGCATGAAGTATTCAAGGTAATGCAAAGCAAGGATCTGAAGCCAAGACCACTCTTGGCTTGATTATCAATCAAGCTGGATGGTGAAATAAAGAGCTTCCCAGACAAAAAGAGGCTAAAAGACTTTATCACTACAAAACCAGCATTACAGGAAATGTTAAAGGGACTGCTATAATTAGAAGTAGAAATAGAGAGAGAGAGAAACATAGGCATAAAGAAACAAAATGGCAGTGGATAAGTATCTTTCAATAATAACCTTAAATGTAAATGGATTAAATGCCCCAATAAAAAGATATAGGGTGGCTGAATGGATAAAAAAAATGACCCAAATATATGTTGTCTACAAGAGACCTATCTCAGAACAAAAGATTCACACAGGATGAGAGTGAAGGAATGGAAAAAACATTTCCAGGCAAATGGAAATGAAAAAAAAAGCTGGGGTAGCAATGCTCATATTGGACAAAACAGACTTCAAAATGAAGATCATAAGGAGAGACAAGAAAAGTCATTACATAATACTAAAGGGAACAATCCAACATTCTTCTCAAGTGCTCACGGGACATTCTCAAAGATAGACCACATGTTAGGACACAAAACAAGTCTCTATAAGTTCAAGAAGATTGAAATCATATCAAGCATCTTCTCGGACCACAGTGGCATGAAATCAGAAATCAACTACAATAAAAATACTAAAAAACATTTAAACACATGGAATCTGGAAAGCAAGTTTTTAAACAATGAATGGGTTACCAACGAGATCAAGAAAGAAAGAAAAAACCTCCTGGAAACAAATAAAAATAAGCACACAACAACTCCAAATCTATGGGACACAATGAAAGCAGTCCTGAGAGGGAAATTTCTAGCACGACAGGCCTACCTCAAAAAACAAGAAAAACTTCTAATAGACTCTCTAACCCTACAACTTAAAAACTTAGAACGAGAAAAACAAAAAAAGCCCAGAGGAAGTAGAAGGAAAGAAATAATAAATATCAGAGCAGAAATAAATGACATTGAGGCTAAAAACATATATATAAAAGATCAATGAAACCAAGAGCTGGTTCTTTCAAAAGATAAAAAAGATTGATGAACCTCCAGCCAGACCCATCAAGAAACAAAGAGAGAGGACCCAAATAAACAAAATCAGAAATGAAAGAGGTGAAATAACAACTGACCCAACAGAAATACAAAGGATTGTAAGAAAATACTATGAACAACCATATGCCACCAAGCTGGACAACCTGGATGAAATGGACAAATTCTTAAACTCAATCAGGAAGAGTCAGAAAACCTGAAAAGGCCAATAACTGCTGAAGAAGCTGAAGCAGTAATCAAAGGGCTCCCAGCACACAAAAGCCCTGGCCCGGATGGCTTCACAGGGGAGTTTTACCAAACATTCAAAGAAGAATTAACACCTACCCTCCTCAAATTATTTCAAAATATTCAAGAGGAAGGAACACATCCATGCTCTTTTTAAGAGGCCAGCATTAGCCTAATTCCAAAGCCAGATAAAGACACTACAAAGAAAGAGAATTATAGGCCAATATCTCTGATGAACATAGATGCTAAAATCCTCAAAAAATATTAGCAAATTGGATCCAGCAATATGTTAAAAAAGATCATACACCATGACCAAATGGGATTTACTCCAGGGATGCAAGCCTGGTACAATGTTCACTAATCAATAAACATGATACATCATATAAACAAATTGAAAGACAAAAATCACATGATCATATCAATAGATGCAGAAAAAGCATTCGATAAAATCCAACACCCATTTTTGATAAAAGCTCGGCAAAGTGGGAATAGAGGGATTATACCTCAACATAATATAGGCCATATATGACAAACCTACAGCCAACATCATACTCAATGGGAAAAAACTAAACCCATTTCCCCTAAGAACAGGAACAAGACAGGGAAGTCCACTTCCACCACTCTTATTCAACATAGTACTGGAAGTCCTAGTCACAGCCATCAGACAGGAAGAAAACATAAAAGGCATCCAAAGTGGAAAAGAGAAAACAAAACTGTCATTATTTGCAGATGACAGGATATTGTACATAGAGAATCCTAAAGACTCCACCAAAAAACTACTAGATTTAATAAATGAATTCAGCAAGGTAGCAGGATACAAAATTAACACCCAGAAATCGATGGCATTTATATACACCAATAATGAACTGTCAGAAAGAGAAACTAAAAAAAAATCCCATTTACCATTGCAACTAAAAAAATAAGATACCTAGGAATAAACTTAACTAAAAATGTAAAAGATCTTTACTCAGAAAACTACAGGACACTGAAAAAAGAAAGAGAGGAAGACATAAACAAATGGAAAATATACCATGTTCATGGATTGGAAGAATTAACAAAATTAAAATTTCCATACTACCCAAAGCAATCTATAAATTTAATGCAATCCTTATTAAAATACCGATAGCATATTTCACAGATCTAGAACAAACACTTCGAAAATGTATATGGAACTAAAAAACACCCCGAATAGCCATGGCAACCTCAAGAAAGGACAAAGTTGGAGGGATCTGAATACCAGATATCAAGCCCTACTACAAAGCCACTGTAATCAAAACAGCCTGTGCCTGGTACTGGCACAAGGACAGACATACAGGTCAGTGGAACAGAACAGAGAACCCAGAAATTGACCCATGTCATTACGGTCAATTAATATTTGTCAAAGGAGGCAAAAGCATACAATGGAGTAAAGACAGTCTCTTCAATAACTGGTGGTGGGAAAACTGGACAGATACATGCAAAAAAATGAACCAGACCACCGACTTATACCGTACACAAAAGTAAATTCATAATAGATAAAAGCCTTAAATGTAAGACATGAAATCATAAAAATCCTAAAGGAAAACACAGGCAGCAAAATCGCAGACATCTCCCGTAGCAATATTTTTGCTGATACATCTCCTGGGGCAAGAGAAACAGGAGAAAATAAACACATGGGACTGCATCAAAATAAAAAGCTTCTGCACAGCAAAAGAAACCATCAACAAAATGAAAAGGGAGCCCACTGTGTGGGAGAACATATTTGCCAAGGACACATCTGATAAAGGGTTAATATCCAAAATATATAAGGAACTCCTACAACTCAACAAGAGGAAGACAAACAATCCAATTAAAAAATGGGCAAAGGATCTGAATATACACTTCTCCAAAGAGGACCTGCAGATGGTCAAGAGACATATGGGAAAATGCTCAACGTCGCTAATCATCAGAGATGCAGATTAAAACCACAATGAGGTGTCACCTCACACCTGTCAGAATGGCTCCATCAACAAGTCAAGGAAGGACAAGCGCTGGTGGGGGTGTGGAGAAAGGGCACCTAGTGCACTGCTGGTGGGAATGCAGGTTGGTGCAGCCACTATGGAAAACAGTATGGAGTCTCCTCAAAAGATTAAAAATTGCCCTGCCATTTGACCCAGTGATCCCACTTCTGGGAACATATCCTAAGAATCCTGAAACACTAATCAGAAAGAACGTATGAACCCCTATGTTCATAGCAGCGCAGTTTACAATAGCTAAGATCCGGAAACAGCCCAAGTGCCCATCAGTAGCTGAGTGGATCAAAAAGCCACGGCACATTCACACCATGGACACTACGCAGCTGTAAAGAGGAAGGATCTTTTATCCTTTGGCACAGCATGGATGGACCTGGAGAGTATTATGCTAAGTGAAATAAGCCAGTCAGAGAAAGACAAGTATCACATGATCTCACTTATATGTGGAAAATAATAAACAAAATAAGCTGATGAACAAAATGGATCCAGAGACATAGAAGCAGAGAACAGACTGAAGGATCTCAGAGGGAAGGGGGGGGGGGAGAAATTAATCAAAGAGCTCATATGCTTAGAAGCATAACCCATGGGCACAGGCACTGATGTGGGGAGGGCCTGGGGGTGGGATGGATGCAGGGTGGAGGGAATCAAGGGTGATAAAAAGGGGACATCTGTAATATTCTCAACAATAAAGATAAAGAAACTTAAAAAAAAAAAAAAGAATAGCAATAGTACTGGATTCAGCATGAACTTTGCCATTCTGACATATATCAGCCTGTCCTGAAATCTGCCTGACCAGGGAGGTTGCAGGGATGGCGGGCACCTGGTGGGCACCCTGGTGGGCAGTGGGTGCATGGCCATCCAACAAGTCAGGGTGAGGGGACCGTCCTTTCTGGAGGAGGGATCTGCCTGCTAATGTCTCCCCCACAAGCTGCTCATTCTCAAACTGCTCTGGCATCTTCACTCAGGGAACGCCTCAGATGTTTGTTGCTGAGGGAAATACTTCCTGCCAAATGGTTCTCATTACCTCCTGCTTCCTCGGGATCATCTGTATTTAGTTGGGAGGAGTAGCTTGGGAGGACATTAATCTGAGCCATTCGAGTCTCTCATTTTCTAATTCATTACTTTTTATTTTGGATCGACTAACTTTTACCCCTCCGTTCTTACATTTTTTCCCCCTGAAGTAGCTCACAGTGTTGATTCTTAGGATTTTTGAAGACTGGAATAATTTGGCATTAGTCACATTGTCCCAAAACAGACCCAAGCACACAGATTTCCCTGCCACTCTAAGTTTTCTTTGTTGAAATGTTTTCTGAAACCAGGTGGGGGTGTGACTAAGGTGGTTCTTTTTTATTTGAAAGAGGAAAATCTCCATTATGGAATAGCTTCTTCCAATTTCTGAACCATCAAGAAATTCCTTTAAACCATCCTATAATCAGAAGGCATTAGGGCTTGGAATGAATTTCAGTGCTAGTGTGGTGTGAGGACAGGCAGGGGGAAAGCTCCATCCGGCAACACAGAGCCGGCTCTAAGCCAAATCGTGGGAGGCTCTGGAGGAAGGGGAAGGAATATGAACGTCACGCTCTCAAGTAGCCCCTCTTCCCCATTCCTAAGGACAAATTATTTCAAAAGTCAGCATTCTTTCCACCAGTCAGAATGAATACAAACAAAGGCCCACATGCCACCTACCTGTAGCTTGAGTTTTATAATGTAAATTAAAGTCTCATTGTTTTTTAAATTAACATTTCCAGTAGTGCTGGTCTGGTGGTGACGAACTCCTTTAGCTTTTTCTTATCTGTGAAGCTCTGTATCTGACCTTCAGCTCTAAATGATAGCCTTGCTGGGTAGAATCATCTTGGATGTAGGTCCTTGCTTTCCATCATTTTGAATATTTCTTGCCGCTCCCTCCTGGCCTGCAAAGTTTCTTTGAGAAATCAGCTGACAGTCATAAGGTGACCAACTGCTTCTCTCTTGCTGCTTTTAAGATTCTCTCTTTGTCTTTAACAACAAACATTTTGGAGAGAGTCTTCGAAAGAACTATAAATGCATAACAGATGATGTCCCAGCTCTATTGATCCTTTGGGACAGCATGGTGGGACCTGGAGAGTATTGTGCTGAGTGAAATAAGCCAGTCAGAGAAGACAAGTACCACGTGATCTCACTTATATGTGAAATCTAATGACAAAATAAACTGATGAACAAAATAGATCCAGAGACATAGAAGCACGGAACAGACTCAGGGCTGTGTATTTTTATTTAAAATAGTTCAACCTAAAATTAACCAGATTCCCTTAGAATGGTAATTATTGAAGATAGTTGAGTGTAAAGATATTTAAAAGGTGAATGGTATGGTGGGACTACATGCAGGTGACTGCCACCCACAGCAAATACCAGGTCTGTTTACTTAGGTTCAATTCCATATCCTTAAGAAGTATTTATTAGCATTATATTTCATGCTCCTTAAAAGCCCTTTTAACAGTCAGTCACAAATAACTTTCAATATTGGGTTTGTTATGATATCAAAAGGACCTTAACTTTGAAAACTTTCTGGCAACCAAGAGTCGGAGCCTGGTGAGCTGTTGTGTTGACTTCTATGTTTTTAAGCAACAACGTCGAAGAGACAATCTGCGTTTGAACACATGCGTTTGAGACGAGATGAATGCTCAGAGTGCAAACTCTGCCTCAGCCCCATCCTCTGGGAGATAACGCAACATGTACCTTTAAGTTCAATGTAAACTTCGGGTAACAAAGTCGCCCTGTTCTCATCTATAGCAGGAACCTCCTGGAAACCAACCCAACATGGCATGAAGCAAATGCTCCTTAAAGATACGGGACCCATATAAAATGTCTTCTGCTCCCTGGAGATTTGCTAGGAGAGCGATGACAGGCAGGCGTCTCCGAGTTCGCTGTGGGCCGGGCCTGACTGCGCTTCCCAGCCGGCCGTCAGCGCCCCGGCCCGGGCTGACTCGGGGCAGTTTATCCGCAGCGCGTCCTCAAGCGAATTCATCATCTCCCTCCCAGAACTGTCGCCTCAGAGGGCTCCTCAGCTCCCCTCTGCTCTTGCGCCCGAGAGTTCACCGACCCAGCATTCAGCCCCGGCCCCTGGTCCAGCCATTGCCCCACCCGGCCCTCGCCTCCCTAAGGGTCTCGCTGCCCCCCACGTCCGCCCTCCCGGATTCCTGCCCCGCTGTCGCCAGACACAGCTGTGAAGCACGAGTTGCACTGTGCTACTTTTCGCCTCAGAAATGTCCCTTGGTTCTCGGGCTGCAATCTTCTGTTTGCCCCGCAGACCCACCCCCCACCCTTCTTTCTGCCCCAACGCCCGCCCTCTGCGGGTGGCTCAGTGAGGTCCGCTACCCACCGCTACGGGCCCTGTTTGACGACGCGGAGCCTGCAGGACGGTGAGGCCGGGGCGCACTTCCAGGCCCTCCGCCTGGGCCGCCAGCACGGTCACCACGGCCTGTGTCCTCGGCTTAGTGGGCCACCCCCCGCACCGGAGGCGCGTCTCCGTCCCGAAGCCATCCCCTCACAGCCTGGCTTGAATGTGCCATTTACTCTATACAGAGGTGCGCACAGTAGGTTTACAGTGGCCGCTGTGGAGAAAGGCATGTGGGTTGTGCTTACGACAGCAGCTTTATTAACTCAGAAGCACAGCACCCCGGGGACGGGGGCCCGGGGCTTGTTTATCACTTGGCGGAGTTCTCTGGGGGCTCCTGCAGTGCAGGGCCGGGCCTGTGTCGTCGCCGGCAGCACTCGGCCCTGGTCTCCATCACTGCCCACTCCCGCCTGCTCCCCGCGGCCTCAGCCCTCCTCGCCTCTCGCCCTGCTGGACGCGGGAACAGCCCGCCTGCTCCCCTCGGCCTCAGCCCTCCCCGCCTCTCGCCCTGCTGGGCGCGGGAACAGCCCACCTGCTCCCCTCGGCCTCAGCCCTCCCCGCCTCTCGCCCTGCTGGACGGGGAACAGCCCGCCTGCTCCCCTCGGCCTCAGCCCTCCCCGCCTCTCGCCCTGCTGGACAGGGAACAGCCCGCCTGCTCCCCTCGGCCTCAGCCCTCCTCACCTCTCGCCCTGCTGGACGGGAAACAGCCCGCCTGCTCCCCTCCGCCTCAGCCCTCTGCCCTGTTCTCGTGCAGGATCTCGAGGTCCTCGCTGTCACCTCCTCATCAAGCCGCTCCCATCCACCCCGGTCCTCATGCAATCGCTGTGGCGACACACGGCGTCCTCTCCCGCAGTCAGGACTTGCACAGGCTGTTCCTGCCCAGAACACCCTGGGTCCCCCGACACCCCTTCTTCCCCTGCTGGCTCCCGCTGCTCAGCCTTCAGAGCCGGGGGCACCTTGCCTGTGCGCCCCCCCCATGGCCTCTCCATCAGAGGCAAGTTAATTACAGTGTTTCTAGGGCGACCCATTCATCGGTATCTCTTACTGAACAGCAAGAGGGGAGTGCGCTCACCTGGTTTGCTCCTGGACCCCCAAATCCCGGCCCTGGGACTTCTGTTGGTGAGGGAATGGATTCAGCCTAGATAGCGGTTGACTGAGCGAGTGGACGGTTGTTGATAGAATGACCGATGGACGGTGCTTTTCGACAGGTGTGTGATCCCTGGTGGCACCCTCGGGTGGTCTTTCGTTGTGACCTCCATGGCTCTGGGGCGCTGTCTTAGTCTGTCCAGCTTGCCAACCAAAGGGGAGACCCCGACAGCCTGGCGAGCTCACTACTGTGAGCGACCCCCCGGGATGCTCCGATGATCGCGATTCTGTCCGAGCGGGTGACAGTGGGAGTCACGTCCTGCGGCCTCTGTGATAGGTTAATCTTTACCTTGAAGGGCCCGGTCCCTGTTTTCATGCATCGAGGACAACACACTTCAGTTGTCAGAAAACTCCTCCAGACCCCGCGGGGTAAACGGCCCCAGTCCCAGGGCCAGGCAGCCGCTCCCCTTTGCCGCGGGCCTTGCACGCTGTGGGCGTTCAGCATTACCCATCCTGCGCCCACCGTGGAAAAGGAACGTGCGCCTCTCATTTCACTTCTCTAGTCCTGGAGGTGTCCCGCTTTCCCTTCTCCCGCCTCCTTACCTGCCATCGGCAGCTTTCGCGGAACCTTCCTTACGTCTCCTTCTGATGCTGACGTGAAAATGATCTGCAGAACTGCCACCCTTCGAGCACTTTCTCAGTCCTTTGAGATGTGGCTTCCAGGCCTGGCTCTGAACTCTGTGGCTCCAATAAAATCTTAAACCTTTCCTTTTAGGCTTGGAATTTCTTTCTTCGACAAGGCTCATATGACAAAATACCCCAGACTGGGATGTATTTCTCACAGGTCTGGAGGCTGGAAGTTCATGGTCGGTGTGACGGCGACCCGGACGCCTCCCTGCGTCCTCACACGTGGAAGGGCGAGGTCTCTCTCTGGAGACTGTTATGGGGGGGGCACTCATCACTCATTAAGGCTCTGCCCCAGGACCTAAGCACCTCCCAGAGGCCCCACCGCCCAGCACATCATCTTTGGGGGTTAGGATTTCAATATGTGCATTGGGGGGGGGGACACATTCAAACCCAGCACACGCAAGAGAATATTCCTTCCATCTCTTCCCAGATGGGACAGCTGACAGGAGGCCGAGCCTTTGGAAATGGGACGAGTGAGGGGACAGCTGTGGACATCAGTGGGAATGGGAGAGGGATTCAGGAGACCTGGTGGCTATTGGTGTTGGCGGGACAGCCCCAACGGAGCTGGAAAGCTGCCTTGGTCCTCACTTCTGCCCCTGGGCTGTGTCCAGGTGGTAGCAGTCACCGGCCCCATCTCGTCACCCAGCACCTTTCCACCCTGCGATGGAAGAAACCAAGGTCCCTAGAAGCCTAAGGACTTGCCCAGAGTCTCCCAGCTGGTGGCAGAGCCGGGCCTGGGCCGGGTTCTCGGAGCAGCACCTCGTGGGCCGTTACTTCCTCCCACTGCCCTCTGAAAGCCCTGCGCTCTGAATTGTAACCTGGGCTTACGCAAGCCAGGCAACCTCCGTGCGCCCGGCCCTGACCTCTGAGGCCGTGGACGCGAGAGGCCAAAGCCAGGCCACTTCCCGTGACCACCGCTTCCCCGGGGGCAAGCTGCTCCTCTGGGCGGGGAAGGGGTGGGCAGAGGGGAAGGGGGGCAGAAGCGGGGGAAGCAAAACCAGGGAAACAGCAAGAAATCTCTGCCCTCACGTGGTCTTTGTCTTCTGAGGCCTCAGTGACAGCTTCACTTTTGTATTTTGAGACTCAATGGAAAATGTTGTCCTGAACTGGTACATTGGGGACCAGGGGGGGAGGGCAGGGGGTCACCTATGTACCCGAAGAAACCCAGGAGATTCATTAGAGCCACATGAGGCCCATACCTACTTCAGCCACCTTCACCCCCAGCCCTGGGACTCCATCTGTGAGGTGCGGAGGCCTCCAAATGCCGACCTGCTGAGCCCACAGCCGGCAGCACCTGTGACCCTGGAGCCAGAGCCGGCCCCGCAGAGCGCCCCGCGGGCACCCATCTCCCATGCTCTGCGCCCAAAAGCCTGAGCAAAAAGGGATGCATCAAGTCTCTTCTGTTTATTGCGTGAAAAGAGATGCAGGCGGATCCTGGGGGTTCTGAGTCATTCCTGGCTCTGCAAAGATTTCATAAGCTCTGGTGGGGCCGGGCTCCTTCCTGCCAAGCTGAGCTCCGTTCCTCCATAGATAACAGTATCGGAGGTTCCTCAAGGGGCTCGGCTCTTTCGTTGGTAAATATCCTTGAGACGGGAAGAGAAATGAACAGCTAACAACGTGGCAACGGCCTGAAGCAAGCCCTCGGCCCACTCGAGCAACTGGCTTTCTTTCCTCATTTCTTTTGCCCAGTCATTCCTTCCTTCCTTCCTTCCTTGGACCACTTTCCTCTGGGGAACCCAGAGGCTCACAGTCTGGTGGGAGAGACATTAAGAACTTGGGTCGCTGTTGCACAGAGTGGATTCAAGAAGTTTGTAACACAAGTAGCAGAAACTCTGCTCGATCAGATCCAAGGAGGAAGGAGACCTACTGGCTCCCACTGGCTGCCTCCGACCTGCCCTCTCAGCAGCCCCGTCCTGGCTGCTTGGCCGTTTCCCCGCCTCTGTGCTGGGGTCTTGGCTGCATTCAAAGTCCAGCTGCCCTCGGTCCAAACGCGGCCATAAGCAAGTCCCGGGGCCACACGCTTCCAAGATCCGAGAGGGACGGTGCCCAGCCTTCCTGGGAAGAGTCCTGGGGCTCAGTCCGGTACAGGGTGACATTCACCACCAAGCTGAGTCCATCAATCACGTGATCAGTAGGTGGTCACATGCTCCGCCGTGGAGGCGGGAGTGAGCTGCCGGGAACCCAAGTGGAACTGAGAGTGGGGGACGGGAAGAGACAGGTGCCAAGCAATGCGGATCTCAGGGAAAGGGCTCTGGCAGGGGTGCTACCCCGACAGCCTCGGGAGACCCAGGGTCTCCTACAAGGACGGGCCACCCAGAGGGAAAGAATTTTAACTGACCAGCCCCTGGAACACACTGTTAGTGTACTTGAGCCAGAAGCTGCTCTCAGTGAGAAAACGATGAAGGCATGAAATTAATCTCCAAGGACAAGGTCAGCAGCAGACTTCATGCCAGGACTCAACGGCTGTGTTGGGAGGTCGCGTCTGTCTCTAAAAGTCTCAGCGAGGAACAGGAAAGATTAGAAAGTACCCTAAGAGAGCCGTGGGTGGAAAGCGGTTCTGAGGAGAGGAGCCTCACAGGGCGATCTGATCACAAATTCCTAACTTATAATCCGGTCTCGGCGGGTAGTCACGGCCCAAGCCACGACTTCTGCAAGCCCCGTCCACTGTTCCTGCGCTTCTAGGTTAACACAGCTCGGAAAGGTCAGGAGTCCCATTTCCATCCCCGAAGGCGGAACCACCAAGAGGGCACACGATCTTGTTAACTCCCCTGGCACCCAGCCCCGCCTGGCTTTCTCCGTCTTTCACGCAACAGTCTTCCTTTCCTTTCCCCCTTAATTCCAGGTGCATGAGAGAAACCACAACTGTCATTCTCAGGAGCATCTGAGATCTCGCTCCCCAGCAATTGTTGTCAGTTTGGCTCAAATAAAGTCTTACAAAAATTCTCTACAGGTTTGGACGTTTCTTGGATGGACAGAGCTGTTCACACGAAGGTTCTGGCTCCAAGGATTGTGTGACACTGTTGTGAGAGAATCAAACTCCTCCCTCACGCGTGGGAGTGGGGTTCTTACGCTGCCTTTAGATTCGCACAGGAGAGTGAGTGGGTTTTATTGGCGTGGAGTCACATTCCGCGGGTTGCAAAGCCCCTGCCCCTGAACCCAGTCCTGAAAGAGGTGCAGCTGGGGGTCCAGTAGAGCCAGAAGCAAAGCCGGTGTCCAGAGCTCTCGTTCCATGTTGCAGCGGGTCCATCTCAGCATTCAGGCTAATCAAAGTCCGTCAGTCCATGGCACGGGGCCCACATGGCCCTGAGCTACGCAGGCAGATGCAGAGGGATGTGCTCCCTGCAAACAGGAGCCACAGGAGCCCCGGCAAGCAGGGGAGCCAAGAGAGCAAAAACCAAGGGAGCACGCTACTTTGTTCAGAAGTTTAAATAGGTTTCGAGCTTTTACAGTGGCCACGCCTATTCCGGCCAATTACCTGTTCCCAGGTGCGGGTGACAGACGGGCACCTTCCCATGTCACTCAGACCTTACTGGACATTTGCCTAAACTGCCTTTGTCCAGTCCCTTCCCCCATTGATCAGCAGGGGACAGGCTTGGAGAATGTTAAATTAGCAAAGCTGTGTAAATGGCATGTCTACATTGTCTAGGCTCCCCTTTCCTCCTTTCCTGTTAAGTAATAACCAGGTTACTATAACAGGATCAATACTAACTGTCTCACCAAGACAAGGTTCGGCTCAGCTCAGCCGGGGCTGGGGTCTCGGCTGCACCACTCGCTCACCGTGGCCTTGCGCAAGCCGCCTAACCCCGCCGTGTCACCTCCTCATTTTTAATAATAGCGTGTCCCTTGCAGAGGGGTTGTGAAAAGCAGAAATAGGGCGTCCACGTGGCCAGCAGTGGAAAGCAGCATTGAGCAACTGTGACGACGTTATCTGAAAGGAGCTGTCCCCAGGATGGTGCAACCTCCCCGTCCTAAGAGGAACTCACTCGCTCGGGTTCTGGAAGAACCTGGCTCACAAGACCCAACAGCAACTTAAACATTCGGGGGAAGCAGCACAGGGGACACACTGACACAGCTGTGCTCCCCCGGACTCACGTGTCCCTGGACATTCCTCAGAGCCCCCCTCCTGGTCCGTGGGAACGGCTTGGGCCGAACGAGAAAGGTGATCTCCCCACTCTTTACTCGAAATCAGAGTGTTTCTGGTCTCGCCCCGGAGGCTGGGTCCTGAGCGGAGGAGACAGCAGGAGAGTGAAAGCACCATGTGTCGGGAGCCACCCTGGGAGCTTTGGGATGGCCGAACGCGGGCACAGGAGGGATTAGGGGGCCTTTGGGCTGAGGGTGGATTGGACGTGGGGAGCCCACAGCGGATGACAGGTCCGCGCCAGGCCTGCCTCCCCACCTGCCGGGAGAAGGCTGGGAGGAGGGACCCACTCAGCGGGCACAGGAGAGACCGTGAGGAGCCAGCAGCAGGGGGCCCTGGGCACGGCTGGAGACAGGGCCATTGCAGCCCGGGGGGCTGTGTCCTTGGTGGACAGGGACATGTGGTGCCCCAACACAAACACCCCCACAGGGACCCACAGAGGGGGGAAGCTGGGTGCAGTCTCGTGGGAGCAGAAAGGTGTGGCCTGGGAAACCCAGGTCTCGCAAATCCGTGGTGTCCCGGACACCACTCGGTCGCTTCAACGCCAGGGGAGTCACTGGGGGCGCTGGTGGGACGCTGCGCCTCCAGGAAGCAGTGATTTCATGCCTCGGGGGCTTTGTGCTCTGCCAGAGATAATGAAGTGCGTTCGTATGTCCTACGGAACTTAGCTGTGGTGACGATTTTCATGAAAATATTTAAAAGGCTGTGTAGACGATCCTCTTGGTTACCTTCTCTCACTACGCGGGGATGAGCCTCCCGTGCTGGACGAACGCACCTCCTCCCGATTCTCTTCTTAGCGAGGGTTAAGTAATCACTGCGCTTCCCTTCGCCGTGGGCACCGGGTCCGCAGGACGCAGGGAGGGCCCAGTGGCAGCAACGGGTGCGGGCGGGGTTTAGGGAGAAGCTCCCTCCCACCCCCTGCCTTCACCGCGGCTCTTGCTGGGCTGTTTTGGTGACTATTGCTGCTTTTATCCATTTTTGACGAGTCTTTCCAGGAAGCCGCCTGAAACACTCGTTGGAAGAGGCTGGAGGTCACGGAACAAAGGCACCGGCCGCTCAGGGGGGCTGTGAAAATGGAACTTTTCCCGAACAGAGTGCTCTTTCTTTAATGCATCACCTTTCTCCCTTAGCCACTCATTCGAGAATAATGCCGCGCCTTTTCCAACGTATTTTCACCTGAGGCAAGTCTTTGTTCTGTCCGATAGATTTATTTTCTTTATCAGACAGAAACGCAGGCAGAAGAACACGACCTCCTTGCCTCTGAGCCCTGACGCAGCAGCGGCTCCGCACGAGGACCCGCCTCGGTTTCCCCGGGACCCGGAGGCTTCTGCCTCGAGCGGCAGCTGGAGAAACGGTGCCGGAGGGTGTCTGTGCACCGGGAACCCCAGGGACAACACACCCTCCCGGGGAGCCCTCCCCTTGTCCTGAGGACTGCAGGGCTGGTGTTCGCGTTCCTACCCGCTTCCATCTAATGAAACGAGAAGCCGTATTAAACTGCAGCGCTCGTTTGCTGGGGCCTTACGTTGATATTTAGAGAACCGAGCGCAGGTCAGCGTAGAGCTCGGGGCTTGCACGGGGTGAGCCCCCCACAGGGCCACATCCAGGACCAAGAAGCAAGAGTCACCAGCACCCGGCAGCTGCCCTCTGGCCCCCAGGGGCCAGCGAGTGTTCCCCTCTATTGCTCTTACTCGTACTTTATTATATAAATACACCACAAGCCAGGCGCCCAAGGAAGGCAGGGCCTGCATTTCACATCTCACGAGCGCCTGCACGCAGCCTCCCAGCCCCCCTGTGCACGCCCACGGGGTTCCCACAAGTCACAGTTGAGCGACACTGAGCTCAGTTACGCCTCCCGGGAAATTTACCAGAGATCCGAATCTGGAACCATCGACCTCCCCTGGCTTGAGCAGTCGGGTGGAATTCGGGTCGAACGTGCTGGCCTGATGGGCCCGGGCCTCGGGAGGAAAGGCCGGCGGGGCAGAGGAAGCGCTCGGGGCCCTCGCTCCCACACAGTGCTGAGGATGGCCCCAAGTGGTGGGTTTTGCAATAAAAACAAACAGTTAAAGTAAAAAGCTTCCCCCTCCTTCCCTCAGGTATATTCTGGAAAAGACAGGAGGAGGAAGGACTGTAAAGGAAAGAGCGTCACGCACTTCCATGCACACCTACTATGCGCCAGGCATTATTCTAGGCACTGCGGCTGCAGTGCTGAGCAAGACGGGGGGGGGGGGGGGGGGGGGGGGGCCCTGCTGACCCTGAGGAGTTCATGCACCAAGAGGTGGCAACCGAATGTCACTGTGCTTCGCGTCTAAACCATTTTCAGGTCGTGACACTCGCTGCAGAAGGACTACAGGAGGGTCACACGGTCAAGAGTGATAGACACTGTCTAGCTGGGGTCCAGAGTTCTCTGTAAAGGGTGACGTTTCAGTTAAGACTTTGCCTTAGCTTCCTGCTGCTTCTGTAACAAGTCACCAGACACTTAGTGGCTTAAAACAACACAGATGTATCCCCTCCTATCCCGGAGTCTCGCTGGCTGAAGTCGAGATGTCATCAGGGCTGGCTCCTGGCTGGAGGCTGGGGGGAGCTCACCCGCCTTTTCGCCTGTGTTCCTTCCTGTGGAAGCACCTTCACGCCTCCCTCTGATCTGGCTCTCGCTCTCCTGTCTCTTCCTGACACACGTAAGGACCCTTTTGATTACACTGGACCCACCCAAATAACCCAGGATGACCTTCCCATCTCAAGACCCTTAATCATCTCTGCAAAGTCCCTTACTCCATGCAGGGTAACATAGTTACAGGTTTGTTTTTTTAAAAAAAATATATATATATATCTTTATTGATTTCAGAGAGGAAGGGAGAGGGAGAGAGAGAGAGAGGTAGAAACATCAATGATGAGCGAGTCATCGATCGGCTGCCTCCTGCACGCCCCTGACAAGGGATGGAGCCCGCAACCCTGCATGAGCCCTGACCGGGAATCGAACCCCGACCGCCTGGATCCTAAGTCGATGCTCAACCGCTGAGCCACGCCTGGCCGGGCTAGTTACAGGTTTTGAGGATTAGGATATAGGCATCACTGGGGACCATTATTCAGCCTATCGAATGGTGGAACCAAGGCAGCCACATGCAGATCTTAGGAGAGAGCGTTTCGAGCAGAAGGGAATGCAAGTGCAAAGGTCCTGGGGTGGAACATACACAGCACTTTCAGAGACAGAAATATGGAAACAGTTTTCTCTGTTGTCCCTGTTTGTAAAGGAGGCCTGTCCCCTGGGCCTGTCACTTCTGAGAAACCACACAGAGCAGAACCAAGCATCCCGAGCCAGAAAACACGGCTGGGAGGTAATTTGTGTGTAAATGTACCTGCTCGGCAGCCTATCCCTGATGCTTGGCTGAGTTTCTCAAGATATTATATGTTATTTTTTAAAACCCATGAATCAAGTTTTATATTTAACATCTTTGAAAGCTCTCGTTGAAAATATCCATCTTTTGATTTGATATGGGAACCCGTCAACACTGATTTTTTAAATGCACCACCATTTATTATTTTCCACCGGAGATAAAATCACAGCTGAAGGAAGTGGGCTTACACCAATGACAAGGCATATGAGAGGCTCAGTGTGTCTAGAACATAAATGTTTCTTTTTCCATACGAATATGCAGTTTTTAAAGAAGTAAAAGCAGACAGTTTAAATAGGAAGGAGAAATGAATCCACCTGCTCTCTACAAGTCCCACCAAATACGTGCTTGAGCTATTCCAGACCAGCAGGATGCTGGCTTGGAGAAGTTATCACAACACCGAAGGAGGCATAGTCTTCCTCTCCAATCAAAAATCATTTTATCTGTGAATTTCCCCAGGTCAATGAACCTAAACAGCCACTGAAACTCATGCTGGGGCGAACATTCCAACCTCCTTCATCATAGCAGTTTTCCATGAGCAGTGTTGCTGTGTCAGAAAGTCAGAGCAGAAAGCGCAGGGACCCCAGCAGCCCCGGCCCCCACCCCCACATGCTGTCATCTCCCAGCAGCTCAGCCATGACGCAGAAGGCCAGAGGGGTCAGCAGGTCACCAGGACCGTCAGACACAGAGCCATCAGCTAATTGCTGGCCGAGTGATGGGCTGCTGGGGTCCCCTCCCAGGGGACAAGCTCAGCTCCCCTGGCCTGCTGCTGTTCTTTATAAAGTGGCAACTCACTGTTTCTGTTTCCTCTTTGTTTCCTTTCCTGCTTAATTTTAAAATTCCCAATATTTTCAGCATGAAATCTTTCTAACCATAATATGTGAAAGACACTATCATGTCCAGTCTATGCTTCCCAAAGGCAACAACTACTAACTACGTGTTTGGGGTCTTCTCAGAATTGCCTGCCTAGGTTTATAATAAAGTGCAGTATGGCACCGAATCATAATTTTGTGCATTGCATCTGTTTTCCCCTGAATGGTTCGCACTGTGCACGTGGATTTTTCCACTTGTCACTTTGCTCCGTTTCCGGGGCGACCGCCCATGGCAGCCGGGCAGGGTTTTTAAAGGGCCCCGAGCAGAATCTCAGCCCTCACGGTGTCTCCGTGGTCCACTGCCGGTGCCCCAAGAAAGCTACTGAACGTGTCCGGACCGTGGTTTTCGAGAGAAAGGGATCCATCCTCGTGCACGTAGCCGACTTCACCTGATGTGTGACTGTGTGACGTGGCTCTGGCAGTTAGCACAGTACTTCCCTTATCACATCATCTGTGATGAAGAAAGGACTTTGAAATGTCACCTTCATTTCCCTCGTGGCCCCGGAGCTGAACTCTCACAGGCTTTCAAATCTGTCATTTCAACAATGTCCCCTGACAGCCGAGGTCAAGCAATTTCTCTAAGAGATTATATTATAAAATGGGACCCAACGTGGATCCATTACCATAAATTATGAAACAAAGGGGTCATCGCGCTGTGTACTTACAAGAGACTTAGGAAAAAGTCAGGACCAATATTCTTTATAAATCCTAGAAGGTGGTGCTTGACTTTGCTTTTAGGGGCCTATGAAATGGAATGAATTCTCCCAGCGTATTTAATGGTTCCTCCTTCAAATATAGGATTAAACTAAGATTTCATCAAAATTACTCAAAACATGGTTTTGAAAAAAGCTGGATCTAAGTTAATGTCCAAGAAGATGGTGAATTTTTTCCCTCGTGAGCAAAGCAGCTTCTGTCTGGCCTCTGGGCCCTGAGGGGCAACTTCATCTCCCCGGAGGACATGCCCCCGAGAACACGGAGAGAACATGCACACCAGCCTGGTCGCCAGACCCTGGCCCTGGAGCTTTTTAACAACAAAATAAATTCATCTCCATCTTGGGATCCATCGCGCCCTCCCGAACAAGAAAAGTGCCACGAGGGGCAGCCCCTGTTTCTTGCTACGGCGATAACCTGAGCAGGTTGTTTCTGTGACGTGGGCCCCCCGTGGTGTTATTTTGTGGCAGCTTTGTATGTAGCAGCTTTGTATGTAGCAGCTTCACTGGGATGTAACTCACGTGCCACACAGTTCCCCGCCCTTGGTTTTGAGCTTGGCTTCACCAGGCCTCAGTCTTTTCATCTGTAGCGTGGGAATCATCACTGCACACCCACTGACTTGCCGTGCGAATTAAATTCCTGTGTTCAGTCTACCCCCGCACAGCGTGAGCACTAAATGATGAGAACAGAGCTGTGGGCTTAATAGATTTCACTTTCTACACTCAGCTTCCTCCCAAGCACGTCTGATTCCGCTTTCCCGCCTCAACGGACAGCGGAGGCCGCAATCCTGTGGGCTAATGGCCAGCTCGGCTTCTTCTGATAGATCTGCGGCAAAATAGGCCCGTTTGCTTCACCCCTAAAGGGCAGGTGAGCCTGAGGAAGGAAAATGGACCAGTCCCCCACGTTGGCGCCTCTGATGAGCCACGGAGGCCGCGTGGTCTGGGTTGACCGGCATCCCTACAACCTCCTTTACCTCAGGGCCACGGACACGCCCGCCACCGCCCTCTGCGGCGCGGATTCTGGCTTCTCTCGGAAAATGAGGTCTGGACGGTTTCATAATCCTAGGCTTGCACTCTGCCCTTGCTTCCTGCTTCCACTCTCCGCCTCTGACGTCCTATGTATGAGGCCCTGCCCTATATTGGATGCTATGGGTTAAACACCCCCCCCATGTGACGTCCCAGCCCCCTTACTGCAGAATTCGACCTTATTTGGGAACAGGGTCCTTGCAGATCTGTAAGGAGTCAAGATGAGGCCACACCTCTCGCTTGGGGAGGCCCCTAGCTCAGTATGACTGCTGTCCTTATGAAGCGGGAATGTGGGCCCAGAGCAGACAGGAATGGAGAGGAAAGGCTAGGGTGATGCTTCTACAGGCCAACGACCACCAAGGGTTGGTCCACCAGCAGCAGGGGAAAGGCCTGGAGCAGACCCTCGGGGCCCTGAGAGGAAGCAGCTCTGCCAACAGCATGACCCCAATGTCCAGCCTCCAGGCTGTGAGACAGTCGTTTCTGATGCTTAAATCACCCAGCCTGCGGTACTTGGTCATCGCCGCCCCAGGGATCTAATCCAGGGACTCGCTGCGCTGGATTGTCTGCCCAGCTGCCATTGTCCCAGGAAATCCTGCCCCACCTGCCATAGGAGCAGCCACAATGAACGGTGTGACCCCGCCCTTGGCTGGAGGCCCCTGAGAACCTGCATTTGAGACCAGAGAGCAAGTCCTCAGGGACTGAAGCTGAGAAATATGAGACTCGGCCACTGCCCACAGCTGCACTTTCTGGCTGCCTGGGATCGGCTGGGACCTGGATCCCGAGGCTGCAGGGACCGTCCAGACATCCCTCTGTCTGCTCGAGCTGGTCAGTACAGGCGTGTGGCACTCACAGCTCACACTTCTAGTTAATACTTTCTCCACAACTCATGCTGTCTCTTCTAAGTAAGTTCTTAGCAGACATGTGTTCAGGACCCAGAAAAGAGCCTTAATTAAAATTAATCTTGGTGGAAAAAATATATAATAAGTTATGTTGGAATAGTCTTTCTTCAATGAAACTTTAGGCCATCACAAAGGGCCAGGAGTTAATGTCTCTACCTTTTATATGAAAACCCAAAATGATTCAATCATAGGCCACTTTTATCTTCACATAATGGAACATCTGTTAACATCTGCAGACACAGCGTTGCTCCTCCATTAATTACAAGTCACTTCTTGGAGTTGATGAGGATGCCAGTGAAAGTTAGTCATTCAACTATTTATCATGAGTTTTCATTAGCTTCATTTTCACAGAATCTATTGGCCCTGTGACAAGTTTCGAATGCCTGGCACGTTGCCTGAGAAAATGGTTGTTATGTAGTGTGTTAACAATGGGCCTTTTCCTGTCTGCCCATTACCACATTTTGTAAAATCTCAGAAAATAATGACTCAGTTTTCATTCTTGTTTACATATTTCTTAATGGCTTCTAATATGTCTAGAGAAAGGCCCCGGTGTCCCCCTGCTGAACACAAACAATTCCTGAGAATATTAGTTTCACAGGATCCCTCTGCTGACCAGGATGGATCAAGACATGACCACGACCACTCTGTCCCACGTCCGAACACGAGCAAGACTGTGAGCACTGTCCAAATCACAAAAGTGCGCCAACACCCCCCCATTCTCGCCCATCCAGATGGCTGCTGCTTCCTTACCAATTAAAACCTGTCTCCCACTTTCTCAGAAGACTTATTAAGATGCCCAGCCATGGACTTGCCTTTCTTCCTGACAGCATCCGGCTCGGACACAGGCCAACCCCAAAGGCGCCTGCGGACGTGCTCTTATAGGTGTGCAGTGTGCTTCCCTGCACCAAGTCACAAACTCAGCAGGTGTTGCTGCAGATCCCCCGAACGGCGTGGGCGTGCAGGATTCGGTCTGACAACCTCATGGTGTGAATTTCTGTGTAGTCCTATTTTCCAGCTGTATTTTACATTCCTCCTTTCTTCCTTGCCGATTTATCATTTCTGTTACCTTGTTACACGCTGTGAGTCTCTACAGAGGCTGCATGTATCTGTTATGGAATCAGGTGGATGGTTCAATAGATAAATAAATAAACTCTTAATCCATCAGCTGTATCTATAGAAGTAGAACATCGTCAAGGAGAAGCAGAGAAAACTTCCGTGCTAATGATAAGAGGTCGTTGTGATAAATCACCTCCTGTCTCCTTTTGGAAACAAGCGCAGCCTACAAGTAAATGTATAAATCAGGAGGGTGGGAACAAGCTGTGTCAGAAATGTTTTAAGAATCCAGCAGTAACTAAGCAAACCAATGCTTAGGTTAGCACAGGGTGAAAATGAGTGTCCCTAATTGATTGATCCGTGTATTTGCAGGAGGCCGGCAACATGCAGGAGGAGCTGGGCTGTTGCCAGACCTGAAGCATCAGCTTCTGCTAATGGGCAGTGATGTCACCTGGCCCCCAGCCAGCCCCCGACGCACGTGGCTCCGCGGGGCCGCTGGCTGGAGGCAGGCGCTGCATCAGAGACGCGGCACAGGGTACGCGGCACCTCCACAGGGAACTGGCCTCCAGCGACGCCAGCACAGAGCCACGGCCTGGGCCCGGGAGGCCTCAGGGGAGGAGGCTGAGCTGACCCGCCTCCAGCGACGCCAGCACAGGGCCACGGCCTGGGCCCGGGGAGGCTTCAGGGGAGGAGGTGAGCTGACCCGCCTCCAGCGATGCCAGCACAGGGCCACGGCCTGGGCCCGGGAGGCCTCAGGGGAGGAGGCTGAGCTGACCCGCCTCCAGCGACGCCAGCACAGGGCCACGGCCTGGGCCCGGGAGGCCTCAGGGGAGGAGGCTGAGCTGACCCGCCTCCAGCGACGCCAGCACAGGGCCACGGCCTGGGCCCGGGAGGCCTCAGGAGAGGAGGCTGAGCGGGCCCGACCCCGACCAGCAGCACCGCCCCAGCCTCCACCGCCTCCACTCACAGCCCCTGCTGCTAAGGCCCCGCGACACTCACCCAGGCAGCCCCGGAGCCCGAAGCTGTCGCTCATTTACTGAAAGTGGTCAACTCACGTGTGCCTGCATTTCTAAGATACGTTGCCTTTTTGTGAGTCTTCTGCCTCACCGTTGTCCCAAATTAATTCAGTACCTTGCCCAGTGTGAATCCCGCAGCGGCCGTTTAAAGGCGCCCCGAAGTGCTCCTGTGGGTGGCAAGGGTATCGCGCTCCTCGGGGTGAGCCGCTGACCCTCCGTCGTGCCCAAGGTCAGAGGACGGGGGGGGGGGGGGCGCGAGAGAACACGTGGTGTGACCCAGGCTCCTCAGCCCTGAAGACTCACGGGTAGTGGATGAAACGGACCACATCTCCCTAAGTCCACAGAGATTTTAAAATGCGGAGCAGCCCGGCTGGCGTGGCTCAGTGGCTGGGCATCGACCTAAGATCCCGGACATCGCCCAGGTTGTGGGCTCGATCCCCACGGGGGGCCTGCAGGAGGCAGCTGATTGGTGACCCTCTCATCAGTGATGATTCTCTCTCTCCCCCTCTCCCTTCCTCTCTTGGAAGTCAATAAAGATATATATTTTTAAAAATTAAAACACAGAGTAAACTATACCGCCAATAGGCTCATGGAACAGAAAAAGGGCATTGGGGGGAAACGGAAGAAATCTGAATCAAGTACGGACATTAGTTAATAATGATGTATAAATATCGGTTCATTAATTGTCACAAATATAACTTACTATTGTAAAATGTTCACAACTGGGAAGCTTGGGTGAGGGGTATACAGAGACTCTCTTGTACAATCCTCCCAATAATCCTTTAGATTTAAAACTGCTCCAAAGTAAAAGGTTTATTTTTTTTTTAGAATTTTTTAAAAAATATGTCTTTATTGATTTCAGAAAGAGGAGGGGAGAGGGAGGGAGAGAAACATCAATGATTAGAGAGTCATTGATCAGCTGCCTCCTGCACACCCCGGACTGGGGATCGAGCCCGCCACCCGGGCCTGTGCCCTGACCTGGAACCAAATCCGCGATCTCCCGGATCCTAGGTCGATGCTCAACTGCTGAGCCACGCCCGGTCAGGCAAAGGTTTCTTTTAAAAACATTTAAATATATTATTATAATATACACTATATATTCTATACATATACACTGTACAATATTATTGTGCAATAAATACAGTATATATGTGTTACATTATTACACATGTGTGCATATATGTATATAAATTCAATACATTTGCTGCAAACAACCTATAATCTGAGGGACAGGGACATTGGTGGGGGTCTAGAGGAAGAGACAGGCTATGACAATTGTTGGCACCCGGGGAGGGGTACAGGGTGGATATAATACCTTATCCTTTCTACTTTCATACCTGTTTGAAATTCTCCATGAGGAGAAGTTAAAAAATATCTATCTGCGCACCGAGGATAGATAGGTGTCCGGGAGTCTACCCAGGCCTCCCTCCTCCTGCTGCCCGAGGGTCGCTCGCCGCAGACGCGAAGCCCGTTTCACTGACACTAGAGGGGAAGCTTCCCGCTCCCTAGGGCAAGGCGATGGAGTGACCGGTGTCAAAGCCCGTCCTGCAGAGGCTTTCCTCTCAGTGGGGTGCGCGGGGTAGGCCACCCCACCGTCCCCCGCCCCACCTCCCCACTGCCCCCGCCCCCCCGCTGCTCCCACCATCAACAGCTGACGCTGGCTCTCCAGAGGGCCGGAGCCCATGGAGCCCACGGAGCCACAGCGTTGGACGAACACTTTTCTCTGCCTGGGTTGGATCTGGGTGAAGCCCTCCAGTCACCTGTGACGTAAGGCAGTGTCTGAGCCCTGTCCTGGGCCTGTCACGGTCGCACGGCTGCTGGGACAGCCCCGTGAACAGGCGGAGTGTTCGTAAGACAGCCCCCGGCCTCTTCTCCTGAGGGCACCCAGGCGGCCCCTCTTCCTCCTGCATCTCTCAGGAAGAGGCCCAGCCAGCCTTGCAGCCTCCCCAGCGAGAAGCCCGGGCGCCCCTCACCCGGACACCCCTCTCCTTCACCTCCCGAAGCTGACCAGCCCAAGTTCTGCAGGTCCAATGCCCCCCCCCAGTCTCTTCTGGCCTCCAGCGCTGGGGCCCACAGCGAGCTCCAGGGCTCGCTCTCCACCGCTTGGGCTGTGTCCATGGTCTCCACCGGGCCGGCTTTCAGGCCCTGCCTCCCCTTCAACGCTGCCACCCAGGTGAGCGACATGATGGGCTCACCCATCTTCCGAGAACCCCTCAGTATTGACCACTCACCTTCAGGAGGAAGAATTCCCTTTTGAGATTGGGAGACAGGTCGCCACCATCAGGCCTCTGCCCCTCTCCCCGTCCATGCCCCACCCCCAAGGTCAACTGCTCGTAGTTCCTGGCCTGATGCAGACGGTGCCACCCATCCACCTTTGCTCCGAGGCCCTCCCCTCCCAGCACCCCTGCCACACCTGTCCTCTCAGGGAGCACCTGGAATCCATCGAGACTGAGTTCAGGCCTCGCGCCTTGAAGAGCGCCCTCCCAGCAGCACCTGGCCCGGGCGAGGGCCCGTAAGCCCAGCCCCCACCCCATCCCCGCCTACGCTCTGGCCCAGGAGTCCCGTGAGCCCCAGAGGATGAGCCTCCAGTTTCGAAAAAGGCACCGTCTGTGCCAGCGGCAACCCTCCTCCCCAGGTGGAACCCCCACCTTTGCACCCCACTGTACCCCACACGCACCACAGCCACTTACTGAACTGGTGCTTAGTGGACAGAGAGGCACCTAGATTTGAACCCATGGCCCGGTCAGGGCGATGCCGTCCCTTTAATGCCTGTACCGTTGCGGCCAGCACATAGTAGGTATGTAATAAACGACAGCTGAGTGAACGAAGCCGTCGGCGATGCCCAGTCCAGGGCACTATATTGGGATCTGCTATGAGCATGTTTATTTAAGGCACAGTTTGCAAACAAGCCTCATGTCAGGATGTCTGACGGAGCCTGCGCTGTGGGGCAGGGACCCGAGCTGCTGAGCCCCCAGCTCGTGACTGAGGATCTTCGGGTCCTTGGGAAGAGCGGGGCCACAGCTGGAGCCCCCGTGCCTGAGCCCTTCGTGTGGGCTCACCGCGGAGCCCTGCGGGGAGGAGCTGTGGTCTCGCCCTGGGCTTGGGTCTCTGCGTAGAGAAGACACTTCCTCTTGCATGTGTCACAGGCGGGAAACACCTCCTGGGCGGAGGGGCTGTGGCCGTAAGCCTGGGTGGGACATACTCGAGGGGGACAGCGCCCCGGAACTGGCTAAACACAAGCCTGGAGCACGGACGTGTGTGGCAGGCGACCAAGGGGGGGCTTTCTCTGCTTTCTGCTGGGGCTGCACCAGGAGGCCCATGGTGTGCCCCGTTATGCTTGGCAAGACCCTCTGGCGAGCGCTGGTGACATACTGGCGAACCTGCGAATTCTTCCGCAGAAAGGAGCTTCTGGAAGGACCCCAGGCCTCCCCGCGTCTCCCGTCCTTGCGGTTGACTCTGGGCCGGGGAGCAGCGAGCTGTGGACCCGGCACCATCTGGAGAAGCAGACGGAGGAGACGGCAAGGGTGAGGCCAGCCCAGCCCGCTGTTTCACTTCCACGATGGTTTTCACCAGCGGGACTATTTTGGTCTGTTTCAGAGAAGAAGAAATCAGACCCTAGAAGACTGTGACAGAGAAATAGCAGGGGAAAAACCAAGAGACTGAAGCCATATTGCTCAAACGGAAAAATTAAAAAGTAGGTTTTGTTAGAAACAACGTTCTCATTCCCAACATGGTCAAATCCATAAAAATTAGGAGAAAAAAAATCCCTCTGAGTTTTGTTTTTGGTGTGTGTTTTTTTGGCATGCGCAGGGTGTTTATTTTCTCTCTTTTCTTAATTTGGCATTTCTTTCTTCAAGTACATTAAGTCCAGTAAATGTTCTTTAACTGGAAAGAAAATAGATTAATGAATGCCAGAGAACTTTCCCAGCCCGCCGGCCAAACCACAAATATCCAAAAATGTGACTTCATGTTTAATAATATAACGAACTGAAGAGTTTCAGCTAGAAATATGAAGAGACGGGAGAAAATGTATTCTAAACATCTGTCGAAAGGATTTTCAACTTCGGATTGTTTGGAGAAGACAGACAAAGGGAAACAGCTAGTCAACAGTGGAATTCATTCAAACCCAGTGTTGACAAAATTGAGAAGATAGTAGCGATCGTGACTCTAAACTCTCAAGTCGGCTTAGTTGGTCACCTCCTCTGGGCCCCTTGAAATTCACTCAGCGCCAGCCTGCATTTGCCTCATCTGTACAGTGGAGCCAAGCCGCCCACGTTACAGACCAAGAGACCAAGGACGGCACCGGATGAAGGCGCAGTGTGGAGCCTGGTCCTTCCTTCTTTCTTTCCTTTAATTCTTTTTTTTCCTTTACTATATATTATACACACACACACACAGCAAGGTATTCAGTAGATCCTGAGCAGTACTATCCCGCCGCAGGAAAAGCCAGAGCTCAGAGGACACAGGCTCCTGGTACAAGCTGGAATCCTCAGGATATGCCAGTGAACCGTCTTCTAAGCGGAGACTGGGGTGCACATTCCGCCGCGAGACCGGAGCCTCCCGTGTTGCTGCGAGTGCAGGAGGCGCGGGGCCTTGGGAGGCTGGAGACCGTGTCCAGTCGGCCTGGGCGGGGCGGGGCCCCAGCCTTTCGAATAAGCCCCAGGTTAGGAGGCTTCCTTGCGCAGGCGTGGCTGATTTGGTCACTGGCCTTCGGTGGTGGATTCGACCTCCATCCCTCCCCCTTCTGGGAGGTGAGGGCGTGGGACTGAAAGTTCCAACCTTCCCATCGCTGTCTGGTTCCCCTCACATCCTTGCATGCCAGCCCCATCCTTACATCGCCTCCTTGACATAAATTTTCCCAAAGTCGCCATGGCCTCAGCCCTGGACTGTGCCCATCCCTGAGGGGACGGCGCCGGGGCCCTGTCCAGACACCCAGGACAAGCCGGCCTTCTTTGTGGCAAGTCCTGTCTCACGTGCTCCCCGGCTCCCCTTCTCGATGAAGCCGTCATCGTGTTTGGCTGTAAAACTTGAGACAAAGGAGTTGAGGGACCAGCTCATCAGTCCCTCGCCGCTCCCTCTTTGGAATGACACAAGTACCCGCTGCTCAGCGTGGCCCAGGCTTTATTTGCATCATGGGTTTTCAGGCGCCAGGGAAACGCTGTTGCTGTGACATCGGCTGCGATCCTGGCTCACGGATGCCAGCAGGTCCCTGTGGTCTGGTTCATAAACAAGGGAGTGAGTCCAAGGGGGACGTGCTGTGTCCCCTGGTCAGTGCCAACTCAGTTCATTCCTCAAGGAGCAGGGGAGTCACCCAAGGTGAGGACACAACCCCAGCCCATTGGTTTCCCCCGAGCACCCGAGTTTCTTTACTGCTCCCTGTCCAGGACTTTCAGGGAGCAGGCCAGGTCCCAGGAGGAACACACATTCTTGAGTGAAATGGTGTCACCCGCGGGTGGCTCGCAGGCATTAACAGAGGACACAGGGGGCTCTCCAGGTGCCTTCCCTATGACCCAGTCAAATCAGAAACAGGCAAGAGAATGGCTCTCCTTGGTTTCCTTCCTTTCTCTTCTCATTTCAAGGAGTTTTTCCCCCAAAGTGAAACTGAGGCACGGAGAGGTTAAGTAACTTGCCCAAAGACAGACAGCTACTATCTGTCAGAGCTTAGCTTCAAACAGGAAGGTGGTACACTGAGCGCAGGTTCCTAACCTCGAAACCTCAGAAGAATAAAAGCAGGAACTGGTCACAGGCCCCAGAGCCATTTCCCTTGTGGGGATGTGGTAGGCAGTTAGACAGACGCGATCAGAGCAAGGACACTGGGCCAGGTACAGAAGGTCCCAGGATGGAAAGTCCCGGGTGCCTAGTAAGGACAATAGTAGGGTACGACCTTGCCCCCAGGGTGGCCTTTCCTTACCTAGCATATCTCTGTTCGTGGGGTTTGGACCCCATGACCTTTTCTCCCTGGAGATAACATCTAGGCCTCAGTTGTGTTTCAGCTCCAGACCCAAAAGAGCAACGAAACCAGCCACGGCTGACCTCAGGACCTGCAGGAAATGATGGCCCCCACCCTGGTGCCAAACAATCAATCAGTGGAGACCGCAACCCTGAAAGGACACACCTGGAAAGCTGCTGAACATCAGCTAAGATAAAACCGTTAGGACCAAGGACCAGCCTCTGCCTCCTGGGAGCAGCCCACACCTTTGTCTTTGCCTCACCCCCCAGGCACCTTAGCATTAGCTTCCTCGCTCCCAAGCCCCAGAGTCCCTTCCTTTGCCTCTATAACTTGTTTCCTAAACCCATTTCTTCTAGGGATTACTTCTGCCACCTCTATGATTTACCAAATAAATGTTCTCTTATAGCTCAGGTTTTGGCTCTGAATTCTTTCCCAGTCAAACCCAAGTACAGAGATTGCTGAACCCAGGTCCAGTCCGACCCCAGCAAACTAATACCCCCCAGTGCCGTTCCCGCCACCTACTACAGGGGTCCTGTGTTCAACCCCGACAAAACCAGGCGAACCCTTGGTTCCACCAGTCACCTTGGCCCTTTTGAAAATGCAGAAACGGAGGCCCAGGCGTATAAACTGTCTTGTCCAAGGTCAGGCAACCAGTGGAGGTGGGCGTGGTACAGTCACAGTTACTGGACCATTTACTGTCTAAATTACCACAGCGCCTCAGCTTCAGGATCTAAATCTGTTTTGGGAAGTGAGTGAATGCTGTGGATTCTATTTCGGTTTCTGTGTTTCCACCACCCCTGCTTGGTTTGCAAAACACAAACTTCTCAGCCCTTTGATGTGCAGCTGGAGGCAGAATTTCCCTGATCTGGGGCAAATGATTCTCCTGGGGCCTCGTGAAACCAGACCCATCCTCAGATTCAGTTCCACGGGCCTGAGGTTTGTAGCCTTTTCAGTGAGCAAACCAAGTGATTCCAGTATCAGGAAGACACTGCCCCGAGTTTGGAAGGAATATTTCTTATCTGCCTGAGGTTTGGCTAAACAGAAAAACACAAGTATTTTCTTTTTAAAGAAACCGCAAATCCCCTCTGCCCTCCCTGCTTGGAGCAAAGGCTACTGGTTGGAGCTGGCAGCCCCCCGGGCAGGCCCCCTGGGCAGCTCCTCTGTGCGGCCGGCTCCTGGGAAAGGCCACAGCACCGACAGGGAGCCTACCGCACCCTCCACCCGGCCCTCAAACAGCCTGCGTGTGTGCCAGGGACGGGTGCGGTGTTCTGCGTCCAGGCCACCAAGATGCAAGACAAGCTGGGACTGAGTTCACAAGGCCCAGTTTCCATCCCCTGCTGGTGCCAACAGCTTGCTGCCGGCCTAAACCCCAGGTCCTTCAAAGGAAGCCAGTTATCAGCCAGACTTCCTGTGTTCCACAGGCTCTACCTTGGCATCTCTGCCAAGGATGTGTTTTGGCTGGATCTGCTCCCCTGGCCTGGCACATCTCTGGGAAGCTGAGCTAAGAGAAGCATGGCCCGGGAGGCAGAAGGGAGCTGGGGCCTTAGTCTGGGTGAATGCAGGAACCCACAGGGCAAACGGGCTCCAGGGACAGGCAGGTACTCACTGGACCGGTGACCAGCATCTTCCCGAGACTGCCACCCAGACAGGCTAGTCAGCCAGGACCAGGGGATAGGGAGACGGAAGAGGCAGTAAAATAGCCAAGCAGTTTACAGCCACCTAGTAAATCACAAAATCCTGTCTTCCCTAATCCAGGGACACTTAAGAGGAATTGGTTTACAGTTCTCCCCAGCCAGAGGGTAAATAGCTTAAATCACCCCACTCAGGGAGATAAGCAGCAGAAATCCAACCAGTGCCCTTTGCCAACCCCACCGAAGGAGAGATGAAGCTGAGGGACTAAACCTCATTTTGGTGCCAACGTAAAGCGGGTGAATTTGTCCCGGCCAGTTTGGTGCAGTGGTTGGAGCCTTGGCCCACGCACTGAAGGGTTGCAGGTTCAATCCCTGGCCCGGCCCCAGTCGGGGTGCAGGCAGGAGGCGACCAATCGATGTGTCTTTCTCACATCGATGTTTCTCCCTCTCCCACTCTCTCTAAAATATCAACGGAAAAAAATACCCTCAAGTGAGGGTTAACAACAAACAAGCAAACAAAAAACCCGACAAATATTCTATTGAGGTTCTCCCCAAGACCTTCCCCACACCACCGGTCTTTAAAAATCCTCAAAACAAAGGTCCCGGCACCCGCTCTCCCTCCCAGGAGAATGCCTGCACCTTCTCCTTCCCCCTCTCCGTGCCCCACAGGCACGCATCCACTAAACTCTAAGGGACCCCACAAAGACATGCCACCAGGGAGCAATGGGCAGTGGCAGCTTGTCCTGGGTTAACCCCGAACCTGCCCCCGAGGCCCCTTTTCTCTGACTTCTTAGTGAGCCAAAGCAGCCCAGCCTGGGCTCACGTTCCCGCCTGGGCTCTCCTGTTGCTCCTTCTGTCCTAAGCCCGTCCTTGTTCCACTGTCCCCAGCTTTAATAAACATCCTCTCAAAATCACCTGGACTTGTGCTGGGAGATTTTTTCTGCATGAAGTCAAGAACCCACACACCACGGGCTGGTCCTCAGCAGACCCGCTCAGGGTCAGGTCCCCTTTCCAGTAACATTTTCTGCTGGTAACACCATGAGCCCCTCAGCCTGTCCAGAAATTAGGCTGCTGGCCCGGGCAGGCACATGCCAGCCTCCTCAGGATCCCTGGCTAACACCTCTCTGTGCCACAGGAAAGAAGGTTGGGGCAGGAGGTCTCTGTGTCCCTGTTTTTTTGTTTGTTTGTTTGTTTGTTTGTTTTTAAAATATATCTTTATTGATTTCAGAGAGAGGAAGAGAGAGAGAGAAACATCACTGACGAGAGAGTCATTGATCGGCTGCCTCCTGCATGTCCCCTCCTGGGGATCGAGCCGGCAATCCGAGCATGTTCCCTGACTGGGAATCGAACCCCGATCTCCTGGACCTGAGGCTGATGCTCAACCGCGGAGCCACGCCCGGCCGGGCGTCCGTGTCCCTGTTAAAGGGTCAGCACACGCGCCGTCTGCGCGGGCCTTGTCTGGGGTTTGCAGTGGGAGCCGAAACTCAGACCACAGCCATCACCAGCAACGAACGGCTACAGCGAAGGGGGCTGCTCCCCAAATACTTGGGCAGCGTGATCAGTCGTATCACTTCTGCAGATGTCGCGTCTACTCGGGGAGGCCCTGCTTGTCATTTCAGGTCCAGTTCAAGTCCTTGGCCCTCCATCCATGCTACTCTGATTTTCATGTGGACGGTTCCTTTGGCTGATGGTGGCTGTCACATGGCTGCCAGGTGCCCTATATGTGGTGACATCTTCTCAGACGCTTCTAGAGGAGAGTCCTGTTCACCTTCCCGTTCTGGACGGCGCCAGCACTGAGCCTTGCATACAATAGATGCTCGATGACAGTGCAGGAGAGTAAACCCAGCCACGTGGACCGTAACATTCAGCATTTATTTCCTGGCAGGGAGGGAAGCGGAAAGGACTTGGCTGGGTTGTTTTATCTGGAGCCCCTCCAAGCACATACTAAGTGGAACATCCCCCAAAACAAGGGCCGGGGTCCATGGTGTGAACCTCGACTCCTCCGTGACAGCTGACTGTCCCTGAAACCATCCCGGGTTCTTCCTGACAAGAGAGCAGGACGCTCAGCACAGGTCTGCAAAATGTCCCTTTAGAGGGATTTCTCGGCGCTAAATAAAAAACTGGCCTCTTAACATTGCTAAAGAGGTCTGGTTGTTAGTCTTGGCCGGGGCGAGCAGGCGTTGGCTCCGGGCGGAGATGGCAGGACTGGATACACAGGGCTGGGTGATGTCACCGAAATGGCCCTATTTCCATCAGAAGCTCAACGCAAACGCCCTCGGGGAGACGGGTGGCTTTGTCTTGCTTTGATCACCACAGCTTTCTAAAATTCAGTGTTGCGGAGAGGAGATGGACACCTGGGCCCTCTGGGCGCGTGGACCGAGCGCCCAGCAGTGACTGCGCAGCAGCAGATCTGCCGTCGGAGTCCTGCTTCCTGCACCAGATGTTGGCGGGCATGTCCTTCAAAAGGTCACGAGGTCCTGGACTGGAGGGTGGTGAGTCAGAGGCTGCCCTTGGCTCTTGGTGGCGTCGATGGATCCAGACCCGAGCGCTCGGCACTTTATGACGGGAGAAATGGCAGGTGGGCTCTCCAAGTGCAGCTGCGAGGAGAGCGGGGAGGGTTCCGTCTCCTAAGGTGTCTCCTTTCCCACCCACCGTCAGGGTCGTGTTTCTATTCCTGGCTTTTCCATTCAGCTCTTAATGTCGTAGATTAAAATACCAACTGCCCTGTTTTCCAAGGAGAAGAAAACTCCTTCAGTCTTTAAAACCAGGATCTCTGTCTGGTTCCTGGGATCGCCGTCAGCATGACATAGCCAGGCCCCGTCAGGGATCCCTCCTCATTTTCTTTCCTTACCTCCATCCCGGACCCTCCCATTACGGGGGCAGCACGGAGGATGTGAACACACGTCTCAGGAATCCGGTTTTCAACAGTTCCTGGGAACATTAAGAACCTTTCTCCGCGTGTCCCTTCCCGAGCTCCAGGACCCGCCGCAGGGCGCAGGATGCGGACGATCTTCCTGGAGCCGCCTATTCCGACCTGTTCAGGCTCGAACCCTGTGTTGTAACTTCCCCAGAGACGGGCTAACGTCTCCCGCTGTAATCGAAGTTTCCTGCAGAGGGTTTCCAGCAGGGTTTCTCAGCCTCTGCAGGGAATCTCTGTGGAGATTCGGGGCTGGGCAAGCCTCCATCGTGGGGGGCAGCCCTGCACACTGGAGAGAGTGAGCGGCATCTGACCTCTGCCTATTACGTGACGGTCACTTCTGGCCTCTACCCACGAGCTGACAGTGGCACACCCCCCTCTGTGGTGACATCCACAGATATCACGGACACTGCCGGTTTGCCCTGGCTGAGAACTACTGATTTGAGAAAAGCTCTCAAACCCAGGTTCAGCCTGACACAGGGAGTCGGCCGGGCACCCGGAGCACCTGCCCGCTGGGGGCGGGCAGGGCCGAGGGCAGGTCAGCCGAAGTCCTCTCGTCGGTCCAGGCGCAATAAGTGCAAGGAGCTGAGCAAATCGTTCACTACAAATACGAAGAGTGATCCGGTCTGTTGTCACTGTCCAGCTTTAAGGTCTTGCTGCTTCTTCTTACCAGACAGAAAATTTAAAACAATTAGTGCCTTTACTATACTGTATCTGTATGTCAGGGGCCTTTCCGCAGAACGTGGCAGAAGCCCAGTTCCACGCGGACTGAGCAGAAAAGAGACGCGTTTTACTGGGTCAGGTAACAGAAAACCCGGCATAGAAACGGCTCCGCACACACCTGGGGGGAGGTCTTCAGACCACGACTCTGGGAATATTGCACTTCCGGCTTCTGGTCATGTTTTCCTCTCTGCTGGCCTGATTCCCAGAGCGCTTTCCCAGGATGCTGACGAAGATGACCTCTGAGGCTCCAGGCTGCCATCCAGGAGCTCCAGGGGAAAGAGAAGGTCTCATCCCAAGCGCCCCGGCCAAAGTCCCAGGTTAAGTCTCATTGGCCTGACTTGGATCATGCGTTCATCCATGAGCCCCTCACTGTGGCCAGAGGAACGGCACTCTCGGGATGACTGCCCAGGCTGGTCAGCACACGGCTGGGCCAGTCCCCTGGGTTCCAGGCTGGTCAGCACAGCACTGGGCCAGTCCCCTGGGTTCCAGGCTGGTCAGCACAGCACTGGGCCAGTCCCCTGGGTTCCAGGCCCCATGTGTCCTCCTCACCTTGAGTGTAGGCTGGACTCACTGCTAGTGACCAGAACACAGCACAGCGATGGGATGCCACTCTGAGGCTATGTTACAGGGCACTGTGACATCTGCTTTGCTTCCCCTGCCACATGGTGAACTGCCCCCTGGAGAGGTCTACGCGGCAATAACTTAATTTTCATTGGTGTGCCTTTCTGAAGATATCGCATCTCACCGACGGCAACAGGACTGCATTTCTCTAGCTCCAGCCCACTCCCACATGTCTGGGGAGTCAGCGCCCTCAAAATCACCCCAGGTAGCTGAGAAAGCTCTTGGGTGTGCTGAGAGAGGTCAAACCCCAGAAGTGCTAACTGAGCTCTCCTGAGGCTGGCCTCCCACTCATGAGTCTGTGCACATGACTTTCTCTGCCCTGAAGGGTGAGTCTTGCCACCCACCGGCCATCCAGATGCGTCTGAAAACCTAAGACATACGGTTTTGGCCATGAAGCCTAGAGACCCCACGTTCTTACCCAGGGAGGTGATCGCTGCGGGATGTGAGTCACGTGAGACTGAGCCCACGTGTGGAACATAATGCCGTGTGTTTGGGGGGATCCAGAACAATTTTTCAACTAATCTTAATGAAAGAAAACTCAATAAATGATTAGAACTGACTATGGAGCGTAAATGACTAGTTAAAGAATTTAATACTTATTTTCCTCTGCTTCAGGCATGGCCCAGCTTTAAAGCAGTTTAGCTTGTGATGAAGAGCCAGACTCTGAAGTCAAACCCCCTCTTAGGAACAATGTCACAGTCCCTGCCGCTTCCTCTTCAGAGCCTCGGTTTTGTCCTTTGCAAAATGGGGACAACACAGGCGTTATCGCTTTGGACGGCTGAGCTGACGAACACAGAACACAGTACGGCCGGCCCTTCATATCTGGGGGTTTGTGCCCTCAGAGTCTACCAACCGTGGGTCAAACATTTTTTTAAAAGTAACATTGTTGCCGATGTGCTCTCTGAAGGGAGGCCCATGATGGCTGCACCTGTTCTGAACATGCACAGACTTTGTCCTTATCCCATAAACAATAGTCTGACAACTGTTTCGCGGCACTAGCGCTGCACTGGGTAAGTCACCCGGAGGTGAGCTCAGGTCTCCAGGGGCTGCGCACAGGGTCTACGCGAACGCTACTCCGTTTCACAGGAGGGGCGTGAGCGCCCGAGGGTTTCGCGTCCCCCGTGGATACCGAGGGAGGACTGTGCCGGGCACCGCGTGAGCACCGCCAGGCCCGCAGCCGTTCCGCGCAGGGCTGAGCATCGCCGTTTCTTCACAGCGCAGTGCAGACGTCCAAAATCCTCTCAGAGCCCCGTAGACGTGGTCAAAGCATTTACGAAAAGACGGGTTGCTATTTTAGAAAACCGGCCGCCAATCTTGATGGAGAGTGACAGCTCTAATTTTTTCCTGCTACTATGTAAATAGCACGGAATTCTCACAAATAAATCACATCGTTTTGTATAAACAGAGTCCTAGCTTCCTCCGCAGCGATGGCAGCTCCTCGAGAATTTGTCTGAGAACGTTCCGGCCTGACCCAGAACAGCCCACGCTGAGTTCACCATTCAGGCCAGATTATCACCCGGCGGTCGGAGCGGCCAAATTCCCACAGCCAATTTTCTATAAAAATCCCCAAGTCATTGAAATGGGAGGAAGGTACCCAGGAAAAGTCAGGGCGAATAGTTTAGCACAGAAGCTGTCTGCAGCCTCTGAGGCAGCGCATTCAAGGCATTTTATTAGAGGGTCCACGAGGCCGCGGTTGCCTGCGGAGCATCCTGGCCGAGACCCACCCGTCTCATCAGGAACAAGGAGTGTGGCCAGGTGAGCAACGGGTGCCTTGGGCATCTCTGACTCTCCTTTTCTCTCCTCTCCCTTCAGTTTCTGGATTCTAGCATTGGCCAGAACCAGGACGGAAGAGCAAGCAGCTGAAAACTGTTAAACTACATCATCTGCCCCTGGGAACTGAGGCAGCTGGCTGCGCTTGACTTAAAACAAAGCATAGCATTTACATCTTAGGCTCAGATTTTAAAAAAATGTAAGTTCTGGCATCCCAAGACTTCTTAAAATCTCAAGTAGCATTCTTTGAATTAAAAAACTTACATGGTTTTCAAATAGCTCCGAGTGTGGTAATTCTGAGTATATGAGCCATGCACAGGAAAATCATATTGTGCCCCTCTATGTTACATATAATAGATTATACACATAGTACACGTTGCAAGTTATGTGTAATTATGGGTGCTAGGTGGAAATAGCAGGACTCAAGTAAAATATACCTAACTGGCACCTGGAGCCATTTCCATGGGTTTTCTCCCCAAATCATACCCCTCTCCCACTCTCAGGAACCTACTGATTTCAGCCCTCAGTGCCTGAGGAAAGCAGGAGGAAACCCCCTAGGCTCCCAGAGCACCCGAGGTGAGCACCTTCCCAGCGGCCCGCCCCCAGCTGTGTCTTCCCTGCCCCCAGAGCCTGCTGCGGGTGTCACTCCCGGTCTCCGACCTCTGACTGCAGGCTCAGCCACCCCTCATTCTGCACCTCCCACGTCTAAAAATCCCCGAAGGCTCTCTCACTGCCAGGGCTCCGCCCTGGGCGATGGCCGTCCTGCGGGCCGCGGCTCTCGGAGGGGCTGTGCTCGCCTGCGGAGCAGCTCTGACTCGGGCGTGCGGAGGGCCTGCCGGGTGCCGTCTATCCGATGGAAACACTGACTTCAGAAACCGGCAAACAGCGCGGCGGAGAGAACCCCATCATGCCGGGAAACCACACCCCAAACCGTCTCCAAATCCTGTTTCCATTGTGCTCTTTTTCCTTTAAAAAATAATTTTCAACTCATGAGTCATTCTTATTACCTCATGGAGGGGAGTAGGCAGATGTGAGATGAAGGGGGAGGAAAGTGGACCACGTGGCCATGGACAGACGGGCGAGGGGGACCTGAGCAGATGAGGGCAGGGCAGGAGCAGGGGCAGAGCCGGGGACCAGGTGGGAAGACAACCCAGGCGAACCTTCCCCTGCCGTCCCTCCTCCCCTGTCAGTCCTACATGCCCGCCCCTGCCTCAGTGTCTCCCGCTGCCAGAGTCCAGCAAACACTCAGGCCTACAGGAGAGGTGCTCAGGGCTCGGAGAGCCTGCACGTCCTGGGTACCCAATTAACCTGTGTCGATGGATGGACCCACGGATAGGAGGGTGGGTTAGATGATAGATAGATGATAGATAGATGATAGATAGATGATAGATGATAGATGATAGATAGATAGATAGATAGATAGATAGATAGATAGATAGATAGATAGATAGATAGATAGATAGATGATAGATAGATATAGATAAGGGATGGATAACAGGAGGTGTCCAGAGTTCATCATCTGAATCTAACCCGTCCCAGGTACTCACTCGTGCCCAAGTTCACACGCCCAAGGAGCCGCTGTGGGGTGGGGGAGGAAGGGAGTGCACAGCCTCTCCTACTGGAAACTCCACCCCGATGGCTGCAGTCCCACAAAAATCTGCAGAGGAGAGAGTAGACTTATCCTATTGACAGGTAAGAAAACAGACACGGGAAGTCGGCTGCGAGGTGCTAGCCCACAGCTGTCAGCTCTCGAAGGTGTTGAACCCTGGTCCGCTGCCCCTGGGCCGGAACCTTCTCCTGCAGCCCCCCCCCCCCCCCCAGGACAAGAGCTAGCAGTGCACTCGGCCGGCACCGCTCCACCTGTCCGTCATCCAGGAGTCTCTGCGTCTCGCTGATGGGTCGGAAGAGCTCTCGCCTGCTTGTTGCCCTAAAGTGAGCAGATGACACCCCACTCGGCTGAGCAGCGGCCCTGAACGAAGTTCCCACTCAGCAAGCGTCTTTCGTTCTTTCTCTCACCCTCTCCCAGGCCTCTTCCTCCAGCAGGAACGTCTCTTCACTCCCGAGGAGCCGTTCTGTGGAGCTCGTGGGGAAAGGGCTAGAAAGCGGCCCTCAGACGGGGCAGCCCTGAGACCCGCACTCATGCCGCACGCTTCCTCTGTAAAGTTGGGCTGCAGCAGGCGAGGGGGTCTGACCCTCGCTCTCACAGGCTCTGGCACTTCTCAGGGGAGACCAAGACTCCGCAGTGTCCCAAGGGCAGTGCCACTGGCATTCCCAGGACAGAGGAGGGACTCGAGGTCGGAGATCTTTCCCGGTTGTTGTCACCGACTCCAACCACGTGGCCCATCCAGCAGCCAAGCCGAGACTGGGCGGGAGGAGAGGAAACAAGGCCTCCGCTGGTGGAAACATCACAGTGGGGACGGTCACCTTCTCCACTTCATCTCTCTCACGTGGATCCTGCTGGGAGGAGATCCGTGGGGAGGAACAGCAGTCCCAGACAACCAGGGGATCTGTCCTGCTTCCTGAGATCAAAGCCGACGACGACAGCATTCAGTTCAGGGGAAAAACGGACCGTGGCCGCGAATCACCAACTTCTTCTGGCTCGACGCTGAGCCGCAGGCCCTCCTCCCCTCCAGCTCTCCAGGGGCTGTCCGCTGTCTTCTCTCTCCTTCCAGGCCCCGAGGCTGTGGTTGCCCTTTGACATGCTTGGCTCCTGACCACACCGGGTGAAAGGCTGACCGCTGAGAAAGTCTCTCCTGGAGCCTAGGACGGTGCCCGCTGGCGGGCCGCCTGCACCAGGGCCGGGCTCCTCTCTCCCTACCCCGCCCCAGGCCCAGCCTGCGCCCGGCCAGCGCCTCCTGCCTGAGGCTCCGCGACGACGGACCCTTGCTTCCTGCTCCAAGGGCCGCTTGTCTTTGTCTTTCTTCAAACTGCCCCACAAGATTTGTTATTACATTTTCCATGATTTTAGTACCACCTGCTGCCAACAAATACGAGACGGAAATAAATATTTCGCTGGCGTGAAGTTGGCTGACGGCTCGTCTGTGTCCCTGAAATTCAACCAGGGGTTTTATGAGACACTTTCAGCCCCAAGGCCAGTTCCTCTGCCACACTGAAGGAGGGACCCACCCACCTGGAGAAGTGAGGGCCCCGGCATCATGCTCCGGCTCAGAAAGGCCTGATGGAAACCTTGAAACCACAGCTTTTCACCTGGGACCAGGTTGATTCTTTTGGTGAACTATCCACCCATCAGCTCCGTGAGCACACTGGGGGTATATGTGGATTTAGGGTCCCCTCAGCAGCCTAAGCCCCAGCAGCTGGGGGAGTCCCACTTGGAAGCTGTAACATCAGGACCTCAGGAGCAGCCTCTGTCCTGGCTGAGGACATGTGCAGGGGTGACCGTGGCTGTGCAGGGCTCTGCTCCCCATGGCGGCTCGAGGAGACCGGCCACGGTGGGCTCTGGCAGCCGCATGGGGCTTGGGACACCAGCCAGGTGACAAGACCCAGGACTGACCCTTGAGGCTGAGCAAGCATTGCTGGGTCCCCCGCTGGACAGGGGACATGGGGCAGGGAGGAACGGGATTATTATAAACTCTCCTAAACTGGGATTGTGAGACCGCAAGTGCCACGTTCTGAGACAGGGAGTGAAGTGACATCACTTACACACCCAACATTCAAAACAGGACCTAGGGTTCTACATAACTTATTTTACACCTCAAAAAACTGCTAGGAGGCGGTGTGTATTCCCATTTTATACACAGGAAACTACAGTTCAGTAAAGTAGCCTGTCCAGTGCCACACACCTACTAAGTCGGAAAAGGAAGGTCTGAGCCCAGGGGTGCTCACTGTTCTTAACCAGTCTGCCCCACTGCCACCCACAGCTGCCAACAGTGAGGGACTGACTCCATCACAACACACCTTCTCCCCACGTCCACCTGTCAACAGTGAGGGACTGACTCCATCACAACACACCTTCTCCCCACGTCCACCTGTCAACAGTGAGTGGCTGACTTCATCACATCACACCTTCTCCCCACGTCCAGCTGTCAGCAGTGAGTGACTGACATGGTCACATCACACCTTCTCCCCACGTCCAGCTGTCAGCAGTGAGTGACTGACATGGTCACATCACACCTTCTCCCCACGTCCAGCCTTCAACAGTGAGTGGCTGACTCCATCACATCACACCTTCTCCCCACGTCCAGCCTTCAACAGTGAGTGACTGACTCCATCACATCACACCTTCTCCCCACGTCCAGCCTTCAACAGTGAGTGGCTGACTCCATCACATCACACCTTCTCCCCATGTCCAGCTGTCAGCAGTGAGTGACTGACATGGTCACAACACACCTTCTCCCCATGTCCAGCCTTCAACAGTAAGTGGCTGACTCCATCACATCACTCCTTCCCCGCATGTCCACCCTGGACCACGCTGAGCCTGAGCTCGCCCTGCAGTGAAGAGGAGACCCAGAGCTCGCTCCTGAAAGGAGCCCACGGACACGCTCAGCGTTCCACTCGGCACGTGCTGATCAAACACCTGCCACATCCTCAGGAGCAGCAGGAGGTAACAAGAAGCCTAACAGGGTCTGTGCTTCTAAAATATCTTCCCATCTGGCTGGGGAGACGGGAACACGGCCTATAACATGAATGGCCCAAGACCGTCTACCACGAAGGACTAGGTGGTATGGCACTGACTGTAATTTCACAGCAGCTCCGAGGGAAACAGGGGAAGATGGGCTGTTGTGACTCAGGGAAGTTTTATAAAGAAGGGACTTGAACCAAATTCTCAAGGACAGGTGGGATTGGGGGAGGGGAGGGACTCAGACACCCTTATCACCCTCTCCCCTCCCCACAGCTAAGCGCCAAGGTTGGTCTATTTCTTTCAAAGCCAGTGATGGTAAGTTATGTATTTCACTTTTCTTTTTTCAAATTCCAAACAGATTCTACATTTAGAACAAAATAATATAAACACAAAATTGAAAAAACATGTTACCCCTGAGAGTTTCTAACTCCGTGCCATGAGCTTTTCTGGTCAATGCTCCTGGGATGTCTTATGATTTCCTAAGAGTGACTGTTCTGACCTGGTCACAAATCATCTCCGGTTAGGAGGCAGGCATTTGCTGGCATCTGAGGGATTTTCAGAAAAATAACAAAGGGTGTTGGACCAAGATGTTCAGTTCCAGAGGCCTGTTCTCCTTCCCCGTTTTACCAAGATGACAGAAGCCTTTTAAAGAAAGCGGAGTTTTACCCGTGAACCGAGTTCTACTCCAAAGTTCTCGACTCGCCATTTCTAGGGAGACCCCATTTCCAGGCCTGTGCCAGGCAGAGACGGACTCTCATAGGCAACCCGAACAGGTTGGTTTTCCTGGCTCTCAGATCTTTGAACCGGATGCTCTGCAAGGACTGGGGGTGCCACCACCATGGCAGTGGCCCTGTGCTCAGTCTGGTGAGTGAGGGCCAGCCGGGGAGGGCACAGTGGTGTCCTTGCCTGTCCCCTAGCACAGCATGCTTGGCATCTTTAGATCTGTATGGACAGCAATGGGACATTTCACTGAGCAGAGACTGAGTTGAACAACCCCCGGCCCCACGTGGAGGACTTCAGTAGGGCGGGTGGTTGGGGGAGGCTCCATCTGGACAAGTGGCCCCAAATGGTCAGCCGCCAATGAGCCTTGCTAGCCTTGACCAGACTCGGGATCTCTTCTGTGGATGGTGGATTGGTGGTGAGCAGGGGGAGGGGAGCCCAGGAAGAAGTGACTCCTAAGGGCCTGTGTATCAGTCTTGGCGTCTCCCTCTCAGCTCTGTGTTGTTCTGGAATTTAACTCCAGAGTGAAAGGCAGTCCCAGCCCAATCCCTGAAACGTCACTCCTCTCCAGGACGATTGCTCCCACTGGTCCCTGCCCCACCCCAGTGATCTGATGGTTCCCACCCAGCAGAGCCAGATGGGTCTCCCCGAACAGAGCTCGGCTTGCACCTCTGTGTGTCCAGGGCTGTTCACGTCACTCCTGACAGGGAACTCGGGGGACTCTAGGCCACGGAGCTCAACGTCCACGCATCCTGGCCCAGCAGGTGGCTCTCACCGCAGCCCCCTCCTGGAGTGGCCCTCTGCTTCGCTGGCTGGAGTCGGCTCTTCTGAACCCTTGAGCTTGTCTCCTTCTGTAACCTCAGTGCTTCCTCAGCACCCTCTTCGAGCCCCACCTTCTCCTTCACCCCACTCCCATGTGGCCCTTTACTGGGAGCCCACACTCACTTTTGAGGTCAGTCCGTGCTGGCTCCTGAGCAAAGTTTCCTCCAAAGCAGAGCTCAGAAGTCCTGGGCTGACTCCCACTGAGTCATAGGAAGTTGGCTTTTTACTTTCCCCGAGAAACCTGAGGCATCTATCCAGCCAGGTGCCCCCGCTGGGAGCACACCGCCCGTGGAGACCACATCCTGTTCTTCCAGCTGCTGAAGGGGACAGATGGGCACTCAGGATATGCCCAATCAATACCCCCCTCGGGATGTGCCCAGTCAATACCCCTCCTCAGGATGTGCCCAATCAATACCCCCCTCAGGATGTGCCCAGTCAATACCCCCCCTCAGGATGTGCCCAATCAATAGCCCCTCGGGATGTGCCCAGTCAATACCCCCCTCGGGATGTGCCCTGACCGGGGCACCGAGCTATGTGCCCTTGTCCAGAAGTGAACCTGAGACCCTTCAGTCAGTGGGCTGATGCTCTAACCACTGAGCAAACCAGGTAGGGCCCAGGTTTTTTAAAAGTATCATCCAAGCCCGGCCGGGCGTGGCTCAGCAGTTGAGCGTTGACCTGGGATCCAGGTAATCGGGGTTCGATTCCCGGTCAGGGCACATGCCCGGGTTGTGGGCTCGATCAATGACTCTCATCATTGATGTTTCTGTCTCTCTCTCCCTCTCCTTTCCTCTCTCTGAAATCAATAAAGATATATTAAAAAAAAAAAAAAAAAGTATCATCCAAGACCTGCTAGATGTGGCCATTCTTGAAGAGTATATAAAATATAGCTGCAAATCCAAACACAAGGGGAGATGACGGAGGCTAGCACCGGGTGAGCAAAGGGAGGTTTACAGTTGCATGGAAAATAACACAATAATTACTAAGTAATAACACGAGAACAAACTCCGTGTCTTGTGTACTCACAACTGTCGCCCTGCCTGTGCCCACCCTGTATTTTCTGAGGCAGGACTTTGCAGGGCTGTTCTATAAACGCTTTTTGTTTTATTGACCGGTTTCACAGTCTCCATCAGACAAACGCTGACCTTGGAGCTGTGTGTGCTCCAGGCAGTGTAACCAGAGCCAGACCGTGTGAGCCCATTAAATGATTAAACGTGTCTGCACGTGGACAGCAACACATTACGGACAGATGACTTTCGGGTCCATCTGGCAAATGCGAAAACATACTGGTTCCTAAGGAAAATATATGTCTTTTATTCAACTCTTATATTTAAAGATGACTGTTTTTGTGTGTCTGTTTTTAAGTTCCTTGAAAGGGAGGGAAGTTCAGTTTGCAGAACTCCCTACAAGCAGCCACGCCTCCCAGGACCTGCCAGGGGAGCCCTCTGGGGATTCTGCCCCATCTGTGACTAACCTCCCTTCTAGTCACTAAGTGCTGTTGATTTCCCTCCTACAAGCCTCACAAGTGTCCTTTCCCCTGGTTTCCTGCTTCCTAGACCCTTATATCCCCTTACGTGTGGGTGGTCTCAAGAAGCTCGACCTGGCCCGGCCGGCCTACTCAGTGGTTAGAGCGCTGGCCTCTGAACCAGGAGGTCACAGTCGGATTTCGGGTCAGGGCACAGGCTCGGGCTGCAGGCCCATCCCCAGTAGCGGGCATGTAGGAGGCAGCTGATCAATGACTCTTATCATTGATGTTTCCCTCCCTCTTCCCCTCTCCCTTCCTCTCCCTGAAATCAACAAAAACATATTTAAAAAAAAAAAAGAAGCTTGAACTGACTGTTCTAGTTTCTCCCAGTCTCTCCAACTCCAAGACACTCACTCACCAGATGGATTGATGTAAACCAGCTACTGGTAAACGGGTGGATAAAGGAGGGAATCCATGGAACCTGCATTTATTAAAGTATCTAAACTATGCTGGCCGGCGTGGCTCAGTGGATGAGCATCGACCTATGACCCAGGAGAGCAGGGTTCAATTCTGGGTTGCAGGCTTGGTCCCCAGTCGGGGGCGTACAGGAGGCAGCCGATCAATGACTCTCTCTCATCATTGATGTTTCGCTCTCTCTCTCTCTCTCCCTCTCCCTTCCTCTCTCTGAACTAAATAAAAATCTATTTTTTAAAAAGTATATAGGGGGAAGGAACGGGGGGGGGGGGAAGGGTCATTGGGGAGAAAAAGGGACATCTGTAATACTTTAAACAAAAATAAAAGTTATAAAAAAACAAAAATAAAAAAATTAAAAAAGTATATAAACTAGATTGGCTCCCGATTCTGTACTCACTTTCTTTGCTATTTAACTTTTAAAGATTGATATAATGATTGGCAAAAATACGTCTGCTCTGGTCCCTGGCACTGTTAGGGCGCGGCCGAAAGTCAACAGGGCATGGCGTTCAACCTCAGGCCCTTCTGTCTAATTAGAGAGGAAGAGGGAACAAACTTTGACTAACAAATAATTAACTGCTTAAAAGGACATGGTGAGTGGGACAGAACAGCAGATCAGTGCGGATGCAAACGTGAAAGAAGAAAAAACATGAGGGGCTATTGCGAAAGGGTCGCATGGCTACCTGGTGTCAGCCATTCCTGCCTCTCCTCACAGCACCTGGCTGCCCACAGTAGGTCTCCTCATGAAGGAGAGCGTTTGGTTGCAAGAGATAGAAACCTCTGAAGCTCAGAGTAAAGGGGAGTTTATTCCGAGGGTCCGGGGAGAGGCTGCAGGGCCAGAGCAGGGAGTGCAGCGGGCCCCCTGGGACAGCAGGAAAGCATGAGCCAGGCCACCGTTCTCTCGGCACCGGCACTGGCACCGGCACTGGCACCGCCTGTCTGCCCCGGGCCGTGGGGCCTCTCGCCGCCGCTGGCTGCGCTTCCATTCACTGGGAGATCGCGTGCAAACCGGCTCCCACAGCAGCCGCCTCAGCCCCGGCCTGCCGGCCTTCCTTACCCGCCTGGCTGTGCCTCCCTCCTTCCAGGCACAGGGGAGACGGGGTGGGCTCAGCGTTTGGAGGCAGGGTGCCCGGACCGGCCTCCGCTGCAGGGCCTGGGGGCGGGGAGGAAACCGCGGGCATCGGCCCGTGAACTCGCCGCAGATCCCGCCTCCTGTCCTGGCTCTGCAACGGGAAACGCGTCTGTCTTGAGGAAGGCTAAATTCTTCTTTCGGCTCTGGCCACGCCCCTGGCATTATGATGCGTCACATGGCAGGGCAGTCAGTAAGCCCCCAGACTGGATTAGGGGCTCAGGTGAAGAGGCGCAGTCACGGGGCTCACCTGACACCAGAAGCGGCACAGCACATTGATGTGCCCAGAAGCTTCGCAGCCCCAGCCCCCCGCAGAGCTGTCTTTGCTGACTGGCAGGAGGTGGGGCCCAGCCAGTGGGGGGGGGCTCTGTGGCATAACATGCCACCTAACCTGCAGACGCGTGGCTTGCTTCCTACACAGTGTCAGGCCGGGACGTGACCCAGCTGCCGTCCGGTTCTGCCGTGTGCTCTCGTCTAGGGAGAGCCGGTGACCACATGCCGCCCGCGGCGCTTCCTCATTCCTGAGCACACAGCCCAGGGTCATGCGGGAAACCGGCTGTGTGACCCCCCTTCCTCCCAGCTCTGAGAGTGGCCAGGCCACCCTTTCTCACAGGAGGGCCTGCAGCAGGGCCAAGCCCCCAGCTCGTCACTGGACCCCCTCCATCCCGACACCTGCCGGGTCTCCTGCAGCACCTCTCCTTGTTCTAGCTGGAAAGATAGAGCTGAGGAGCAAACACCCAAGTCCAACCCTCGCTCCACCCCGGACCAGCCATGTGACTGCGGGCAAGTCGCTTTATCTCTCTGGGCTCCACTTTTGTCCTCAATCAAAATGCTGCCCGACCAGAAGCCAAGGCCCTAGGTCCTGCTCTGTCCCCTCTGAGCTGGCCTGACCTGCACATTCCAGGATTTGTCTCCTCTGGGCTTTCTCCTGCCTGTGGCGCAGAGCCTGGGGTGGGAGAGGGGGAGGTGACATTCTGATAGCATTAGAGAACCATCTGTGTGCTCCTCAGCCTCTCACGGATCCTGGGACATCGGTTTTCTCGTTTCCCTTTTCATAGACGGGAGAGGACATGGTGACGTGCTCCACACCAGATAAACACCAGGTCCAGGGCTGTGGTTGTAGCTCTCGCTGCACCCTAATGAACTGATGGGGACCCGGGGACCAGGGAGGGAGGGTGCTACTGAAGGAGCTAAACAAATGTCCTCCACCTCAATGTTCAGAACCAAACCATTCTGTCATTGGTCCCCACAAGCACCACCCGGGCAGAAGCTGAGGGCTGAGGTCGGCTGTGACAGACACCAACACTGAGGTCACAGCAGGATCAGGGGCCGTGAAACCACCCAGGGCTCATTCCCACTGACCATCCCACTGAGGGGGCATCCAAGCCACTACGTCCGCAGGTCTCCAGGCCTCAGGGACACTTGTGACCTGGAATCAGGGACGCCTGTAACCTGCAGGTGCCTCATGCTCCCTGGTGCTGCAGCCACAGGTGGGTGTCTCCAACTACAGCTTAGGGAGGTCACCTGTGGCCAGGCCTTCGGACAGGTCCAGCCCCGCGGACAGGTCCAGCCCCAGAGTAGTATCCCCAGCCGCTGGGCCATCCAGGCTGCGCTGTGGGGAGCCAGGATGAGCTGTCTCAGGGCATCCTGCCTAGACTTCGATTTCTGAGGGAACAAGGAACTGCTAGGGCTTTAAGCCACTGCATGGGGGTGGTTTGTTATGCAGCCGCTGAGAACTAGAATCACATTAAGTGGCTCGGGCCACCCTCCCCACACTAGACTACTGACCTCCAGCTACTTCCTCTCTCCTGAGTTGAAGGATAAAAACGCATTTTGTTTAAGCTGTTACTGTATCTGCCACTCCCAGCCAAGCGGCCCCACCTGATACATTGTAACAGTCTCTCCCTGTGTCCCGGTCTCAGCTCGTCCTACCACTATGCTCACCTTCAGGAAAGCAGGGCTTTGTGTCATCTCCCTGATGTGTCCAGTTTTTAAAGAAATCTGGCCTAAATTCCTTAGCCTGGCATCCCCAAGGCCTCCAGCTCTACTTCCTCGTTTATTCGCACTTTTCAGGCTCTGGCATCAGTGCAGGCGTGTGTGTCAGGGTCACTCACAGCCCCGGGGTAAACAAACGGCCTCCTCCCTAAGCACCCATCGTACAATTTGGAGGAGAAAGGATTTTTTAAAACTTTTTTCTTGATGACAATTAAAATACTGTTTATAAATTAATATAGACATCAGTATATTATGAAATGGAATACTGTATGAATGTGTGTGGGATGTGTTTCAGAAAAGATATGAGGTCATTTGCTGCTGGTGGAAGGCCCCCACGTGAGCTGTACCCCGTGCTCCGGGTCACTACACCTCTACTGCTGGGAGTGCTTGGTATAGAATTCGAGAGGCGTGCAGTTATCACTTAGCAGAGCATTCAGCTGTGTGCTGAGTAACTTAGCAGGCAGTGAGGAGTTAGCTGCCACTCCCTCCACGCCCGTCCACGGATTGTTCCTTAGGCCCTTCCTGCCCACTGTCACAAAATGACTGCTGTGGCTCCAGACATCAAGTCTTGTTCGAGGCAGTTAAAAAGACGGGATACATGTGCTAGCCTCGTATCCCATTTTTATCAGGCAACACGAAAGCCTCCCACGAGCCCCTGGGAGACCTGTACTAACGCTCCTGCATCGCCACCTCTAGATGAAATGGAGGCTTCACCTGAGTTAATCCAGCACCCAGGGCCGAGCAGGTGGCCACCCCCAACTCCTCTCCCACTCAAAGTCGGTGTTGTATCAGCAAAGAGGAGGGAGGACTAGGTTCCAGGGGGGCGCGAGTGACGGCAACAGCACTCGTCTCTTTGGCCAGGTTGCTTTTCTGGTTAGTCCTAGAGCCTGGCACACAGTAGGGGCCCAACAAACTACCCACTGTCGCCTGAGAGAGCAGAAACGGCCCATGTGCAGCACACAGCGTCCCCTTCTCTACCCCCCGCGCAGTCTCACGTGGAGGGGCCACCAGCCTCCTGGGACTCTGCACGACCTGAGCCCATGGCAGCCCCGCCCATCCGGACGCAGACCTGAGCCTCTGGAGCCGCAAAACCCTCCCGGTGCCGGCAGAAGGACATTTCCATTCGCCCCCGGAGAAACGGGGCCCTCTGTGAGGGCAGGTCTCGGCCCGTACCCCCGAATAGTTGGAGAAAGTGAAGATGCCAACCCGATTCCGGTTCCGGTTCCAGTTCCAGGGTTAGGGCTCAGTGAGCACTGGACGGTGAGGCACGAGTTTCCTGGGTTCTTTTTTTTTTCTTTTTTTTTGTTTTTCTGTTTTGTTTTGTTTTGTTAATCCTCTCAGGGATATTTCTCCATTGATTTTTTTTTTTTTTTTTTTTTTGAGAGAGTAGAAGGGAGGGAGGGGAAAGAGAGAGAGGGGGAGAGAGAGAAGGAGAGACATTGGTTTGTTGCCCCCCCCCCCAACTGGGGCGGGCATGGAGCCTGCAACCAAGGTAGGTGCCCTTGGCTGGGAATGGAACCTGCCACCCTTCCCTCTGTAGGCCGACGCTCTAACCACTGGGCCACACCAGCCAAGGCTTCCTGGGTTTTTGCACTGAAATGAGAACCGGGGACTGGGAGCAGTTTTCGTTGTGGTCCAGTCGTCCAGACTGCTGCGTCCAGGCCATAAGGCACCTGGATGGTGGCAGAAGTGCCACCGGCGCCTTGGAATGAGAACGGGCTTCCTTTTCCCTCCCAGGGCACCGGCTGGGACCACTCCTGGTCTGGAAGGAAAGAGGCGATGGTCCGAGGGCCGCAGCCTCGCAGCTCGCCACCCGCTGCCCTGACTCGGCGCACCCGTGGTAGGCAGGGGCCGCGGCTCCTTTCCAGGTCGCCCGTGCCCGCCTTCTGAGTAGGGAAGTCACAGATGGGCCAAGAAACAAACAGGATTGAACTTGGGAAGGAAAACACAGCAGCTTCATCCCAACCCCAAGCCATAAGGCGACAGCAGAGAGGTCACAGCGCCAGGTGTGTTGCCACAGCCCTCGCCATGCTCCTCCTCTGCGTCACTTCTCGCCATTGGCGGAGGCTGGGGCTGAGCTCACCCCTGTGGCTGGGGACCTGGAGCATCCCATCTGCAAACAGCGGGTTTTAACCTTTTTGTATTATAATCACTTTCACTTTAAAATATTTCATGTTTCATCTGTTAGGCTGAAGTTTTCACTTGTTCCTCAAGTCACCTCACCAAGCATGTTGCAAGAATTGACAGGACTTTCTTTAGATGCTTAGTATCCTTGACACTCACAACCCTGTAACAGAGCTCGAAGGTGATCTGACTGTATCTTCTGATAGTCTGCAGGTGGTAACAAGTTAACCCATGTTCCTGCGAGCTGTGCTGGGCTCTGTGGAGAAGCCACCACTGGGCCGCGGAGATCATCTCAGGCTGGCCACGGGGCTGCGTTTCTCAGACCCTTACGGCCGGTACTGTGGGTGCCCACGAAGCGCGCGGTTACTGCGCTCTGTGAAACGATGCTGCAGAGCTGCACATACAGGGAACTGTCTTCCTCCTGGGACTGCCGTGATGAAGGACTTGTCACACACTTCGGTGGCTCAAAACAACAAGTATTTATTCTCTTCACTGTGTAGGGCAGAGTCCAAAATCAAGGCGTCGGCAGGGCCAAGTTCTCTCTGAGGCTCCAGGGGAGGGTCCTTCCTTTGCTCTCCCAGCTCCTGGTGGCTGCAGGCAACCTTGATATTCCTTGGCTTGTGGATCCATCTCTTCGGTTTTCCCTCGATCATCACGTGGCATCCTCCCTGTGTGTCTGTGTGCCAGGGCCCATGAGGACACCAGTAACTGGGTCAGGGCCCACCCTACTCCAGTGTGACCTCATCTTAACTTGATCACATCTGCAAAGACCCTATTTCCAAATAAGGTCACATGCAGGTACTGAGGGGCAGGACTGGAATATACCTTTTTCAGGGACACAATTCAAACCACTATGCTATCTATGCTTTGTAAAAAATAAGAAAAAGACCCTGGCTGGGTGGCTCAGTTGGTTGGAGCATTGTCCTGTGCAATGAAAGGTGGCAGGTTCAATTCCCAGATCAGGACACATGGCCAGGTTGCAGGTTTGATCCCAAGAGGCAAACAATCCATGTTTCTTATGACATTACATGACTTCCTAGACTGGATCATAAAAGGCCACAAAACTTCTACCTTGTTTGCTCTTAGAGCCTAGAGCCACCACATAAGAAGCCCAGCCACTTGAGGCCACCATGTCATGGGGAAGCCCAAGTCACGTGCACAGGCCACGGGCAGGCAGATGCTGCAGCCAGGAAGGCACAGAGCTCAGAGCTCCAATGCTCCCAACCCAGGGGCCACCTCTGTGCGTGAGGACAGAAGCCTCCAGATGTTTCCAGACCTCAGGCCTTCCTTTATCACCAGCCATCTGAGTGCCGCATGCTGAGGCCCAGACTTCATGGAGCAGAGGAAGCCACCCTGCTGCATCCTGTCCAAACTCCTCACCCATGAAGTCGTGAGCGGCAATGAGACGGTGCCGTCTTACGCCTGTAAGCTTCAGGTGGGCTTTTGGCAACAGATCATCAACAGTGCAGTCCCGTTTTTTAAAGTGTGACTATATATGAGCAAACACAGGAAAGGCCTAGAGGGTTTGACCCCAAGCTGTTAACCGAGATTATTTGGGGGAGGGGCTATACCCTCTTCTTTACACCTTTCTGTACTTTCTGAATTCTCTACAATGAGCTCATATCACTTAAAGAGTCAGGGAGAGAGAAAATGCTTCCATGTAGATATAAAGGTACCACTGGAGCATGGCGGTTGTTTGCAGGGACAGTAATAAAGGATCCTGAGGATGGCCGAGGACTCCCCGCCCAGAAACTGACTCACAGACCATTCTGCAGCCACAGCTCCCCCAGCCACGCGCCTGGGCCTGGCAGGGCTGGGCGCCGTCTCCTCGGGGCTGGGCGCCGTCTCCTCGGGGCTGGGCGCCGTCTCCTCGGGGCTGGGCGCCGTCTCCTCGGGGCTGGGCGCCGTCTCCTCGGGGCTGGGCGCCGTCTCCTCGGGGCTGGCTCGTGTGGAAGCCGCAGTGACCGAGAAGTGGGTTCCAGCACCCTCTGGGGCACTGCCCTCCCCAGAAAGCTACCCTCCTTTGGGACTGGGGGACAGGAGAGGTAGGAAGGACATGGACAGCAGTGACAGTGTCCATGAGGCCTGGACATTGGAGCTGGCGCTCTGGGCCTTCCCTGGCTGGCGCAGGGCACACACGGTGGCTCGTTGCTCCCCCGCTAACATCACTGCTGTCCCTGCAGCACAGCCTGTCCTTCCACGGTAACAGCATGTCTGCCGCCAGCACACACAGGCCTCAGCCTGACCAGCAGGCCACGGCCTCCTGAGCAGTCACACCGGAGGCTGAGAAGAGCGAGAAGCAGGCGGCTGAAAGCACAGTCCTGCGAGTCCACAGAAACGTGTGAGAGCGGAGCCAAGGGTGAGTTAAGTGGTGTGTGCATGGTTTCCACGGAAACTCTAAAAGCAAACAGTGCAGGGGGCGGAGAGCGCTCGCCGCACAGAGAGGCTCCTAAGCCCGGGCAGGCGCTCCCTCCGGCAGGGGCGGCCCACCCCGAGTTTCCCGCGCCGGGGACCTCGGCACATCGGGACTCAGCATCCTCCCAGAGACCAGGCGAGACGCGGGTGCCAAGGTGCTCCGAGCTGCCCTGGGCTGGGTGTCCCCAGGGCGCCACCACCTCTGCCCACCCTGGGACCCCCCCGGCTGCACCCACGGACCCAGCAGCGGGCACTCCGGTGGCTCCAGCCTCTGCAAGGGTGGAGAGAAGCAGGGTCAGTCCTCTGCGCCCTTCCTCTGGTTTCTCCCACGGCACGGCCGGGGTTGGCCAGGACAGAGGCAGCTCCCCCATCCCCAGGGAGGGCAGGGCCGTGATGGGGGAGGCGCGACCGACCTGCATCAAAACCTGTGTGGCACCTCGGCCTGTCTCGGTCCCCTCTGGTTGTCCTTCACTGTGTAAAAAGGGGTACATCTGCGTGTGCGCTTACATGTGGGCAGAATAGCTCTACCATGATGTACAGGCGCCCGGCACCGGTGGTAGCCGCGGGGGAGGCTGAAGGGTACAGGTGAGCAGCAGACTTACTTTCCACTGCGACCCTTCGACATTCTTTGAACATCTGTCACGTGCAATATCACACTTACTAATAAGCTCCTAGGTCAGCAAGATGCGGAGAATCAGTAACAGTCCGTGCTCGCAACGGTTTGTAAGAATGAGATGGGCATTTTTTAAATTTGCAAAGGGGATACAGGTTGGTACAATTATGTTGGACATGTCAGAAGCCTTTAAAAGTTCCGTTACCTGCATCTCTGATTCTCTCTGCGGGATGAACTTTGGAGGCAGAAGTGCTGTGTGTGGCAGGCACAGTAACGGTTCCCCCAAGTGGTGCCCCACGTTCCAGTCCCTACAGCCTGTCAGGATGTTACGTTCCGTGGCAGGAGGGAATCAGGTTGCATTCGGAGCTGAGGTTGCTAACAGAGACTTTGGGATGGAGAGATTATCCTTGGTTATCCAGAGGCACCCAATGTAATCTCTAGGGTCCTTATAAATGAGGGACGGGGCAGGAGTCGGGTCAGAGTGATGCAGTGCGGGGAGGATTCCGCCTGCCATTGCTGGCTTTGAAGACGGAAGGGGCCACAAGCCAAGGAATGGGGGTGGCCTTTAGAAGCTGGGAAAGTCAAAGAAAGGGATCTTTTCCCAGAGCCTGCCAACACCTTCATTTTAGCCCAGCGAGACTCATTTTGAACATCTGGCCTCCAAAATTGCAAGATAGTAAGTTTGTGTTGTTTTAAGTTTCCGAGTCTGTAGTAATCTGTTACAGCAGCAATAGAAAACTGATATACTGTGTCAAAGAAGCACTCACTTATAAGAGTAAAAACCTGGAAAGGAATCTAAATGTCCATTAATACAGGAAGGGAAGACAAATGATGCTACATTGATAGGAAAGGATATCATACAACTAGTAAACACTTGATTTTAAAGTTTATTAAATGTTTATGAGACAATATTAAGTTGAGAACAGTTTATAAACCTGTATCTGATTCCAATTATAAAAATTATATACTCATATCCCATGTCTGTCATATTTCTCAAGCTCCTTCAAACAGGAAGGGAGATAGAGTCAGATCCATACAAAATCATGGGAAAACTGCAGGCTTCTCCAGGGCCCCTTGAGAGGTCAAACCTGCCTGCAGGGCCCCAGTTGCCTGGACATGGATCACAGAGGGTGGGGTCAGGTGGAGTCCAAGGTCACAGCCGAAACGCAGTGGGGAAGAGATGGGTCTCCCATCACCACTACACTCTACTCACATGGTATCAAGAGTATCTAAATCTAACATCGCACTTTCTGCCTCCATGCTCGGAATATTTTTAGAAGACAAACCAGAAACAAGAAAGAATCCCCATGGTTAAGAATACAGGCTCTGGGGTAGGAGGACCTGGGTTTAAATCCAGCCCCATCTCTTCCTGCTGTGCCCACTGGCCACACCTCACTCCTGGTGCCTGGTGCCCTGGTCAGTGCCAGAGTCACGGTATTTGTGCCGCCCCACAGGGCTGACTGAGGACCAAACAGGATGCAGAGGCCAAGCCCTGGGCAGGGGGAGGAGGGTGTCCATGGAGAAAAACTGCTCGATAAATGGTAGCAATTGTTTCCCAGGCTTATCAGACTTCACTGACCATGTATCACTTTTATCGTCAGAAAAACAAAAACCCTGTTTTAGAAAAATCCAAGCTGGATGTTAACCTTCCTCCGATAATTATGGTCTGATGGAAAAAGTATAAATTTCAAAAGCTGCTGCCTCCCATTGGGTCCTGTCGTACGTCTGCTTCCTGTTGATAAGGGGGAGTAAAGACACACAGCCTATTTAGAAGTCGAGAGTCAGAGACCCTGAGTCCTTCCTTCTGCAGGCCCCTGGTCTCACTCGGCCGCATGCAGCACCCGCCCCAGCGCTGGGCGGACGACGCGTCTCCGCGGAGAAGGGGAAGCTCTGTGATGAAAAGGGGTGGGGGATCTGGTTTCGGCCAGAGCCCATTCCCGTGTGACTGCTGCACAGGGCCACCTACACGTGGACAGTTCAAGTGACTAAATGGGAACGCCTCCGAGGTCACCCCGTGCTAGTTAGTGGCTACTCAATGTCCAGCCCGGCCCACCATGAGGAGCACAGATTCGGGGGCCACCTCTCCTGGGCGATGGGGACCCTGAAGGCATATGCTTGCCAGTTGTCATATTTACATATACAATCTGTCACTGGGTGCCATGGCCTCCCTCTGGGACAGGCGGCTCCAGATTCTCCTGCCCAAGATGAGAATTTAGGTTCAATGCTGTTTTCATCGCCTTGCGCTGTACACATCTTCAAAGAGCCACATGGGGTGACTTAGTTTATTTCAACAGCCATCCTTTTTTTAAAAAAAAAATCTTTATTGATTCGAGAGAGAGGAAGGGAGGAGAAGAGAGAGATAGAAACTTCAATGATGAGAGAGTCATGGATCGGCTGCCTCCTGCAGGCCCCCCACTGGGGATTGAACCCGCAACCCGGGCCTGACCGGGCATCAAACCGTGACCTCCTGGATCCTAGGTTGATGCTCAACCGCTGAGCCACGCCGGCCGGGTAACAGCCGTCCTTTTTAATTAATGTTAAAACCTCCACTGGAGCATGAGTCAGGCTCGCCTCCTTGCAACCCTGCAGCAGGTCTGCGGGCTGCAGATACACCAGCGAAGACGGGCAGTGAGCAAACCGGGATGCTCGCTGGGCTTCGGGGGCCGCGGGCGGCTTGTCCTCTTGTGCATCAGGCAGGGGCACCGGAGATGAAGGCAAGCACCAAGCACGACCTTCAAGGGACCTAAGTATAACCCCGGTAGGAAGCGGTGTCCGTTTCATTCCCGAATTCCATCGCACACAACTAAAGGAAGCGCAGCGGTCCATTGAGTCAGCACTGGAGATAAGACCCAAGCAGGAAATGACTTTCCGAGTGACAATAATGGTGCATGGCAGGGGCGAGTTTAACTACAACTTACGTCAACACGGGCTGTGCTGCTCTGGGTGACTGTGACTCAGACATGGACACTGAAAGAAAGAGGAGGGAGGGACAACCGGAGGGAGGGAGGGAGTTAAAATCCTAATTATTCAGCAAGATAAAGGTTGGCTGCAGAAGCCAGTGGGTGTCACCAGGCATTTTTAGTCCAGTTAAAAAGCCGTGTCCTTGTGCCATTTTCCACGCAGGTATTTCTAGTTTAGAGATCACTCGGGGTAGAGCTTGCCATGCAAATCACTCTCATGTCACCTGTGCACCTGCTGTTGTCGGCGAGAGGACACAGGAAGAAGATAAACTGGGCTCGAACCCCAGCTCATGTGACTCCAGGCAGGTTAGTCTTCTGCCTGCAAACTAGGCCCGTAAACACCTGTCGCCCGGGGTTGCTGGAAGGAGGCGAGAGTGCGTGGAGGCCCAGAGCAGTCTGCACTCAGGAGGAGTTTGCAGGGTCTCCCTCCTATGACTGCTTAGGAGAGAACCAATTATATTTTTATCTTTAAAAAAAAAAAAAATTGTGGTAAAACCTACACAACACAAAACTTACCATCTGAGTCATTTTTAGGTGTAGTATTAACAGGTGTTGTGCAACAAATTTCCAGAACTCTCTTTGTCTTGAAAACTGAAATTCTACACCCATTAAATACTGCCTCCTGTTTCCCCTCCCCCGGCCCAGGCAACCACCACGCTACAATCTTTCTCTATTTAATGTGACAACTCTAACACCTCACAGCAGTGGAATTTGTCTTCTTGTGACTGCCTCATTTCAGATAACCAATTTTTTGAGATTACTTTTGGAGACTTGACACATTTTTATACTCCTACAAAAGTTTTGGCAACCGCATGTTACATTGCTATATTACATGATTATCCAACTATTTAGATAAAAACATGGAGTTTTCCAAAGTAAATATGATCACTTATAATGAGTCAGATCGTGTGAGGTGCAATGGGTGGATTTTACACATGCAGCCAATTCCCAAGCCGCCTGTCGTGTCTTGGCCCTGTGTCTTATCCCTTTGCCTGCTCCATGAATTCCTGGAGGTCAGGCATGCCTGGAACACAGTAAGAGTACAGTAAATACTAATAAACTAATCAATAAGTTGATAAATCATGGATTCAGATCCTGTTTTATGAATTGCTAGCAGAAAATGTTCATCATGGTATTTCCCTTACCATTGATTCTTTTAAAAAAATATTTTAAATTGATTTTAGAGAGAGAGGGAGAGGGAGAGAGAAACATTGGTGAGAGAAACATTGATCTGCTGCCTCCTGCACGCCCCCTACCAGGGATTGAGCCCAAAACCCAGGCATGTGCCCTGACCAGGAATCAAATCAGCACGGGAAGACACTCAACCAACTGAGCCACACTGGCCAGGGCACCTTTGATTCTTTACTCATCAACTGAGGGCACTTAAAGAATGGAAATTACTTAACTATCAACCTAGGCAAACACAGTTTCAAGGACACAGCAGGTGAAACCGCTGCAGAGGCTTTTGAAAGGCAAACCCAGGTGGCGCTTGGACCTCTGACACTGTTGTGTCCCACCAGCTTCCACATGTCCATGCACAGGTCAGAGTTGCCTCATTTTCATCTTCTGGGGCACTGATGAATTTTCCACAGCAGGATCAGCAAACATTTAAAACATCAAGTACTCAGGACTGGTCAGGATGCGGGAAGCAGGGTGGCATACACAGTGCAGATGGGAATCTAGGCCTTTTAGAGACAATGACAATTTCTCGTGCATTCTCCCCTTCCCCCCACCAGCCCTGCACATTCTAGTTAATGTATTCCGCAGAGATAATCACCCAACGGTCAAAGCTACACGGTGTGGCGAGCGGAATGACGGTCCCGCAGCAGCTGAGAACCCGTGAGTGTCAGCTCACAGCAGGGGGTCAAGGCTGCAGCTGGGATGGAGGCTGCTGCTCAGCTGACGTTGCCAAAGACGCTCCGGGATTCTACCAGGTCAATCCAAGGTAACCCCAAGGTCGCTTCATCGCGCATGAGGACAGCAGAAGAGTCACGTAGAAGTGACTCCTGCTGGTGAGGGAGGGACTTGGCCGGCGTCCACTCGCTGTCAGGATGGGAGGGGCCCTTCAGAAGCTGGGAAAGGCCAGAAAAGGGACCCTCCCCTCCAGTGTCCAGCGAGGAATGCAGCCCTGCCTTCCCCTGACCTCAGCTCAGGGAAATCTATTTTGGGTTTCTACCTCCCAGAGCTGGAAGGTAATAAATTTGTACCGAGTCAGTAACACTTTGCTACAGTAACAACAGGAAAGGAACACAGTGACAGAAGATGCTCACCGCTGCATCACTGTGACAGAGCGTGGAGCCCCTAAAGGCCCGCAGTAAAGCCTGGTGAAACTGTGTCATTTCCACGGGTGCTGCGGATGCAGGCTTTCAGCAAAGAGGACCCTGGAGGCTACCACGCTTTCTGCTTTTGGCGAGGGCTTGCCGATCAATTAAAACAGAAGAAAGGAAAACAGAGCAGAGAAATTCCAGCTAATCGACTGTCCTGCTCATAATTGTAGAGCAAATATAACAACACCGAGGCTGCGGGACTTCTGAGTCACCCAGTCTTACTTCGTTCTTACCGTAAATCTATAAATATGCCCAGCACTTTGCTAAACACTGGAAAATGTAGAGAACAGAAGCCGACTCACTAGAGGAGGAGGTGGGGCAAGAGAATTATACTAAGTGCAAGAAATGCCCCGGCTGAGGGAAGTGCAGGGACCTCGGGGGCCTGGGAGGTGGGGCTCGGGGGCACCACCAGGCGGTAGGGATGCCCGAACCCAGTCCCCAAGGACGAGTGGGATCAGCCAGACAGAGGAGACTGACGGCCGGCCGGGGGAGCGGCTTACCCAGGTTAGTTGGCATGATGTCCAGCCTGGGTGTGTGGCGGGCGGCACCGGGAAAGACCAGTAAGCTCTAAAATGCCTCACAGGACTTTTACATACTTAGCTTTTTTATGTTCTCTGAACCTCAGTTTACCCAACTTCATAAGAGAACCATAAAACCTTCCTTGGAGGAGAGGATTAAGGGATTTGCCCAGAGTCTCAGGCCAGGGGGCCCCGCCCCGCCCTCTGGGCCTGGCTGCTCCCAGGGGAGCCCCGGCCCCCTGCAGGCTGGAGCCCTGCTGGTTCTCTAAAGCCCAAGGCCCTACAGAAGGATAAGCATGTTGTGGTTTATTCTAATCATTTAGATTGAACAGATCATTGCTTTTAACACACAAAATACAATGGAACAAAACTGTGGTTCACAGACTAAAACTACATGAATTCCAAGTTCACCGCAGGCCGTGTGCTCCGGTGGAGAGACAGATTTGAAACCTCACGACGAGTGTCCTCCTCCCCAGCCCCTCGGAGCTCTGGCTGCAAGGCCTCGCTCAGAGGGGCCTCTGGGCGCCACCCTAACACCAGCCCGGGCTTGGCCGCGTCTGTGCCCACTGGAGAAGCAAACCGTGCATCGGGGTCATCTGGGGAGTTTTTAAAAGTACTGCAGCCCGGGCCCCGCTCTGGGTTCTGACTCAGTCAGTCTAGAGTGTGGTCCAGGTATCGGAATATAGTACATAGGGGACACTGAGAAAGGAGTCCTTTAAAGTTTTATCAACACGTTTACAGAGATTTCCTAAAGGCAAAGAATGGTTAAAAAAAACAAAAGTGCTCAAAGGCAGCACAAGGCGGCTTGATGAAAAGGCCTGGCCGGGACAGCCACGGGACAGCCACGGGACAGCAGGGGACCCGCAGCCGGCAGGCAGAGCACAGGGAGCTCAGCCTGAAGAGCAGCGGAGCAGATGCTGGCACCTCAGGGAGCAGCCGGGTGCCCGGGGAACTGTGAGCTGTCTGTAAAGTTCACCAGTGTCACGCGGCGGCGATCACCCAGGCAGTGACGGCGTCCCCGGGAAGGACAGGGGACATGGCCCTCAACACCGTGTTGGTGATAAGCGCTGGTCAGAGGGCCGCTGCGGTGCCCAGCACACGTAACTGTGGAGAGTCTCAGGCCTTGACCGGAGCGGCCTGTCTGCTGCGGAAACGTGGGCCTGTGCCCTGACCTTGGAGGTCAGTCGTCCATTGCACCCCGGCTAGCGGGGCAGTGATGAGGTGGCCTGAGAACTGAAATGAGAGCCTTCTGAGAGCCGAGCTACAGAATCAATACCTGATAGACTGAAGAGTCCTGCTAAGGAGACGGACGCGACCACATAAGCAGGGACTCGGGGAGACACGGGGATGGTTGTGATCTTACATCAAACTGGCTATAGTTTTGTGAATATTTATATGGCCACGGCGGAAACACAACTCTTCTATTTTTCTGCACTCGTCTTATTAAATAAATGCCTTCTTGACCACTGGAGACAGAATAATTTTAATACTCCATTGAGGTTGAGAAATGACCTTTATTTGTAAAAGGTGAACATGGCTGATCTGCACTAATCACACCATTTTGAAGAAAACAAAACAATATTCAATCTTTTTTGGCCTATAAATAAATAATACCGTGCTTGACTTTCCTATGAGCCAAATATAAGGTTGGAAATGAGAAAACTGGATAATGCTCGTGGCTTTATTTTTTAAATATGTCTTTATTGATTTCAGAGAGGAAGGGAGAGGGAGAGAGATAGAAACATCAACGATGAGAGAGTCAGGGATCGGCAGCCCGACTGGGGATCGAGCCCGCAACCCGGGCATGTGCCCTGACGGGGAACCGAACCGCGATCCCCTGGATCCTAGGCCGATGCTTGTCCGCTCAGCCACGCCAGCCGGGCAATGCTCATGGATTTAAAGGTGTCAGACCGTATCGGATTCTGAGAAAATGGCCATGGCGGTGAACTTGGTAAAGACGACATTTAAGGTTTATACACAAACCTGCAGGGCCTGGCTGACAGACTAAAACACTTCCAAGTCCTTCACCAAGAGAACAGCAGTAAAATTAAAGATGGGAGTTAAGACTCTGCTGTGTTGTTAGGAGCAAACATAAGAGGGCCGTGTCCAAGGGCCAGGAAAATCCCGCTGCCACCACGTTCTGGCCGACGTGTGCCGACTTGTTTCCCTTTCAAACATCGTCCCCTTATTCTGGTTTAAACTGGACCTTTGGACACAACAGCCCAGAAGCGTCGGCCCGCCTCCCGAGTGGGCTACGCCGCGGCGGTGGCCCAGGCTCGCTGCACCGGAGGCGCCGCATAGAAACAACTCCGTCAGCAATTAAATAGCAAGACCAGGCTCAGGCGGACACCCTCGAGTTATAAACATGTATCAGGATTATTAACCACATAAATAAAGACAAACAATGGCATGAAGGGCATGATAGTTTATTTTAAAAAAACTGTACCACGCTGACCTTGACGACCAGCATACACGTTATGATGGCTTTTCTCTTGGGCATTAACATCGCAGTATCTCTGTGTACTGAAATGTTTCAACAGGACCAAGAACGTTAGAGGAGGGAAGATCTGAGATGGGAATGAGCACTAAGAATTCAGGTGTCCTACCCAGAGAATTAACAGCCTCCACGGCCCGGCGGCACAGCACCGCTGTCGCCATGAATGAAAGTTCTGTCGGCAGTGTGGGCCTGCACTTCCCGCGCCTTATCTTTAGTTTGTACAATTTAACCAATGTCCCTGCGGCCCGAGCACAATCAGGCCGGACACCTCCGGTCACTTCCAGGCTACCACAGCACAAGTTTAGTGATCTTACTTAAAAAAAAAAAAAAATTCAAGTCAAACCACCATCAAAATAGAGGCAAAGAAAACTAATTTTCAAATCATTTGAAAAGCATGTGTCTAATACAGACCCGAACTTAAATGCTGTCATTATAATCTCCCAACTTCTGCCATAAAATTAACATTTACACACATAAAGGTTTTGCTTATCAAACCGTATTTTGCAATCACTGAGAGGAAGTTACTTTTTCAAGAACAATGTATTTGGTTACAGTCCCACACGTCCGCAGCAGACAACACCGCGTGATGTTAAATCTGGCTCTGCGTTACCTAAGGTGCAAGATTTTCATCAAAATTAGGATGCTCTGATCTTAAAAACCCAACCCATAGGAGATTACTTTCAAGAGAAATTGTGCTGTTGAGTAACTGTTTCAGGTCACCCTCTTCTTCAGTCGCTGTGACGGCCACCATTTCACTGACCCTGACCTCTCACTTCCAGGTCACCATTCCAACGCCCAGGGGCTTCTGACCAGCTCAAGGTCTCACTTCACAAAAACAGTAGATTCGTTAACCTTTCAGTGACACGTTTTACATCTGTAAACGCAAGGATCACACTGTTCAGCTCAGCAACTGCGAGAAACATTGAGATTCCGGCATTTCCAGCCAGAATCCCTTTGTGCTTTTTAAATGCAGCTGCTTTGGAATCTTTTTGGTATTTCTCAGCCATTTGTATTTCCCTTATAATGATAAAAGACTATATTTAAGATGATTTTTAATGTGAAATGTCCTGGGGGTTTATCGGTACTTAAAAAACAAAGTTACTTCTCGCTCTCAGCATCTGGAATAGTAGGAAGTATTTCTGGTCCCTCCTTAGATCAACCCTACTTTTCACCACGTGTAACACTGAATTTTACAGACATCCCTGAAAAGTGTTTGATTAAGTAAACGAGTGAATCACAGTGGAGTCTCGAGCAGTTAACAGTGTAGATCCATTAAAAAAAAAAAAAATCGCACTGAATAGTAAAAGAAAATCTTCAAGCTAAAAAGAAAAGAGAGAAAAGCCTCCTAAGTGTCCTCACTGATTCTGGGCTGTGTCCCCGGCTGACCAGCCCCCTCCACTTCCTCCGGGCTGGGAGACGTGTCCGTGTGACCTCCACGCCAGGTTCCCGGGACGCCGGCGTGGGGGCCACCCTGCTGGAGCCTCTGAGGGAACCGAGTGGCGCCATCTCCCCTCTAATGGACCCTGGTCCCGGGTGAGCGTCGAGTCTCCCTCTGCTGTGCTCACGTGACCAGGAGACGAGACCCTCGAGCAGGTGACAGCTGATCCCCCCACCGCCCCAGCGCCAGCGAAGTCGCCGGCGCCGGCCACTGTCCGCCCTGGCCTTTCGCTCTCTCTCAGTCAGGAGTTGCGGTTACTGAAGGAAGGGGGGAGGGAGAAATGAAAAACCAGGAGTCTAAAGGCACGAAGTCGAATAGCTGCTCTAGCTGGAGTTTGTAAACAGGACAGGCTGAGTTTCGGGGCCCCGATCTGTGAGAGGGAAAGGCATCGGGGGGCTGCGCCGGGCCCCCGACCCTGGGGGTCCGAGGTGAGCCGCGCACGCACTGAAACACCCACCCTTCAGGAAGCAGTAAGGCAAAGAGTACACTCACTATCCCCCAGTCACAGCGGCGGTGCAGGCGCGCACAGCGTGACTTAGCGACAGCTCGGCCGCGCGGCCGCCTCCTCCCTACGTCATTACACGTTCAGCCCGGTTCCCGTCGACACGGGACCGGCCTTGTACCAGCGCCGAGCGTTGGCAATCGCTCTTTGATAGCAGTTTTTACGCTGCTGCGGAAATTATTCTTGAACTGGAACGAGTCCGCCCTCCGACGTCCCGTCGTTAAACACTGTCATACTTGTGAAGAGCTTCTTCCAACTTCTGCGTCACTTTTTGGAAAAATATTATTTGCTGCTGTAAGAAATGCTGCATCTGTGATTTGAAGTCTCTGACGCGAATCTGATGGAAGTGGTGAATCTCAGCCAGGGTGGCGAAGGAGATGGTGTTGCAGCGGTCCTGGATGCCGTCCGCCTTCTGCACCTCCATCTTCCCCTCCTCCACGTGCCGCCGACTCTCCTTCACTTTGGTAAGAGCCCCTGCGGTGAAAAAAGTTTAATTACAAACTTGGACACAGATCCCAGCGGCATGGCCACAGCAAACGGCCACGGGCAGCGAAAACGCTCGCCTGGGCTACACCGAAGCCCTTTGGAACGGAAAGGGCAGCCAGGCGGCTTAGTTACCAGTTACAGAGGAGGGAACCTGAAGGTTTTGAACTGTCCCGAGAAAGACACAAGAGCCTCTGCACTTCCATGTTAGGAGAAAAGGTGTGACCGTCACATACACACATAGAGATGGCAAAAGGAGGTCTATGGTTGTTTGTATGGAAAATAATACAATAATTAATAATAATACAACAATAAACTTTCGTGACTCACAACTGCAAACCTACTTTTGCCCGCCCTGTGTGTTAATTAAGAGAGTTTTATCTATGAAAACAACATGCCAGAGGACACAAACCCACGTCCTCGGAAAGTCCCCGGAGGGAGGAATCCCTCTCTGAGGCTCCAGGCCTGGCCTGGGAAGCACGGAGCAGGGCTCAGGCCTTGGTCCCGAAGCCAGGCCCTGCGTGAGCGGCTGCCCTCCGCCGGCCACCAAGCCCGTGACTGTCGGCTGCACAGGGTGAGCTGAGCGACGCATGGGCCCGGACCTGACTCCACAGTGCGTCAGGAGACCCGCCCCTGGAGAATGGGGTCCTGTGGAGTAAGAGTTCACCACCTTCCCTTAGGGCTGTGCAGATGAGCGAGTTTGGAGTCTGCCCTAAGGATGACCTGGGAAGGAAGCCAGAGGTGCCACAGCCTCTTGTCAGGAATGTCACCAAAAGCTGTATGCGAGGGAGAAGGGAGGGGACTGTGACCCAGCAGGTGCCACATGGGCAGACCCTCCGCCCAGGCACAGTCACGTGAAGACACAAAGGCTGACAGTTTAGGGGCAGGAAGCAAAGGATGCCCATGGTCCTCAGAAATGAGTGACAATAAAGTTCAGATCACCCAACACTCAACTAAACCAGGGGAGAGAGAAGCGCCCAGGACACCGGGCGGCACCCTGAGGACGGGACACTGAGGGGAAAGGCAGAGGTGGGGGAGCTGTTTAAGAAATATGTTCAGAAATGTTCAGGTTTAGCCAATGAAATACACAAAGGAAAAAGCCCTATTTCTAAATCTCTTCAAACCTCCTATAAAATAATATAGAGCAAACGCAGCATTAAATAAAGCCCTCAGAGGTTAACCAGTGGGTGCTTTTTTTAGACACAACTCAAAGACCCGAGAATGGAAAACCCAAGGACAACAAATACATGCATTTGCATGTGTGTGTGTATATTTTCATTTTTTTCTACATGAAATCTTTTTTATTTTTATTTTTTTAATAAATATATCTTTATTGACTTCAGAGAGAGGAAGGGGGAGGAAGAGAGACAGAAACATCAATGATGAGAGAGTCACTGATCGGCTGCCTCCTGCACGCCCCTGACCGGGAATCGAACTGGGACCGCCTGGATCCTAGGTCGATGCTCAACCACTGTGCCACGCTGGTGGGGCACAATCTTTTTTTTTTTTTTTTAAATCCTCACTAAAGGACATGCTTGGGCAGGTGGGGAGGGAGAAAAACATCAATACGTCGATCGGTTGCCATCTGAAGGTGCCCCAACAGGGGATCAAACCCAAAACCCAGGTATGTGCCTGACCAGGAATCGAACCGGTGGCCTTTCAGTGCATGGGGCGATGCTCAACCGCCTGAGCACACCGGCCACAGCTAACCGCGATCTGCAAGTGAAAAGCAGAGAGAGCCCACTCCCACTTAACCCACGGCCGAGATGGGGTCAGCTCCACAGAGCAGCCACGGTGTTTGCATTAACCTGGTCCAGGCAGACCCCAGATCGACTCTACTGAGAAGCCAGATCTCTGAAAGTTTGGCACTTTTTATACCAGGAAGGCATGAGACAGAGCTAAAGGAAACGTGTTCAAAACAATGACTAAGAATAGGAAATTATGAAATGCAAGTTTAAAATGGTTAGGAAGAAAAGCAGAGAGGGGAGGTGGAGAGGAGTCTCAGGGGAGCTGTTTCATCAGATCCGAAGGGAGGTGCAGGCCCACTGTGCGCACAGGGTGAGCTCCGGGGGGCCGCCCTGTTCTGATTCCAGGGTGTCTGTGGGCGTTGCTACCTGTGTTGGTGACCGTCTGCAAGTGTCACCAGCTCTGGGTTTGGGCTTGGCCTCGGCCTGGCCTCTCGCAGTGGACAATGCCGTCCGGCAGGGAGGGAGGAGCTCCGACACTGCTGGAGCTGGGTGAATGTCAAACTCCACACGCGATCACCACATTCTCAGAACCACGCTCTATGACACAGCTGCAGACGTGCATCTACAAAACCCACTTACAATAAACAAGTCTGACGTTTCCACAGCCTATCACATGGGCACACATTTCGAAACCCTTGGGTCCAGCAGCGAGGACTCAATCTCTCCGAGGCCTGAGGGCCTTTTGCATTAACACCTTTCAGCTTTCTAAGTGGACATACTTAAGGGATCAAAGAGAACCTGACACTCATTTTTCTCTCAAATATAAATTCATTTAGGAAATAGCACAAATATTGTTCTCGTCCAAGCCCCAAGGGTTCTGGGGCAAGACCGTGAACTCATTTAACAAACCTTCCTGGAGGACCTAGCGTGTGGGGAGCACAGGGCTACAGCCAGAGACTCAAACATTTCAGCATCCAAGTCCCACCTCCTGTGAGTTCCTGCGAAGCCACCTCGCACAGCACACTGAGGACAGGCCCACCCCACAACACAAAGTGAGACAGGGCTGTAAGCCAGTAATTCTGCCCAAAAGCTGATCATGTCCCAGGGAAAATGCTCAGAGAACCTGCAGCAGGCAGGGCAGGGTGCCAGGGGCGGGTGGGGGTGCAGAGGGAGCAGGCACATAAAACAGTCAACAGTAGCTGCCAAAACAGCAACAGTGCATGCTGGGCACCTCCCATCCAGGGCCTCTAACCCTGCTGCAACTTTACAACGAGAAAGCTACGAGACCTCTCTGAGCCTCAGATTCACCAGATCACCAAGGAAGAGATGGGATGGGATCCGAGAGTGTAATGGACTTCAAAGCACACACTATAGGTGTTTAGAAAAGAAACTGGAGAGTGAGTGGGAAAAAAGCAGGGTGGGCCCAGGTGAGCAGGGTGCTGGGGGACAAGGCTGGGCAGAGGGGGATCTGCTGCCCCCACACCTGTGCGGGGCTCCCACTCACCCTCTCCCTCACCTTCCCCACAAGGTCCTCACCTCTTATTTGACATGCATTTCAGAGACCTGTGAGTATATAAAAGAAACTCTACAGGTTTTGACATTTCCCTCTGGAATCTTACTGACCTCATTCAACTCACTAATTGTGCCTGTAAAGTGCTTTACTATTTATAAGATGTCTGATTTCCCCATCTTCGTAGTAACACAATTAGGATGCCACAGAACAAAATACTGAAAAAGCAGCACAGAAATCTAAGCCCAAGCTTACACGGAGGGAGGGGCTGGGTCCCGCCATCCCATTGGAAGACGACATAAATGATATAAATTAAGAACTACCACTGACAGTAACATACGACCCCTTTAGGAATGCATGGGCTTGGCTTTCCTGTAGGTGGGCATCCAGGCAAAAAATTATTCTGCAGACTAGAGACGAAGCACAGAACAAACCAGCACGGAGGGTAAGCATGGAAAAGCCAACTCTACCTGAAATTTCGGTTAACTCATTGGCATAATGTACTGGGGTTGCAGGAGCCGGGAGATGGGAGACACAGGACGTGTTTTTAAAACGAGACGTGGTTCCTGTTTTAGGGGCTCAAGTTATTTCTGAGGTGACAAATTTACACGCCTGAAACAATTAAGGACCTACACACAGTTTGATGCGACAATCCTCAAGCTGGAAATTATCTATCTGTACACAGTTCTGCGCTGTGAAATATTTTCATATTTAAAATTTTAAGTATCACAGGAAAGGCACAGATGGCCCAGTTTTCAATCAGGTCTAGCCTCTAAGGAGTGAAAGCCTGAAGGAAACTGCTGGGCAAAGGCAGATGCTACAGACTAGCCCCCCTCACTTCCTGGGTCTTCCACAAATTAAGTAAGTTGCCTGCGGCTACAATGTAACCAGCTGTAGCACAGCAGAACCCCGTCTCTTAGGCATTCTCTCAGCCGCACCGCATTCAAAACCAAGAGGAGTGCACACTTTTTTTCTCTCCATATCACAGAATCCAAAAATAGGCAAAGGTTTTCCAAACCTCTACTTCTTATGTGGCTAGTGGAGGAGGAATCTGTCCCTGCCAGCCCCTCGTGAAAATGCCACATCACGTTCAAGACAGAACAGGGACCCGAGAGAGTAAGGGAGAGAAATTATACAGTAAACTTCAGGGGGAAAAACGGTCACTGTCGGATTAAACAAAAGACCCACAATACTCATGGGGATGGCCAACAGCTTTAAAAGAAAATTAAAAACAAGAGAGATCAGTGGGAAAACATTTCAGAGTGGGGATGTCAAGGACATAACTATGAAGTTGTTTCTTGGGCTAACAGAAAGACATTCAATAGTGGTATCTGGGATAATACATGGACACAATAAGATTTCATTATGAAAACAAAATGTAGGCAAGTATTCAATCCTGAGATTCAATAAGGAAGGACTGACAAACAGAACAGTGTATCTTCCAAAAGGGCAGTAACACATAGTTCAGAAGAAGATACAACTTACAAGAAGGCAACACTTGACAAAATACAGCCTGCCCCCCCCCTTACACAGCAGAAAAAAAATTCTCAAAATGTACTCAGTGTCCAGAAAAAAAGTATTACTGAGAGTGAGGTGATGTTTCAGCCACGCCCACCACGGTGCCACACCCACCACTGGGCTCTGTCCACAGCTGCCTCCAGGCCACCAAGCCCACAGCGTCTCAGCCACGATTCTTCCTGTGAAGGGGCAGGGGGAGGGAACACAGCCTCCTGAAGAGGCTCACAGGCTGACCATGAACCCTCAGCTGAGCTCCAGTTCGTTATTAAGTTAGCTGGGCGAACTGCTAGAATCTCTCCACAGGATAGAAAGTCACTCAGAAACTAGCAACCCTAAGACTTTGTTCCAAAAGCAGGAGCCGAAACCCCAGGCTTTCCTTTTCCTCCAGGCTGACCAGACCCCGCTGGAGGAGGGGGCTGAGGGGAGCTGCTTTCCAGATGTGTTTCTTTTTAAAGAGCTAAAAGGGCCTTACAAGAGTTTGGGGCACAGTTCCCTCTACCTTACAAACAAGAGGCTGAGTGACTTGCCCAAGTCCCACGTGGCAAAGACCTGCTCCCCCCACCCAGCTGCCTGCTGGTGCTCCCATGTCCGATCCCACGCGGGGCCTGTGCCCCACGCTGCTGACAGGGCCCTTCCACACTGAGCAAGGAAGGAAAGCGGACAGTGCACGGACTGGCTTTAGGACTGTTACTAACAAAATCGCCTGGACTCTTGGGGCTCTCAGCCGACTCTGCACTGACAAAACTCTAGCAGGGCTCATTTCTATACTTACCACAAACTGCCCACTCAAAGGAAGACACTCTGCCCCTCCCCCATCACCAAAACCACCCACGTAAGTCGCATCCTAAAGCCCCTGCCCTCTCCTACCATTTCCCCTGGGCCTACCAGGTTCAGAGTGTGCTCCGGCTGGAAGGAGCAAAGCGTGACACACCCACGACCCAGTTCATGATTCGCAGGCACTCAATCTTAGAGGGGTTATGTTATGCACGTTTGCAATAAACACAAAATAATTAAAACTAAAGAATTTAACCACAGGACACAGTTCATTAATATCATAACCTTAAAGGGCTCAGACTCTAAGAAACTCATTTTAAAGATTGATTATGATTCCAGGCCCCATTTTCAAAAGCATCACACTGTTTACACAGCGCGCCGCTAGATTACCTCCATCAGTAACGCCTCTTCCAGCTGTCCCATATCTTTTTGGTTTTTCTAAGATGAGTGGGGTACAGCTCCCTGTCACCTGGCCCATCGCCACAGGTAAGAACCCACCGCCAGACGACCGCACACACCAGCAAGTCCTCTACCTAACCGAGCTGTGCCGCGTCCTGGCTGCACAGAAATCCCTTTCCTGGGAACTTCTGGTCCAGAAAAGTGTATTCCCCAGGCATCCAAACACCGTATGCTCAGGCATTTAATACTCAGCTGAGGAAGTCGCGTGGCCTCCCTTCAGTGTCCCCTCTCTATGCCCCTCGCTTCCACCTGCTCAGGACCCCGAGGGCTGGCCGGCTGCCCCAAACGCTCCCGGCCAACCAGGTCCAGTTTCTGCCCCTGAACGCTGCCTCCCTCTCCTCAAGCAAAGCTCGTATTCCAGTATGTTCTGTCCGTCCCTCCTGAGGCCAATTCTACAAAAGGCCCGGTCACTAGGCAACAGGGATCCAAAAGCTACATTTTCTCCCTTAAACACACACACACACACACACACACACACACACACACACACACACACACAGAGCAAGCACTTGATTGACTTTTGAAACTGTGAACGCGCCAACAGCAGGAACTCGATTTTCTGTCTTCCCCGGGGCCTTGCCCCAGAAAACCAGCGCCCAGTGTGACAGGGACGCAGGCTGAGGAGAAGCGCCGAGACTGGACCGGGCCAGTTTTCCTTCATCCACTGAAGTGTGGGAAGAAAACGCTCCTGTGGTCCGGCCGCCGCCCCACTCTCACCCTTTACCACCGGCCCACGCCCACCGCTGCCGCCCAGGCCCTCCCTCCCCTTCCTTCCTCCCCTCTGGCCTCCACCTACCACTTATTAGTTGTTCCCTCTCTGCTCCAATGTTTACTTTTTGATATTTTTTTGAGGAAAACACCTCAAAAAACAAAGGCCAACATCCACCTACAGAGAGGCAGGGTGGCCGTCCATCCCGGCAGGACAGTCACAGGCGAGCGCCTGCTCCGTGCAGGCCTGTGCCCTGCGCCCGCCACTCTCATTTCTCTCTGACCCGAGGGAGAAGCGTCGCTCCCGCCGCCAGAGGCGGGAAGGGAAGCGTGGGAACCTAAACGAGTTTCCTAAACGTGTCCGGCTGCACGTGGACCCGGGCCTGCCGATCGCACCTGGCCAGGCGGAGACGCCCTCACCGGAGGAGATCTCGGCGCCCACAGATGAGCCCCGGGCAGAGCACAGCGCCGACCCCTCCGAAGCTCATCTCAGGGGTAATCAACGCGCCGACAACCTCCGGGCCCGAGTTCCACTCCTGCCTCGAGTGATGCCATTGGGCTGGGGTGTGGCCCAGCGGTAAACTGAAAGACACAAGTCAGCCAGGGCAGGCGCCTGAGGGGACTACGGTCCCTACAGACAAGAGCTATCAATATGCGAAGATAAAATTCACGTTCAACTCCTAAATATAACAAAGAATTTCTGGGTCACTTTAAAAAGGTCAGAGGATTGGGACAAGGGAAATAAATTGCCAAAACCAACCAACCAAACAAAAACACCGGGTTGCTTGACAATGAAGCACTAATTGTTTAGAGTCCAGGCCTCGGAGCTCGGTCTGGCCTCACGGCCACAGGAAGACGCGGTTTGTTCTGCATAAAAGCCGTGTTAGGTCCCAGTTAAGCTGTCCTGTCGCTTCCTCAGCAGTCGCCGTGCCTACCAGGGCAGGAGGACACCTGGCAAACGGAAGCAGTGGCCCGAGAGCAGCTCATCCTGAACCGGGACGTCTGGCCCACACCCTCACCATCCCTCACGCGGGGGAAGAGGCACGACCGGGCTCGGGGCCGACCCGGGACAACAGGCTGCTCCCTGCTAGGAAAGAGAATTCTGTAAACTGTGTTCTTACTTCACGGGAGGCGGACGTGACAGTGGGAATGCCGACCTGTCCACGGCCAGCACATAAGGCACAGGCTCTAAACCCGAGAACAGGGAGCGGAGAGAGGGCATCGCCCCCTCCCTAAAGCCGCCAAACCCCCAGTCTTTTTATTTTTACTTTTTGGTTAACCCTCACCTGAGGGTATTTTCTCCATTGCTTTTCAGAGAAAGCGGCAGGGAGGGAGGGGGAGAGAAACATCGATGTGAGAGACACACTGACCGGCTGCCTCCCGCACACGCCCCAATCGGGCAGCGAACCCGCAACCCAGGTACGTGCCCGGCCAGGAATTCGAACCCGTGACCCTTTGGTGCTCGGACCGATGCTGAAACCACTGAGCCAGGCCAGCCAGGGCACACCCATAAAATCTTAATAAAATGAGGTAAACAGCCTATCCTTGATGGTCACAGACATACAAAACTTTAAAAAAACCACCTGATTTTATAAAATAAACACATATAATGGTTTAATCCAGAGGACACACCTGAAGCCCAGGCCCGCAGCTCCTACCCTAATGCCGCGATTGTTCATTTCCCGAAACCGGTGCGCAGGCGCCGTCTGAACTAATGAGCAGCGCGGGATGTTCGCGAGCGGCCAGCACCGGGGGTTTAGATGGTTCTGACGCAGAAACATTTGTACGGGAGAGAAGGGTGACCTTTGGAAACCACCTTTAACAGAAGGTAGAACCTGAGTTTCTTTTTTCCAGGAAGATAAAGGGCAACTGGAGCTGAAACAAGGCGAGGAGAAGCCACTAAACAGAGGATCCTGCTCCTCTCCGGGAGGCAGGAGGGGAGCGAGGGGACAGCAGCTCCGAGGAGCAACCGGGAGCCGGGAACTCTCGCCCCGGCAGGAGCGGCCCTGCGAGCCTCTCGGCGCAGTTAGACCTCTCAGAGCACATTCCGGCTCCAAGTCCTTGTCCTGAAGGGTGTCGAGTCCAGTCTTTCACTCTAGAACTGCAGCCCCGGGTCACAAACCACCCCCTAGGCCGCGGTGGCCCTGACGGCTTTCCTCTGTGGGCCCACTGTGCCCACTGTGTGCCTGCTGTGCCCCCGCAGTGGCCATGGGACTGGCACTTCCCGTTGCCCCATGACCTCTAAGCTGTGGGGACAATTCCTACATCAGCTGCCTGAACTCAGGACACCCGACCGTGGGGCTGGCAGGGGCTGGGGCTCCAGTGGCCACGGATCTTCTACAACCTACTAGAGACGAGACGAACCCCTAGAAATACCCGTCTTAGACCAGACATGAAATACAAGCCATAAAACGTGAAAACGTACAGGTACCCATGCTGACACCTGTTGGCGTTTAGTCAAAGACGTCACACTGCAGAGAGCAGGTGGCTTGGGTGACGATCACAAACGTCAATATACTGGGTGGGATAAAAGGCCCAGAAAATGGGACTTCTAGGACTCACCCTTCCCTGCATCTGCTCTCCTTCCTAACCTGCCTATTTCTATTCCTGGCATCGCTACCTTGTCGCCCAAACGTAAAACCTCACAGGTAACTCTAGGCTCCCAAAGGGAGCCGCGTCCTCAAGCCCTGCCCCGCTACCTGGCAGGTGTCTCAAGTTCACCTGCTCTTTCCAAAGCCACCCTCGGGCCCAGTCGCTCTAAGGGCCCCTCCGGCCTGCGCTCAGCCAGGTGGGGGCGCCTCCAAGGGCTCGCAGCTGAGTTCCTGAGGTCCGCCTCCTGGCTAAGCTGGGGACAGCGAGAGTACTCACCGCAAACCTCTGACGAGGCTTCCGTGGATATACTGACCGTGAGACATGGAGCATGGAGCCTGGCACCCAGCAAGCCTCAGAACACGTCAGCTCTTTTTATCACGACTCTGGGCTCGCTTCGGTTTCCGACCTCGAGCGCCTGCCGGCTGCCTACAGAATACACTCAATTCCCACCAGAAAAACTACTTATTGTGGCACAAAGAGCTCCGGTCTCAGGCCAAGGCAGAAAGTGCTCTCACACCCTGGCCTCCCGCATTGCAGTAACCCCGGAAATCGCGAACTTCCCTGGCTCGGGGCTCCCAGGGGCCACGTGGGCACAATGCCTCTTGGGGGAGTTAACTGCTGTACTGGGTTGAAAAGTACCCCCAAATTCACATCCACCTGAACCTGTGACTGTGGCCTTACACTGCACAGTGACATTCCGGTCAGCGAGGGACCACACATGTGACTACGGCGGTCCCTAAGATTATAACGGAGCTGAAAATTCCCATCGCCCAGTGACGTCACAGCTGCCATTCATCCTAGCGCAACACACGGCTCACGTGTGGGATGCTGGTGTAAACAGACCTACTGCGCTGCCCGCCGTATAAAAGTGCAGCAAACAGCCCGGCTGGCGTGGCTCAGCGGTTAAGCATCCACCTAGGATCCAGGCGATCAGGGTTCGATATCCAATCAGGGCACGTGCCCGGGTTGCGGGCTCGATCCCCAGTCGGGGGTGTGCAGGAGGCAGCTGATCAATGACTCTCTCTCATCATTGATGTTTGTCTCTCTCTCCCCCTCTCCTTTCCTCTCTCTGAAATCAATACATATTTTTAAAAAATGAAAGTGCAGCACATACAGTTCTGTACAGCATGTGGTACTTGATATTGGTAAATGACTAGTTTATGATTTACTACTTCTATTGTTATTTTGGAGTGCACTCTTTCTACTTACAGAAACGTTTGCTGTGGAGCAGTTTGCCCTGTTCCTGGGACAGCAGCCTCACACCTCGTGTTTACTGTCTCTTGATGGCATCATTTTCTCTTGTGATTTAATCTCGTGCTGTGCAGAGTTGTAGCCCAGGAACAATAGGCTGGACCACACAGCCTAGGTGTGAAGTGGGCTAGACCGTCTAGGTTTGTGTAAGGGCCCCTGTGATGTTTAGGCAACGACAAAATTGTGTGACGACACATCTCTCAGCGTGTATCCCGTTGCTAAACAGTCCGTGACTATTTGGAAGCGGGGTCTTTGCACATGTAATTAGTTTAGCTGAGGTCACACTGGATTAGGGTGGACCCCAAATCCCACAGAACTAGTGTCCTTAACAGAGGAAGAGAAGACAAAGAGACAGACACACGGGAAGAATGCCAGGGGAAGTGGAGGCAGAGGCTGGAGTCCACAGGCCAAGGAGCAGTGGGATCGCCAGCAACCACAGAGCCAGGAAGAGGCAGGGAATGAGCCCCCTTCCCCTCCGAGCCTTTGGAGGAAGCAGTGCGGCCCTGCAACACCTTCACTCAGACTTGCAGGCTCCAGAGCTGTGAGAGAAAAAAACCTGTTTTTGTAGGCACCCAGTTTGTGATCATTTGTTACAGCAGCCCCAGGAAACTAATACAATATAGCTGATAGTTAAGGCTTAAATTTATTTGCTATGCAAAAGGGTTATTCCATGTCAGATACGAGGAAACCAAGGCTGAGAGAAGAGACGTCCACAGCCTAAGGCTACGCAGCGAGCTGGTGGGAGCTCAGCCCCACGTGGCCACAGGCTCCACGTCCACAGCAGAGCTGTCACCCTGGTCCTGAACGGAATCGACACCATGCGCATCCGCCCAGAACGCTGATGCCCAGCACCTCACAACCACGGCCATGCTACTGCTCCTTACGCTCCAACCACCTAACCTGCTGGACCTCTGAGCCAAGGGTCAGAGAGCAAATATCTGACACTTTGGAAGTCAAAGCAAAATTGAGGATTACAGAAGCACAAAAATGGGATCATTTAATGTAAAAGCCCACTCTGGCCGGTGTGGCTCAGCTGGATGGGCGTCGTCCAGTGCACCGAAAAGGCTGCTGGTTCATCACCTGGCCAGGGCACATGCCTGGGGTTGCTAGCTCAGTCCTCGAATCCATGGTGGGGGGCGTGCAGGAGACAGCAGATCAATGCTTTGCTCTTGCATGGATGTTTTTCTCTCTCTCCCCCCCTTCCTCTCTCTCTAAAAATCAATAAAAATATGTATTTTTTAAAAAATGTAAAAGCCATTCTTAGCTCAAGTGCTGTGAACAAATAGACCCAGTGGGTAGGTGTGGCCCCCAGGCTGCAGTCTGCAGACCCCGCTCCCTTTTCCACGCACACCTATTGGTAGCTCCACAGCCCCTCGCCTGCAGGTCACTTTACACTCCTCCCGTAGGACAGGGCCCCTCTGTCTCCTCCTCCCCACCCCCCCGGATGATTTCATCCCGTCTCCTGTTGCCAGGACCTGTCTCTCCAAGGTGCAGGCCTGGCCATGTCACTACCCCGTCTGATCTCTCATGATGCTCCCTCTATCTCCTCCAGCAGCAGCTGTAAACCCAGTGGAACCTCAAATCGTCCGAGGAGCTTTTGTTTCAAGAAGACTGGTGTCCAGGCCACAGGACCTGTACCTCCCGGGAGGGCAGGTGTGACCACTGCTCAGCACCTCAGTGATGATTACCTGGAGAGGGCCGGGCGACAGGCGGGATGCTCCAGGGGCCAGAACTAGATCTGAGGCTCGCCCGTGCCCGCATGCCAGGTAGGGGAACGGAACAGAACGCAGCAGACTGTCCACCTAAAACCACGAGCCTCACGTCCTGGCAGCCTGTCCCCACCTGGGTTCCACTCAGCGCCCTCCTCTCAGCTGACGGAAACTCCATTCTCACTGCCCGTCAGACAGAAACCGGGCTCCTTCCTGCTGACTTGACCTCTCTTCCTCTCACAGGCCACACGTGGCCCCTTAGGGAAACCTGCTGATTCTACCTTTAAGAACATATAAATATTTATATAGAGATAGAAATAAATGCATCCAGAGCGGGACCCCTCCTTGCCCTCTCTGCTGTCCCCGCCCTGGCTGAGCCTCCAAGCCTCTCGCCGGGATGGCTGGAGGTTTCCCACGTTCCCTACCTCAGGCATTTCGCCCTCGCTGCAGCGACGCAGAGTCCAGCTGGGCACCATCCTTGGCTCAGGGCCCCGCTACGGCTCCCGTATCACTCGGGCCCCGACAATGGCCTAGGAAGCCCCGAGGCTCAGACCTTTTCCGTGACCTCACCTCCTACCCAATCCTCTGGGGTCTGATCACCGGCCTCCTCACTGCCCCCCCCCACCCCCCCACCCCCGCTGTTGCTGGAGCTGCACCCTCCGCATGGAAAGCGCTCCCTGGGACCAATCACAATGACATTTCAACCGAAGAACTGAGTCATCCATTTCAAACACCCCACAGGTAGCCTCGTTTTCACAACGAAAACTCAGGCTGGGCAGGAGTGGACGGCCACAGCTGGAGTCTCCCAAGGCCAGCTGGGGGTGGAAAGGGCATTAAAGCAAGAGATGAACGACCTCGATGTCCACCCCCAGCTTTCAAAGTGAGATGAGTCTGTAAACAGCCTGCTCATTAGACCTCATCTCTGCTTGCCGGGCTCCACCCCCTTGGGGCTATTTTTAGCCCCAGGAGAATGGGAAGCCGACTGGGAAGGGCCCACGTGGCCGGCTGCCTCACCCGGCCTGCCCCTGGGACTCGGCTATCTTTAATTAATGTGGGAGGGACAGGGACCGGCCCAGCCTGTAGCCAAGCGAGCACAATGGTGAAACTCTACCCGGGCTGCTGGGCCACGGCAGGTACCACTCCCGAGGCCGGGGTGATACCACTCCCGAGGCCGGTGGGTACCACTCCGGAGGCCCGGCTGCTTTCCTGAACAGCAGGCTCCATCTGGAGCAGTTACAGAGGGCAATGACCCAGCCACTGAATATTTCATTTGAGAGCTCAGACCACAGGGCCTGTCTGTTTACTTCCCGGTCCCTGCTCCACACCCCGGGCTGCACTTTACCAACAAACCACTTCGACAGGAATTCATAGCTTTTCTCTGGAATGAAGCAATTCCCCCGAAGTCACGCGACCCCCAGCTATCTCGTCCACACTCGGGACCAGAGATAAAACCGACACTTCTCATCAGCCAGCGTTCAGTCTTTTCCTCCTGCGATATCCATCCCCCGCCCCCCTCCCCTGGCCCCAGATAAACCCGCAGCTTGGAATCCGAGACTCTGCCACGAAGACTGAGCTTTATTATATGTTAGAGATTAATCATATCTTTGGAAACAGAACTAAAGAAGCTAAGAAACTGAAAAAAACACATTCTCTGTGGTACCCCAAACTCACCCACATCAGCATTGTAAAAGCGTACTGTGGGCAGGGGTGAAGAGAGTTACAAAGCTGTGACGGACACGTGGGTCCCTCCTCGAAGGGATCAGTGGGCAGAGAATTACAGGGCCTTCTCTTGAGATAAAGCAAAACATGAACAAAATTCAAAAAGATTCGGAATTTCCCCCCCCTGTTCTGCAGACTAGAGCAAGCTGCCTTCTTCCTGCACTCGACCCCATGAACCCAAACAGGTCTGTTTATCAAAGACTCCATTAGCTGATGAAAAAAAATCACAATTCTAGAATTCTCTCTTAGCTAAAGGAACCATATGGCTCTCTTCAATTCTGCAGAAAGTACTTACAATAAGACCGTTATTAAGGGTAAGCAACGGTTTCAGTCCTAAGGATGGTCAGGAAACGCCAGCCCACCCTGTGTGAGTGCACTCAGGTTTTCAGGCCTCGCTCAGGCGGCGCCCCGAGGCCGGTCGTGTTTTCTGAATGGGGTGCGCAGGGCAGGCTGAAAAGCCCAGGGACATCCCCACTCAGCAGACGCATTCCTCGCTGGCTGAGGGCCGGCAGCTCCGGGAAGACGGTCTAGCAGGGACCTGCTTCCCTTGCATTTTTATTACTTAGCCGTGGAAAGGAGGGGCTGCCCTGAGATGACCAACTAAACAGGAAACTGTCTGAGAAGGATGTGGGGAGACTGCTCGCTCGCTGGGGAAGGTAGGGAGGGCTGACAGCGGTCAGGGTCCCGCTCAGCGCTGTCCACAAGCCTTCAGCAGCGAGGGAAAGGTTCCAGCTACATCTCTTCTGTCCAACGTGGTAGCCCCCAGCTATAGAGCACTTGAAGTGTACTTAGTGTAGCTGAGGACCTGACTTGCTAAATTTTATTAAGTTTTAATTAAACCTAAATAGCCACATGTGGCTCACAGACCAGCATGGAGCAGCACTGTCCACAACACAGAGGAGCAGTCTCCTGAGTTACAGAACAGCTCAGAGGTGCTGAATGATCCTACCCTACTCCCCAGGAATTAAGGGGGGAAACCTAACTAACTCTTACTCTTCTTAACTGCACCAGTAATTAAAAAGCACTTTCCAATCATGTCTCTCTCATCCTATCATACGATCAAAACATGTAAAATGCAGCCCCGGCTGGTGTGGCGCAGTGGTCAGAGTGTCAGCCCGCGGGCTGAAGGGTCATGGGTTCCATTCCCAGACAAGGGCACGTATCTGGGTTGCAGGCTTGATCCCCAGACATGTGGGAGGAAATCAATCAAAGTGTTTCTCTCACATCGATGTTCCTCTCTCTCCCCACCCCTTACGCTCTCTCTTGAAAAAAAAGAAAAATTAATGGAAAAAATATCCTCAGTGAGGAGTAATAACAAGAACATGTAAAATGCAGAAGTGGTGAAATGATTTTCTCTTGCTGTTGAACTTAAGAGTTGAAATAACTATTTTGAATTCTTAACTTTCTCCCTACGTTGAAATATAAACTTTGGACCAAATGTTTACAACGAAAATTGTTTAAACTGCTTAAAGATTTTTATCTTTTTGCTGTTCTGTTCTCCTTTGATGTGACTGCACCAGGAGACCTTGGGAGGAAAAACCACCTGTAAACAAAATTCCAAGTGCTCAGACTCAAAAAAGGTTCATTCCAACAGCAACTGCGTGATGAAGGTGGCAGAGGTGGGGGCAGGCGGGGGGAAGGGGGAGGCTGCTCTTTACAACCACAAGTTCTCCAAGCCCGGGACGTGTTCAGGGTGCTTTCCCCGGCTTACGAAGGTCGTCCCACCTGCACACAAGCACCCTTGATCGTCGATGGCTGCGAGCCAATGCTATGGCCTTTTGCCCTGCACACTGCAGCTTTAAATAGTGGTACCTTCTACAGACACGTCCTCTAGGGACAGGAGACCTGTGCATCACACACCAAGGCCACGGCACAGACTACTGAACACCAGCTGCTGTTCTTTCCGAGGTGCCTAGAGATCAGGTTTAGTGCCCCCCAATCTGTTTAAACGACATAAAACAGTACTGGTTTTAACGACAGAAGTTTCTCAAATCCCAAGCCATAGGAGACAAAATAAACCAGCCACATGGCTTAATAGACTCCACAGAGCACTGCTGTAAACGCCACACAGACCTTAGAACAAATACCACACCCTTCCTGATAAATAATTCCAAGGGCAAGGCACTTGGCCGAGTGCGGTCTGAAGGGCAGTGAAACGGGCTGGTCGATCCTAGTCACCTGTGTGGAGGCGGCAGGTGTCGGCACTTGGCTCCACCCTTTCAGCTACTTACCAACAATCTGCATAAGTTCACACCAACATGTAAAAAGCAGCCAGTAGGCGGGAAGGATGGGACACAATGGAATTTAAATGACATCAAGGCTCAAAGAGTCAGTCCCACCCGTACCAGCCAAAATGCCAAAGATTCACAGCAACTTATGCATTTAAAAAAAAAAAGGCGTAGGGACTGTAGAAGTAGTTTCAACATAGGCCCACAGAGATGTGACTGCTCACAGAGCTAATTCAACCTTAGGCTGCCTTCCCAGGACATCAACTGCCAAGGGAGTTACTACACTTGACTAAAACGAGCGCTGCGGGGGTTCTGGGCGCTGCATTTTGAGGGGGCGAGGGCACATCCAAGGTATCTGAAGGCCCTGCACCCCCTTGGTGAGTCAGGAGTCACACACACTTGGAAGGGGAAGGAAGGGAGACTGCTGTCTCCACAGTCTGAAGGGCTGACGCGCTGATGAGGAACAGACATGTCTCGGGTGGTTCCAGGGAACAGAAAGTCAAGAGAGGAACATTTTAGTTCAGTACAGGTAAGAATGTGTCAGAGGCCAGGGCTGTTCATCACTGGGCTTGACCCACCTGGAGGGGCAGCGACACCTTACTACTGAAGGCCAGACCTGAGGACCCAAGGAGGTTTCCACCCTGGAAGGAGGTCAGATAGGAAGGCCCCCCCCACACACTGCACCTCCCTTTCCCCACCCCCACATTCCCCCCAGGACGGCCTCCCTGACTCCCACTCAGGGCACTGCGTCAGCGCAAACTAGTGAGGGATGTCAGGACAGACTCCACCGCTCTCAGTTACTCTATAAAGTAACAACCTGCCGTTTTTAGTGCTCTGACAAAAGTCAGGGACACTACAACTACTAGTAAAACAGGCTCCGGCAGTTTCTGTGTCTCACGGAGATACCGGGGACAATGCCCACAGAGGCAACATTCAGAGTCTACGCGTCTTATGTCGTTTCCCACAACGTTTTCCTAAATACTATACTTAATTTCATCTTAACAGACTCCAGAATCAAAATGACTAAGCTGAAACGGACTTTCTAAAAACCTCCTGAAGTTCTACAACGCTTGCAAGCGAGATGTCTATGCAGGAAGTCCTCGGGCTGGCTGCCGGGAGAACTGACCCGAATTCCTCTGCCCAAGCGGGAGGGGGGGCCTCGGGAGGGATGTGCAGAGTGAGAGCAGAATCACCTGTACTTGCAGGTGTCCCTTCTTGCCCACTATTTCCACGCTTCCTGAAACCCATGGCTAAGTGGATAAGTGGCCACTGCAGTGTCCACACAGATGCCTAACCTCTGAGGCCCTCTTCAAATTGCACCCCAGGCACAGATTACAGACCCCAGGGGGGTAAACGACCCGCTAGTCAAACTCCAAAATGAGGTCCTACAAAGCACTCGTTGGAAAGAAAGGAGAGCATTCCTGGCAAAGTGGTCCCCCGCCTCCTCCCTGCACCCCACCCCACGGCCCACGGCCCGGCTCTACCTTTCTGCACGTGGATGATGTCGGGGAAGTTGGCCAGGTGGCCCTGGTACAGCGCCAGCAGGTCCATGACCGGGTCCAGGTCCTGCCGGGGCTGCTCGGCGAAGAGCTCGCCGATGGCGTCGTAGGCGTCGCCGGTGAAGGCGATGGCCTGGTTGAGGCCGGCCGAGAAGGCCTGCTGGTCCAGCTCGAAGGCCTGGCTGAGGCCGCGCAGGGACTGGCCCACCTTCTGGTACTCCTTCTTGAAGCCCGTCACCTGCTTGCGCGCGAACTCGGTGGCCGTGTGGTTGAGCTGCAGCGCGCTGTCGTCCATCCTCTTGGTGAAGCTGCGGAAGCCGTCGATGCGGCTCTCCACCTCCTGCAGGTCCAGCGCGGCCGCGGGCGGCGTGCTCAGCGTCAGGAAGAAGTTGGCGCCCACCATCTCGTCGCGCTCCGCCTTGCGCTTGCCCTGCTTCCAGGCCTTCTCGTCGGTGCCGCTGGGGCAGGTCAGGAAGTGCTGGAAGACGTCGCACTGCGCCAGCACCGGGTGGCTGGCCATGTGGTTCATCCACCACAGCAGGCCCTTCCTGCGCTTGGAGATGAAGTCCTCCTCGAAGCGCCCCGTCGCCTGCTTCTCGGGCAGGTGCGGCACCGAGATGACCGGGAACTTCTCGGCCAGGCGCGCGTACAGCCAGTCGAAGTGCTTGTAGCGCCGGTGCACCGGCACCTGCGTGTGCGTGGGCACCAGCTTGTAGGAGATGTAGCTCTTCATGCCCTTGAACTTGGTCTGCTTCGTGGGGTCGTCGATGGTGCACTGGAAGGGGTAGGGGTTCTCCTGCCACTCGGGGCCGTAGGGCCCCAGCACCACGCACAGCTTGTCGCCGTCCTTGACGAAGCCCGACGCCTCGCCCAGCACGAAGGCCTCGCCGCCCGACTTGACGAAGGTGGAGAAGCGGTTCAGGTTGCGGCTCACCGTGGCCGAGCTCTTGGCCCCCGACGCCGGGTGCTGCGCGGGCGCCGGGCCGCCGCGGGAGCCCAGCGACAGGTCGGAGCGCGTGGACAGGCGGTAGCGGCCGGGCCCCCCCGCCGACGACGAGCCGTCCAGGTCCGGGTAGGCGCCGCTGCCCAGCGCGCCCGGCTCGTCCGCCACCGTGGAGCTGTCGTCCCACTCGTCGTCCCAGTCGTCGTCGCTGCCCTGGCTGGCCTGGTAGCCGCCGCCGTAGGGCGGCTGGGGCGACGGCTGCAGGGCGCCCCCCGCGTACGGGAGGCCGGCGCCCGGCGGCTGGAAGGAGCCCGGCGGCTGGAAAGAGCCCGGCGGCTGGAAGGAGCTCGGCGGCTGGAAGGAGCCCGGCGGCTGGAAGGCGGCGGGCGGCGGCGCGGGCAGGGGCTCCAGGCCGCCGGGCGGCACGTTGGCGTAGCGCGCGGGGCCGCCGTCGGCCGCGGGGCCGGGCTCCGGCGCGCGGAGCACCTGCACGTAGGAGGCCGGGAAGAGGCCGCGGTCGCCGCGGCTGTTGACGCCCTCGAGCCAGCCCTCGATGTCCTGCTCGCTGCACAGGCTCAGCACCTCGTGCTCCCGCAGCGAGATCTCGCCCGGGTTCTCCGACCTGAAGTCGTACAGCGCCCGCGCGCGCAGCGCCATGGTGGCGGCGGGGCCCGAGCGCGCGGGGCCGCCGAGGGAGCCGCCGAGGGAGCCCGCGGAGGGAGCCCGAGGCCGCGCGCCCCGCTGCGCTGCGCTGCGCTGCGCCCCGCCCGCCGCCCGCTCCGCGCGCCGCCGTCTGCGGGCCGAGCCGCGCCGGGGGGACGGGCCCGCGCCGCCCACGCCCCCAGCCGCGCGCGCCGAGCGCCGAGCGCGGGCCAGGCCGGAGCAAGCGATGTCCGAGCCCCGCCGCCGGCCCGCGCCGCCGCTGCCCCCTGGTGGCCGGTGCGCTGCAGCCGCGCCGCGGGGTCGGGCGGGGGAAGGTCGCGGTGAAGAAGCCGGTGGGCTGAGGATTCTTGAGGCTTTTAAGTTAGGAAACGAACCGTAGAACTAGGTGAGTTAACGCAGGGTTCGCATCCCGGGGAACGCTCCAGTCGGGACCAGGAGCCCGCGTCGGGCTGAAGAGCAGCGCCCGCCGGCTGCGCCCCCTGGAGCCCGCGGGCAGGGCGCGGGGGGCGGCTGCAGAGGCGCAGAGCCCGCAGGGTCACGGGTGTGACGCCGAGCGCGCGGGTCCCCGCTCCTCCCCAGAACGCGCGTCGCGCAGGGAATGACGGCTTGGACTTCCAGGCAGGCCTGGGTTCGAATCCTCCCTGCGTGGCCGTGAGTGGGCCCCTGTCTCCCTGTCTCCCGGAGGGATGCAGTGTAGCCCCTGTTTTACAGCCGAGGGCGACGGAGCAGGCGCATTGATAATAACATACGGCAGTCTAGGGGGTAAACCCAGTTTGGATGTTTGTTGCTGCTGTTGCTGTGATTTGGAAAGCAAGGGTATAATTGGCCCAAAGCCTTTTCTCCTGGTCTTCTCCTGTGAAGTCTGCCTGATTACTCCTTTGAAGGCGCCTCTCACTGGGACTCGGCATTCACGTGTCATTAACTTCAGCCTGTCTTCTGACCCTTTTCTAAAAGCCAAGCTGGGAAACAGGCCAGAGGATCTACAGCGTTTGTAATGGCCGTGGTATTCCAAGCATCCTGCACAAAACCACCCGCCCATAGGCCAGAACTGCTCCCACGGTGTTTGTTTATAACGCAAAACCTTAATTCAGTTCGTGAGCAAATGCTAAATGACAGCATTTTCAGCTGAAAAATCTGGGTTGGGACTCTTCTCACAGCAAGCAGCGGAGGTCACTGGATTCCAATGTCAATGACGTATGTGGTCAGAAACATGGGGTCAACACGTACTAAACGTCTAGAATGCAATGTACTTTACTTATTAACTCAGGGGAAGCTAAGATAAATGCATTTATTTTCACTCTTACTGCTCACCTGGTAGTTACTTCTTAGGTTAAAGAGTTAAAGTAACGTCAAATGGGCAGTGTGTCAGGCTTTGAAACGGGGAGACTACCAACCTATTTCAGGGGTGAGTGCTCCAGGAGTTTGAGGCTCAGCATTCCCAGAGGGGTGGGCAGCTCCGGAGAAGCAGGAGTTGAACTAGTAGGTGTCAGGTTCTTTGCAGCCTCAGTGACAGGCCAGTGGTCAGCTCTGCAGTCTGGTGGGAGGCCTGGCAATGGGCTGCGTAAAGGACAGGCTATTGGAGGTGTCTGGCCTTATGGCACCAAGTGGCAGGAAAAACCTCACCCCGGTAGGGTCTTGGATATCTATACAATGTATTCACGTATTAGAAACTCACAACTTCACTCAGGGAAGTAGATACAGTAACATATTTTTAAAAGATTTCTCTAGAAAATGGAGCATATTATTCATGATTTAGTTTACACGGTCATCATTATAATGCTCAACTATTTCTATTTGTTGTGCTTTTGTGAATTTGTAGTGTCTTTAGGGGACACTAAATGCCCCAAACAACAGTATCTCACACTTCTTCCCGTCGCCTGGCAGGCAGTCGGTGGCCTGGCCTCTCCAGTCCTCTCTTCCTCTAGAGAGAAGCCACAGTGGTTTCTTTGCTATTTCTGGAACAAGCCAAACACATTTGGGCTGTGTCGTGGATTTTTCTTAATAAACTTTTTTCTTTAAGGGAAGTTTTAGGGTCACAGAAAAATTGAGACGAAGGTACAGAGATTTTTCATATACACCTGCTCCCACACGTGCACAGCCTCCTCCGCTATCAGCACCCCCCACCAGAGTGGCACCTCTGTTATCACCGATGAACCTACATCGACACACCATTGTTATCCAAAGTCCAGAGTTTACAGCAGGGCTCACTCTCGGTGCCGTACATTCTGTGGGTTTGGACTAATATATAATGACAAGTGTCCATCACTAGAGTTTCACACAGAGCACTGTCACTTCCCTAAAACTCCTCTGTGCTCTTCCTGTTCATCCCTCCCCGCCCCCAACCCCTGGCAGCCACTGAACTTTTTACTGTCTCCATAGTTTTGCCTTTTCCAGAATGTCACATAGTTTGAAACCTACAGGCTGTAGCCCTTTCAGATTGGCTTCTTTCACTTAGGCATATGCTTTTAAGCTTCCTCCATGTATTTTCATAGCTTTTTAGCTCATTACTATTCAGCACTGAAGAATACTCCATTTCCTGGAAACGCCACAGTTTATCCACTTACCCACTGATGGATCTCTTGGTTGCTTCCAGGTTTGGGTGGTTATGAATACAACTGCTATAAGCATCTGTGTGCAGGTTTTTGTGTGGACATAATTTTTCAATTCTTTTGAATAAGTATCAAGGAGTGCAATTACTGGGTTATGTAGTAAGAATATGTTTAGTTTTGCAACCAGCTGTCAACTGTCTGCCAAAGTGACTACGCCACTTTGCATTCCCACCAACAAGGAATGAGAGTTCCTGTTGCTCCACATCCTCGCCAGCACTTGGTGTTGTCAGTGTTCCAGATTTAGGCCAAGTGTGTAGTGGTACCTTGCTGTTGTTTTGACTTGCATTTCCCTGATAGCACATGATGGGGAGCATCTTTTCATGTGCTTATTTACCATCTGTGTATCTTCTGTGCTGAGGTGTCTGTTAAGGTCTTTGGCTCATTTTTAAATTGGATTGTTTGTTTTTTTACTAACTTTTAAGATATTTTTTGTATATTTTGGACAACGGTCCTTTACCAGCTGTGTCATTTGCAAGTATTACTCCCAGTCTGTGTCTTCTCATTCTCTTGATGTTGTCTTTCACAGAGCAGAAGTTTTAATTTTAACAATAGTTCCAGGTTATCAATTAGTTCTTTCATGGGTAATGACTTGGAGTTCTATCTAAAAAGTCACTGCCCGAGGTCATGTAGGTTTTCTCCTGTGTTTTTTCCTGGGAGTGTTACAGTTTTGCATTTTACATTTAGGTGTCTGATCCACTTCAAGTTAATTTTGTGGAGGGTTAAGGTCTGTGTCTAGATTTTATTTTTTGCATGGCCAGTGTTGCAGTACCATTTGGCAAGAAGACTTCTTTGTCAAAGACCAGTTGACTATATTTATGGAAAGCCATTTCCAGGCTCTCTGTTCCCCTCCATTGACCCACCTGTCTGTTCTCCCACCAGTGACACCACACTGTCATGATGACTGCAGCTTTAGGTTGGGGCTTGAAGTTGAGTGGTGTCTGTCCTCTAACTTTGTTTTTCTCCTTCAACATTGTGTTAGCTATTCTGGGTCTTTGCCTCTCCATATAAACTTCGGAATCAGTTTGTCAATATCTACAAAATAACTCGCTGGGATTTTTACTGGGATTGCTTTGAATCTGTAGATCAAGTCGGGAAGCGCCTTGACAGTGTTGAGTCTTCCTATCTATGAACAGGAACTAACATGGGCTTGCAGGGGTCCTGCGTCTCACATCGGCCCTGCAGCAGGGAGGCCCGCTGCCCGAGGCCCACCGCGCCCTAGGGGCTGAAAACCTCAAGGGGGGCCCGGCTTCCCGGAGACGCTGGGCGGGGGCCCTGGGCGGGGAGGGCTGCGCTGGCCTCTATTCACTGACGTCTAAGAACAGACATTGTATTTTTCAAATGGGTTACGGTGTGTTTTCTGGCCCAGAATGTGGTTGGTTTTGGTGACTGTTCCACGGGAGCTTGAGAAGACCGTGTGTCCTGCTGTTGACTCAGGTGGTCTACGCATGTCGCTGGTAGGCAGTGAACTGAAGGTGAGGCTGAGCTCAGCTGTGCCTTAGCTGGTTTTCTGCCTGCTGACCTGCCCATTTCCGAGAGAGACAGTGGACCCATCGGTTCCTCTCCGCCGTCCTAGCGGCTTCTGGCTCATATTCTGACCGTGTCGTCTGAGCGCACGTCTGTCTTCTGGGAGAACTGAGCCCTTATCGCTATGTAATGTCTGCCTTTATCCCCATAGCGTTACTCTGAAATGAGCTCTTCCTGAAGTCAATTTATATTCAAAGCCTGTAGCAGCGTGAGGTAGGTGTGGAGGAGGGAAGCGGTTTACAATCTGAGACGAGGTCTCAGTCATTCAGGGAGCCCGTGCCCCCGGACAGGGAAGGTTGCCCCTGCCTCTCCAGCCTCCCCCGCCCCTTGGGTCAGACAGGATGGCTGGACTGGGCCGGGGCAGCTGCTTTTCTCCCCCCAGGTCGGTCAGGCTCTGCTGAAACTCCAGCAGCTTAGTCTCTAGTTAAATAGCTTCTCCTGAGGGCAGACCTGTTACGGAGAGAGTGGCTCCTCTCCCCGCCCCCTGCCCGAAGCAGAGGGGATTTTTCTGATCATTGTGAAAACCTGTAAGATCCGAGGAGTAAACTCGTGAACACGTGGGATCTCCTGGAGTTTCTAACTCTCAGAGCTGTGCCCCGAGCTTCCAGCAGGTTGCCTGTCACGGGATTTCCTACCCGCACGGGTTCCCACGGAAGTGTCCGCTCCGGTAAGCTGTGATTTTCTACATTCACCCGTCCACCTCGCCAATTTCGGTCTGGTTGTTTGCTCTGTGACCTCACTTCTCTTATGGATCTAAAAGTTGATTTTTCAGCTTCTTCAGCTTTTTACTTGTTAGTATGAGGGAGGGGGTGTGTGAAAAAATTTTCCTCCCACCTTCTAAGTTCTTCTAGCTGGGCTAATTATCAAATTAACATGAGACAGATTAACAGGAAAACATCCAAAATTTATTACGGATGTACATGTGAGGATCCCATAAGAATATGGGGCCTGAGCCGGGCCTGCGTGGCTCAGCTGGCTGAGCACGTCCCAGGCACCAGGAGGTCCAAGGTTCGATTCCCATCAGGGCACATGTCTGGTTACAGCTCGACCCCAACCCCCAGTAAGGGGTGTGCAGGAGGCAGCCAACGGGTGTTTCTATCTCTCCCAGTCCCTTCCTCTCTCTAAAATCAATAGAAACATTAAAAAAGAAAGGCATAGAATATCAGGCCCGAAGCTGCGTTGGGCAGTTGAGGTTTATTTGCCATTTTGGACTAAAAGGAGAGGCAGGGGCTGGGATTCCAAAGGGAAGGCAGGTAATTCACAGGTCCATGTGAAAGGGCAAACGTGTGGTTGAATTCTGGCTGAGACGGGGAAGTAACACGGGCTTTGCTAGGTCTCTCCTGGCTGCTGGATCTAGTTTAGATCATGATGCTATGACCATGCTCCCTTCGTCTGAGCAGGTTTTTCCATTTGAATCCTTTTAGACAGGTAAGGGGAGGGCCAAAGGTCCTTTCTGAGTCTTTTGTTTCTTAATAACTTGCTTAAAAGGAATATCCCAAAAGGCATATTTTGGGTGTGGCAAAACTTTGGTCCCCTCATCAGAATGGAGTGGCAACTTCCAGGCTTCCTGTGCGACAAACCAGAACCCAGAACTTCCTGAGGTTCTTGCCTTTGTTATTTCCTCTGCCTGGAACCCTGATCCCCGACAGACCCGCCATGCCCTGCCTTCCCGTCATTCAGAATCTGCGCGGTTCCCCCATCCCCCCTTCCCTCTCCCTCCGTGGAGAGCCCGGAGGTGAGGTGGAGAGAACCTGGGTCCCTGAGTGACTCACTCCCTCCCCCCGGAGGGTGGAGAACCCTGAGGAGCAGGACCTGAGACTGACGCCCTTCGTCACCGGGTGCGGGTGTCCTAAGGGAAGCAGCCAGTCCCACGTCCCCTCAACGTGCTTAATTAAGCTCATTGCCAAATGTCCTGGCCTCGTAAATCAGAATCACAATGAGCTACCACCTCACACCTGTTGGAACAGCTGTTTTCAATAAGACAGGGACCCACAAGTGCTGGAGAGGTTGTGGAGAAAAGGGAGCCCTCGTTCACTGCTGGTGGGAATGTAAACTGGTGCAGCCTCTGTAGAAAAGCCCGGGGGTTCCTCAAAAAATTAAGAATAGAGCTACTGTACGACCCAGCAACCCCTCTCCTGAGTATCTACCTGAAAAATCTGAAAACACTTATTTGTAAAGATACATGTACCCCTGTGTTCACTGCAGCACTCACAGTGGCCAAGACGTGGAAGAACCTGTGTCCCTAGATAGATGCTTCGATAAAGATGCGGGACATGCCCAGTGGGACACTCTCAGCCACAGTGTGAAATACTGCCATTTGCGCCAACATGGATGGGTCTTTAGAATATCGTGCTAAGTGAAAGAAGTCCGTGACTGAGTGTGTGGAAAGGGTTTAGCGCATCCCGGCAGGTGGGTCGCGGGTGTTTGCAGCAGTGGGCAGTGAGGGACTGTGCCACCTGTTTCTCCGCGTAGCTTGGCTATGTCACGATGTAGTCACCAAACAGGGATAAGCTTTTCTACGTTTCACCAGTAAAGAGGTGAGCCAGGCGGGCTGCGTGAGTTCACGGAGAAGTGAGAGCCACTGAAAAGTCGGAGAAAGGGGGCCTTGGGGACGGGTCCAGGGAGTTTTCCAGGAAGAGCTGCCGCCACCCGGTGCTCCCCTCATCACCGTCTCCTGAGCACCCTTAGAGCTTAGGAGAAAGTTCTTGCCTGAGGTAAGGGGAGGGCCTGCTCCAGGGAGAGCCTGCTGGGTCCTGTCTCTTGAGGCTTTTAGTTCTCTCTTGCAAGAGGGAATCTTAAGGGAGGTCTCAGGGGAGCGTTTCAGCAGAATATTCATGCATTTTTCCAGGTGTGTTGATGTCCAAAAATGAGCACACGGGGGACCAGGCCTGTTTGTCTCGGCCTGTATCTTGTATTTTTGGTTTTAATTGTTTGGTTTGTTGTTGTTACTTATTCGCCCGACGTCATCTGTCCTTGGGTCTGGCTGGCACAGATGGCACTACCTGGGTCTCTTATCTGCCTCCCAGCCCGGGTGATGTAAGCTATTTGCTTTCTGGCTGGAGAGGAGAGGTGTAAATCACTTGTACTCAGGTGTTGTGGGTCAGGGCAGACAGGGCCTTGCGATTTACTAGCCGGCTGTAAGTTGCTTGACTTCTTTGGCCCTATTTGTCTAACCATCTGTCTCAGTTTCCCTTTTCCCACTTGTCAAAAATTCTCCTAACATCTAACTATCCTGCCTCAGGACCATCCACAGTCTACCCCATCCTTCAAGAGCCAGTGAGGTTCCACCTCCAGAAACTCGCATTGCTCCAGCCTACACCAAACTTTCATTTCTGGAAACATTCGTGTGTTGGGTCCACACCATACAAGTGAGCAGTGGGTGGTTTGGGAGGGTCAGTATGTTCTGTTGCAGTCTGTGGGGTCCCCTCAATAAATATTTGTTTGCTTCTCAGGCTGAGTTCTAGCCAGTGGAGAATTATACCCAGTGGTCGGCAGGTGGGAGCCCAGTTACCACCTTTATTCTTGACCACACTGAATTGTGCGATGTACTATAGAGTGGGGATCCAGTTGGCCTATAACTGCATTGGAAGGATTGTCCCCAGAGTCACTCTACTCAAAGTGAGTCTCTGCTTCTGGGGGGGGGGGGGGGGGGCGGCAAGAATAGACAGGAGAAACCAGGGGCATGTTTAAGGGAAAGCCCTCCTCCTAAAAACCAACAGTGGGGTAACGGCCCCCCACCCTTAGCAAGATCTTCCCATGTGGACCATAAACTCCCTGCGGGCAGGACCTCTGTCTTAAGCCTCTGTGATACTGAGGATGGGCACATACCAGCTGCTCGTTAATGACTTTTCCGGGCTCTGTTCTAACCACTGTCCATGTATGAGCTTAATCAGTCCTTGTCACAGACCAGTGAGGCAGCTGGTATTAATGCTCATGTTTTACAGATGAGGCATAGAGCTCACGTGGTCAGTAAATGGTGAGGCTGGGGTTTGAACCCAGTCTATCGACTATGACTACTGCTCTGGTTGAATTTGAAGGACAATAGTATAGGTAAAAATGGAGACTTTTGAGAGTTCAGGAGCTAGATGTTAATGTCAAGTTCAGGGAAGTTCTGTAAATGACAACAAATGCTTAGAGAAAAGCACTAGAGAAGATTTTACAGCTCATTTCCTCTTTTCTAAATAAGAAGTCCTGTGAAATAATCAGCTATGTGCTGCCATGTGAACCCGGAAAGAGGTCTGTCAGTTCATCCCACTGAACTATGAAATCGGTCCCTTATTTACCACTTAGTCACGAGTGCAACAATGAGTCACAGCGGCTCACATCTGATTAAAAAGGAAAACAGTTTCTGGCTCGGATCCTTTGGTTGCTCATATGATTGCACTGCAATTTGCTTTATAATAGATAAGGAAGTTTTCCTTTATTTCGTGGTTGTACAAGATGCTGTGAAAGTTAAAATCCTGTCCAAATATTATGTTTCATCCCTGTAGCTTTGCATTGCATTTCTGTGATCGATTTCAGTCTGAATCCTGTTTAAAAAAGGCTTTCAGGTGTTTTGCCTGTTTACCACTAGAGGGCACTCGCTAGTCTTTTATCAAAAGCCCTGTGTGCTACTTTGTTTCCTATGTGCTACTTTGTTTCCTATGTGCTTAGAGCGGGGATTTCCAACTCTTTTTATCTCATGCACATAAACTAATTACTAAAATTCTGCAGCACAACAAAAATATCTTCTATTTTTTTGCCAACCTGACAAAAAAATATGTATGATTCATTCACACCAGACGGCTATTGTGTTGGCTGTTGTCATTTTTTTATTTGATAATCTAAGGGAAAAGAAGTCAGTGCCCCTGACTAAATTGGCAAGTGTTGCATGTTTCAAAAATTCTTTTGGCACCCCGGTTGCAAATGCTGTGTTAGAGAGGAGGCCCGCAGGCTGCCACATTCTGTCTGGATTTATTGTGGTGAAGTCATCTCACGTAGAAACAAACTTCAAATCAAGCTGCTGATGTACCCCATTCGATGGTGGCAACTATTAATTCAGGGCCACGTTCTGTGCCCAGTGCTTTGGATGTGTTACCTCTGAATCCCACAACACCCTCATTTTACAGACGAGGAAACCGAAGCTCAGGAAAGGCACCTAACGTCCCCAAGGTCACAGCGTTGCTCCACAGCGTGGACCCAGGTCAGAAGCAGTGAATGAAAGAGGAAAACTTCCCATGATGCCCCAGCTGACTTCCTGAACCGAGAGAGGCCCTCGGGAGCTTATTCCACCTAGAAGAGCATTTGGCCAGTCAGCTGGTGCGGGAGGCCGGAAGGAGTTGGAGATAAGATAAAAGCAGCAAGTTCCAAATGTCCTTTACAGCTAAACAGAGTCTAACAGATCAGGGACCTAGGTATACTGGGCACTTTGTTTCAATTCCACTTAGTCTGGTTTGCATACCCTGTTCCCTCGAATGCAGTAAGTGTGATCATTTAAGGGGCCAGATACCACAAGACAGTTTGTTTCATAAAGGAACTGAGCTTCTGCCTTTGACGGTGGGTGGCCTTCACCCACTACTCTCTCTTCGGTGATGGTGATGGAGGTGCACATGCCTAGGAAAGCAGCCATTCTTACATGCACGTGCCTGTGAGTCTTGATAGAGTGTTTCTGGTATGAAACTGCTATAATAACTCCCATCTTTCCACAAACCTGGCTGCATTTGGTGGTGACATGCATCGAATTTATTGCACATGCTAATTAATGACGCCTTTGAAATGGATCAGGCACATGTTTGATGCCATTGGTGTTCATGAATATCAGCTCCAGCACTGTCCCGAGTCTGAGCCGTTCACTAAGATCATGAAGAGCTTACAGTTATTCATCAAACGCCCTTGTTTCCACCCTCGGTGTTGTTTAATACGCTGCTTATATTATGTTCATATGAGGAGACAAAACATGAAATTTCAGTTCTGACTGTACCAATGACATGTAGGAAAGGCATCCAGGTTCCCCCTGCCGAAGCACATCCTGCCCCGAGACAGAGCTGCCCAGACCTTCGCCTTCGAGGGTGTGAGGAGAACATGCCCTCTGTGGGGCGGGTGCCGCCTGCGGGACGACTGTCATGCTTTGTTCTGTAACTGCAGCCAACGGAGCCATTTCTTTAAGTCTGTGAAATAAAAGGTCACACGGCTAAAAGATCAGGGTGGGGGGACATGGAAGCTTGGAAACGGTATATATTCCACACATATTCCAGACACACATTGGGTTAAACATCAGGCACTTTCAATCTGGAAATGTCCGCAAGCAGGATCAGGGTTTAATCGCCCTCCCCGCTGGGATCGGGCACCAGCTGTCGTTCCCCGGTGGCCCTGTCCATTTAGACTTGGTTTTTAATTACCACTTTATTCTTTTGGTAAATAACCTAGTTAATTCCATTAACTAAAAGCCTCTGAAGGGGGGGCCACAGAATCCAAATACCTTTTAAATCAGCCCATAGGGGGACAAGCTGCTGTTCAGAGCAGCTCTGTCACGGTATCGGCGCTCGAGGCCGACCCGGCGTCCGGAGACAGGCCGGCTGTGGTCTGTTTTGGTTGCTGACTTTCTGAGGCCTCCGGCCTGTCCCCTGGGCCCGAGGGGAGTTGTTCTTTATCCAGGGCAACAGCAGCTGAGTTAGATAGGAGTGAGGTCCAAATCGCAGCGGGTCAGACGACGCGAACTTCTCCCGAGGAGACAAGCATGCACACTAGCTCAGTGATCCTGGGGAAGCTGACACAGACTTTTAAAGCCTTGAACCCACTGTCACACGTGGAATATGAATAAGTGAGTATAATCTTTAATTATGTTCATTACCTTGAGATGATTGAAGATTCGCATGCAGTTGTACAAATTAGAGGTCTCCTGTACCTTTCCCCCCCAAAAATGTCACAAGGATGACACCCTGGGCAGATAAAACCTTATGGATACAGAAAACCAGTTAAAAGCATCTGGGATCCTCGCTTGAGAGAGTAGAATATAAATAGACGCAGGGCACTGTGCATGCCTGGTGAGCAGTGGGGGGGGGGGAGACTTGTTTAAATGTATCTTTCTACATGTGCTACATTTCTTTCAGACTGTCCCTTCTGGAAGGAAGACTACACCTCTTTCCTGTTGTTTATATAAAATGTAACATTGTATAATGTTTGAAGAAAATAAGAACGGGAATAAATCAGTTTAAAATAATCACTTGTCTGGAAGTCATTTTCCCTTATCCCTCCACCAGGGCGATGCTATCGGCTGGAAAATTTCCAGGTCAGCCTATATTTAGTCTGGCTCCTTGGGAGAGCTGTAATTTTGTTGAGTCCTGGTTTAACACACATCCGTGAAGTGTCTGAATGAGCAGAGTTCCATCTGAAATTCCATGCGGCAACCGTCCTGCTTCCAGAGTCCTGCTTCTGTGCGTTGCGCTGGCTCAGCGGCGTGGGACGTTTAGCATCCCCGGTTCCTGGGTGCTGAATGCTGGGGCCGCCCAGGGAGAGTGAAAACACCTGGTTAAGACCCTTTTCAACTTGTCCCATCATAATCATCACAGGGGTACCACCCAAATACAGATGTAAGGGCTCCCCACCCCCACCAGAATCTCTGTTGGGCACCTGGAAATTTGTACATCTAACAAGAGCCCCAGCTGATTCTTACAACCAGACAAACAATGAGGGGGTTAGGCCTAGGAAACGGCAGAAAACCTTACCCCCAACTGCTGGGGGGACGAAAGGAAGAAAGTGTTAGGATGCGGGAGCCAACGTGAGTGGGCATCCTGGAGGAGTGGCGCCCTCTCTGGAGCCCCGGCCAGGTGGGGATGCCCCTGCCAGAGCCTGTCTGGTCGGCGGTGGGGAAAGGACCACCCTAACCCCACCAGCCCTCTGCAGTCTCTGGCCTGTGGTCCGCGGCTCCACTGGCTGAACCCAATTAGAAAGTGGAATAATGTGTCCATAGGGGTCAGCTGGCCGGGCTCAGGGTGAGGCGCAGAAGGGCAGAGAAGGTCTGGGCAGGCAGGAGGCAGAAAGGAAACAATCACCAGGACCACTGGGTTAGCAAACTGCAGGCAAATAAAATCCTAATTTTGTTAAAGTGATACAGTGCTTATGTACAAGGGGAACTAAAGTAGGCATTTGGAGTAGCAACCTTGTGTTAGTAGAAGAAGTGGTTTATATTTTCTTAGTGTTTGGTATATTTTCCAAATTAAAAAAAAAATGGCTGTGTATTACTTTAACTTGGAAACAAATAAATGCTAATTGGATGGTGCATTTATTTTAATTTTAAAATCCTCACCCGAGGATATTTTTTCCATTGCTTTTCATAGAGAGTAGAAGGGAGAGAGAAAGAAACATCACTTCTTTAAATTAAATATTTAAATATTTAAGCAATATTTAAAGCTAAGGGTTAAGCAGAGAGCAGGTGCCTATGGTTTGCTATCAATTGGTTGCCTCCCACATAAGCCCTGATCTAGGCCAGGGATCGAGCCTGCAACCAAGGTATGTGTCCTTGGCTGGAATCAAACCCAGGACCTCAGTCTGAGGGCTGATGCTTTAACCACTGAGCCAAATTGGGTAGGTATCAGTGGCTCCTCATGGCAAGAATGTCATTTCCTGGACTTCCTCAGAAGTAGGATCTTGTCTAGACTAAGATCAAGGCCAGCGGAGAGGCGCTATTTGTTTGTTTTCACACTATTCTGCCAGTCGATGGGAAAGAGCCATCTAAAGCGGGTATTTCAGTTCCAGTCACCCAGCAGACGGAATCTCATCGGTTACTATGGGTCTTCTATGTAGCAAAGCTGCTACTGTAACAAAACGGCTTCCTAGGGTTGGACGCTCAAACCTCAAACCTCAGCACAGAGGCAACAACCTCCTCGAAACAGTAGCGTCCAAGTCCTTTCTGTCTAATCAGACTGTAAACAAGCATCTCTCGTTACATTGTTTCAACACTACTTGTGGAGCTGTTTCGTTTCTTTTTCTGCTACTGTGTCTGCACCGGGGAGCGGGGTGGTGGTGTCAGCAGCCGCTTCTGTCCCCGGCCCCACGCGCCTCCCCTTTCTATTCTCAGCGCTGTCCTCAGGCTCACGGCGGTGCTGGTGCAATATTTAGTGTGTGCAGAATGAGACGGCAGATCTTAGGAATGGCGCCGGCCAGCTGTCCAGGACAGCGTTCCTAAGGCAAATCCTTAGCCCCCACCCAAGCCTGGCATTGCCTTGGGCTGGGGCAGCAGTCGGGAGAGAAGCACCCCAGACCCACTGGCTGCATAAACGCGCCTTGTGAACCCGGCCTGGGAGCCTCAGGCCACGGGGCTATCTAAAGCTAAGGGTTAAGCACAGAGCAGGTGCCTACGGTTTGCTATCTTCTGAAATCTAGAACCTTCAGTAGCATCTAAAGAGCCTAGAATAAAACCGTTTAACTTCGGTAACTGTGCTTTTCAAAGTGGTTTCCTAGACTTAATGTTAACTTACAAGAGTATAAGTTACATCTTATTAATAGTTCATAAATATCCACAGGACACGTGCTGCTTTAAAAAAACAACAACCAACAACTGCAGATAACTTTCAGTTTAAAAAAAGAACAAGGTACGTATTTGGAACTGTTAAAAATAAGATATGTTGAATGCCACATGAGCGTAAGGCAGAAACAGCTGTGGTCAATCAGAAATATTCCAGACCCAGGTTCCAGGTCCTGTGTTTTAGCCTCAGACTCTGTATTTACAAAGCTCCACTGTCATTAAAACACACTGAGAGGAAAAGCTGGCAGGTGAGGGGATCGCATGGGCGCCACACACAGTTTCCATGAACAGGAAACGTTCCTTACGTTGGCTGGTTCTTCGCGCCAGCTGCTGCGGAGGCAGCCTCCCGGCCTTGCTGGAGAAGTGAAACAATCCCGAGTTCTCTCCGGTCCCAAACTCGTCTCCCAAACCCTCAGTGTCTCAGGTGTGAGAAGAGCATCGCTTTGAGCTGGGAACAGAGTTAACAAGCATCCTCTCTGAGCAAGACAACAGACAAACTCAACTACCAGGAGCACGTCTACGTTTTCAATCTTCATAAAAACCACTTCACACGTGGGTCCCGCACACGCTCCTGGGGCACCTTCGCCGGCCGCGCTGGGATCTCCCCGGTTGCCTGTGACCAGAAGCCCGGGAGGCGGGGCGGGACCTCACTGAGTCCCCGCCGGACGCCTGGCCTCCACCACCAGGATGCCGTCGTGGCAGAGGGCGGCCGTCAGGTCCCGGGTCTCCAGGCCCTCGGGCAGCCTGTACTGGCGCGTGAAGCTCCTGGACACGAAGCCGTGCTCGTCCATCCGGGGGCCGTGCTGGGCCTTGATCAGCAGCCAGCCCTCGAAGGTCTGTATGAGGATGTCCTCGGGCAGGAACTGGACCACGTCCAGCAGGACCTGGAAGCACGCCCGGCCTTCCCCGGGCGGCCCGTCGGGCGCCCTGGCTCGCCCCAGGTCCACGGTGGTCGGCCCGGGCAGTGCGTACAGAGCGTGGTCCAGCCGGCAGTCCTCCAGCCCCCGGGCCTCAAACTGCTCCTGGTAGCGCACGGGCGTGTCTATGAGGTGCCTCAGGATGATCTGCGCCATCGTGGGGGCCGTGTCCCCTCGCCGTCCAGCCGGCAGCTGCCCTCTAGACGGACTGCCGGCGGAGCAGCTATTGGCTTACCGCCCCCCGGCAGACGCAGCCAGTCCGCGAGGCCCAAACACCCACGCGCTCCCTCTCCTCCCCGCGCGCTGACAATGGAGGGCTATTTATAGGGCCTGCTTGGGGACTTGCTCCAGCTGCCGGGCGGGGTGCCCCACAGTCTCAGTCTCCTTGCAAGCGTGTCTGCCCAGCTGATCTTGGGAGAGCGGGGGACTCAGAATCGGAAGCAGCCTTTGAAAAATGTAGGTACAGTGTCCTCGTGACCGACAGTGGGCTGAGGAACCGACTCCTCCGAACGGCCCGGAGAGGTGGCTGCCTTCCAGCGGGAGCCGAGGCCACACGGAGCCTGGTCGCCAGCACAGCCGCCGGAGGCGTCCCCCCGACACCGGTGCACGATTAAGATGTGTACACACATTCAAATACGGGACAACCCTCTGTCCCGTATCTTTTCTTCGGTCCCCTCTTTAATCTCTTGTCCCTGAGGGGCGTCTGAGCCGCGTCGTCTGGGTTTATTCCATTTGGCTCCTTGGAAGTGGCATCGGAGGCGGGAGCCCTGGAAGGGTGGACCCCCAGGGTCGGAGGGGCACAGAGCGGGGCACCGTAGCCATGAAAACAGAGCCACCGGGGAGAGGAAAGCGTGAAAGCCCCGAAGTCCAGGATGCGCCTAGTCCGGCTCCGCTGTTGAATTAGCAGCAGCAAATGGCAGTTTCTCGGCTGTCACCTCCTGGAAAGGAAGCGGCAAGTCCCTGTCGAGCCGCAGAGGCTCCTCCCCGACGCGCTGGGTCGGAAGCCCGGCAGCGGGATGCGCTTCCGCTTGCGCTGTTACCGGTCGGCGTTTGCTCGTAGAAACAGACTCTCCCTGGGACGTATGTGCCTCCTGGGGGGTCGCAGGGTGATGGGTGCTTTTTACTCTACAGTGTGTATGTGACACAAATACACACGAGAAGGTTTTATGGAGAGAAAGCTTCCTTGTCACGGGTGGGCACTGGAGTGGGCAGGTGCAGGAACATAGTTCCTTTACTAACTTGCATTTTCTTAGAATGGAAAAAAAAAGCCCATCGAAGATTGAACAATCTCCTTTGGCTCCTTTTCTGACCCTGAAGGCCTGTGACACAGCCACACAGTGGGTGCCTGCCTGCCCCCGAGCCTCAGACCACATTCCAAACCAAAGCCCTTTTGTAACGCTGACCACTGGCCAGGGTTTCCTCCCCTCTCTGCTTTCTTCCCTGCCAAGCTCCACGGTCGCTCTCAGGGCCTGGTTCTGTCCTGAACCTTAGCTGATGGCAGCGGCCATGCACCCGTGTCTGTCCGTAGACGTGGGCCCTGGTCTCTGTGCCCTCCCCCTGCGAGCCAGGCTCCTGCCAGGCTGCCTGCCTTCTGCGCCCGAGGAGCAGCTGGGGTCCCTGCCTGCGCGGAGGGGCCGGAGGTAGCCAGTGCCCGAGCAGCTGTGCCCGAGGTACGGGGCCTGCAGTGCAGACGGCTTCCTACCTGCCCCACCCCATGGGCCTTTTCCCGCCCGAACCTGCCAGGTCTGTGTACTTGGGCCCGTCTCATCTCCGGTAGACCCATCACTTCGTGGTGGTTAAGAACATTGAGAAAGGCTGTGTCCTCTAACTTGTTACGTCACCTGGGTGGGTTTCAATTTCTCCATCTCTAAAATGGGCATAATAAGAGGCCCCGCCTCCCAGGGATGCCGGGAAGGTTGGGTTTGGCTCTGGCCGTAGAGCATTCTCTCTGTGAGGCATTGTGCCACGTGATCAACACACGGACGCGTTGCTGGTGGTGTCTCCAGCTCACGGCCGGGCTGGACACTGGAAAAGTTATCATCTCATCAGAATCTTCAACCTTCTTCCTCATGAAAAAGCGAGTACGTCTGATCTTCTGGGGCAATACAGGTACCGAAACTCAGACGGGATTTAAATGGAGTAAATGATAAAATCTTGGACACAGAAGAGTGTTTGGTACAAGGTTTCTGCCTCCAAAACAGGACCGGTGCCAGCACCTGTCTTTGGCCCATTTACACTCCCATCAAAGGGATGGTATCTGAGCTCCTTTCAGTTGCTAGGCAAAGAGAGCAAAGCGTCACATACTAGCTTTGGGCCTGAGAGAAGCAGAGATCTTCTCGGGGCCTACACTGAGCTGTGAAACTAACTCCAGACGGGACAGGGCGGGGGTCCAAGCACAGGGCGGGGGTCCGAGCGCGAGGCCGGCCGGTTTCAGAGCTTCACGTGACGACTGCCCTCTGGTGGGGAGGCTGGAACCACACCGAGCAGACACATTTTACAGGAGCAGCTCTGACTCCTCTTGCCTTTCATTCGGTTTCTAATTGATTTTAGAGAGAGGAAGGGGAGGGAGGGAGAGACGCCGATGTGAGAGAGAAATATCCATCGGGGGCCTCCCACGTGCGCTCTGACTGGGGGTCAAACCCAAAACCTAGGCAGGCGCCCTGCCCGGGGATGGGATCCCTTCCCTTTGGGCGCGGGGACGGTGCCCGGCCAGGGCCCCCTCTGACTCCACATTGCAAATAAAGGCCCTCGCATCCCGATCCCACTCCACCCTTTGGTCCAAACCTTGCAGCTTTTAGGGCACTTGTGTTGGGTGGGGCCGCGGGATGGGACTGGGGACGTTTTGAAGAATAAATTTTGAATCCTGGCTTCTGAGCGGAAACTGTGGAGAACACTGTGCTGGTTCTACTCACATGCACCTCAGCAGGCCTCCTGGTCGGTAGTGTGATTGATGGAGGCGTTTTTGGGGCGAGAGACCTGCGTCTGAATCCTCGGCCTGCCCTTTGCTATCTGCTTGGTCCAGGGCAACTCCCAAGCTGAGGTTTAATTTCCCTCTCACCAGGAAAGTGGGAAAAATACATAGACCACTTAGGGTTGTGTTTTGAGGGTTAGAAAAAAGATACAAAACACTTAGAATAGCACCCGGCCCACAGGAAGTGTTAGATCAATGTTAGATATTATTTGTAATATGCGAGGGCATTCAAGGTCTTTGGGGAAAAGGCTGGCGCATTTCAGTTCAGCAGTGGCTGTTTTTAAAGGACTAGCACGTAGCGTTGCCCATGTTTCTTTAAACATTCATCGGGGCCTGGCGAATGGCAGGCGTCACTGGGCGACTGTACCGGCCACTGATCCTCGCAGGGGAGGCTCAGAGCGAGCTGGCCCCGGGAGGAATTCTCAGCGGCCCCGTCACACCGGAGCGTCTTTATCAGCTACGATCAAATGAGTTTTCCTTTTTCCACAATTTGCTTTTAAGCCCTTCGGTGGTACTAACATTACTTTTTAGTTGCTGAGCTACTAAGCTTGAGAAAAGTCAAAACTGCTTTTTTAACCCGAGGGAAATTCCAAGGAAATTCTTACTACAGCCGCTCACGACTGGTTCCTGGGAGCCTGTGTCTTTTCTTCGCGACGTTGTGTAACTAAAAGGCCAGGTAGGGTGTAAGGTTCGAGAGGACAGGGTTGGTTGTGGTGGGGTGGCGGGTAGCCCGGCCCAGCCGCCGGGGGCAGGGACGGACGCCCGGCGTCCTAATCGGCCCCGTAGCCCTCGGTGAATCCTCACAGGTGACAACAGTGGAAACTCACGTGGTGTCTCGGCCTCCACCCAGAAAGCCCTCGGCCCTTCTGGAGGAGAATGAAGGCTTAGGAACCGACTTAACCTGCTGCCCTGCCCTTGGAATTACCCAGCCTTGCTCCCTGTTGGGTCCTGGCTGCTAAGCTGGCCGTGACTGGGGGAGGGGACGAGCTTGCCAGGGTGGCCACAGTGCGGGCAGGGTAGAAAGAAGGGTCACCTGTCAACACCTGGGCTCCTCGTAGGCCTTCGAAAGGGCTGGCAGCTCCACATCGGGCCCAGAGATGGACACAGGGCGGGGCTGGAGCAGCGGCTCCTGAAAGGACTGTCCCAGCCATGGAGCTGTAGGAGCGCCAAGGGTGTCACCCCAGCCTGAGGCCGGCCGCGGGGGCCTGGGGGTGCCGGCAGAGGAGCCACCCAGCCCTGCCCACTGCTCAGCTCCTAGCGTGCTGTCCATTTGCACCAACAGCGCCCCGTCGGGCACACCTGGGGCAGGTGTGCGCTTGCGCGGGGATTGGCACCGGGAGGAGGTGTGAGGGGAGCGGGTGCTACGGTGCAGGGGCCCACAGGAGAGACAGGACCCTGGACCAGTCAGTGCGGCATCTGGTGCCAGCCCAGCCAGGGCGGTGTGGCCTCCATGGAGATACAGGCAGTGACCGTGATAAAGGGCAGAACATGCCACTCCTCACGGGCCCGGCAGACGCAGGCTGGTCTGTGGACAGTGACACCCGCCCAGGGCTCGGGGAAGGTGGGGCAGGGAGGGTCTGGGTCGGGGTGAGGTCTCCCCTGGTGAGCAGGTAAGACCAGTGAGTACAGGGTGCGAATGCTGACAAAACCGATCCTGCAGGCTGGTGGCACCAGGTCCCTTCCACCACGTGGGCACAGATGGACGGTCACTGAGGAGAAGGGCATGCTGGGAAAGAGACACCTGCTGACGACTCAGCTCTTTTCTAAGGACGTCTACAGCGCAGGCCTGAGGGCAGGCCCCTGGTGGGTGCTCAGCCCTGGCTCCTGGGATCCTCGGGAAGAGACGCCCACGGGAGCTCAGGTCCCCCCGGCTCCGGCCTCCAGGCTCCTGGCTTCCACGGATGCCCAGTGAGAAGTAAGCCTGACCACTTGCTAGCCTGTAATTGTTGTGAACAAAAGAGATTTTTTTCTGTCCCTGGCCAGTTTTGCTCAGTGGTTAGAGCGTCAGCCTGCGGACTGAAGGGTTGCAGATTCGATTCTGGTCAAGGGCACGTGCCTCGGTTGCAGGCTCCATCCCGGTCCCAGTTGGGGTACATGTGCAGGAGGCAGCCAGTCAATGTGTCTCTCCCACGTCAGTGTTTCTCTCTCTCTGTCTCTCCCTGTCTCTTCCATTCTTTCAATGGAAAAAATATCCTTGGGTGAAGAGTAACAACAAAAAAGTGAATTTTAGTAAAACTTTGCTCCCCGCTCCTGCCAGGCACACAGAAAATGTAACCTCTAAGTCAAAGGTTTGCACTGTTTACCACGTCTGCTGTGGCATCTGCTTCTATGATGCCGTTGGAGCTGGTGAGAGAGTGAGGTCTTTCTAGTGGCTAAAAACAATACTGTAGTAATAGTAATAATAGCAGCTAACTGCTGAGTGAATGCCTGCTTGCCACACAGGAAGCTCTTTACTAGCATCTCACTTAATCTCTACAACAACCCTAGGGCCCAAGTGCCATGAGCAAGACTAGAAGCCTGAGAAGCATGAAAGTGACGTGAGACTGGGGGGAAATGCCAGGCAGAGGGCACACATACTACACAGAAACTTAGGGAAATAAAATAAGGGATAATTTAGTCTAAAATGCACACACACAACCAGTTGACTCTTATAAGGGCTGATTTGAAATCTTTCAAAGAGCCTCTGTGGTCATGGCTCCTGACCCAACAGAGGCGACCCCGGCGAAGAAAAGCCCCCAGAGCCGATGCCACCCAGAGCCTGTCCTGTCCTCTAAATTCATTCAAATGTCAGTGGTTTTTATCTTGAACAAAATGTATTTACACCTTAGAGCCTGGCACACAATAGGAGCTACTAAGCAAGGGATTAAAATCGGCTGTGATCAATGAAGTAAGAAATGGAAAAAAGCAGGTGGGAATACTTAAGACTGTGGCACAGCCAGAGTGTGGGGCGGCTGTAGGGAGCCGAGTCAGAATCCAGCGTTTACTAAAACTAAAGAGAGTAAGTCTGGAGTAAGGCCTAGGTTAAGTCTAATACACATCCCCAATAACAAACCACTGGCCAAGAAGATGCTAGATTCAAATGAAAGAAATAAGGGTGTGGTCAAGTTTTAAAAAATAAATGAAATTAAAACTGATAACCCTATAGTGCTGCTGACTGATAATGTCGGGCAAAGAACCACCACAGCTCTAACGAAGTTAGGAAACCTTGCACTTATCACTTCTGTTTTCCTTGAGGTTCAAACCTATTATTGAAAATAAGGGCATGGACATATCTTTTGAGACTTCCTACAAAGTAAAAAATGTCTAAAGTATTAAACTTTTACCTTAAATTTAAGTACAAATTTAATAGATTTCACCTACAGTTAAGAAAAAAGTATGATTTTTTTCACTATAAGAGATGAGTGATTAATAAAATTAAAAAGGCACTTATTCTTGAATTTCTCGTGTTGCTTAATAATAAAAACAAAATGCAATGTATGTTTTGTTACCATGTTGGGAAATAGTATATACAGAAGGAGCTTTTAACACATGAAAAAGTGAGCTCTGCATTAGAGAAGGGCGCGGAGTTGCCACTAGAGGGCGCTGTAAACAGATTACTGCAGAGAACAGCCCCAGCACCTCCCTCCCCGGCTGGAGCATTTGTCTTACAGAATCTTAAACCCTTAGTAACAGAGTAGGAAGGTCTCGGTCGGTCTCTCTCTCTCTCTCTCTCTCTCTCTCTCTCTCTCTCTCTCTCTCTCTCCCCAATTTACAGTTCACTTGCAACATTACTTTGTATCAGTCTCAGTTGCACCGAGTCTTTTTGAGACTTGGTGCATTTGTATCCTCGTATCCCAGCTTCCTGGGTGTTCTTTCGGGGACACCTTCCCAGGGGTGGAGGTGCTGAAAGTCACCTTAAAAGGTTCCCCTTGTCCAACATTAAACTAGACCCTTCACCCCAGGCTTCATTTACTTTAATAGCTTTTTAAATATTTAATTATGCAACATCAGATTAAAGAATGTCCTCTTCCCGGATTTAAAAGGAGATCTCGGCACATGCTCCCAACAGTTTTCGGTAGCCAAAAGCAGTTCCTGTGGAGCTGAACCCTCTTGGACCCCTCCAGTGTGCTTCCCTCCCTCCTGTGTTTAATTTCAGAACAAACCACTGTCCTGAGGTGGATGTCTGTCCCTCCTGCCCTACTTTAACACACACATTAAACACAGGGAGACCCGTTCCTGTCACATTCTGCTGTTACGTTCTGAGGGCTCTCTCGTCCCTCCTTCCACCTGGACTGTCCTTCATTCCTGGATTGGAAAATGTATGTCTCCTCCCTATTTGTAGCTCTGCATTTTCAGGCCAGTACCTGTTACAGCTCAGGACCTGAGACTCCCATCCAACCCTCCCCAGTCCAGTCTCCGTGTCGCCTACAGTATTTTCTTTCATTACTTCTCCACTGCGGCCCGTGAACTCCGTATTACCTCTCGCTCAGGTGCTCGCCCACAGGGTTTGGGGCCATCTAATGTGTCCCGCTATATTTCTTCTAGCTTCTCCCACTGTTTCCACCATCACTGGTTCCCCTCACTGGCCTGAAGTACCTCCTGTGTTCCCGGCTGCACCTGCGCTCTTCTTCACACCTGTGGGCACCTGTGCTGTTCACACCTGTGGGCACCTGTGCTGTTCATCACACCTGTGGGCACCTGTGCTGTTCACACCTGTGGGCACCTGCGCTGTTCATCACACCTGTGGGCACCTGTGCTGTTCATCACACCTGTGGGCACCTGCGCTGTTCATCACACCTGTGGGCACCTGTGCTGTTCATCACACCTGTGGGCACCTGCGCTCTTTGTCACACCTGTGGGCACCTGTGCTGTTCATCACACCTGTGGGCACCTGTGCTGTTCATCACACCTGTGGGCACCTGCGCTGTTCATCACACCTGTGGGCACCTGTGCTGTTCATCACACCTGTGGGCACCTGCGCTCTTTGTCACACCTGTGGGCACCTGTGCTGTTCATCACACCTGTGGGCACCTGCGCTCTTCTTCCTCTCTCTCTAAGCCCTGCCTTTCCCCCACATCCACGTAGGGGCCATTCCTGAGAGCGCCTGTGCCACCCACCCCATTCCCACCTATCTCTCGCTCCGTCTCTTAAGACTCGGAAGGTCTCTTGCGCCGTTCAGCGGGGATCACGCACTCTCTTGAGCCGTCCCGGTTCCTTGAAGGATCCTTCCCCTTGATCGGAAAATCGGGTTGGCTTTTCCCCAAGAGGCTGAGCACATTTCCACCTGTTCAGTGGCGGATGTGATGCCTTCTCTGCGAATACCTCGTCTGGACCGTTTGCCCACCTTTCTTTTGGTCGTCTTGCTGTGTAAGACCCTTCAACTATCAGCTGTGTGTTCCAAACCTGTTTCCCAGTCTATGTGTTGTGTTTCTTTTTTCTCTTTCAGTTTTGTTTCTGCTCTCTTATGATGCAGAGCTTTTAACTTCTGTGCAGGCGAACTTCAGTGTTCTCCACGGCGTGTTTGTCTTATCTTAGGGACCCGGGGGTGGGGAGTAGTTTACATCCCACAGTATTTCTACAGGGTCTACGTTTCACATCTAGGTTTTTGATCTTCGTGGAGTGGACTGGTTAGTTGGTGTGAGGTAGGGATCTAATTTGTTTTATTGTTTTGTGTGTAGAGAGGCATTTTCCTGGGGAGCTTTATCGGAAAGTCCTTCCCCCACCGACCTGTGACACCTTGCCTGTCACGTGGGTTGGGCAGAAATGTGTGGAGGCTGCAGCCAGGCTCTGTTCTGTTCCCCGGACTCATGATCTGTTCTCTTCTTTTAAGATATCGGTGAATAAAGCAACCTCGTGACGTGACCCTCCATTCCCCCCTTACCTTCTTAATCTCTGACGTTTTGACTACACAGAGTCCTTTGTTCTCCTGTATAATATCAGTTAGTGAAGATCCACTAAAAAGCCCCGTTATGAGTCAAACTTTTAAGCTGAATGGTTTTTAAAAACTGAGTGTTTGTACCCACCTCACTCAATGTGTGCGGCATTAATTAGCGAGAAGAAATGCAGGTTTGTTCAAGACCTCCTGGGAGCAACTGTCCTGGGAGCAACCATCCTGACACTTTCTGGAACCATCTCTACGGTAGCTTTGAGGAGAACGGCTCGGCCAAGAACTTTGTTTCCGTAATCCCAGGGAAGATACAGACTCAGCAGTTGTGTGGTGCTCCAAGTGATTTGCCCAAAGACCTCCCACTGGGATCTCCGTGAACTCGCAGCTTGGATAACTCGGCAAGCTCACCCCCTGCAGGTTCACGGGCAGATGGCCAAGCCCGACACCAGGCTGCAGTCAGATCCCAGACAAGTACGTGCACATAGCTCCCTCTTTGTCTGTAGCCTGAATCGTGGTCTGGATCAATTAGCAAAACTCCCCAGCGATGTACAGCAAATGAACCTGGCTCACTGTTCCTAAAAAATTCAGTTTCAGGTATGTTTTAGGACAGGCAGCCTTTGTAAGACGCTTACGCCCACATGTAATTGTCTACTGCAACAAGCTTGAGTGACACGAGTTCTGTTTGCCTTATAGAATCCTAAATGCAGTTACTGAGATTTGCAGCTAAATCCAGAATTAAAGGTAACACAGTCCAGTGGCTCCAAATCTTGACTCTATTTTATTTTTTACAATATTTTTAAGTTTTTTTAATTGATTTTAGAGAGAGGAAGGGAGAGGAAGAGAAACATCAACGATGAGAGTCATTGATCGGCTGCCTCCTGCACGCCCCCGACTGGGGATCGAGCCCACAACCTGGGCCTGTGCCCTGACCGGGAATCGAACCGTGACCTCATGGTTCATAGGTCGACGCTCAACCGCTGAGCCACGCTGGCCGGACTTGACTATACTTCAGAGTGACTGGCTGACTTTAAAAATCCTCAGTGCTCAGACCATGTGCTAAGTAACACTGGGGTAGGAGACACAAGCATTAGCAATTTTTCAGAAGCCACTTGAGCGATTTCACTGTGTGGCCACTGGCTGAGTTCAAACCTTCAGCACGTCAGGAAATTGAGACTTACAGATGGTACGTGACTTTTAATCACATCCTGCAGTTACACTGCCCGATGTGGCAGGCGTGGCCACATACAGCTTTTTAAATGTGAATTTTTTTAGAATTAAATACAATTAAAATTTGAGTTCCTCAGGAGCACCAGCTGCTTTCCGGGTGCTGAGTGCCTGCACGTGACTAAGAGCCACCACACCGGGCGGCGCCGGTCACAGGAATGTCCACCATCACAGAGGCTCTCCAGACCGTCGCTATAACAAAAATGACTCCACGTAGTTTTTAACGTGTTTCTCTGAAGGATGGCAGAAGACCGTCTTATACCTGGCTGTAACTTGGGGTTGATTCCTATCTAGTCATTTAATAACTTCACAAGCATTTTAAACTATTATTACTGAACAATCAGTATAATAAAATATTTTTTAAACAAGTACAACTCAACACTGGCATGTCCATTGTAAAGCACCTAATACCACAATCAAAGCAACAGCTTCTAGGGTAAGTATGGGTGTGACTCAAATCCAAGAGACGCCCCCGTTTACCTCCGCTCCAAGTCAGTGACAAGGATCCGGGAGGCCAGTTTTTCCCCTTGACGGGCAGAGAGCGCACGTGGGGCGGGGCCAGGGAGAGCCACGGTTTCAGTGACAGGTTCCCCCGGCTCGGAGCTGTCTAGGCCCTACCTTGGCCCAAGAAGAGTGCACAGAAGTTGAGAAAGAACGAGCCCCCCCTTATTGATTGAAAACAAGACACAGTACAAAGGACTAGGCTCCAGTCGCTTTTACCAGCCTCTGGAATAACATTTATTACCACCGCCGTCTTTTACAAACAATTACAGGACGGGGTTCATCGCTAAAATTTCTTGCCCTCTTCTAGTAAAATGCCAAGACCAGGTTCCGCCGAGCAGGCCCTGGTGCTAAGAGGTTCCGCGGTGCGGCCCGCGTTGGTCGCTGCGAGCGTCGAGAGCAATGCAGCATTTTATTAGCTTTGTTTTTCCAGTTGTGTTATGCAATTGAAACTTAAAACCACTCTCCCAGAATACATTGTTCCCTGTCTGGTGGCTGAAGCTTTGTGTTCCCAAGGGCGTTGTATCGAGCGGAGAGAGAGCCTTACCTAACCCTAAGCGCAGAGGCCGGGAAGGACACCAGCCAGCGGCCGCTCGGGCTTACGTGGGTTCCCTCACCCCTCCCAGCGGCTCCCGGGGGGTAAGCACTGGCAGTGCCCAGTTTACGGGCAAGGAGCCTGAGGAACCAAGGAGCTGAGTAACTTGCACAAGGCCACACAGCGAGCGAGGGGTAGCCTTGAACTCCCAACCCCGGCGGCCTGCCTCCGGAACCTGGCACCCCGTTGCTCTGCTCTGTGTTGAACGTGTACACACTTCAGACAAAGCCACATAACTGGCCTGTCAAGATGCACGTCAGACACGCGGGATCCGACTGGTCCGTTTGGGTGGGAAAAGGACCCCGGGCTAGCAAGGTGTGGTGTGAGCAGTGCAGCCCTACCCCCAGGCTCCCAACAAGGCTTCCCGGGGGACCCCTCATCCCCCTTGGACGCTTAGCTCCTCCGCTCCCTGGCTGCGAGCCCCACTCGCTGAGCAAGGCCAGCTGTAGCTGCAACGGAACCCGTGGCCAGAGCTGGGAGGGCGGAGGGGGGGCTCGAAGCCACCCGCAGGAGCCGCGGCCGTTCCAGCAGGTTACACAATAGCCCCCAGTGTCTGGGCCCCCACAGGCTCGGGGAGCGAGGCTTCCTGGCTCGAGGCGGGGGGCCGAGATGGAGAGATATCAGCATTAATTAGACCATTACATAAAACAGCACCTTTCTTCAGGCCACGTTCTCCCTCGTAACCTTTACAAATCTCAGCATGTTTCGCGTTTCATCCGCAAACATAAACGGGAGGCAGTTTGTCCCACTGCAGGTTTCCCAGCCCCAGTGAACCGGTCACCTTCTCACCAGGCAGCAGCCTGGTGTCCTCTGGGCAGCGCCATGCCCTCTGGGCAGCAGCCTGGTGTCCTCTGGGCAGCGCCATGTCCTCTGGGCAGCGCCATGTTCTTGGATCCCTCATGGCCTCTGGGCCTCTGTGCTGACTCTGCCGCTCACTAATGCAGCTTTCCCATGCAGCCTCACTTTCAGTCCCTGGACTTGCCCTACCCCCCACAGAGTCCATTTATTTGTCATTCATTCATTCATCCATTTATTCATTCATTTATTCATCATAAACTGTATTGTTTAGAGCAGTTTTATGTTCACAGCAAAATTGAGCAGAAAGTACAGTTTCCATATCCCTGCCCCGCCCCACCCCCACGGCCTCCGCATCATCAGTAACCCCCACCAGACATACGTTTGCTACACTAACGAACCAGCCTGGACACATGGCGTCACCGTCACCCCAGTCCCTAGTCCCTTGGGGGTGTCGATCTTATGGGTTTTGTCAAATGTACAATGTTATTCATCTTCCACTATAGTATCATTTAATTATTTATATCTAAAGGGTCCCGTGGGTGCGTTTTGTTCCTGAGGGGCCCCACCTGCCATTCTGATATTTCGGAAATGGTCTCGTTGTATCCGGGAAGGTTGTAAATTCACCACCGAGGCCCCTGCATTTGGTGAGACAGTGAGCGAGTGACAGCAGAGGACACTGGGCCGGGAGGCTCCTCAGCGGCCAGCCTCGGAGCCCAGTCCTGCCGTTGCCTTGGCAACCGTCAGGCTTCCTGTCCTGGGCTGAGAAGCGTGATGTCTCTTCGTTTGTGAAAAGTCTACTTCATGCTCTCGGTCCACCTGGGGCGCCCACATGCCAGGAGTGGAGCCCCCAGGGCTGGGCTTCCTTTCCCCACAGCGGGGGCTGGGCAGGGGGCCTGCGCACACCTCCCACCGGGCGTCGGGCTCAGATACTGCAACGCGGGCAGAATCTAAGCCGGTCGAGGTCTTAAGCTTGCACATGATTTTATTTTGGATACAGCGTTTTTAAGGCCATTAGAGAAAGAAAGAATTCAATGACGTTTCTTTTGCAGTGACTTCTGGCCGTCACTGGTATTTTTAATCCCCAGCACAGATTTTTCAAAGAGGAAGGAAGTTTAGCATCATTAAGTAACTGCATGACTGATTATGTCTAATATGCCTGAAGCATCATTTAAAGAGCTCAGAGCACCCTCCAATGTGATCTCTTCTCATCCAAACACTTAGGAAGCCCCTGGGCCTTGAATTAGACAACAGACACGCTCTCCGTTTCTAACTGATGTCTCCGTGTGAACCCAAAGCGTTGCAGTTTCCTTGATTTCCTTCGAAATCCCCCAGAGCGTTGCTTACCCATGGCCCAGAGGGCCGCCTGCCCCAGCTGCTAAGATGTGAATAAGGTTTCATCTTTCCCTTTGCAGAGTGCAGTGTGCAGTTGCTGACAAACATCGCCAAATTTATTTTAGAACCAGGGGAATAACTGGGGTTCCTGGAACAAAATGAGTCGCCTATTTCCACTCTCCTGTAACTTAACATCTCAAGTGGCCACTCACCCAAGTGGTTCTGTGCACCAGGGCCCCCAGTTAGACAAAGGAGAGAGGTGGGTCTGAGCAGCTCCAGGAGCCCCCCTAACACAGACAGCCCGTCCTCTGGCATCCAGGCGGACAAAGCAAAAAACTAGAAGCAGCCCGGCCAGCATGCTCAGTGGTTGAGCATCGACCCATGAACCAGGAGGTCGCTGTTTGATTCCTGGTCAGGGCACATGCCGGGCTGTGGGCTAGATCTTTAATTGTGGGCTTGTAGGAGGCACCAATCGATGATGTTTCTCTCTCATCGATGCTTCTGTCTCTCCCTCTCCCTCTCTCTGAAATCAATAAAAGCAAATTAAAAAAAAAAAAAACACACCAAAAAACTAAAGCAGATTTTATGCTTTCACTCCCATCCCCTAGCCCAGGACGTCAGGGGCCCTGGCACAGCGAGGGTGACGTCAGAAGTGCCCAGCTGGCTGTGACAAAGGGCCCAGCTGCCGCAGATTAAGCACCTGGGAAACATGATCACATCGGAGCTGACTCCACGCACGGGCCCCCGTCTCTGTCCCGATCCAAGATCAGGAAGCGCATGTCTGTTACCTTCCAGGACTTTACACGTGATGGATACTCGAGAAGCCTGGCAACGCCACCAAGGATCCTACGGAGGAAACCTGGTGCTTGCCAAAAGGACTGAGGCATAGCTGTCTCCCAACACACACACTGTGGTTGGCCTGCAGGCAGCAAGCTGTTTGGAGGGACAGGACCACTTAGGCAGGAAGGCCTCACGGAGGAGATGGTCCAGTTGAGATCTGAAGACACCACCGACTCTCACCTGTGTTATTAAATATCTTCCTGAGCGGTTCATTTCTACCCTGTACCTCTTCAGCCTATCGGCCCAAAGTGGCCAGAATGATCCTGCTGGAATGAAGGTCCGATCACATCATCTCTGTGCAAACCTCCCAATGGATCCCCATGTGACTGAGTAAGAAACAGAGACCCACAGTGGCTTCAGGGCCCCATGCGCCCAGCGCTCCACACCGCTGACCACATTCTCTGTCCCTCCCCACGCTGCTCACTCCGCTCCAGCCCACCAGCCTCTTTGCTGAGCCCTCAGACAGGGCTGCTCTCACTCTAGATCCCTCCGTGGCTCCCTCCCCCGCTTCCTTCAGGCTTTTATTCAAAAACGACCTTCTCCATGAGGGGATCCTTCACCACCCTATCTAAAGTCCTAACCCCAATCACTCACACCCCCATTTCTGCTTCATTCACTCTGTTCACACTTGTCACCAATACACTACATCTTGTTTGTCCCCCCCACTAGAGGAAGGTGGGGCAGAAAATCAGAGACCCAGACATTCATTTTCCCTTCGCTCAGAAAAACCTGTCTGACCTCAAACAGGTGCTTTGAACCCGCAGGGCCTTGGTTGCTCCATCTCTAAGATGAAACGGAGCCTTTCCTTGCTCCAGATCGGTGCTGGGGCCGTTAATCTTCAAGACTCTCTTCTTATCGGCTAAGCTCCCGCTCAGGCAGAGAAACGGGAGTGAGCTGTTGGACTTCAAACTTGCAGAGCCAGAAGAGAGGAACTCATTTCTTTGTAATAATCTTTTTAAAAAATAAATTTATATGTTTTTATTGATTTTTAGAGAGAGGATGGGAGAGGGACAGAGAGATAGAAACATCAGTGAGAGAGAAACATCATCAGCTGGCTGCCTCCTGCACGCCCCCGACAGGGGATCGAGCCTGAAACTCGGGCACGTGCCCCGACCGGGAATCGAACCTGTGACCTCCAGGTCCGTGGGTCCACGTTCACCCACTGAGCCACGCCAGCTGGGCAAGAAACCTATTTTTAATGTTATGTTTATCTATCCTGAGTCTTAATCAATATATTATTCTTCATCTTTTCTGGATGGATTTGTATTTATTTTTAAATCTATGTGTATTTAGTTTGATACTTGTATCACCATTATTTTAGCACCATTAAAGGTTCTATCACTAACTCACAGATTTGAAATGCTACATTGATCACAGTTACATACCGTCCCTTGAGCTTTTTTTGTGTGGCTTTCTACTCTTTTCTGCCAATTTCTATAGTAAAGTTTCAGCTCCAAAATTTTTAAGTTTTTTCTTATTAAAATTTTACAGAATATTTTGCTTTATTTTTATTTCAGATAAACTTTAAACTTAGGCCAGTTTTTAAATAATTTAAAATTCATTGAGCTGCACACTTACACTACAGGTACTTTTTGTATGTATGCTATTATTTGAAAAAAAAATTACCAAAAAATTATTTGGCATTTTATTTGGAATTTCACTGCTTATAAAAACAATTTGAGGAGAATTGGCATCTTATAACATTAAAGAACTCTTTAAAAGCACATTCTATTTCTTTATTCAAGGGTTTTTATGGTTCTCAGTAAAGCTGCATAGTTTTTATATGCTTCATACCTTGAATTTATTCTTAGATTTTATTATGGTTTCAAATATTGTTTTTACACGATTATTGCTAATATATAGAAAATTTATTCATTATTTATTTTACAAGTAAGATCTGATCAGTACCAATAGTGTCCCTGTAATTGCTAGGATTGTGGGTAAAAATATTAGTAAACAGTTTTCCATAGGGATATTCAGCTTAATTCCAATGCTTCGTCAATGCAGTAACCATGTGATTGGTTAATAAGTGAATTTCTGCTCTTTTAGGCAAGACCAATAATCCTCTCTCCTAGGCAGAAGGCTGGGCACTGCTGTTCTAACTGATTGGGCACCTGCTCCCATGGTGGGTCAAGGTGCTGAATTTCCCCAGGAGCCGCAGTTCCACCCACATGACTTAGTATGGCCAGGAGCATGCCCTGCTGGTCTCAGGTTCTAGGGTTATTAAAAAAAAACAACTGAAAATTTATTGATTGGTTGTGAGCCAAATACTTTGCATATATTAGTATTCATAATAACTTTTTTTCATTCATTCAGAGCTCTTTATTAAAAGCCTGCTATGTGCTCAGCTCTCAGCTTAGAGTTTAGTGGTGAAAAAAGATGAGAGGACGGTCGTCATTCGAGGCAACGGCAGATGCGCAGTGTTACAAGAACTGAGGGAGGGGGTACCCAACCCAGACCTGGATTCTCAGCAAAGTGTCAGGATGGGCCCTCGAAACTGAGAGGTGAAGGAGAACTGAGTCAGGACCAAGTTAGTAAGAGAAGGGAGCTCTTCTGGCCCGTGGAGGAGCGTGGACCAGGCAAAAGCTGAGGATGCGGTGAAGTGAGGGAGGAGAGCAGCGAGGTGTCAGTGTCCCCGGAGTTTCCAAATTAGTGCCCTGATCTTAGAATGTGGTTAAGGGTTTGGCCTGCACTGGTCAGCAGGACAGGTAACCTAATGAGCAAGGGCATTTTCCTAGAGCAGGTTCTGTTCTCTGTATACCGAGAGGCCGGCCAGCTTTAACAGGAATCGAGTCCTGAAGACAGAGCAGAACCAGTGCTGGACCCCGAGCTCTCCCAACCTGTGGGCTCGGTTCCCAGGGACAGCAGGTCAGGAGTCCGGCTTGGGGCTGCGCAGCCAGGACCCCTGAATCACCGCTGCCCCCACCTCAGCTCTAATCAGCGAATTCTGCGTTTGAAGGTTTATTATTTTAACACTCATTCCTGGTTTCAGTTGTCAACTGCTCCCCTCCCCCGAAAGGGCTTAGAAATGGAAAATCCAAGCTGATCAAGGGCGAGATGAGGCTGGGCTTTGGGAACCTGCCAGAATCCAGGTCTTGAATTCCATTAGGGCTGTTTTCCCGTATCCTGCCTCTCGGGAGAGACAACAGGTTTGTTTGTTTCTGTTTGTTTGTTTGTTTGTTTTCCGCACTTGACCAAGGTAGGACTCCATCTCTCAGGCTTTAAATCTTAAACAGCTTCAGCTACCTGCAAGGCAGCAACGTGACCCCATGCCCCCAATTCCAAGTCCCCGGGACACCGTCCTTGGCACAGTTTGGATTCCATACCCACCCCAATCCAGTCAACCGCAGTCAGAGAGACCGGGCCTCTTGTAAAAACGCAGCTGCTCCTGGGGTGACCAGACGGGAGGGGTGCCGTTCCCTGGGCGGCAGGAGCGGGGAGCTGGGGGCCGCGGGTGAGCAGGCGAGGAGCAGAGCTCGCCCCCGCACCGCACCGAGCAGCTGCTCCTGTAATGAGATTCTGCCACTTGATATCTTTAAAATCGCCTCCAACCAGCTTCCCTGGACCGAAACAACACGGCTGCGGCCAGGCCGCCTGGGCTGTCTCCTGACGGCTTCTCTGGCCTCCGTGCACCGGGCCCGTCCTTCCCACGCACCGACTTCTTCCTGCTCTTCCAGTCACCCTACTAGCCGCCGCTGCAGGGCTTCTGGAGTCACTGTTTGCTCTTTTTTTTTTTTCCAATATGTTTTTATCGATTTGAGAGAGAGAGGAAGGGAGAGGCAGAAACATTGATGTCAGAGAGTCGCTGACGGGCTGCCCCCTGCACGGCCCCTCCTGGGGACCCTGCCAGCAGCCCCGGCACATGCCCAGGGGGATTGGAACCCGCGACCTTTCAGTGCTCAGGACAACACCCAAGCAACTGAACCACACTGGCCAGGGAGCTCGCTCTGCCTTAAGTGCCCTGGCCCAAGCCTGTGCACGGGTGACTCCCTCAGCTCCAATGCCACTTTAGAGCCCTTCTATAACTACTGTTTGCAGGAGTCCCCATCGTGTGTGTGACCCTAATGGCGCTTGTCAATATACGGAAACTTCTGGTACGTTAACTTGTTCTCGTTTTCTGTAACAAGTGGCAGGTAATTGAATACCCGCAAAAAGTTGTATAAATTCCACTTTACTATGTCACTAGTGAGTGTGTTCAAAGGTAGGTGGCTTCATGGTCAGTGACGTAAGCTGGTGATGTCATCACTAACCTGGAACTGGGTCTCTCTGCTCTACCACCTTGAAAGCATTGTCCACATGGCCTCTCGTGGCTTCAGGACAGCTGCAGAGACACAGTGTGCATGTCCCAAAGGACTGCAGAAGGAGGGGCCTTCTCACATATCTCAGGGGGTCACCTGTCCGAGAAGCTGCCACACAAGTTCCCTGAAGTGGCACTGGCCAAGATTTAGCTGTTCCCACACCTCCAGGGAGGCCAGGAAGAAGGTCTGGCCTGGTGAGCTCTGCCCATCATGGGTTGGAGCTGTCAGCTAGGTAAATGGAGGCCACGGCCACTGGTCAGGGCAAGGCCAGGTCTGTAATGTGTCTGTCTCTGTCTTTACCTGAAGAGTGGAGGTTTCACAAGAGGAGGCACCTGGCCCCAGGCCACCCCAGTCTCTGAATCGACCAGCTCTGTGAGCCGGTAAATTATCTTGACTATTTAATTCCTGGAGTATTGATCTATTACTTACAGTCGAAAGCATCCTAAGTGGTGATGGCCCAACACAGCCTGATAGGCTGATAAATCCCAGCCAGGCTTTGGGCAGGGCCTGTGTATGCACAACACACAGACACAGCGCCCAGGGCCTAAGGTACTTGCAGGGACCCATGCAAATGTTTCCCTTTTTACTTTTATTAAAATTAGAGAGAAAAAATAATAAATCCAATCTAGATGACATTTATCGTTATCTCAATGCAACTGTAAAATATAATTTTTAATATTTTTTACAGAGGAGGGGCCCACAAAGGTTAGAGTGCTTAGGGTCCCTTAAGGTCAAGCTGCCTCTATGAATCCTGATTAGGTGACAAACTTTTAGCCTGAGAATCAACGTAGGGCCCGTTGGAAGAGAGAAAAATACTAAGGGGTTTTGATAGTGAAGGGAAATTCTGGAACATAGTCATATGAGCCATTTACTTTTCCAGAAAGACGGTCCTGCCCAGGGTGTTCTCGAGGGCCATCCTGAAAACCCAAGGGCACCCAGGTGCTGCTGGGCATCGAGAGGGGGGGACGTGGGCCATGGAAGGAAAGGAAACTGGAAGAGGCTGAGAATGGCCGGGGCGTGAATATAAGCAGCTTCCGCGCATCAGCAACAGCCTGGGTGACGGTTCTACAGGGACATTTCAGCTGCGCTGGGCCGGGGCTGCCATCTGGGGCCCCGGCGGTTCCCCGCGTTAGAAACCAGCTCTCGGCGGTGCCCCCGCAGCCAGCCTGCCCCGCGCCTGGGGGGCCGCGCCGTGCTCTGCGCTGCGGGTCTGGCCTCTGTCTTGCTGTGACTCCAGGGTCGCCGTGTGGTGAAATCAAGGGGCAAGTGGAGCGCCGCCAGGTTAGAGGCCCCTCGCTCTGCCTCTGCTGCTCCCGCCAGCGTCTGATCATTCAAACGGAGGCGGAGGAAAGCCGCTGGGGCGCGGCGGGCACCCCTAAACGGCGGCGGTGTTTTTCTCTCACGTCAGCGTTCCTCTCTCTCCCTCTCTCTCTCTAAAGTCAATTAGAAAACCAAACATACCCTCAGGTGAGGGCTGAAGAAAAAAAAGAGAGCTGTTTTCGGGCGTTAGTCACACTAAGCTGTAAGCGTGTGCAGCCGGCGGGGAGCCGGAGACCAGGGAGAGGACCTGGAGGCCAGGGCTTAAGTAGGTATCTCCAGGGTCCCTTCTGGCCCCCTAATCGTACCGATTTTGCAGATCATGCAGCAGGAGAGTTGTTTTGTACAATAAAAAACAAAAGGGTTGCAGCTCTGGGAAGGCTGGCACCCCCGCTGTGCTCAGCAGTCCCTCCCGTCACCTGCTGGGCCAGCCCCTTGGGACCAGCCACAGTGCTGGGTGGGCCTCATGTGGTGACCTTCTGGTGTCCTCACCTGGCCATCGTTATGAAAATAGGGGTGCAGCAGGCTAGGAGTCAGCTGCACGGGCCATAGCTGAGTCTTAGGAAACGACCCCCCCATACAGCAGCCTCCCCCGGCCCCACAGGTCTACCAGGGGTCCCCTGCTGCTTCCGGAGGTCGGAAAAGGCTGTCACACTCGAGATCCTCTGCCCACATTTTATTACTTAAAAATCGATGGTTCTCTGGAGATGGATGGTCGTGATGGTTGCGCAACATTGTGAATGTGCTTAATTCCACTGAATTATATACTGAAAAATGCTACAGTGGCCAAAAAATCAATGACTCAGAAATCAATGCTTCGTTCTCACCTTGGAACTCTCCCAGCCCCTTTACGATCAGACCCTCTGGTGGCTCATCTTGGAAGCCTGGCTGGCCACGTCTCCCAGAGGTGGGCCTGCGATGCTGGGCCCCCCGCTGTCTCCATCTTAAGCAGCAATTCTCGAGACACTAACGATGTTCTTGAGGTTGGGAGGGGAGTTTCTTCTTTGTTAGCAGGACCCAGCAGAATTTCAGCTCCATGTTGAGAAAACATGTCAGGAGCTCTGGGTTTTCCTTGGTGTGGGTTTGTGGGAGTCCTCTCACCGTCCAGGCTCCTCACGGCCCCAGCACTGTCAGGACTCAGTTCTCAGCACCTCAGCACCAGCCTGCTGAGGAAGCTGGGTACCTGCTCCCCCAAGCACTGGGCGGTTTATGCAAATTAAGCACAGGGGTGGGTAAGGACCCAGCCGCCCCCCTCTGATGACTCCAGGCTGGGCCCTCAGGTGTCCTGCTGTTTCAAAGGTCAATCATTTTTCCATGCCTGCATTTCTTTCTGCCATAACACACACAACAGGAATTTTTCCATAAGCTGTAAAAGCAGATGTGATGCACCTTCAGGCTAGTCCTCACCTTTAAAATGGCGATAGCTTCAGTCCATGGCCATGTCTCCGGCCCCCTCACTGTGTCTCAGGGATGCTTGTTCTTTGTGCCTCGGGGGAGTCAGTGCTCAGATAATTGAATGAAGGAGGAGCAGGGCCTGCCTCTCCTGGGTTCTATTATTTAGGCTTAGCTTGACTTGCTTTTAAGGTCACCTTGGGCCCAGCCGGCGTGGCTCAGTGGTTGAGTGTTGACCTATGAACCAGGAGGTCATGGTTTGATTCCCGGTCAGGACACATGTCCTGGTTTCAGGCTCGACCCCCATCATCACTGATGTTTCTCTCTCTGAAATCAATAAAAACATATTTTAAAAAAATAAAATCTCCTTGGTGCAGAGACTTTCACAGATGACAGGAGCTGTGGCAAAATGAACTAAAACAAAGCATCAGCCCAGGGTCCCGGGGAGGGGGGGCTCAGAGCCGCAGGAGCAGGAATGCGGCTCCTCCTGTCCTCTTTGGTAAACTGGCCACTGTGTTGCAGCCGAGCTGACCGGCCCCTCCAGCCCTGGTCGAAGCTAGATCTCCCTGGAGAAGTCGAAAAAGCAACACGTGTTCATTACTGACAGTTTGGGAGGTACTGGAAAGCTGTAGAGAGTTTCTGTCTTAATTGGATGTCACACAAGAGACAGCCACCGTGTCCCTGCCCTTTGTTCAGGCGACAGGCCCCTCTTAAGGATTTTTCGGGGGAAATCATGCGGATGGAGACTAGCTCAGCAGGTCCGAGGACAGTGATAACTGGATGAGAAGACGTAGGGTCCAGGGACATGTGTGACAGAAACTGTCCTGACAGTGACCTGCCTCCCTGGCACCACATGCCAACCTCGGAAACCCACACCCTGCATTGCGGCATCGTAAGGCTCACAGGCGATTCTCCTGGGAAAGGTGTCAATATGATGAACAGAGCATGACCTGCCTGGGCCCTCACTGTCCCCTCCGCCTAGGGAGTCTCAGAAACCCCAGCTTTCCCTTGTGTCCATCTCCACACGCAGGTGCGAGCCTCTCAGACCCCAGGGGAACACGATACCCAGTTACTCCCCACTCCGAGGACCTTCCCCGTCCCATCAGCCAACATCTCCCACCACAGCCAAACCCAAGGTCCTCCTGCAGGTCAAACCCACGTGAAGATGGACACGGTCAGCCGCCGCTGACCCTGCAGGAAAAAGAACATGTAATTCAACATAAGTCCCGCTGGGAAGGCGGTGACAGTGTTACAGCGATTTCACTAGGATGTGGCTGAGGGAGACAGCAGGTAGCAAGAAACCTTTACCCTGACGGAGGAGGTCCTTCCGTCAGCAGCTGGTGGACTTGTGCTCTCAGCGACTAGGCCCGGGTGGGGGAGCGGGGTGCTGAGAAACGGGGTGGGGGGTGAAGAGCAGGAGGGCGCGATCACATCCCCAGGCCCTGGGGGAGGCAGGCACCAGGAGGTGCTAATCTTAGGGACTCAGGCCTGAGGACCCCGACACACCCAGATGTTTCCTCCCCTCGGTCAAGAGGACTCTTCAGTCATCGGTGGTCTAAAGGCCCGAGGAAGTGGCGGGAGCAGGTGGCCCGGGTGCCCGTGGCTGCCATGTAACCGTTTCCCTCTTACCTGCGCCTGAAGCCTGGTGCGGAGGCTGCTATGGCAGGTTAACCAAAGAAGGACTACCTGGGTAATTCCGCATGGTTTTCCGACACCGCCCAAAGCGGCTGACACAGCCGCCCCCACGGTGGCTCTGGGGACAGGATGGAGGAAAACCCTCCTCCCAGGGGCAGAGCTTCGAGCAGCGCATCTGGCTGCTCGTTTCATCTGGGAGGAGAGACGGCTCGCGGGACAGACCTACCCTGATCTGGGGCAGCAGCTAACGGTTAAGGTGGACAGTCAGGGATGGGAAAGGGCACGGCTGGAAAACTGCTGACAAACGGGTCTGGAAACGAGTCCACGACGAGGCGGCACCTACGGAGTAAAGATGGGTCTGCCTCGAGCCAGCGCGCCCACCTCCCCAAAGGAAACACAGGGAGGGGCTCCTGACGTCAGCCTTGGCAACGATTGTCCAGAGCTGGCTTCAAAGCGAGGCAAGAAGGGCAAAGATCAGCAAGTGGGGCCACATCAAACTCAAAAGCTTCTGTGGGCCAAGAAACAGTCAGCAAAGTTAAAGGCCATCTACGGAATGGGAGAAAACATTTGCAAATCATATACTGATAAGGGGTTAATATTCAAAATTAACCCATACAGCTTAATACCCCAAAAATCTGATTAAAAAATGGACAGAGGACTTGAACAGACATTTTCCGAAGAAGATATACAGATGGCCAACAGGTCCATGAAAAGGCGCTCGACTTCCCTGGTCATCAGGGACGCGCAAACCGAAACCACAGTGAGGCACCACCCGCACCTGTTCGATGGCTGCTCGCCAAAGACCAGGGGTAACACAGGCTGGGGAGGCCGTGGAGAGGAGGGAGCCCCGTGCGCCGCTGGTGGGAATGTGAGCTGGTGCAGCCGCTGAGGGAAAACAGCGAGGGAGTTTCTCAAAAAATTAAAAGTGCAACTGCCCTGTGCTCCAGGACTCCCACTTCTGGGCCTTTACCCTACAGGGCAAGATCACTGCTTCTAAGACACCTGTACTCCTGCAGCTTTATTCACAGTCATTGCAGCTTTATTCACAGTGGCCGAGGCATGGAAACAATGTAAGTGCCCAGAGCAGATGAATGGGTAGAGAAGATGTGATGCCTGCACTCCCGTGCGTGTGCACACACACCCACACACACCCACGCACACCTACTGGAACACTATTCAGCCACAGCAAAGAAGGAAATCCTGCCATTTGCAGCAACGTGGATGGACCTGGAGGGCGTCATGCTGAACGAATTACAGCAGACACGGACGACAAATACTGTACGATCTTCCTTACACGTGGAACCTAAGCACGTCGCACCCATGGAAACTGAGAGTGGGACAGTGGCTGCCAGGGGCTCCGGGCTGAGGGAAATGGGGAGGTAGAGGCGGGTCAAAGGGCACAGACCTGCAGTTATAGGTGAGGTTTCGGGGCCTCGTGTGCAGACAGGGACTGCGGTTCACAGTGTTGTGGCGCTCACCTGGAAGCCGTGGGAGAGCGGAGCTTGAGGCTCTCGGCATCTGCGGCTCTGGTCTTGCCTCGTGTCGGCCTCATTAATATTAATCCCTCAGGATTCTGACTGTGGCAACTGTATTGAGTGGAGCTCCAGCGCCCAGGAGCACACCACCTCGCAATATGCAAAAGTCCCCCCCCCCCATTCCGACTCCCAGTCTCACGAATTACAACTTAGAACCCTTCAGACACAGAGGGCGAGGCCAGCTCCTAGCACTCCCTGTACTTGGTGAAGAGTTTGTGCTGCCATCTACCAAACACACCCTTTCTCCTCTCGATACTACAGCGGCCAGGGGCCTCCTCAAGGTTCCCGAGTCCCCTTTGCTTCCCCTGCCCTTCGCCCCCACGTCCAATCACTCCCAGACTCCTTGTTTGCTCCTTAGTAGGTCCCTTCCTCCTCTGTTCACGCCATCACCCTTGTCCTCTCAACCCTCTGCCTTTCACAGCCCCTTGGAAGGTCCCATCTCCTCCCCTAAACCAAGTCCTCTCTCTCTCAAAACCTTCTATGCCCCACTTCTATCCCGGGGCCGGGATTTTAGGCCTCAGTAGTATTTTATTGCACAGCCTGGACCTTAACTGACTGTCCTGCTATGAGCCAGGTGATCCTTAACAATTACAGGTGAAAAAGAATTGCTCTGAGGGCTCACTACATGCCACCGGCCTTCTAAGTGCTTTACAGCTGAACATGAGTAACTAAGTCCCTCCAGCAGTTCTGTGGAGGTGGGTTCTATCATCAGCATTTTGCAGAAGAGGAAATTAAGGTGTAGAGAAGTTAAATGAATTGCCTCGGATCACTCAGCCAATAAGAGGTGGAGAGTGGGTTTGGACTTGCATGGAATTGGCCTCCAGAACCCAAGCTGTTCTGCATCCCCGTGGACCCGAGGACTGACGCGTGAGCCCCCAGCACCCAGGCCACCTGCTGTACAGCACATCTCGTAGCTAATGACTGTTTGCTCCTAATTCGATGATGCTGTGAATCTGCTGCAGGCTTATGCACCACGTATTAAACCGCCCTGTTTCACGAGGCATGGGATTGAAACCTGCAATTTCTGGCTCTTGCGATTGGAACCTTTTCTGAGGAGTACCTCCAGGAGTGTGGCCACCTGGCCCTGGACAGGCGACTCTGGCTCGTGCTTATTGGATGAACTGCCTACACAACATTTTCTCCTCTCGGACTGACTGAACGTGCCTCATTTTGCGCTTGTCAAACACAATGCCCTCAGTGAATCCTTCTGAGCTGCAGAAGTAGCAGAAATGGCTGTTAAGTTACTAAACATGCACCAGGGCCTGAAGTGTGCCTCACCAAAGCAGGATCAGGTCCATCCGTGACCAGATCTCCTTTCCCAGGGCGAGACCCACGACGGTGTGGAGGCTGGGACATCCCTCCGTATCGGCCTATCAGCTGCACATTCAATGGGTCATTCTGGCCCTTCTTTCTCTTCTCGGTGCCAGGGATATTCCAGTCTTCCGTAAAAGTTAGCTACCTCTTTTTTTTTTTTTTTTTAATTTTATTTTTGTTTAAAATATTGCAGATGTCCCTTTTTCTCCCCAGTAGCTACCTCTTTTGATAGGATGCAACCTAGCCCGTCTTCCCTCTCATCCCATGGCCCAGTGGGGTGCGCGTCTATTTTAGAATTTCACACAATGACGCAACGTGTGTGTGCTGTCATTTTATGGTGCATTCTATACAGAATAACAGGAACATGCCCCGACAGGGCCTGGGGATCGCGCCTGCAACCCAGGTACGTGCCCCTGGCCAGAACTGAACTTGAGACCTTTCAGTCTGAGGACTGACACTCCAACCACTGAGCCAAACCAGCCAGGGCAGCAGGAACTTTAATAACTCAGATGGAACCACCAAAGGAGAAGTCAACTGTGAGCAGACTACTTGCCACTCCCCAGCCTTGGGAAATATAAATGAACATGTGTGTACCTCAAAGTGACAACTGTATCAGCTTAGGTTCAAGCAAAGGCCTCTGTCTGTAACACGGGCTTTCCTGTGTGGAAAGAGGCTTGCATTGCCACACGTGTTTCTTAAAATGTTCTGAGAGTAATTTATCAAGCTTTAGGATTGTGGTATGTTAAATCATTTTCATAAAATGAACTTCGATATCCTGAGAACTGACTGTTTTCTTACTGCTTTGTGCTGTGAAATTCCCCGTGAGGACTATCACTCATACCTGTGACTGACATTCCTCTATAAACCCCATCACTGTAGCCTTTTCCTGAGAGATTCGCGCAGAGAAACAGAACCCCACTGCTCACCCCCAACCCTACCCGTCATGATAACCGAGCACCGAGTCACTGCTCATCATTTCTCGTAAGAACGCTGAGGCCAAGAGACAGCGCAATGCTCAGTTTCTTAACTTTGAGTAAGAGCTGCACGTGGTCTCAACATTATTAGAATTCCCTTCTCTTACCATAAATAAATCGTTGACTTACTGAAGTGTTCCTCTGTGACAAGACAAAATTTCAAATCCTGCTCTGACATTGCGGGGTTGTCTGAGCCTCCAGCCTTCTCATCGGCGACAGTCACATCTGCAGCGTAATACCTTTCAAAGGGTGTACCCTGAGTCCTCACTTAATCTAGTGAGTAAGGTTCTGTACTGTGATGGACCATGCAGCATTTCCTAAATGTGTCCTAAACATCGGGGACCAGCGAGGATTACTGCATAAGACAAAAGTGGGTATTCTTCCCTGATAAGTCGTGTCAGAGCATTGCTTACGTACTGATACTTTGTGTGTGCTCTGGAACATTCCATCTAGTGGTCCAGATATTATCAAAGTCGTGTGTTGTAAGGAGAACAATGATAAAAAAACAAGCGACTATGAGTTTAAACTGGAAGTAGTTCTCCAACTCAGCCCTTTCCTGTAACAATGTATCAGTTATTTCCCTCCTATGTAACGAGAGCTCCACCCGACTATGGAGAGAAGGGCAGTGCCCCTGCACGCCCGCGCATGGCACCTGTCACGGAGAGATACAGTCTGTGCCTGCGTGTAGAGCGCAAGCTTCTGTTCACCTGCTGGAGTGCAGTCGAGGTTTTCACCAGTGGAAGTGGGCCATGCACCCAGCAGCCAAGTGGAATATGTCCTATGGATCATGTTTGGGCATTTAGTGTTCGAAACACAAGTAGAGAATAAATACCTTTCAGATACCTCAGGCTACTGAATCAGGCTTTAAATTTGATAATCTTCAGGCCCCTGGACCATCCTCGGCCCTCACCACTGGTTTCTTTGTGTATGTAACTGGGCAGCTAACACAGAAACAAGTGCCAGGCACTGAACTAGGCTCTGGGGCTGCACAATCCAGTAGACACTGTGACCTTCCGTCAAGGAACTGAGACTAGGGGACGAGAGAACAGAAGCGGGAGCAGCCTTGAGGTTACATAACGCTCGCTGGGGGCCAGGCCCTGCTCTGAGCCATTAATCCTAATAACGCGGCCATGTGGGCATCTGTTTCCTTACCTATAAAATGGGGTAAATAAGTTACAGAAAGTTAAGCACCATGACCGAGGTCACGGAACTAGAAAGAGGTAAAGCCAAGATAAGAGGCGAGCCCAGGGAGACTGGCTACAGCATCTAGGCTTTTAACAGCACTACCTAATCAGCACCGTCAACGCCAGCGAATAAACATGCATTAAACGAGGGCTCCGCTCGACACTCGCCTCGAGTTAAGGGTAGCTCAGAAAGGTTTCTGTGTAATGTCCTCCATGACTTTGAATGTCATTATTTCGAATCTATGAATCAATTTGAGGAGAATTCACATCTCTACAATAGTCTTTCCATCAATGAACATCATATCCAAGATTTTAATTTCTCTCAAACTCTGAGAGTTGTAAGAATTATTCTTAGGTGCTTTTAAAATTTCTATCTTGAAGATTATTTTAAAACATACTTCCTGCCTTTGTTGCTAAGTAACCAGAAATACAATTCATTTTATATTGATTTTTAGGGAGTAACAAGATTTCATTTTCACTTGAATAATTGATATGTAAATTCATGTTTTCTGTACACAACCGAGATCTGAATATGAGTGGTTTCTTTCCGTCTTCCTTCAGTGTTTATATTTTGTGTCTGATTGCCCAGGGCCTTCAGGATAATGTAGATCAGGGCAGGGGTCGCCGGCACCCTTGTCTTGCTTCTGACTAAGTTGTTTGTAGATAATCTTCTTCAATCAGAATAATTTCCCTTTTACTCCTAGACTACCAACTGTGAATGTCGCTCTGGGCTGACCTGAGTCCTTTCCATCCCCAAATTCCAAATCCGTGTGTTCAGCCCTGACTCCAGTGCCTGGGAAGGTGATGGACCCCGCAGCCTTTCTGGTGTATGGGATGACACGCCAACCCCCAGGGTCACCGGGCGGGGCGTGGAATCAGCTTGCTTCGCGCTGGCTCTGCCCACCTGGACCTCAGGCTTCTCGCTGGGCCGTGTCACTTGTGACTTCCCCGCCTACTCTCTCTTTTCCAGTGGGTGCTCTCTCCTGTGCTCTCATTTTCTGTTTTTACGGAACTTTTTATTCCTTTACTGCCCAGTGGGGATGGGGGTGTTGACCTGGGTACGTCTACAGCAGTCCAAGTGGAAATATGTATTCTGGAATTAGGGAAGGAAATTCCCCACCTCAACTACTTAATATTTGGTATTAGGGAAGTTTTTCATCTGTGATTTTGCTGTGAGGTTTCAGCATGTTGATAATGGGGCCAGGTGGACTTACATGGCAAAAGTGACTCTGCACTTTTATGACAAATTAAGGGTTTTGAGGGGGGGAGATTATCCTGGATCATCTGGGTGGGCCCTAAATGCAATCACATTGTCCTTAAGAGGGACGGAGGAGGAGATGAGACTACGGAAGAGAAGGCGCTGGGAGCACAGAGGCAGACGGCAGTGACGTGGCCACAGCCCAGGCAGGCAGACAGCCGCCCGAAGCTCGAAAAGACAAGGAAGGACTTCTCCCTTGGAGCCTGTAGAAGGAACCAGCCCTGACAACACCTTGAGTTGAACTCCATAAGCCTCAGGACTTCTGGCTTGCAGCACTGGTAAGGGTAAACTTGTTGTCTTAAGTCATTAAGTCGGCAGTCACTTGTTACAATACCAGTGGGAAACTGACACACCCAGCAATGCCGCAGAGTGTCTAAGACAGTCAGCGATCCTGGGGAGTCACCGAGAGGGCCTACGTGGCTTCTCGGTATTTGGTGTTTGAACAGTGGTTGCTCGTGAGATCTAGTTCCATTTTCCTGGTATAATTATTTATTTATTTATTATTTTTAATCCTTACCTGAGGATATTTTTTCCATTGATGTATTGGAAAGTGGAAGACAGGGAGGGAGGGAGGGAAAAAGAGGGAGGGAGGGAGGGAAAGAGAGAGAGAAACATCGATGTGAGAGAGACATATTGATTGGTTGCCTCCCGCACTCACCCTGCCCGACCAGAGCCGGGGAGCGAACCCGCAACCCGGGTACGTGTCTTCAATGGGGAACTGAATGGGCAACCCTTTGGTGTGGGCTGATGCTCTAACCTCTGAGCCACACCAGCCAGGGCCCTGGTAGAATTATTTTTTACTTTAATTGGTGAGTCTTCATTTCAAATGCCTTCTCTTTCTCTAATATTCCAAGACCCAGAAAATCCTTTTTGGGAGAGACGAGTTATCTTTTTAGGGTAAGTCCTTGCTCCCCCTATCTCCTTCTGACGTCTTCCATTTGTGAATCAAATTGTGTCAGTGGCTGCATGTGGGGGCCCCTGCTCTGGTGAGGTTCATCTTCTAGGACACAGTGGTACTCTGTTTAGCTTTAGGAAGCAGAGAAAGGGGCTGCAATAAATCAGAGGCGTGTGTGTGAGGGGGGTCAAGGTCCCGGGGAAAAAGGGGCAGGGCTCAGAGGAGCACTTGAAGGTCACAGGAGTTACTGGAGGTAGCAAGTAAACAAAGTGTCCGATGACCGGTGCAGATTTCGGTGTGGACACCTCCACTTCTGAAAGACCCATGGTTTAAGAAGTAGTCTAATGAGCACTCCCACCTCTCAGCTATTAAAGATATTCTCCTTCGAGGCAAGAATGATGCAAGCTAAGCACTCCCTCCACTGGCGCTGGTGTAGGGAACGGAGACTGTAAGCTGGTACAGAAACGCGTAGTAAGAGCTCTCACACCCTTTGTACCAGTAACTCTATTTCTAGGATCGTGAGACGTGAACAGCACTCACTGCAATATTTAGAATAATATCTAACAGAGGGCTGTTGACCCAGGACATTGATACAATAGAGCTTTATACAGCCACTGGACACTTATGAAGTTTGCAAATTTATGATGTGAATTTTATATAGTGAGCATGCATGACACACCACTACTAAAGAGAGTATTCTACCCAAACGTACGCTGTAGCGAATGAACAAGAAAGGAGCAGATGGAACAGCCGCTGGTTGTTGGTTTTCCTCGATAGTAGAATTTGGGAGACCAAGTTGCAAAAATGCATTTGTTTTTGTTTCCTACAAGTAACACCCTTACAAAAAATTTCCTCCAGCCCGGCCGGGCGTGGCTCAGCGGTTGAGCGTCGACCTAGGATCCAGGCGATTGGGGTTCGATTCCCGGTCAGGGCACATGCCTGGGTTTTGGGCTCAATCAATAACTCTGTCATCATTGATGCTTCTATCTCTCTCTCCCTCTCCTTTCCTCTCTCTGAAATCAATAAAGATATATTTAAAAAAAAAATATTTTTCCTCCAAATTCGGCTAGCCGGCGCTCTTTCTGGAGTTGTGGAGTATGGACTGTCAAAAGAATTCCTCCCCGCTTTTGACAGGCCACAGTGCTATCATGCCCGTTCTCTCAACCTGTGTACAATGCGATTGCCTCATGAGTTTGTGCCCGTTTCCTTACGCATCTGGAGGAGAGTCGTTCTTTTTACTGAGAGCAAAGGCAGGGCTACATTAATGAGAGATTATGTCTCATTCAAGACGTCAGCCTGTTACTTGGCACATAGTGGGACAGGTTGAATGAACGCATTCTAACCTCTCAACAACTCTCTTTTCTAAAAGCATGAGTTGGGGGATTGCTGTTGTTACTTCCTGCGGCATCAGCGAGGACCGCAGCCTCATGTGCCGTGCAATGTGTTATGTATTTACACCAACATAACCTAGTTGGCCTCTTCTGCACAAGGTGGGCATAGCAACATCCCAGAAGATTAATACCTCATTGGGAAAACGTGCTCCCTAAGGACTTTTGTGGGTTTTTTTTTTTAAACAAGGACCCTTCCAAAAGGCAGTAGCTGATTCTTTTAATACATTACATGGAACCCAAGGTTTTCCTCGGTGCCGGTCCTAATGAACGTGCAGGTGGCGAGGAGTAGGCAGTTCAAGGGGTGCAGCCTGTGGAAACTTTCCCCGGACACATTCTTTCCTCTCCCTGCTTTGGACCCATTTACTAGGTCCTAAGGGGCAGCAGGAACCGTGTTTAGCCTAACGACCTTTTCTGTTCAGGGCTGTCTCTCTGAGGTTGGCTTTTAAGGCAAAGGCAGAGCCAGCTGCTCCTGAGCGGTTACTTTCCCCGGCAGAGAATCGGACAGGCCTCTCGGGAGCCTGGCAAAAGTAGGCAAGACACCATCCATCTAAGAAAATGGGCCAAAAAGTGTCTCTTTGCCGACTCGCGCCCTTTATCTTATGTGTAATATGCTTACGAAGAGAAGGCGAACAGACAAAAGGTTCCTTGTCTATTTGAATAATTTTTGCTAGCAAGTCTGAGAGGCTTTCAGCTTCTGCAGTTAGGCTTGTGGAAGTTCATCACCCCCAGAACCCAGGTCAAAACCTCTTCTAACTCTCAGAGTTGACTCAGGATGCTAAGACCGGCAAAACTGGCTCTGAGGACTTACTGCATTTGTCTGGTTAGCTCTCCCACAAAGACTCACTGAAATGTCTTCAGAAGTACAATTTCTTGTTTACACACCCACCTGGTCAGTAAACTGGATCAACGTCAAGCTCTGTACTAAATTCCTTCGAAAAACCCTCTGGCCTTAGGATTCTCATTTTTGCCGGGGATGAGATAGGGTACCCCAAACCTCGAGGCTCGCCCCCTGGAGCTCCGTTAAGGGGCCACACTCCCTTCCTCCAGGGTTATCTACATATGGAGGGTGAATTCCACTGTTATCTCACAGAATTGTTTTGTGGCCCTAGGGTAGCTTATTGTATGGAAATGAACTCCAGCCAATAAAAAAAAAAAAAAAAAAAAAAGGAACGTGCCAAGTTGGGGAAAAGTAAAACAACTTTTATAGTTAGGTCCCTCGTCGCTTCTGAAAGATTTCAGTTGAAGTTTTCCTCTTGAGACGCACTGGGTGGAAACCTTAATACTGGGGAGAGCGGCCGTCCTCGCCCTTCGCCCGGGGGGCACCTTGGCCCGCGAGCCCGGCCCCACAGGCGTGCCCGGCTCCGTGCGCGTCGACTCAGCCGTTCCCGGCCTGAGCCCCCCGGGTCCCGCCCGGCTCCGCCCTCCCCGCCCCGAGCCTGACGCAGCGGCGCAACCTCAGCGCCAGCTTCCCAGTAATTCACCAGGAAATGCACGTCTCAAGGGCGCCGACGGCAATTCCGCCCCTTACGGCGACGCGGGGTCGCAGTGCTGTCCCTCGGGTCTGCTCAGAGCGCCCCGAGTCCCACGGCTCATGTTCAGGGGACGGCCTCGCGCTCAGCGCATGCGGGCGAAGCGGGCGGACCGAGCGACCCCCGGTGCCGCGCTCCGCCGCCCGCCCGCTCCCGGGGTCTCCTTTCCCGCTCCCGCGTCGGGGCCGCGCTCCTCGGAGGCACTCCGACTCCAGGGGGCCCCCGTGCACCCCCAGGGCACGGGGCCGGCGCCGTCCCAGCGGGGAGGGGAGGGGGCGTCCCCGAGCCGCGGGCCGTCGGGGCCGGAGCCTGCAGAAATCCCGCGCGACTCGGGCTCTAGCTGTCGGAGGCCGCGCTGCTCCCGGGCGCGCCGGGGGGCCGCGAGGTGGGCCCGTCGCCACTGGCTTCCTGCGGGGCGTGGAGGGGACTCTACCGCCGCGGGCCCCGGGGCCCAGCAGGACGCCGCTCCACCGACGAGGAAGCCCTGGAACCCGGGCTCCGGAGGCCGCCAGGCCGGTTTTCCGCCCCTCCCGCCCGCTCTTCCGCCCCCCGCCCCGGCCACCTCGCCCCGCCCCGGTCCCTCCCCCCGCGCCCCGCCCCACGCCCCGCCCTCCCGCGGACGCCGGGGCCTCGCCTCTCCCGCGCTCCGCCGCCGCCCGCCGCCGAGCCCTGCCTTTTATAGGCGCCGCAGCCAATCAGCGCCGCGCGCCCCCTCGGCCCGGCCCCCCGGCCAATCGCCGCGCCCCTGGGGCCTCCGTCGGCCCTCGGCGGCGCTCGGCTGTTTCCGTGCTCGCGGCTTCGCAGGGGCCGCTCGCTCGCAGCCCGGCCGCGGCTTTTTTCCGGGTTCGGAGCCGATCCGGATGCTCTAGGCGCCGGATGACCGAGCTCCGGGCGCCTGCGGCGTTTCTGTACATGGATTATCTGGTAGGTGCGCGACCGGCGCGGCGCCCGGCAGACCCGGCGCGCCCAGGTACCCCCTGCGGGCAGCCCCGCCGGTCGTTCCCGGGGCGGGATGCGCGGGGCCCCTGCTCCCGCCGCGGCCCGGGAGCTGCGCGGGGTTCGGGCGGCGGGGCGGGGGCGGGGCTGACAGGTGAGGCGGCCGGGCGGGGGCGCTGGGGCGCCGGGCCCCCGAGCGCCCCCTGCCCCCGCCGCGCGCCTCCTTCCTTTCCCGGGAGCAGGCGCCCTCTGCGCTCCCGCAGCGGAGTCCAGGTGCCATTAAACAGCCATAACCTGAATGGCTCGCTAAGTGCCCGGCTGCCCGCTCATTTGGCTGTGATTAGGTCTCTAAGCGGTGACCTCGGTCGCGCCGAGGCTTTAAAAGCACATTGCCTGCAGCCCGGCCGGCCCGGGCCGGTGGGACGGCGCCGCCTCCGCGCCCGCACCTGTGCACCGTCGGCCAGCCGCGCGCCCGCACCCGTGCACCCTCGGGCCGCCGCGCGCCCGCACCCGTGCACCCTCGGGCCGCCGCGCGCCCTCCCCGGTGCACCCTCGGGCCGCCGCGCGCCCGCACCCGTGCACCCTCGGGCCGCCGCGCGCCCGCCCCGGTGCATCCTCGGCCCGCCGCGCGCCCGGGCCTGGCTCGTGCCCAGCAGCTCGGGTGCGAGGGGCGGCGTCCGCCAGCTCTGGGGCCGAGCATGCCCCGGACGTGGGCTGTGTGCGCGTCTGGAATCACGCAGGCGCCTCGTCCTGTTCCAGGAGTCAGGTGTCCCCGAGTCGGTGCTCGGGGCGCCCCCTGGACGGGGCCGTCCGCGCTCGCTGCCCAGCAGCCGCCGGTGCGCCCTGGTAGAGCCGCCGCCGCCACGCGGGGTGAAGGAGATGCTTGGAAGCCTTGACCCTCCTGTCGTTTGGCTGGACAAGTGCAGTCGCGTCTCCACTGTAGAGTGGCCTGGCAGAGACTGGCCGGTGCCTTCTAGGAATCGCACTTAACTCTGGACTGACCAAGACTGCGGACGCTGGACAGGAGGCATGTGTAATGCGTGTAACCTCGCGTGTGGGCTGAGGTCAGCTTAGTGAAGGGGACAGATGCTTCCCCCAAAGCCTCAGGACCCCGTGGGCCGTGGGGAAGCTGGCAGTTAGCGGAGCAGAGTCAAAAATTCTGAGTTCAAATGCTGTTTTGTTGCTCGATGTCAGTAGCTGCCTCTATCTTTGTGATAAAGGGACTTTTCCCATCTACCACCGACCGGAGTCTGTTAAAGGAGTTATCTGATTGTGGCTGTTGCAAAATGCTAAGTGCCATGTAGGTTAAGAGAGTCTCCAGATATTTCTCAAAGATCGTTTTCTAAGTTAAATAACCGGTTACTTTGTAGCTTGTCTTATAAAATGCAGTACCGGGGATTTTCTTGCAGTCGCCCAAGTTAAAGCCTGTTGAGGATACTTACCAAATAGGAAAGGGCAACATTACCTGTACTGCTGAAAGCTAATTTTGGGCACTTAATTAAGTAGTTCCTAAGAAGGAAGTCGGGCAGTTCTGATCATTTTATTATAGTATTTCCTTTGTTTACTGGGTGAGTTAAATTTACAAATTGCATTACTGAGCTGTCTTTGAGATGTCAGTCAAACCCACCAAAGCATTTGGTGAGAAAATAAAAGGAAAACTGTGGTTAATTGCTCAGGTTAGTTTCTAGATGGAGAGTCTACGGGTGGGTGGATGAGTATTTGTGGGGCTGTAGGTGACCTTAAAAGAAGATTAATGTCGGCTACTTTACTGACAGTTTTGTGTCAGAGTCAGTGGGCCCCAAATTTGACTCTACCTCTTTGTTTTACCTGCCACGTGCCCTACCCCGTTGCATTGGTATAAAAAAAATCATGATTTTGCCACTTTAACTATGCTTTTTAAAGAAATCACAAGTGCAGTGAACTGGTCCCATAAAAATTATTGGCTAATCATTTGAGGTGAGAAAAAAAATCTTAAAGGAAATAAGTCAGTTTTTATGAGTGTGGCAAGTATCTTCTATGGAAAGATTTGAGAAAAACCCTTAAACATTTAGTAAAACATTTAGTAAAAACTGGACTGGAAAAAAACCACTACCTCTTGGGATGGTGTTTTGTGTTTACTTTCAGCTGATCGCCTCTCAGAATGACATGCCCCACTTCATTCCTTTCTTACTGCCTTCCAGGCCGACTCGTGTTCATAGACATGTGGTGTTCCTGTTACACACCAGTTCCTGAAAAATGAAAATCAGCTTTGTTGACTGTATCTGGGATCTTATTTTCAAAATAAATCAATTCCCAAGTTCTCTAATTATCTTCCAGGAAAAAAAAAAATGCTCTGTTCATTCCGAGGCCGAGCCTTCCGATTTTGCCGAGCGTGGGGACTAGAGTAAGCACCCTGTCCCGGCGTGGGCATGGCCGACACTGTGTGTCATCTTTTCTTCATTTTTCTTTTTAGTAGGTGTTTGACTTTCTTTTCTTTTTAAAAAATATTTTCATTGACTTTTTTAGAGAGAGAGGAAGGGAGAGAGAGAAAGAACCATCGATCGGCTGCCTCCTGCACGCACCCCGACCAGGGATCGTGTCCTGACCTGGAATCGAACTGGCAGCCTTTCCGTGCCCAACGGGATGACGCCCGACCAACCGAACCACTCGGCCAGGGCAGGCGTTGGACTTTCACGCTGCTGTTGGAAGGGGGAGCTGCGTGTGTGTCCTGTCCATTGCTTGTCGGACTGGATGTCACCTCTTAACCTTTTTTATCTGGAGGAGTGAGGAAAAGGAAGGGAAATGAGAGAAAGAGAGAATTGCTATTTTTAACGGCTTTTAATAGGGTCGCTGATATTAAGACAGATGAGGACACTCTCTGATTTTAGAAGTTGCTTTCGATTTCTTAACTTAAAAGAAACGTTCTCAATGAGAGGTGACGGATAGGTGAGGGACCGGGATAGTGCCTCACTGCCTGAGACGGGGTTTTTGTTGATTTCAGTCCGAGGAAACAGTGGTGAGTTGCTAATCCTAGATCATACGTGTCACCCAGTGCCCATGATCTAGTTGTTGAACTGAATGCGCAGGAGACAGGGCCACTTCGAATTCTCTCACCGGCTTCTACAAGGAGATGAGATAAAATCTGTTTGGATTCGGTGTTTTGTTCTGGGGAATGCCGAATGTATCCTTCCCCCTTCACTGAACGTTATCAAGATATAATTTGGTTGGCCCGGGTGGCAGTGTAACTATAAGAACATCTCAGTTTCCAGTTGACAAGGGAATCTGCCCGGGAGGCGGTACACCGGCTTCCCGTGCTCATGATGGGCTCCGAGGCCATGCTCACCCGTATCAGATCTACATGTACAGATTTTGCTGTTCCAACAGGTAGTGCCAGCATCTTTCTCTCCTGACAGGTAGAGCTAGTGGGGCGATGTGCAGAGCTTGGCGAGTGAGGTGGGAGAAAACCGTCAAGTTACAATGAAAGAGGAAAGCGTGTCTGCCTCCTGGGAGGCTGGACGAGATCGGCGTCTAGATGCCTTTCTGTTTCTTTTTGTCCTGACTCAGGTATGCGGCTTGAGGCTTGATCTGGATCTCACCCGGTTCCCCCCTCCGCCATCAAAACAACAGTAATAAAATGTGTTAGGGTTTGTGGAAAGCCGGTAATGATTGAATGAGATAATGAAGGGAAAGTAATTTATAAACAGCACGTCGTTGCTTTTCAGAAGTGAGATGGCATTGCTGATAGTGTGCTTATCTCCTGAGGAATGACGGTCACGGCCTAGTGGTGAATGCTGGGCTACCTTTTAAACTGGTCTCAGTGTATGGAGAGATCTGGAGTGGTCATCAGTAAGCAGGAAGTCACAAGATTCTTGAGGATTGTTTCATATCTATGAAAATAAAGCCACGTTCTGATCTTCAGATATTTTTGGAACCCTTGCTTTGTGAGTGGCCCTGACGGTCCCGAGGGATGAGCATCCAGCGGCTGTCCTTGGCTGTGGGACTGCAGGGCAGGCTCTCTGAGGACAGGGTGGATAAGGCATTGGGGGGGGGGGGAGGCAGCTTCTGCTGTGCCCCTCAGCTTTCTGGTGAGGTTCTCGCCTATTTCATCTTTTTCTTTGTTTTATTGTGAACTAAAATGCAAAGTGAGACTTGAAAATGTGACAGCTAACTGTGTAATTAGTCCTGGATGCAAACTGTCAGCCATCACGGCATTTGCATGTTGTGCTTGGAATTTAGTAAGACCAGGGCTCCAGCTTTCTTCCTTGTGTAGGCTGGTGAACCTGGCCTAGTTTCTTGGTCATAGGCTGCACCTGCCATTATAAAAATTTATGTGTCAGTGGGGAAGTTCAAGTGACGGACACTAGTTCAAATCCATCACCATTTGCAGGGTAAAAACCAACTAGCCAATGAACCAAGAACAGAAATTCACTGCAGAGGGACCCGGCACAGAGGTACAGGCCTGCTGTAAATTAGCCCATTTGGAAGGAGGCGAGAGGGCATGTGTGTGATTTTCTCTGCTGTTCACTTAGCTGAAAGGGCTGCTGTTTTTAACTCTGAATGACTGGACATTACAAGTTGCATGTTCTGACTGTGGTCAAACCGACTACCAAGTAACGAAATAGGCCAAACATTTTTTAGTTTTAACTGCAACTGGATTAGTCAGTCACATAAATATTCTTTTATTAATTAATAAATAATAAGATAAAAGTAATGTGAACACAATAAGCAAATCTACATCTGTGTAGTTCTCATAGCAAACAGTTTTAAGAACATCTGTACCATTGGGCAGGAGCTCTGGTTAAAGGCCTTAGGCCTGGTTCTCTGGCTTGGGTTCCTCCAGTCTTTTTTTTTTAGTTAAAAAATTTAAAAAAAAATTGATTTTAGAGAGAGGAGGAAGGGAGGGGGGAGAGAGACAGAGAAATATCAATTTGTTGTTTCACTTTTTTTTACTCCCCACCCGAGGATATGTTTTTATTGATTTTAAAGAGCGAGAGGAGAGAGAGAGAGAGAGAAACATCGATGCGAGAGGGACACATGGATCAGTTGCCTGCTGTGCGAGCCCCGACCAGGGGTTGAACCCGAAACCTGGGTAGGCACCCTTGTTACCAGCGAGACTGGGAGACCTTGGGTATTGTCTTCTTGAGGGAAAGATTTCAGTCAAGAGACAAAGTGTAGAAAAGCAAGAATTCATTGACTGCAACCAAAACACACGTAGGACAGTGAAACGGGACCATTGCTCCCCTGGCTGCAAGTCTCATGGGGTCCCTTAGAGGTTAGGGGACACATGCCTGTGGGGGAAGGAGAGGGGAAGGGAGTGGCACGGGGTGCTCCCTGGAGGGGAACCTTCGTTGTTAAGGGTTTTAAAGGCTGCGTGTTTAGGGGCAGTCTTAGGGGAGAATCGCAATAGAATATTCATCAGCTTTATGCCGACTACCAAAATGAGATTTATTCTCTTAATTTGTCTGTCCTTCGGTGTGGTTGGCAAATGGCAGTAGTTGGATTTCTGTCCGTCTCCCTGGGGTGATTTAAGCTATTTACCCTCTGGCTGGGGAGGAGAAGTGCAAACCATTTACTCCCAAGTGTCCTTGGTTTAGGGAAGACGGGATTTACTAGGTGGCTGCAAACTGCTGTTGAACCGTCTGTCTCAGTTTCCCCGTTCTGCCTGTTACGGAATTTTCCTAGCTTCTTACTACGCTGTAACACCCTGCTGGGAATTGAACCCGCGGCCTTTGGTGAACCCGATGACGCTCCAACTAACTGAGCCCCATCGGCCAGGGCTGCTCCACTCATCCATGATTCTTGTATGTGCCCTGACTGGGGATCGAACCCGCAACCTTGGTGTATCGTGGGTTCCTCCAGGCTCGAGTGTGAGTTCTAGGAGCGGACACCCGGGACGTGATTCATGCCTTCTAGGAGCTTGCGTTCTGAAGGACACTACGCTGGGGTGGTGGTGGTGTGAGCCTATGAGTTATGGGGGTAAAATCAGTTAACATTACCGCTCCCTCGTCACGTGCCCAGCAGCGTTGGAAGTGCTCCCCACGGGCAGTGGCATTCAGTCGAGGCTCGGGGGGGGCATCGTTCCCCTCCCCAGGTTCACAGCTGACAGGTAACAGAGCTGGGACCGTGGCCCTGGAGTCCCTTCCTCACTTCCAGCCCGGTGCTCAAGCTGTGGGAATGCGGCTGGAGTTTCCCGTGTTTCAGGTGAATACTGTGCCGCTTCCTGAGCTCAGGGTGAGGAGACCAGGGGCCCTAAGCTGCTGCCTGGTGTCCCCACACCTCCGGGACTTGGCTTGGCTGAGTGTCTGAAGGGGAAGGCTGGAGAGAAAGAAACACCATGCTTCTTCTCAGGTGTCCTGAGCCCCCCACCCCCATGGCCTGACGGTCACCACGCTGACCTTCAACATCTGACGTTTCATCGACTGACCGCAGGTGGGTTTCCAGGCAACCTTGTGAGTCAGCCCCTAGCGTGACTTCAGGGACACGCTCCGGCCACCACGGGCACCGGATTCTTTGGGAGATGCCACTGAGACTCAGGACCTACCTGTCAGCTCCTTTCCCAGGTGCTGCCCGGGAAGCGGGCCCATCCCTGGCAGACTCTAGGCCTGTGTCCCCTTTTGTTTATGGATGCCACCTGGGCAAAGTCCTGTGATGACCTGAACTAGAAGGGGCCGCGTCTGAGGGAGACTGGGTAGGAGGAAGGATTTCTAGGGAGGCTGGTAACTGCATTGCAGGTAAGGAGAAAGTGGTGGTTCCCGATACTGTCACCAGCTGGGTTAAGGGTGGGCTTTGATTTGGGGGCTGGTAGCCCCGTTAGTTCTGCTCTGGCCCCTCCCCTGGCGTCTCCCCGGATGCTCCTGGTTTTGGAGGAGTCTCAGAAGGCCAGTTCTGGCTGACCCTCATTTCCGAGTGTCTGCAAAGTGGTTGACACACTTAGTTGCAGTAGGGCCGAAGGCACATGGTCATGGGGGCCTCTGCTTGGTCGAAGGCTCTGCCGTCCCTGTCTTGAAATTTTTCATTTTTGGCACTTAGAAAACATTTTTATTTTGCACTGTGCCCCACCAATTATGGAGCTGGTTCTGACTTCCAGTGCCCCGGAATGACCCGGGGCAGTGGTCATCAGCCGAGTCATAACCTGGCCGTCTTGATGGTCACTTTGCCGCCAGAGTTGTGGCCAGTGCCTGATAAACGGGGGACTATGTACAGTGCAAAGCGTTTTACTGACAGCGCCTCATTTATTCCTCCAAATAATTCTCTTAACCAAGTACTACAGACTTGATTTGGAAAGAGGGGGACCGGAGGCTCTGTGAGGTAGCATTTGGCCAGGATCTTGTGACCAGTGGCGGGTCAGGGCTGGGTCTGAGCCCAGCTTGGCCGACTCCAAGCCCATGCTCGTGAGCCTTGTTCAGGGTGGGCTGAGGGGGGATGAGTCAGGGGCGGCAGGAACCGTGGACACAGTGCTGGACACTGAGGGGTCACTGGATGGCTGGGTTTGCTTTCCTTTGGTCACCCACCGTCCCCTCCACTCTTCTGCGTGAACTTGACGATCTGCTCCTTGGCCCTCAGCCAAACACACCTACCTGCATTTGATAGCAGCGAACCGTTGGAAAAGTTGGGTTTCCTGGACAGTCGCATTTATCAGGCTCCTTTGTACCTGGAATTGCTGAGCTGCTCTGACCTCTGGACTGCTCCTCTCGGGGTTGAGAACTTTCATTTCCTGGAAACTGTGTCCATGTGTCCCCGAGAGGGACTCCTGTGGGTTCTTTTCTCGAGGGGACAGCTGCTTCTCCGGCCACCCCAGGACCATTGATGGAGGCGAGGAAGGATGGTACCTGTTCCAGCTCAGTTCTCCAGTGGAGTCAGGGGCCACGGCAAATATAATTCAAAGTGTGGTTTTTAATACATGCAAGTATTCTGAATACTTGTATTTAGAAAAATAGAGAAAATAATAAAACACACTCCTATGTACCTACCTCCCTGATTGAACAGTGTTAACATTTGGCCATTTTCACTTCAAAACCCTGATGTTCTTTAAAGAGAAAAAAAAAAAAGTCTGCTGGCGACAGTGCCACTGCCCAGCAGCGCTTGGTAAAGGAGCCAACAGTAGATCCGCGTCTCAGGGACATCTCCCCAGGACACCGGCGCTGTGGAAGGCCGGACCCTGTCCCCGGCCTGATGCTCTCCACACTGTCTTCCTTCACCCTCCCCGTGGGGGCGACGGTCCCGAAGTCAGTGGGCGTCACCTCGCGTATGCTACTCGCGTGTAGGGGTAAACAGTGTGTAGCATTGTTTTGTGTGTGTTAACAACCACCCTTATCTTCCTGAAACTTGTTTTATTTCTCTAATGTTGTTGAGATGAATGAACTTGTGCCCTGACTGGGAGTCAAACCTGCGGCCTTCTGGTGCCTGGCACCAGGCTCCAGCCAGCGGAGCCCCTGCCCGAATGTACCTTTGCTAATCCATCTACTCTGTTGTTGGTGGGATGGGCATGTAGGCTGTCTCCAGTTTGGGGATTTGGGGAATAAAGCTGCTACAAACATTCTTGTACGTGTTTTTGGTGGGACAGACACCCACTCACTCGTTTCTGGTGGGTGGAGTGGAATTTCAGGTTACTAAATACCACCTAACATTTTTCCAAAATGATCGCACCAGTTAGACTTCAGCCAGGATGCCAGTGAGTCCAGTGATTTCCCATCCTCACCAGTACTTTTCGTTTTTGGAGCTTTTATTGGGCCATTCTGATGGGTGTGACTCCAGAAAATTTAAAGTTGCCCAGGGCTACATCCAGATGTCCAGGCATGAGAACAAAGAGGATTTTTTTTTTTTTTTAATTTGGAGAAATTGCTTGGCTGTAATCTGAAATTCTTACGGTATTCAGTTGTGTGATTCATTGGAAAATTCTGACGTGCTCAAGAGGTACCATGGGCATCAAGTGACTTGATTGTGTTTCTGGCTCCGCCACCCATGAAGGTGGGAGTTGGGCAGACTGGCCAGTGTCACTGACTAATATTATCTTCTTTATAGATAATTTAACATTTCTTTTACTCTAAATTTTATTTCTGTCACCTTCCTTCCTGGAGTGCCCATCTTTCCATTCTTCTAATTCTGTCAAATAAGTGATCATAAAGTTGCCTTCACGTAATTATCATTCTTTCACACAAACAACTCATTTTTTATGCACCTCTAGTTTCCGGGTGCTGCCTTGGACACCAGCGATGTGCAGGTGAGCGAGACCCCGGCCTGCCTGCAGGAGCCCGCGCTCGTGCGGAGATGAGACGCGGAAGGAAGCGGTCATGTTCTGGGGTGGCAGGCTCTGTTTGGAGGGAAGTAAAGGTTAGGAAGGTAGCATTTGAAATGGGAACCTAGACCTGGGGGCCAAGGAGAGCTTCCCAGGGAGTCCCTTTTAATCCACGACACTGACGTGGAGTCGAGTTGGCCCAGTGACAGGCAGGGTCAGGGCCGGGCAGGGAACAGCTTGTGCAGGGACTTGGTGTGAGTAACTCAGGACTTCGGGGAGCTCCGGGGCCCCGTGTGGCTGAGCGGGGTTACGAGCAGCGGCTGCGTGTGAAGTCGCAGAGCCCGGCTGCGGTTACGGGGCGGGAACCTTCCCAGTTTGCCCGCAGTGCCTCCGATCTGGCTGCGCCGTGAAGCGCCTGCAAGGCCCCAGGCAAGCGGGCAGGCCGGCTGGGGGTCCATCCCGCTTCCACGTGGCGTTCACAGGCAGGGCCGGGGGTGAGGGGAAGTAGGTGCTTTCAGCAGCGTGTACGCATCGCCGCAGTGTTACAGTGAGAGTAGAAGATGGAACAAGGAGATCTTAGTGCCTATTTTCAGGATTTCCGTTTGAGCGTAGTTCTGATTATCTCTTACCGAGGAACCACCTTAGAACTGAGGCTGGGCCGGCCGGGCTGGCTCAGCGGTTGAGCATCGACCTAGGATCCAGGAGATCGCGGTTCGATTCCTGGTCAGGGCACATGCCCGGGTTGCGGGTTCGATCCCCAGTGGGGGGCGTGCAGGAGGCAGCCAATCAATGACTAGTTTCTCATCATTGATGTTTCAACTCTCTCTCCCTCTCCTTTCCTCTCTCTCAAATCAATAAAGATAATATTAAAAAAAAACACAAAAAACTGTGGCTAACACAGTAACAATAATTTATTCTGCTCATGAATCTGGATGTAAATTGGGTTCGGCTAGGTTGTTCTTGCTCAGGATCCCTTCTGATGTTACAATCGGATGGTGGCTGGAGGCTTTTTCATATACTTGTCTGGCACCTGGGCTGGGACAGCTGGAGGAGTGTGGACACCTGGGCTGGGAACACCCAAACAGCTGGGGCTGGAGCAGTGTGGACACTTAGGTGTCTCTCCTCACCTGGTCTTTCTGCACGAGAGTCTCACATCAGGCTGAAGGCTCACAGAGAGGAGGCGCCAGGAGAAACCAGCAGGCAGCTACTCTTCTCTCACCAGGCCTCAGCGTCTCTTCTGTGTCCTGCTCCTCAGGCCATCGTAGTAAAGCCGTGCTCTGGCCGAGGGCAGGAAACGGGCAGTACGTCTTGGTGGGAGGAATTGAATGTGTGGGCAGGTTTTAAAACCACTGCCAGCCCGGCCGGCATGGTTCAGTGGTTGAGCATTGACCTGTGATCCAGGAGATCGTGGTTTGATGCCTGGTCAGGGCACATGCCCGGGTTTCAGGCGTGTGGGATGCAGCTGATCAATGACTCTTTCGTCATTGATGTTTCTCTCTCTCTCTCCCGTCCTCTCTCTGAGATCAATAAAAACATATTTAAAAACAAGCAAAGCAAAATAAAACACACCACCCCCAGCATTCAGGGGTGATGGGGTCACGTACTGTGGTAGGTGCCACTTGAAGGAATGCATGTGGGGGGAAGTGACCTTCATTTTGGGGTTACTGAGTTGGTGCCACTTGTGCGAAGTCCAGGTAGAGATTTCTCGTGGGGATGGGAGCTCAGACAGGTATCTTGCAGATGGAGTTCAAACAGCCCGTATATGTACTGTTCCTTGCCATATATATATATATACACACACACACACACAGATATATATATATCTATATATATACACACACTGTCATTAGTGCCGTGTGGGAGGCACAGTGCCAGGTATTTTTCCTGCATCATTCATGACTATTACCATTTCAGAGATTAGAAAACCGAGGCTTAGAGAAATCGAGTGTCATGCCATGACATGATGGCCCAGAATTTGGGCCTAGGCCTGGCTAGTGTCTGACCTCAGCTCTTCCCTGCGTGGATGCTCCCTGCAGTCACCGCCACAGTGAGCTCGCCGAGGAAGCCAGTGCCCTGGTCAGCTGGCCCCTGGTGGGCACCTAGTGTCTGTGGGATCAGCAAAAGGAGAGGAACCTACAGAGGAGCCTGGGAGGAGGCCCTGGAGAGGGTCAGGCCAGGCAGGCGGAGAAGGGAGCCCTTCAGAGGAGGAAGTGGCCACCTGTCACTCAGTGCCCAGAGATCATGGGAGGTGACTGAGTGACCACTAGTTTCGGTCAGTGGTGACCGTGGCCTGAGCTCTATCTGAGGGAGGCAAGGAAATGATGCTGGTGCAGTTTCTGTCAGGAAGTCCCATGTGGCCCCGGCCGGTGTGGCTCAGTGGTAAGAGCGTCGGCCTATACAGCAGAGGGTCACAGGTTCGATTCTCAGTCAAGGGCAGGTACCTGGGTTGCAGGTTCAGTCCCAGGCCCGGTCGGGGAGCATGCATGAGGCAGCCAATCCATGTGTCTCTCTCACTTCGCTGTCTCTCTCTCCCTCCCTCCTTCCCTCTCCTCTTTCCTCCCACCCTCTCTCTAGAAATCAATGGAAAAAATATGCTCTGGCGAGGATTAAAAAGAGAAAAAAAAAAGAAACCCCACGTGGAGAGGGAGGTGAGGGCGTGAACGGGAAGATGGGGGTGCTGGGGGCTCTCCTTTCTAACCGGGACTGAACTGGAGATGGTGAGATAAGGGGGAGAATGTGACACCGTCCTGCTGAGTGTGACTGGGGGCCAGTGGGGCTGGGGTGGGCTGAGTGGGCCTGAGGAGGCTGCAGATGTGCAGGTCGAGGGGTGACCAGGGACCAGAGGGCTGGCTGCCGTGCTCTGAGTCGGAGACTCGGCGGAGCGGTGTCGCCGGTCGTCTAGGTGCTGTGGGCTCGGGTTTTCCTTCCAGACTCAGTAGCTCCTTGGGCGTGGGTGTGGACCATGTGGAGGTAGGATTTTTCCAGGTGAGTCCGTGGGTGGGTGATGGGTGGAGGAGTGTGGGACCCAGGCAAGAAGATGGGTGCAGCCATGGCCTGTGACCCGAGGCAGCGGGAGGGCAGGCAGGCGAGTGGGCAGTGCGAGGAGCCGCGGTCGGGGTGAGGCCCAGTGATCGCTGCCACCTCGACGAACTGTTCAGAAGCCGATGGAAGACAGTTCACGGTGGGTGGGCATAGGGATGGATTTGAGAATGCTGGCCAGAGGTAGACCAGGTCTCCGAGGGAGGCGTGGGGACGCTGTGGTCTGCGGAGAAGATGGGAGGTTAGTGTTGGGTGGAGCACCCTCGCGTGGGGGCGTCACCAGGACCCGGGACCAGGGTGGGACTCTGTGCCTCAGTTTCCTCATGTACAAATTAGCCATAGTAATAGTACTTACCTCACAGAATTTAGTTAAAACATGTAGAGCATTTATCTTTTAAAATTCATCTTTATTGCTGAAAGTATTATAGATGTTCCCTTTTCCCCTTTCCCAAAACATGTAAAGCATATAAAAGAGAACCCAGACCCGAAGCAGAAAACCCTTGAAAGAGGCCCTGGGACCGTAAACGTGGTAAACGTGTTCGCTGTTATGAACCGGGACTTGCATATAAACAAGGGTGCAGGGCACTGTTGTCACCGAAGGCCCCTGCTCTGATCTGTTCCTTCGTCCGGCCAGCCCGTCGGAGCTTCCGGCCCTCTCCGCGCGCGTGCAGGCGACCGGCTCAGAGATCGCCGCTGCTCGTGTTCCCACGGGGTGGAAGGCCCTGGGCCTGTACACGGCCCGAGTCGCCCTTGGACGGTGCTGCTTGGGGCTGTGACTGCAGTGTGGCCGGGCGACAGAGGGCAGGCTCTCCGAGGCCCTGCCCGGGAATTGGGTGGTGTTGGGAGCTCTCAGCGTCTCTTTTGTTGGAACCGAACAGTCTGAAAGTCAAGTTTGTGCCTCGAGAACTTTCCCCGGCATGTGACTGACGGGCCCGGCCTCTCCCCCCCCCCCCCCCCGCTCCCCCTCGGACCGTTTCCTGCCAGGCAGTGTGTGGTGGGGGACGGAGTGTGGGCCGGTTTGTGGGGCAGGCTGCTGTTCTTCGTCATCGTGAGTGCTCGCTGAACGTGGCCGGTTCTGGGCTACAAGTGGAAAACCTCCTGTGATTATTGAATTTCTTTTTCTCTCTATCGTAACTTCTACTTTATTCAATAGTTATATTTCTCTTAGTGCAACACAACTTTCCCCTTGGTTCGTTGGGTTTTTCAGGGCTGGGTATTGAGACAGGATTAGTTGGTCATATCCTGGGTTTCCGTCACATTTCCTGACATTTTTTTAGGGCCCCATCCGACCTGACCTTGACTGTGGGCAGGGTTACTTCTTGAGTCTGGAGCGGACCGTTCTAGAATTTCTGTGGACTCTGGCTGTGGTTTTTCTGCAGCCTGCATGTGTAGGGAATAGAGTCCCTCCCTAGAGATGCTTCAACTTTCTCCCAGGTATTTCTTTGTCCGGGGGACATGCCTGGCTGTGTTGGTCATCTTTGGAAATGCCCATAGTTGAATATTTCCCATTTCTTATCTTCTGAGTGCTTCGTGTTTTATAAATGATTAAGTCTGTGAGCTTAATACTCATTTTGAATAGTTTCCTGAAACAGAATACTTTGATTATGTAATAAGAATAGATATTCAGTTGCTGATTTTTAAAACTCTTTAAATCAGACTTTTTATTACATAGGAGAACACAAGTATAATGAAATTATAAAGAGCTGCGTAAGGAGTGATGCATACTTTCGTTCTTTATGAATAAGCCACCATTAAAAATGCATGGTTATAAGAGATGAGAGACAGACAATCAAGGTTCGACAGGCACACGGATGCCTGATTCCCGCGTCTGGTTGGGAGCAGTTTTTCTGTTTCCCAAATCCAGAGTGCGTAAGAGTTCATGTCTGAGGCAAAGACTGTTTGTCCCACTTGCTTTATATCACTGCAGTGAGAGGTATTAAAACAACAGCAGTGACAAAAAATGAGGATTCTTCTAGGAGTGGGTGTAGGTAGCATTTTCCCAGGGATTCAAAATTAATAAAGACTGCCCTGGCCGATGTGGCTCGGTGGTTGAGCTTTGACCTGTGCACCAAGAGGTCCCTGGTTCAATTCCTGGTTAGGGCACGTGCCCAGGTTTCGGGCTTGATCCCCAGTGGGGTGGGTGCAGGAGGCAGTTGATCAATGTTTCTCTCTCTCTAAAAAAATCAATAAAATCAACGTTAAAAAATTAACAAGGACTTGTGGTTTATGAAGCAACATTTTCCTCATGAAACATAGTGACTTTAGGTCCTTGATTTTAATTCAGATGTATAGCCCTGTGTTCAAATACTTAACTTCCACGGAAAAGAATCTCCAGGCTTTTAAAATATTCTCTGAGGGGTGCATGCCAGTTGGTTTTGGGGAAAAGAAACCCCTCCCTCCCTCTAGCCTCTCTTCCTTCTTCCTGTGTGACTCCCTCACTCCACAGAGACCTCCCGAGAGCTTAGTGTTTGGTGGGCGCTTGGGCATCTCGATGACGCAGAGACGACTCTTTATCTACTGATTGGGAGCCTGCAACTTTGAATACAGCTCTTTGCTTGTGGAAAAACTCTAGGTGACGGACTAGGACCCCGGGGGGAGGGAGGAGGAAATTTTTCTGTGAAGGGCCAGCTGGTAAATGATTTAGCTGTGCAGGCCATACAGTCTCTGTCTTAGCTACGAAAGCAGTCATAGGTAACTCGTAATAGATGCAGGTGGCTGTGTTCCAATAAAGCTTTATTTACAGTGGGCCAGGCAGTGGGCCAGGTTTTATTGGCCAGAATATTGTTGGAAGTACATCTGCTCTCAGAAGTAGTCCAACCCCGGGTTACTCTCCCCTGAACGTTCTGTTCTGTTTTCTTTTTCTTTGTAGCACTTGTCATTACCCAGCTCGGTTTCTTTGTTGCTTTTGCTGGCCACCCCCTCGCAGGGCGGGCTCCCTGAGAACGGGGCTTGGGCACATCCAGTCTCCAGCGCGGAGGACAAGGCCTGCACCCAGTCGGTGCTCCGTTTATTTAAAGAAGGGCATTCATGCCAAGTACACTGGGCCTTCAGCATGGGCATCTAAAATCCTCGAGCCTTTCGGAAGGACCACCACTCCATGCCACCCTTACCACAGTGGGGCCGGGAGACCTCGGGGACGTCATTGCCTGGGAGTTGCAATGCTGAGGCCGATGGTGGACGCAACATTCTTTTGCTTACAGTTCGTGAGAAAGGCCTCTTACCACCTTAAAAAACAAAAACAACACTGCAGGCCTCCCAGGATCCCCTGTGCTCCAAAAATCAGTCCCATTCCTTACAAATCAGAAATTGGCAGACCTCTGCCGCACGAGGGGCTGGCGCCTGTGTCCAGGGCCCAGTACCCACATGTGCTCTGCTGCTTGGAGTTGGATGCTGTGTGTAGGTTGGCTAGAGGGCTGCAGGGACGTGTGAAAGTGTCGTTTGTGCCAGGCGGGTGGTACTGCATTCAGCACGGGTGTTTTATTGGCCTTGGTCATCAGAATGTTTGTTGAACCATAACGTGTCTGTGAACCTGCTTTACTCAGTTTGACTCGTTTGCATGAGTATGGGCTCTCCGTCCAGGTGATTTGGCTTCAAATCCCGGTTCTGTCCCATACCAGTTGCTGTTTCCCGTGTCTGAGTTGGGGATAATACTACTGTTAAGTGGCACGTGGACTTCTGTTTAAGTGTCTTAGGGACTAACCCTCTGGTTGAGATGACACTGTCTCAACCACTGTCTCAGTCAGGGTTGGCGTTGTTTGGGAAATAGTGGCTTTGACAAGACAGGTGTTTATTTTTTCTCAGGCAGGTTAAGTTCAGAAGTAATTAGGGCCCCAGGATGCTTCTGTCCACTGTGCGTGGACTGTAAACTCATGGTTTGAAGTTGCTGCCAGGGCTCCTGCCATCGCTTCTGCATTGCAGGCAGCAGGGTGGAGAGAGGGCACAGAGTGCGTCCCCCCGGAGGACTTCAGGCTTTGCGGTTGGATCCCGTGGACCGGAGCGTGGTGATGTCGCCGCCTCGCTGCGGAGGCAGCTGGAGGGCGTGGTGTTTTCCACTGAGAAACGGCATCCTCTGTGGGCCGGCTCAGCCACGGCTCACACCGCTTCCCACCGGCAGCCGATTCGCCGTCAGCGTTTTCCACGCGGGCTGCGGAGAGGGAGGAAGGCCGTCCAGCCTCCTGTTCCCGGGGCCTCACGTGGTGCTGGGCACCGGAGGGGCGGCCGGCCGCGGGTTCATCGGCTGTGCCTGACGTGGGGCTGTCTGTGGCCGGCGGGCTTCGTCCCTGACACAGAACTTCCTGTGGCAGGACTCGAGACAAATCTTAAAATGAGGGCGCTTGGTGTATTAATATGAACGATTTTAGGCAGTGCGTATACAGTCGGGCAGCAAGAATCAGGAGCTGACAGGAGACTAGAAGTGATGCGCAGAGATCAGGAGAGGGCGAAGGCCTCGGCAGCGGCCCCCGAATGCTTGCACGGCCCGGGCTGTTACTCGTGGCGTCACTTTCATCTGGAATCTTCTCTTCCTCTCCTGCACCCCTTTCAGCCAGCCAACTCTTCATGTTTGAGGACCCTTCAGGAGGCTCCCTCCCTAGAAAGTCCTTCCAACCCCCCGGGTTCGGTGCTCCTGCCGTCTCCCCGCGTTCCTGCTCCCCGTCTCTCACAGGCCCGTTAACTTACTGCTCCCTCCCGAGGCGGGAGACGGCGGTGCCAGGGTGGGCCTTATCTTTCTAACCTCATACTTACCTGGCAATGCCTGTCCCATTTTAAAAAAAGTTTTTGTTGATTTAGAGAAAGAGGAAGAGAGAGGGAGAGAGAGAGGAGTATCAGTGACTGCCTCCTGCACGCCTGCTCCTGGGGATCGAGGCCGCAGCCCGGGCATGTGCCCTGACCAGCGACCTCTCGGTGCCTGGGACAGTGCCCAGTCCCCTGAGCCACACTGGCTGGGCAATGCCTGTCACGTTTAATGATGCTCAGCAAATGTTTTTCTTTCCCTTTTTTGGGGTTGGATTTTCTATCCCTAGTACCCGATAAAAAATGAAGGAATAAAAACCTTCAGGTAAGTGGCAGTAATGATTTAACTTTGTAAATTAGAAGGGATTTTCCCGCTTCATACTCTTTAATCAGATTTTTCCAAAAGAGAACTGTTCTCACCTTCAGCCTGAGCCAAAATCTCCTTTTTGTTTGTATATTACGTGTGACTTTTGGTGCCATTGTGCAGAGGGTTGGCTAAAATTTTGCTGGGATGAAACCTATAAATTTCAATATGATGATGGATACTTGCACTTGGTTATTTTTGCTAGATGACTTTTCACATCTCTGAGGTTATTTCTGCTAGATGACTTTTCACATCTCTGAGGTTATTTCTGCTAGCTGGAATTTCAAATCTTTGATTGGATTTCAGAGATATCCTGTGCTAAAGATGGTGATTTTGAAAAATTCTTTTATCCTTACTAAGGATATTTTTTCCATTGATTTTTAGAGTGGAAGGAAAGGGGAGAGAGAGAAACATCCATGTGAGAGAGACAGCACATCGGTGGGTTGCCTCCCACAGGGGCCCCGACCAGGACCGGGGATCAAACTTGCAACCGAGGCACGTGCCGTTGACCGGGAATCGAACCTGCAACCCTTCAGTCTGTGGGCCGACACTAACCATTGAGCCAAACCGGCAGGCAAGGCGATGATGACTTAACAGGTGAGGGCAGTGTCCTTCCTGCGTCACTCTCCCGTCTTTCACCCCTGGACAGCTGTAGGTGGCCGACACACAGATGCTCGTGGGACGAGGGCCGCGTGTTACAATTGGAGACGCTTTTGAACATGCTGAGAGACCAATCTTGCCTCTGCTTTTGATGCAAATGTCCCCAGTGTGGTCATTGCCATCCTGTCTTTCTCGTCCGAAGAAGCTGCGTAACGGGTGTTGAGGAGCAAAACCCTCCGCAGTGTGTACACAAAGCTTCCTTTTATTAAATATCAGTGTATGAGGTTTTCAAAAAGCCGATTTCCCATTCAGGGACAGTAACTGCTTGAGGCTCTGAGGGGTTGCTGAGTCCTTCACTGTTAATTTCTGTGTGGGTCTGGAGGAGGGACCGGAGCCTAAGGACAGACGTGACCTTCACTGGGATCCGCTCACCCGGCTGGGGTGGCACGCAGGGTGGAATGCACTCGAACAGGCCTCTCCACGTTCCCCAAGTCCTCGCCTCCAGCCCATTGTCTTGGGAGGCTGCCAAGAGAAAATGCTAGATCTCGGGAGTTAGATGATCCAGGCATGGGCTTCAGTTGACGTTTCATGGCCTCCCTCCCCCTCCTCATTGCCCCAGCTCTAACCAGTGACTGCTGGTGCTCTGAGGAGCTGGCTGGACTACAGTCCCCTTGTGATTTCATCACACCCCAAATTACAGGTGAGAAAGTGAAGAAACACAGCCATCATCTTGCTGTGTATTATGACGAGGGACCGTGTGACACATCGGGATATTTAGAATATTTTAACAATAGGTCTTTAGGAAAGGAAAATTGGTGTGTTTTCTCACACCCTGATGGAACTGAAATTTTTTTTGCCTCAACGTTGATTATTTCAGACTGTACAGTGAGTAACCTTTATTTTCTGCCATCTTGTTGAAAAAATTTTCTCCTTTATTTTCATGCTTACCTTTGAAATTTCTTAGGGAAAGCAACAGTAAACTGTAAGTAATCACATCGACTTTCCTTTGAGTGTCTTCCCCCCCTTTTTTTCTGGATTACATGTTGTTTTCAGTAGACCTGTCTTAGTAGATTTTAACCCACCCGTGACCTGCTTCTGGCAGCATCTCTGTGCTTTCATCAGATGCAGCCGCGAAGGAGCAGACCGGCCTTCTCTAGCTGTTCCTCCCGCAGGCCGGCCGGGCGCTGGGAGTGCGGACTTAGAGGCTGGTCCAGCCAGAGTGTGTCTGGGGCAGAGATTCACTCTAATTAGGAGTAATTACTTGTCTTTCACCCCAAGCTGTGTATTAGTTATAATAAAATGGGTGCGTGCAACCAGAGCGTCTGTCTGGGGGAAGAATAGACACTAATCATTTAAATTTATCCCCAGTTCCTGTACCATGACCCAGGGACGCTTGGCTGTGCTTCAAATGCCCCTTTATGCCCGACTCCCTCTAATCAGAGTGAAGGGGCCGCTCCCAGATCACTGTTGCTGGAATGAAGTTGGAGTTTGGACGACAGGACGTGGGGCTTGGTTGAGGCAGGATGTTCGGGGATTAGGCAGCATTTGTAAGGATTAGAGGTTAGAGCGAGAGTGAGGTGGCCAGGCTAGTGAGAAAACAGTTACAGGAAGGAAGGCGAGGGTTTTTAGGGTAATAGTTTTGGTCACCCCAGGAGCAGTACTTGCACAGCGTGGGGTGTGAAGCGGAGGAGGAGAGGGTAGGCTTTAGTAGCTGCAGAGTAAGTGCATCTCCCCTTCGAACAGCAGGGCCCTGAATGAAAGTTCCTCCCCTGACACGCTGGGCTCTTCTGCTAGGACGCCTGCCCTTCGGCCGAGAAGCTGCTCCCGGCCGTGGGGCGCGGAGGCCGAGGGAGGCACGCAGCAGCCCAGGCGAGCGGGAGGCTCCCTCCCATTTCACGCACAGGGCCCGGGGGAGGCTGGTCTGGTAGCCCCGCTGCCCTGCTGTCTCCAGGCCCCTCACCCGTGGGCTCCGCATGGCCGCCATTCCCAGGTGTCCCCAGAAGCCCAGGGCGAAGCTACCCTCAGTCTCAGGTTCTGGAAGAAGGAGTTGGGGAGGCAGGAGAGCCGGTTCCCATTACGTGACCTTCACCTGTGTCTCACCACAGAGAACTTGGTCGCCGGCCTGTCCCTGCTCCGAGGAAGGCAGGGAATTAGACAGACACTTGTACTCCAGGTGACGTGAAGTGAGACAGCTTCTTCAGCTGGGGAAGGTAACCTTGCCCCCTCGCTGGGGAGAGGTGGCACATGCACAGCTCAGGTTGGGCCAAAGTTCTGCTTGGGGCCACTGCTGCAGGCGGAGGGGACGGTGAATGTTGGAAAAGCTCCGAGGAGACCAGGGGCATTGCTTTGGGGTATCAGTAGTGCATTTCACCCAAATCAAAGAAACCCATAGTGTTATGATAGTAATGCTTCCTTCGTGATAGGAATGATTCCCGGTGTCAGATCAGCCACTAGTTTGAACAACAGCATCAGCGCATGTGTGAAATTCTTCCAAAGTTTATGTTGAGTTTCAGAACTTCACCCAACAAACGATCCTTTGAGCTTGATTTCTGCATTGCTGTGATTCCTGTTTTGAATGTCCGTGCACATAGCTTTTGGCTTTCAGCATTTCCCTCACCTTTGTCCTAATCGTGCCGAGTTCAGTGGCTTAGGAGGTCTGAGGCGGCGGAGCCCTTCGCAGGATCAGATTTGGCTTCCTGGCTGCGGGAGGAATGCCTCCCCAGGAGCCCTTTGGCCACTGTGGAAATCGGGGTCCTGTACCCCACCCCAGCCTCCTTGGCACCGTGGGTACAACCGTGATCGCTGAGACCTGTGGCAGAAACTTCACGGAGAAGCTTCCCTGACCACATAACCATGGTAGCAATGTCGGGCTCTGCCAAGTTAAGATTATTTTCATTACCTGCCAGTTTAATCTGCTGAAAATAGCCCCCCAGATAAAAGAAATGAATCAGTGCTCATGTTTGGTGCGCATGGTTTTGTGAGTGATCATGAGTTTTAGGAATCTAAAACTTGATTTGGGACTGAGAAGTGAATTCTAAACTGAGTACTGTTACTGACATCTTGAGACCAATGACCTCAGCTCTCTCTCTAAATTCTGCCCACTCGAAGTTTTTCACGTACGACTATGATACACTTTTCCCTTTTACAAAGGCCACTTTCCTGTAAGAACTGTTGATGCTTACGTTAAGAATTGAACTAAAAAATGCTTATAAAGCTATTGCTAGCAGTCAACGAATTTATCATTAAAATATTGGCTGTTGGATCAGAATTTAAAACAAACAAAATCAAACCATTCCAATAGACCAAGTTCTTTATTTCAGTGGTGCTACTGAATCGCAGGATCTGTGTTACGGTCCCACGAGGCAGTTTACCTCTGTCCATGTGAGCTGCCTAGGAAAGCAGAGGGAAGGAAAACTCAGCCACCTGCGTGCAAAGCAGAGGCCTGAACGCAGAGGGTTTCTTTAGAGAGAGAGGCAGGACAAGGGAGAGAAGTGGGGTCCGGGGGACATTCGGTTGTAACCTTTTGTTCTTATTTTAATCTTGTAGAGGATGTCTGAGCGTCTGCAGATCTCATTTGCTGTTTGTAGAGTTGGCATTCGCACGGTAAGCCATGCATATGCTTGCGTCCCTGATGTCCCGAAGGTGCCCGGGAGGAGCTGAGTGCTGGAGGGCACCTGCAGCTCTGGGGATTGTCTCCACTGCCGGTGGGGTGCAGATTTATACAGGCCGTGGGAAAATGATGAAGTTCAATGCCAGCAGATTCCATGACTCGAGAAAGTCTACTCTTGGGTGTGCGCCTCAGAGGCGATGTGTAAATTGTAAGAAGACCTGTGCAGGGGAAGGTCCTAGCAGAAGTGTTTGTAAAAGCAAAATATTAGGAATAAGGCAGGTGCCCATCAATAATAGTTTGGGTTCATACATTTTAGAATTTTAATTTCACAGGATGCCATCCAGCAGAGAAAATATAGGAACTAAACATAATACATATGAGCCACAGATCTACAGTACAGGATGGACACATTTTACAGACACAGTGTTGAGTGAAAAAGTTACAGGAAAATACATGCAGTATGATTTCATTTCTACAGAGTCCAAAACAGCAGAACTAAGCCACACTTTGCTTGGGGCTGTGTATTGGTAGGTGAACTGTAGGAAGAATTCCAGTCCCTCTAGGCCGCAGCTCTCAGCAGGGGGCCCTCCCTGGTGGTGTCTGGAGACGGTTTTGGTCCCCCGCCTGGGGGAGGCTGGAGGAATGCTGCTCTTACCTGGGGCTGACGCCGGGATTGCTACACACCCAGCAGGACGCTGGTTAAGCACCTAAGAATGGTCTGGCCCCAAATGTCAACAGAGCTGCGGTTGAGCAACTGCTCCGGCATGTGGGGGGCGAACAGGCATCAAGAGTCTCGGTGACATCCTGCTGCCTGACCTGCAGCGTGGGCTCCGGGGGTCGCTCTGTCCTTAGTCTTTAATGCCCGTGCTTGCTTGATACACGATTGTGTGGATAAATATTCGACCACACCCCAGAAAGGAACATGTGTTGAAGTGCTTGGGATTTTTTGTCTTCTTCTGAGTCTGCGTCAATTCACTCAAACGCCCTGAGCCCGTTTCTTACTTTGAAATGCGGGCTGTCTCTCTGTAGATGCCCAGGGAAGGGCTTCTCTAGGTTCAGACTCAGTGGCACGTGCCTTGGCGTCCCCTTGAAGGCCTGGGGAGGGGCTCTGACACCTGCGGGAGCCCAGTGTGTTTACTTAGAAGACCAGGTGATTTTCTGAGGATTTAGAAAATCCTCCGTGATCTGGTTTATCATTCTTACGCAGAAGCACGTGAACATGTGCACAAAACGTGTAGGGAGAGTGTTCAGAATGGATGAGGCGAGAGCTCTGAGCAGGTGGGATGAACAGACTGCCGCTCCTGTGAGGGCAGGGACCCCGCTGCGTGTCTGTGTCCTCGTGGTGCCCCCCGGCACCGCACGTGGCGAATGCTCAGCTGGTGTGCTCAGCGACCTTAGACTACAGGGAACAGTTTCAGCTCTGCCTTCGTTTGAATTGAAGCAGAACAGATTTTCTTTATTCCTTCTATCCCTGTTTAGTTCAGCTCCGTCTCAGCTGAGGATGTAAAGTACGATTTTACATATCCATCCAAGATGCCGGATTTTATATGTAGCATTGCAGTCCCGAAACTAAAGTGGGCGATGTTTGTCCCCAGCTGCACGAACAGGTTACTTGGGACTAGACATGCTTTGTGTTATTTCACGGGAAGTTGCTTTGCGAGTGTGCTTTTTCCAGGTCCTCTGGGCAGCAGGTGCCGGGTGTGATCAGGTGCGAGAGGGGTGAGGGGCGTGTCGGAAGGATCGAGGGCGGCCTGAGACTGGAGAGAGCCTTCCGCCCACGTGTGACTCCGTGACTCCCGTGGAGGGACGCTGGGGGGAGCTTGGGGAGGAGCAGCTTCTGAGAAGGTCTAGCCTGGGCTGATGGGCCTCCCTGGGCTGGAGAGGCCGGGCCCCAGGACCCCTGAGCCGGGCGCTGGCTGGCCGCCACTCAGCAGTGATGAAGGCGCAGTGGACCTGAGGCCCTGCCCTGGGGTGTCAGCCAGTGCACTGTGCTGTCTCCATGGAGATCCGTGCAGCCAGGGCCAGTCCACCCAGTCAGGGTGTTTACAACTAGAACCCGAGAACCCGGCTGGTGTGTGTGGCATTGACTGCCTGGCACGTAGCCCGGCCGTGCAGGTGTCAGTCTCTGCCTATCTGATGAGGAAGCTCTGGGCGCGCGCTGCTGGTTCTGAGACAGGTGGAAGTTGTCGCTAAAAGGCGGGTGCACTGGACTAAATGTGTCCTTCCCCCGCCCGCCTCCCCGCCCTGGATTCCACACACTGATGCGGAGCCCTGGGGATGGCGTCTGGGCAGGGGGCCTGTGGGAGATGGCCAGGCCCGTGACTGTGTGTGCAGTCGCGAGGGCCGCGCCTCTTGGTGGGATCAGCTCTTCGAAGAGACACGGGAGAGTTTCCTCTCGGGCGGGAGGGCACCCGAGCCCAGGGGGAAGAGCCCTCACCAGACCCCCACCTGCTGGGCCCTGACCTTGGCCTTCCGGCCTCCGGGATGGTGGGAAATAAACGGAAGCAGCCCACTCGGGTGTTTTGCGTGGCAGCCCAAGTGGACTTGAACAAGGGGGACGCCTTGTGAATTGTAAAGAACATAAACCTGAAAAGTGTCCTGACCACACGTTGACAATAAATGCTAGGTTCTAACTAAAACAGAAACTAGACAAGGACATTTATAAAGATCGCGCCTGGGTTCACGGGGAGAAAGTGTCGGTGGGTGACCCGACTTTCATTTCTGTGTGTTTCTGACATTTTTGCCAAATAGCAGGGGATTCGGCACTTAAAAAATAAGGGAAGGAAAGCTGCAGTTTTCACGTATTAGGAATCCATCGTATGAAATGAGCAGGACCACAATGAAATTTTACATGTATGTGTATGACAGACATACTGCAGACACCACTGTTTAAAGTCAGTGTGTGTGTACAGTGAGTGCCCGCTGAGGGCTGAGCATGAAAAGTCTAATAAAAATCACCCAGACAACCAGAGACACCGGGCCTTGCCGTCCCCTCTCCCCGCCAGCGCTGGGAGGAGACAGAGCTCTCCAGACGGAAGGAAATGATGCTTATTTAGCCTGAACTGCGGAAGCCAGAGAAAGTAAGGCCCGCGCCAGGTTCCCAGGCAGGAACCTACGGCTCAGGTGGGAAACACTCACGTGGTCAGTGATGGACTTAGGAGATCTACTGAACCCCTGGAACACGTGGGGACAGCGAGGCAGAGAACCACAAACGCCCCCCCGAGAGGTGGCTCCTTACTGTCCTGTGTTCCCTCCTGTCATCCGGGATGGGTCACAAAGAAGCGATTTAGTCTGTGAGACAAAAGTGGTCCTGTGTGTTCATCGGGACTGTTTTGGGTTTACAACAAGGTTCATCGGGTCCTGGTCCAGAGGAGGGAGGGAAGCAAGTTCAGCCAAGAGTTTGCATTACAATGGCGGGTCTGTGAGTCGTAAATCCTGGCAATAGAAATGGGGCCACGCTTGACAATGGGACCCTGGCATGAACCTTCTGCGGTCAGGTGGGGGTTAAGCCTGGATCAGAGGGCACGCCAGGGCAGGGTAGGACTTCCCTTTGAAAGTCAGTGGGACCTGTGTTGCCGACTGCACTGAGTGGGGACTGAACTGCCAGGAGCTAGAAGCAGGTGGTGGCCACCTGGTGGTGTCTGGAAGCAGGACGGGGGCTGGAGTGGGAATTGAGCATCTTGCCACCTTCCTGAGCCCCCGTGACCAAAACCAAAAGCTCAGAGGCCTTGGATGGATGGAGCCCGGCCAGCTACCTTTGCCGTTAGGGTAGAGTGGAAAGCAGCCGTGGGCTGTGAGTAATGCTGTTCACATCATGTGTTAATGAAGCTGCTTTTTCAGTCTGAACAGACCCCGCCTAAGCTCCGATTGTGTGCTCAGTGTGGTGCTGTGGTGAGGACGCTGCGTTGTTTCCTCTCGCTGCTCAAACAGCTCACCCGTCAGTGGCCTGAATCTACACGACTGGCTGTCTCCTCGCTCCGGCGGGCAGACGTCTGGTGGGCTTCGCTGGGCTGTGTTCTTCCTGGAGGCTCGGAGAACCCGGGCAGCGCCTTGTGTGGCTTCTGGTGGCTACTGGTCCCCTGGTCCAGGTCCCCCTCCAGCAGTGACATCGCTGCACCTTCTGCCTCAGTTGTCCTCTCTCTGTTTCCATGGTTACATCTCTCTGACACGTGACCTCCAGCCTCCCTCTTTGTAGGGATCGTGTGGTTCAGTGGGACCCACCTGGGCCACCCAGGCTCACCCTCTCAGCTCAAGGCCCTTCCCCACATGTGCACAGCCCCCTTTGTCATGGAAGGTGATGTGTTCACAGATTTGGGGAGTGGGACCTGGACCAGGGGACCAGTAGCCACCAGAAGCAGTATTTCACCCGCCGCTGGCCCGAGGCGAGTGCAGAGGACCCGGCATCATCTCTCATTCCTGGAGGCAGACAGTCAAGGTAGGAGAGTCAGTGCTGGGTGAGGACGGCCTCGTCACGCCCACACCGAGGCCAGCTGTTGTCAGAGCCCCTGGACCCTGCTGTGGGCTCCGCGAGCACTGGCTGCAGCGGCAAACTGGGCAGCAGGCTTCACACACACACGTGCGGAGAGGCCGGTGCTGACCGGGCCTGTTTATTCTGCTCCCTGGAGACTCCAGCTTCCATGTTTACTGTAAACGGAAATGCTGAGATGGCCGCGGGCACGCTGCAGAAACCAGAGCTCCAGGCCCACGCAAGGAGGCGCCTGGAGGGAAGAGCCCGTGGGCCGTGGACTTGCAGGGAGCCGGGGTGAATTAGTTAAGGTGCTGGGTTGGCTGTTTCAGTAAAGACCAAAATAAGTGTCCCATACAGAACCGGTTTCTGTTTCACGTAGGAGTCTGCGCTGGTGTCAGTTGGGAGCACAGCCCCCAGTTTCCTGAGGCCTCGGGCTCGGCTCCTGCGCGTTTGCGCCCCCACTGCCTGGCATCCTGCTCATGTGGCGCTGAAGGTGGCCCAGCACCCGGGCACTTGGCGAGCCTGGGAAGAGGAAGCGGCAGTTACACACATCCCTTCCCCTCACCTCCCAAGGCCGGGCCCTGGGTCACACGCGTCCCTGCAGAGGAGGCCGGAAATGGGGACTCGGCGAGGAGCTGAGCCCGGGGCTCTGTCCCTAGAGGGGAGAAGCGCGTGTGTGTTGGGGGCCACCTGGCCGCCTCCACGAGGACGGGAGCCCTGGCCGTGGGCTCGAGGAAGGCGTGGGACAGTTGACGCCGCCTGCAGCCACGGGCAGTGCACACAGTGGGCAGCACACGGTGTGGCCACAAGAGTGACTGTGTTTGTGACAAGTGCAGCTGCGGGTTGGATCGGTAGCTGAGGCTTTGTGGCCAGGATGGGTTTTTTATTCATGAATGTCAACGCCTGTGCTTTTGTCCGCAGACAGCCGTGCGTGGTGGTGGGTATTGTTTCTGACCGTTTTATTCTGGAGAATATACCTGGGGTCGTGGGCTTTATAACCCAGGAAATCAGAGCTTCCGATTGCTTTCTGTGATGCACAGAGTAATGTCCTCAAGGACAGCAGGAAAATCTGGCTGGGGAACTTGAAGATTTAGGTTTGAGGAGCCTGTTGAGAGTCACAGGTATCCACCCTAATGTCTGTTTAAACAGAACAGCTTTGCACCATGAGATGAGGGAGGGTGACAGGATGCCATTTCTTAAAGCATCTTTTGAAACTGGGGCTCAGTTGAGAGCCGGATAGAACTGTTTTGGTTCGGGCGTGTTACCCGGGGATGTGGGGTGCATGCTTCTCTCTGGGGGTCAGGACTGGGCTGCCTGCCGTGGACTTTGGCCTCCAGCCCTCGAGGGGCCCCTCTCCGGGAGTCTGACCGGACTCGGCTCACTGCCCCAACCTACACGAGGCCGGGGCTTCCTCCTCGGTGACTGGCACAGCAGCCATCCAGCTACCACATGGGACCTGGACAAGCCTCAGCTGTCTCCTGCCTCCTCATGTCCATCCTTGGGCCTGGACTCCCCCATCCCAGCACCTTTCCTCACTGTTGCTGTTTCCTGGCTTCCAGCACCACCATTTCTTGCCAAGAAAACCCTAACAGCCCCCTTCTCTCTGGTCTACCCTTTCCAAGGTCTTGCCCACTGGGTCCAGCCACCCTGCAGCCAGCAGTCCGTGAACTGCAGGCCTCTGTGCTGGAGCTTCTCTGAGCCTCCCCCTGCTCTGAGTTCAAGTTGAAGCCGGATCCTCCCTGTGGTTTGTAAGGCGCCCCAGGAGCTGGCCTTGCGCGCCCTCGCCTTCTCTCTGCCCAACCCTCCGCCCCAGTGTTGTGTGTTCCAGGCACGCACGGCTATTTTGGGCTCCTGGTCTGGGCTGCTTTCCCTCCCCGGGCTTTGTGTGTGCTAATCTCGCATCCTGGAGCGATCAGCTGTCCGCTCTCCTGGGAGGCTGTCCATGACCTCCGGCACCTGGTTGAATGCTCTTTCCAGGTGCTCCCTTTCTTTGCAGCCTGGAGCCTCTGGGCAGCCGGAGTGCTTGTGTCCCACTGTCTTAGGATGAATGGCCTGTCAGTTTTGCTCCAAGTGGACGGTGAGGGCAGAGACCTCAGCATCTGATGGCTCCTGACCCTTGTCACTGTTCTCAACACTGACTTCCTGAGAACTTACTATGTGCTGAGGCCTTTATAGTGAACTAGTCACGCTCCACGGCCTTGCAGGGGAGGAACTGCCACTCTCCGCGTTTTACAGAGAGGGCGTAGTGTGGCCAAAGGTCTTCACTGTGCGGCGGGGCAGGACTGGGAGCCAGGATCGGAGCTGCTTTATACTGAGTTCTAAACCCCCAGCCACCACACTTGACCGCCTCCCAGATAGTAGATGTTCAGTATAATTGTTGAATTTAATCTCAAATAGTTTCTCAACATTTTTTGTCTTTTGTTCAGTGATGTTTTTGAAAAGGCCAGGCCAGCTGTTCTGCAGAATCTCTTTCAGCTCCGACCTGTGTAATTGTTTCTTCCTGATTAGCTTCATGCTGAACATTTTTGGCTGGAATTTTATGTAGGTGACGTCGTCCTGGGTGCATCTCATCAGGGGTCCGTGATGCTGATTTATCCTACCGTTGTGACTGACAGATGTCTTTTAAATTCGTAATTAACCTGAATCTGGGGCTGACGAGTTCTGGCTTCACAGAATCCACAGACTCCCCTCTTTAGAGCCTCAGGTGTCCCCTAGACACTTCATCACCTGTATTCTTTCCTTACACCTTTGTGGCGTGCTTAGAGGTAAGGCGCTGTCAAGTCCCGTGTGGCTTGCGGGCGTCGTGGGATGTTTTTAGACTGGCAGGATCTTGTTCTAGATTGAACTCTAGAGACTATTTTTCTGCCTTCGGATCCCGGCGCTAATAAGCAGTACTGTCTACCCCAGGCCGGTTTTTGGTTTAGGCTGTTGTGCAGTTGGAGGCAGAGTTTGTTTGTTCTGTTTTTGGAGGTGGACGGCTCTCCTGCCTCCGCCGGGAGCCTTTACGTGATTCGTGGCTATGACTCTGTTATCTCCAGTGGAGAAGACATTCTAATTGTATATTTTCCATTGACTCAGCTTCATAGATGAAACATAACGTTCTCATCTCCTGACTGTAGATAACCTATTTTTTTTTTTTTTTTAATGGCAAAACAAAAGAGAGAGGCCGGAGGAAACTGGCCAGTAGTTACATGAGGGCCATTTGTCACAAAGGGCCTTTGTGCAGTTCCTTTGGGGATTATCAATTGTAGCTGTGGGGTTGGGTGGGGAGGCTCTTTTCTTGATAAGAAACATTTAGAGTCATTTAACTCGGGAACTCAAAACGTTTTTAATTTTCCTATGTAAATGACACGGTGGCCTTAACAAGAGTCTACCTAGTGATGGAAATTTCCACCCAGGGAAATGGGCAGTTTTATGGTGTGGTTTTCACGGATGGTGGAGTTTGTATTCTTGACGAATGCTCAGTGCTTAGTCCTCAGGACTAGACTTTTCTCTGGATAGAAGAGTCACTTGTTTTTGTCAGTGATGGACAGTTGTTCTAGAACACGGTCCTGTCCAGGCTATGGTTTACTCAGGTCCATAGCTTGGAGACAAAGCTGTGTTTAGATTTTAAGCAGAGCCCATAGATTAATATTGTGTATGCAGAGGGAAAGATAACTTTACCTCGTGATGGTTTGGTCTCTGCTTTGTAGAGCCCAAATTGATTTCAACACTAGCTTAAAATACACAAAGTGGATCTGAGTGCTGGAGAGTGGGCCTGTGCCTTCCTCATTCCTCTGGGGCCAGCGAGGGCCTGCCGGGAGCTCCGCAGCACTGCTGTCACCGTCCCCACCAGTGTGCACCGCCACCCGGTCCACGAGGGAAGGGCGTTAGTTCCTTGTTTCCTTCACTGCTGACATGCTGCGGGTGCTCAGTGAATCCTCGAGGAAGGAAGGAAGGGACCGGCAGAGCCCAGGCGGGGTGTTGAGATGGCACGTATGCGTCCCTGGGATACACGGCGAGCATTCCAGAGGCTCGTGGGCACTGATGGGACGGAAGGAGATGGGTCCGTTTGTTTAGATTCTCTCCCATCACGTCCCCTTTCACGACTCGCCCCTCCAGGGAAGGGAGAGAGTGGCCGCTCTCCCTCCTGAATCCCATCACGATGTGCTGGCCTCAGCCTCGCGTGTAAAACCTGTGGGACGCAGAACAAAGGAAAATAAGAATCCGGTGTCGGTGTTCAGGACTTAAATGACTCTCACACGACCAGATAAGTCATTTTCGGTTCTTCGCTTTCAACAAAATAGAAGATGAGCCCAGCCAGTGTGGCTCAGTGGTTGAGTGTCAACCTATGAACCAAGAGGTCATGGTTGGGTTCCTGGTCAGGGCCCCGTATTGGGCTCGATCCCCAGTAGGGGGCGTGCAAGAGGCAGCCAATCGATGTTTCTCTCATCGATGTTTCTCTCTCTCTCTCCCCCTTCTCCCCCTCCCTTCCTTCTCTCCCTAAAAATCAAGAAAAATATATTTAAAAAAATCGAAGAGGAATATTTTCAAATTGTCGCCTGATCATTAAAAATAATATTGATAAGCTACAATGTAAATTGTCATATAATTAGGAGGAAGAGCTATAATCCTGTAAAGATTTACATTTTACATTAAGTAGATCTATTGACATTTGTTACATATTTGTGTTGATCAGTCATGGACCAATACTTTTGTAAACTCAGTCCATACAAAAGTTTTAAAAAATATTTAAAACCTGGTCACAGGAAATTTAAATTTTAAGATGTCAATTTTATACAGGTTATTTGTAGGGAAGCACGATAGAGTGATCAGTAAGTGACTTTCAAACATAAAAATGTCTTAAAATCAGAGAAAGACAAATACCATATGATCTCACTTACATGTGGAATCTAACAAATAAAATAAACTAACAAAATAGAAACAGAGGCACGGATCCTTGGAACAGCCTGACAGCCGTCAGAGGGGAGGGGGACTGGATGAAAGGAGGTGGAGAGATTAGCTACAGAGCATATAAGTCCATGGACACGGGCAGGACAGCCGCGTGGGGTGACCAGAGGAGGGGCCGGGACTGGGTGGAGGGGGAAGGGGGGGTGGGGTCTGTAATTGTGTCACTAAAAATAAAGAAAAAATATGAAACAAGTATTGAGACTAAGATTCTGTTGGGGACGTGAGAAGATATATGACGTCAAGAAGAAAACGATAGAAACAATGACGTGAGACTGAAGAGGAGCCTTGTCTTTTTTTAAGAAAAACGAGTAATGTTTTTCCAGTTCTGTGTTATTTAGAGAGCTCTTATCCATGGGAGAGACGGACAGTTTTATTTACAAATGCGGGTATTACAATAAGTCAGAGTTGGGACGTGACTTGAAAGTCAGTGGCCGGGAGAGATGAGCGGTGTCTGTACCTGAGACAGGAACACACGGGAACAGTTTAGTGGACAGATGACCTTACGACCTTGGCCTAGATGTGGGGGTGGAGGTGCCATGTCGGGGACACATTCTGAGAGCCCGAGGCAGAAGCAGGGGGCTCTGTGGGTGTGGCCCAGCGGTCTCTGTCGGACCAGGGCCTGACCCCGAGGAAGCCTCTGTTCGCGGCTGGCTGGGTGTGGTTTTGGCAGCCTCCAAATGGAGCCCCTGCTGTTCTGCCCTTGGCCCATATCGGTTCACTAGGTGCCTTGTGGGCTCCGGTTCCCTGCTTCCTTTCTGCCCGGGGCCATCGGGGTGTAGACAACGGGCTGGAAGCAGAGGACAGACATCTTATCTTTTACATTTGAGACTAAAATGCCACCTTCCCCTTCAGTCCTTATCTTTCCCGTGGTGATTCCTTGTCTGTCTGCACCGTGGGCTAGAAAAGTCTTCAAGCGGCATTTGCTTCATTGTGTTTTAATGGCCTCTAATCCTGTATTTGTCGGCAGTGACAGTGATGGGTTACCCGGGACATTTGAAAGCCATTCTTTAGCTTTATCGGGGGCAGGTTCAGACCGCAGCTAACTCTGGGTGGGTTATCACAAAACCACTAATATTAGAACTTTTATTTTTTATAAATATATAGTGCACTTCAGCTTATGATTAATGTGATTTTTATTTTTAAAATCTAAACAGCGCTTTGCTGTTGGCCCTGTAGTCTCTGCCTAAATGTCCCCGACAATCGCAGGCAGCAGGGTGGAAAATTCGCCTATCGCTCCCCCTTCCTGCCCCCCGAAGCCGGCCGGGCGGGAAGATAAGCGGGCAGGTCGCCGCCACTCCGTTTATGCGCATTATTTCCAGCCGCCGCTTTGTGTTGCCCATTCCTGGCAAGAGGAATGAAAGTGCCTGTTCCTTTCACTGAATTTCACCATCTAATTTCCTGCCTACACTTCTACACTTTTAATTGAAAGGAACGCAAACTGAGTATTTTTGGAGGGTGGGTGAGCTAATGTAGGAATTAGATACAACTTTAAGCCAATTCGGTACCTGAAAAATGTTCATTTTAGTGAGATCACATGAAGAGAACCAGAAAAGGCTCTGCGCTGTCCTTGGCGGAGGAAAGTCAGTATATCTTACCGTTACTTTATGGATAGAGGGCGCCCCAGCAAGCTCTAGGCATGGGTATGAAATGAGGGATTGGTGTCGTCTAAGGATGGAAGTGGGTAGCGGGAGTCTGCCCGTTTTCAGTGAAGAGGTGGTTTTCCAGTGCTCGGTCCTTGGCCGTCTCCAAGCCCGCGCCCCGAGGCAGGGATCCACCGGCAGGGGAGTCGGGCCCTGCTGGGTAGTTGAATGATGCTGGACAACATACTTTGTAATTGGAGCCTGTTCTTTTCTGAAAATGGTGACTTTGAAATTCTCACTAAAACCACCCAGATTCTGCTTCTTGTGAGTCCAGCCGTAATTTCGAGCAGCTCTGAACCAGAGACTTGGGCGGAGGCTTGAATCTTCTGTGAGAAGGCTGTTGAGGGGAGCCAGGAACGCCCATTTGAGTTTGGGCGTGTGTGGGAGATGATGTTTCACGGGCAGAAAGCTTTGTGGGGAAATGGGTTTCTTACACGAGGGGCTGATGTCAGATCCTGAAGAGGAGTGGCCGTGAGCACGCGCCTAAGTGTTCATCTCAGAATGCACGTGGACTCGGAGGTGTTCAGGATACGTTGTGGACTGAAAACGTCATTACCTCCCACAGACTTAGCACATTAACTAGGTATTCGTTTAACTTGTTTAAATTATGAATTTAAACAGCCCATTATCCTCTGGGACAGTTTATGTGGAACCTCAATTTGATGGGAGTCCAGTCTACTAGCATCTTGCTGGAATTTTTGCTTGTTTATTTGTAGATGATAGGAGAAAATGACCCCTCCCTGTACCCCGGAAAGGTGGTGGTGATGGTACCTGTGTGTGTGTGTGTGTGTGTGAGGGAGGGAGCGTGTGGGGGGGAGAGCGATACCTGGCAAGTGCGGAATGATCGGCCTACCTGTCCTGAGCCTGAGTTTTCTGCAGGACATGAAAGGAGGGACTAGACTAGCTATTCTGAGGGTATTTTCAGTGCCTGTGCTGTACGATTACAAATGTAGTAAAACCAGACTCCTGAAGTCCTCTAGGTTTAATGGCACATTCAGCCCCAGTATTTCCATACCCAACACATGCCCAGTCCGGTTGGACCAGGGTTTGTTGTGCATCGACTGTCCGCCCAGTAAACTGCGAGGCTGCAGAGGGGAGACAGCATCCTGACCCTTGAGGAATCGGCTGATTGTTCTAGAAGGCCTTCTGAGTCACTTTGATGAAGCTGAGCTGAGCATGCTCGAGCGTTATTAGAAATCTGTCTTGTTAATTCAGGTGCAGCTAGGCCGGGAATGATAAACACCAGGTACTCAAAACAATAATCCGGTCTGCTGGTGGGTGTGGCTGGAGGAAGGCGCCATCCCCACAGGATGTCCCTGTCCAGGCAGGTCCACGCACTCTCCCACAGCTGATGGGGGGCTGCGCAGTGACGAGAAGGGGTCCTGCTCTCTCCCACAGCTGATGGGGGGCTGTGCTGTGATAAGAAGGGGTCCAGCTAGTCCCTGGTTCTCTCCTGTTGGGGCCTAGAAGAGTCACATGAGTTACCTTCTGACCTGAAAGAGGAAACCCCAGGAACTCACCCAATTGGTGGAAGCCACCCCTTAAATCCACCTTCAGCCGAAGAGGAAAGGAGATTTTAGGGGTGCGAGTCGGTCACGGGAGGGGCCAGGAGAAGCGCGGTGGGCAGGGCCGGGTCGGTCCGGGTTGGTGTGCCTCCCGCGTGGGCAGTGAGGTGGGCCTGCTGCGGTGAGGGGACAGCCTGACAGCTGGAGGTTCCCTTACAGACTTGTGTCCTTTCACCCAGGGGACCTTCCGCTTGGTTTCCAGAGCTTCTCCCAGGGCTGCTATTTCTTAAAATGAACCAGCCTAAAATAATCAGTGTCCCAAAGAGGCTTGTTTTGGGATGGCCAACTGATCCCCTTCATTCTTACCCCAACACCCCAGTTTTCTCTTTAATAGTAAGCTGCTTCAGATCCTCCTTTTAAAGTGGGACCAGTTAGAAATAACACATGAATAAATAAAAACTTGATGTCCCTCCCGCAGTGTCCACCTGAGGGGAGGGCCGGTTGATTTCTGACGCGCCCTGAGCCCAGCAGCTGGGCGGACAGTCTGGCTGACTCGCTGCTCCGTGCACACAGTTCACCACCTCCACTTAAGTATGTGTTGCAAACACAAGGTGTTATTGTGGTGGCAGCAAATAATGTAAGTCAATACTCAGTTGTTTATATGAGGCTCTGAAAAGAAACCCGAGGGAGAGAAGAAACTGGCAATTGTGGTTTGAAAACAGGTACCTGACCCTGCTCTGCGGAGGTGCTTCCTCTGTGTGGGCTCAGGAAAGGAGGCAGCTGTTACCCCGGGAAACCAGGAGCCTCCTTTCTGACGAGCATCCCGGCACTTTGGTTATTTCTTACCCAGAATGTTTGTGTTTGTTTTTTAATTATTATAATAAAAAAATTAATTAAACAACTCATCTACTTATTTATAGTTGCACTTGGCCCCACATGGTCACTGGCCCTGACCTTATATGGCCACTTACCTTAGAAGCTAATAAGCGTGACCTAGTTTCCAAATAGCAGTTCCAGTGGAGAGGAAGGTGGCCCATTTTATCTGGTCAGGTGTTGGCTGCTGTGGCGAGTCCCTCTTGGGTGGAGGGTTGCTGCTGACGCAGTCTGCCGGGCCCGGGCTTTGGGGGTGGACTGCCTTAGTGGGGGTGTGTGGGGGTGATATGCAAGAATTCATTTCCAATATAAACATCTATGATTATTTCTTTAAATTGAGTCCCTAGGTGTGAAATTACTGAGTCTAAGGTATGGACCATGTTAAGTCTCTTCCTCCCCAACACAGAGCAAAGCTGTGTCATAGAGACCAAGACTGAGGTCACCATAGCTCCATGTTCCCAGCGACTGTGTGCGGATGTGGAAGCTGGACAGTGAAGGCTGCGAGGGAAAACATGATTTATTTAAAATGGTGTTGGAGGAGAGCTCTGGATACCCTGGACCACCAGAAAGACGAACAAGTGGGTCCCAGAGCAAACTTGCCTGAAACGTGGCTGAGGCACAACCACAAAACTGAAGGGGTCTTACCTGGGCAGCCCAGGAGAAGACGGCTTGGGAAAGACAATAATGCTGAGAAAGACAGGAGGCGCCAGGAAAAGAGGAAAGATGTCACCAAAAAAGAGGACCACGTATGAAACGGATGGACTCCGGGAAAGAAGCCACAGGCGGGAGTCTGCAGGAGCTGAGCAGGGCTGTTGGGGACAGGACTTTGTGGACGTCACACTTCATAGGGTCGCCAGGAGTCGGAGCCGACTCAATGGCATGTAACGCGCACTTATTACTTGTGTCCCTCCAGACACATTGTACACCAGGCATGACAGGGACTGCCCCCTTGTAGATCTTCTAGTCTCGGCTCTAGACTTTGTCCGCCAAACTCCAAAAGAGCCTGGAGGCTTTGATCGAAATAAATGATAAATATTCATTCCAGGATCTTGGAGTTTGAAAACTGGGAACACAGCTAGGCAACAACCCAGAGTGTTCCAAAGAAGAAGGAAAAGTTAAACGTTCTTATACAGTAAAAAGCATATTCTTGAGAATTATCCATCCTGCCTTCTTAGCCCGAGGTTTGGTCCAGACTGTTATCAGTCGATGTTAGGCCGTCTGGATGATGGATGCCAGGTGGTCCAGAGGATGGGTACAGGAGGTCTGGTCATGCCTGGTGGTCTGGATGATGGATGCCAGGTGGTCCAGAGGATGGGTACAGGAGGTCTGGTCATGCCTGGTGGTCTGGGTGATGGATGTCAGGTGGTCCAGAGGATGGGTACAGGAGGTCTGGTCATGCCTGGTGGTCTGGATGATGAATGCCAGGTGGTCCAGAGGATGGGTACAGGAGGTCTGGTCATGCCTGGTGGTCTGGGTGATGGATGTCAGGTGGTCCAGAGGATGGGTACAGGAGGTCTGGTCATGCCTGGTGGTCTGGGTGATGGATGTCAGGTGGTTCAGAGGATGGGTGCAGGAGGTCTGGATGATGTATGTTAGGTGAATGTGTGAGCTGTTCAGGGGTCGATCACAGGATTTATCTGGAGGTCCAGATGCATAACCAGGGATTGACACAGGATTAGAAAGTTCAAGAAAGTTTAAGTTCCCAGGCTAGTTAGAACAAATGCCTCAACATTCATAATGTTAGTAATTTTAGCAACTTGGTTAAGGTGACTCCATTTTATATATTCTGTGGGGTCCAGAACCAGTCACCCCAAGATGCGCCTCTGTGTATACAGGTTACTTGAGCTAAAGGCAATTTTAGCTTCAGGCTCAAGTGAAACTTCTGCCCCTCCCTTAAACTACCTGGAAGAACTTGAATCAGGGGCCTCTGATAAGGGATTATCAGAGATCACCTCTTTTGACTGTCTATGGGCGGGACAAACCTCTACTATTTAAACGCCTGCTCTTGTCCTGCCATGGCCCTTTGAAGCCCCAAGGTGCTAGCTCATCCCTAGCTCAGGATGTCTTCTGTACCCAGGTTCTTGCTCTCTCTCTGATCCCCTCCTGCTTGTGGGGTCTCCGACTCTCTCATGTATGTGGGGTTCCCATACATACGTAAGCATTAAGTTTGGTTATTTTCTCTTGCTAACCTGTCTCATGCCTGTTTGATTATTAGACCAGCCGGCAGAGCCCTGAGGGGAGAGCAAAGCTTGTTCCTCCCCCACAACGGCTCTTTCCTCAGTGTTACAATTTAAAGAGAACAAAATGATTACCATCTAAGATGAAATAGTATCCTGTTGGTTTTATATATCTGTTGAATTCATAGTTAAATGATTTTTAATTTGCATATTTTATTACAATTGACCCTTGAATGACACTGGGGTTAGGGGTACCAATGCCCACACAGGGGAAAATCTCCATATCACTTCTGACTTCCCCAAAACCCAGCCATTAACGGCCTGCTGTTGACCAGCAGTCTTGCCAGTAACAGTCGATTGACACATATTTTGCATGTGTATTACATACTGTATTCTTACAAAAAGTATGGTAGAGAAAAGAAAATGCTCACGGACCTGGAGAATATTGTGCTAAGTGAAATAAGCCAGTCAGAGAAAGACAGAGATCATCTGATTTCACTTATATGTGGACTCTAATGAACAAAATAGACAAAATAGGAACAGGCACATAGATGCAGAGAAAAGACTGACAGCTGTCAGAGGGGAGGGCAGTTTCCGGGCTGGGTTAAAGAGACGAAGGGATTAAGCAAAAACCCTAAAACAAAAGATAGACACAGACAACAGTGGTGCTGAGCAGAGGGAAAGGGGGGAGCAGGTAGGAGAGAGTAAAGGGGGGACTAAAGGAGGCTGAAGGAGACTTGACTTTGGGTGGTAAACACAGAATACAGTATACAGATGATGTATTATAGGACCGTGCACCTGAACCCTGTCTAATTTTATTAACCAATGTCCCCCCAATAAATTCAACAAAATTTTAAAAAGTCATAAGGAAGAGAAAATACACCTGCAGTATTTATTGAAAAATATCCACATGTAAGCGGACGTGTGCACTTGAAACCCGTGTCCCAGGGTCGGCTGCACCAGTAAGTTGGTTGTTTCCATGTGTTTGTAGGATGATTTGCATGTTTCAAACTCTTCACATTCCTCTTTGTTTCTGGAACATTCTTTTTAGGTCGACACTCAAGCACTGACCCACACCAGCCGAGCCCCTTGTGTTTCTTTATTAATTTGTTACCAGCTCGCGTTGCTTGCACATGGGTAATGGGAAACTGTTGGCGACCAGGCGGGCGTCCTCTGTAGGATTTGCAGATGAGCAGGTGAAACTTCTGAGCAGCGAGGGGTCCCCGTGCACTGGGAAGTGCTGACTGAGAGGACTGGCGGGATGCGGGGCTGGAGAGCAGAGGCGGCGGGATTTCCTTTTCTGAGACGGTCTCGGTTCCGTAAACTCCTGGCTTCAGTGCGCTGTGGCTCTTACTCAGAGTTCAGCTCTGACCACCACCGTTTAGTATGTTCTGCGCATCCGAAACATGCCACGTTTTCTGGGATGGATGAGAAGTGGGTTCTGGAAGCAACAGACGTGCAAACAGATAATTTCAAGATGAGGTAATAAATTGCTAAGACAGAGTGATGGGTGGGTGGGGCTCGGTGCCAGGGGTGCTGTGGTGGGAGGGAGGCCTGAGGCCTAGGGAAGGCTGCCTGGGCAGTGGCTGAGGGACCTGGGGTGTGAGTGCGGGTCCAGGCTAGCCGGGTGAACCCCGGGAAGTTCGTGTCTTCGAGAGGAGCCTCGTACGGAACAGCCCGCCCCCGGGGCCAGCGCTCTGTCTTCCAGCCCATCCGCCTCACGTGTGCCCTTCCACGGTTACCGACCCTCATGCCTGCTCTGCTGCTGTTGTTAGATTTTCTTTTACTTCATTTTTTTTCACATGTTTTGCGCCTGGCTCGGGGTCTTCATTTTCATGGTTGCCCAGCCTGGCAAGCGTCAGGCAGTGACTTGAGATAAACATGCCAGGTGGACACCAAACTCACGTTGCAGCTGCGGTGTTCCTTTCTCCGTGTCCCAGGGCCCCCTTTTCAGATCATGCAGAGGAATTTACGGCTAATTTAAAAAAATAAAAGGGGCTGTTCATGTTTCTCACTACCTGCCTTTGTTTCCAAACACGTCCAGTGATTTCTCTTTCCTCCCCCTGTGTGTTTCGGGCTTTCAGAATGGGCTTTGGCAGAGGAAGTGTGCGCGATGTTTAGTGTTTTGTTTTGAAGTTGCTGGTCCGCAGGCCTGTTCCCAGGGTGTGAATTGCAGGATGTAGTCTGGGGTCCTCCCTCCCCGCAGACCCCACCTCGGGCTATTCTGGGAAATCTCCCCCAGAGCTGCCTGAAATCCCAGCTGAACTGTGTCAAAGGCTAAACAGGAAACAGGTATAAATAACTATTCAATCCCGATTCAGCCCTCGCTACTTTCTCACACGTATTAAAAAAACAATTTTCTCTTAAAAAAACCCTTTTAATTCCTTAATGCCCAGATCGCTCTTGATAGGAATTCTTTTCACGTAGATGCCTATCCCGGTACCCTCCCTTTGGCAGGGGAAAAATGAACATTTAACATCTAAGATACAAAAGAAACTTTGAGACCATGAAAACACAAAAGCGACTGTTATCTGACCAGTTCCCTTCTCGGTTTGTCCCTGTGGGGTTCCATGTCTCTAGAGCTGTGAGGGGCTAAGAAGTGGCTTCCGACAGCATTTCTCACCCTTTTCACTGCCCCCCAGAGCCGTGCTAGGCGTTGCTTCTTAGTCATGCCCCGTGGCATTTTAACACCGCTCGATACCGTAGGTGTGTGTGTGCGCTGTGTGCATCCCTGTGCTTTCTATAAAAGGAGGGTGGGGTACCCCCCACCCCGAACCTTTTCATTTCCTTGGGGGCTAAATTATACCATTGAACGTGCTTGGTTTCTAAGGCCATAGGAAACGTGTTTAAAGTCTTAGCTGTTTCCCAGGAGTAAGTTGCTTGAATATACCTATAAGACTAATGTTACTGAAGAGCTTTCTCCTGGGACATCCTTCCCTCCAGGTGCACGGCTTCACCCTAACCGCCCAGAGGGCCAGGGTTCGGCTACACCTGTAGGTGATAGAAGACCTGTCTTAGCTCTGATGGCTTCTTTTAGGATGTCACGGGTAGTCTGAGAATATAGCAGTTGCTTTAGGTTCGTCTATGGGTTTTTGGCTGTTGACTGGCTTGTATCAGACATATTCTATATACAGGACACCACATCGGGCTTGAGCACAGATCCCCAAAAGTGTTTAAGACCTGCCATCTGCCTCTGAAGGCCTTGTCACCTTGTTGGGCAAAATGACCAGACAAGGGAAGAATATCAGAGTATAATTACCCTAAAGTTTAAGCAGTGGACGACCCAGCAGGACAGGTGGTGTATAGAAAATGACTGAATGGGAGTCTGAATAAACGGTGAGGCTGTGTCTGTTCAGAGGAAGGTGGGGTGTCCAGGCCTGAGTGGTCCATGAAGACATTTCACAGGAAGAAATCGGGCTGGGAGGCTGGTGAGTGGGTCATGATGATGAAGAGCCACCAGAGTGAGCCCCCCAAAAGGCAGGAACTCGTAAGGTGTGTCCCAGGGAGCAAGCCAGTGAGACTGTCCTGGAGGGTCCGTGTGGGACGGGTGCCGAGCTGTGGATGAAAACATTGTCTGGGACAGATTGACCCCAAGTTCTCTGTGTGGTTACCTCACTTGTCCTCAAGATTTGATTTTCCCGTGTCAGTCAAGTGTCGTCTTCCAGGGAGGTGTCTGGAAGTTCCTCAGCTGGTCCCTGGCATCTCTCTTTTTTTAAAAAAATATATCTTTTATTGATTTGAGAGAGAGGAAGGGAGAGATAGAAACATCAATGATGAGAGTCATTGATCGGCTGCCTCCTGTGCACTCCCCTGGGGATCGAGCCCACAGCCCGGGCCTGTGCCCTGACCGGGAATCGAACCGTGATGTCCTGGATCCCAGGTCGATGCTCAACCACTGAACCACGCCCGGCCGGGCTCACTTCTCTTTTGATGTTTTCAGTTGGTTTTAGCGAACAAAGGAGTTTGTGGCCACTCAGAATTTAAAGATTCAGTGGGGAGCCTGGTGTTTTAGGAAGATCCTTAAGGCCGAACCATACAAGAGTGTAAAAGGACAGGAGTGGGGAGAGAGGGGACGTGGGGTCCGCTGAGAAATCAGTTGCTGAGCGAGAGGTGATGAGCTTGGCCACGGCGCAGGGCTGGGGCAGAGGGGCTGGGTCCCCAGAGCCGTGGGGGAGCGGGGTGGCCGCCTCGGGTGTTGGCCGTGTGCCCAGTGAGGGAGGTGGAGGACTGGTAGCGAGCAGGATTCCCCGTTTGGGCTGGTGGCCGTGAGATGTTGTCAACCGAGGCAGTGTATGGACAAGGAGCATGTTTGGGGACCGCGAGTGATGGACGCGTTGCGCCGGAGGCGTCTGTGGGGTGTCCCCGTGGGAGCAGCCAGGCCTCTGTGAGAGTCTGAGGCTTGGGGTCAGGGCACGAGCAGGAGTTTGGGAGCATCTGCTTCACGGTTAGTGCAGGACATGGGTGTGCCCCCTGGAGGGGCCGTGTGGGTGGCAGCATCGGGAGCAGGGGAGAATCGGGGCCCAGTATCAGCTGAGGGGAGGGGAGGGCTTGCAGGGCCGGGCTGGGCTGGGTCCTGGTTCTGATGAACCCGAGAGGCGGTGGCTGGGGGTCGGGGAGGCGGCTGGTGAGCGGCGTCATTATCAGCGTGTACTCTCGACAAGGGCGGGCTGGGCCGCTCCGTAAGCCCGTCTAGTGAGCACCTGGGCCTAGTCCTGTTGGCCTGGAGCTTTCGGGGGCCGCCCGTCCCTCCAGGAGCCCGTCCTGCAGGAGCTGGGGCTGCCCTCGGGCCTCGCACCCGGCAGGCGTCGCCCTGCCCGCGCCCCAGGAAAGCTGTTAGCGTGCGAGTGGCGGGGGGACGGCGCACCCAGAGTGCCGGTTTCAGAAAAGCCCACCGAAGTGAAGGCTGAGGGGAGCGACCTCGAGTTTGCGGATTTGCCGATCGCCGGTGACCGTCTGGAGCCAGTTCCAGGTGTAGGAGAGCGGAGCCCGGAGTGGGGGCGCGAGGGGGGCGCAGTTTCCCCGGAGAGGCCGGTTTCAACCGGCAGAGAGCAGGAGGCGCGGGGGGCGGCCTCAGGGTCGGGGCCGCGGGGCGATCTGGGTGGGTCTGGAGCTTGGAGAGCTTGGTGCATCTCACGCCTGTGAAAGCTCAGTGATACAAGGCCTGGCCCAGGAAAGGGCCCTCCTAGGCTCCCTGCGCTCTCTAGGACACGCCCGTGTTTCTGGGGCATTGCTGTGACTTAAGGGACCAAGGCCAGGGTTTACCCATCACACTCCCCGGGTGGACGGCAAGGTGACCTGGCTAAGGACTGCAGCCCCGCAACCCGCCGCTTGGCCTGTTTTAAACACCATGTGCGCTGGATACGGTGTCGTCAGAAAGGGCTCGAGAATCAGGACCGACGTGAGGACCGAGAGATCCAGACCCTCTTCTCTCAGGGTCTGGACCCAGGGGCTTCTCTCAGGACCCAGGGGCTTTTCACACCTCCCGGCCTGCAGCCCCAGCAGCTCCTCAGCCCAGACCACCAGCTCTGTCCGCTGCTTCCATCAGCACATCGCCTGCCTCTTTGAAAAAATTAAAAAATGCAGAATTTTGTTTGCCCAGAGAGGCTCTGAACTCATTTAATCTGAAGGAAGAAGTTAAACATTTTTTAATTTAGTCTGATTTCTGCCCCGTTCAAAAAAGGCAGGAGTGGTGGGACTGTTCCCTTGTGTACTGTTCCAGAGACTTCTTTTACTTAATTCCCCCTAAGGTCCAGGGGCTGCTGGCTGTTCGTCCTGAATCACTGATTTCTTCTGAATATCATAGGACACGCTCCAAGATTGCTTCTAGGGCTTACTTGGGGAGCCCGAGTGAAGGGATGGGGCACTGTCTTGAGGTTATATTTATAGAAAGACAGTGGGAGGGAAGATTGACGGTAATGAAACGTAGCCCCGAATATAACTGCTCCTGGGCGGAGGGCAGCTCCTCGATTCCCAAACCTAATCTGGTTCCATGAAGAAAATTTATGTGGGGTCATCATCAAAGCGCATGCTTTATAAACTTCAGAAACAGAGTGCATTGGAAATGCGTGGAGATTAACAAGAGCATTTGCTGAAATCACATTTTTCATTTCAAAATTTAAAGTTTAAAAAATTCCAAAAACACTGGCAGTCCTATAGCGTTTAACTCATGCTGATGGTTAAGCTTTTAACGATGTTTTCCTCGGTGCGTTTTTCTTTGTTTCAGTGACGTGCGGAATTAGGGAAATCCTTAATGGGGGAAAGCGTGGGGGGCCCTGCTGGGCGGAGGCAGGTGGCGGCTGCCCCAGCTCGTTTCCAGGGCCTGGGAGGAGAGTTTTCTATCAAAATGAATTTCTGGTGTAAAAGCCCATTACTCTCCATTTATGGCAGGAAGTCCTGGTGTTGCTGCTGGTCCAGATTATGTCTGAGCTTGACCTTTATTGTGTTTGATTTTGTGATCAACTCTTTTTTTTACTTTAGGGTGTAGACGGGAGAGAATTCTTTCCCGTGTTTTAGGGAGTGGCGTTAAAACACATTTATTTTGTTTGGTAATTCTGCTTCACATCTCTTACAGAGAAAGACCCCTTCTTTCGGTATGGCTGTGGCACTGCTGAGTGTCTGATATTTTTGCTCTCATAATTTTGACACAAAGACTTAAAAATTCATGCAGCTCCTCAGGGCGCAGGCCCGTGAGGTCTTCATTGGTGGTGGCCTCATGCAGACTGGCCTGTTCCCCAGTACGACTGAGGCGTGCAGGTCGGGGGATGAGTGTTTTTCTTCTGTAAAGCCTTTTGTAAGTTATTAGATAGGGGTGAGAGCTGCAAGTTTTCCTTATAGGATGACATTTTAGGGAATTCTTGTAGAAGGACCAATGTGCCCTGCTGCAGGGGACTTTCATATCACTTAACGCTGCTGTTCGTTTATGAGGCCTGGAAAGGGAAGGTGACATGCCCCAGATGTAAGAGAGAGATTTGTACCTAACTTCTCAGGCACCTGCTCTCTGGCCAATACCTAAATCGGAGCCCACAATTGCTGGTCTTTCCTTGGGGCCCCTTTATGTCAAGAACACATGGCTACTGGCCTCTGATGTATTTTGCTTGGTGTGTGTGTGTGTTTGTGTGTGTATGTGTGTTTGTATGTGACTATGTGTGTATGTAGCAGTGTGTATGTGTATGTTTGTTTGTAACCCTGTGTGTGTTTGAGGGTGTGCAAGTGTGAGTGTGTGAGTGTGCGTGCTTATGTGACTGTGTGTGCTTGTATGTGACTGTGTGTGTTTGTATGTGACTGTGTGTGCGCTTGTATGTGACTGTGTGTTTGTATGTGTGTGTGCGCTTGTATGTGACTGTGTATTTGTATGTGACTGTGTGTGTGTATGTGACTGTGTGTGTGTGTTGGGTGGGCACACAGGGCATCCCTGGCCATCGCTCTGGTCTGGGCAGGCGCTCAGGGCTGGGTGTTACCTGGTCTGTGTGTGGTGCTGGACTGACGGAGCCCTTCAGCCCGGTTTCCCCCGTGCTCAGAGTACATGCCTGCACCTATGCCCTGGGCAAGTCCTCTACCCACCGAGACCTTTATGACTTAGGTACTAAAATCAGCCACAAAAATACAGACCCTAAGTCATTGTTTCAGTTGGTCCTCATACTCATTTATTGGTGACAGAGCCCCCAAAGTTGTGGCATTAATTTTGGGATACCCTGAAATCTTGAAAGAAGAAAACATTTAATAAGGTTGTTGTCTGTCTCAAGAGGTGCTCCCGGTTTTCAGGCCTCGGATGCTTGCACTGTGGCTTGTCTGCACATGCCCCTGTTCTAGAGGGAATCTGATTTAACAGGAAATTAAATAATTAGGTTGTTCTAAGACGACCCACACTAATAGATCCGAGTCGTCATGGAAGTTGAATTATGTTTATGTACCCTTAAGGAGGCAGCAAATTGTATAATAAATACTGTTATCCTGCCATTTATTGGGACATTATTTGAGAAGCATATTAAAAAATCCTGTGATCTTGGGGGGAACCACCCTGTGTGGTAAGTATAATTATCTCCAGTTTACAGATGAGGAAACATAGGACAAAAAGCCAAGTATAGCACATTTAGAACAGGTATTTAAATGTCTAGAGTGGTTCGTTCTTTATGGCTCTGAATAGTCACACAGGCTAGTTTTCCCAACACAGCTGCTGGGTGAGTGTATTTAGATTGCCAGGCGTGGTTGCTGTTAGTTTTGCAGGCTTATTTTTAATGGAATCGTTAAGGACTGGGACTGTTACTGTCATTATGTAGCGTTAAGTATCACCGATAACCAGAAGTTTGAAGACTGTGCTGTGGCTGCATGTCTATTATCTGGTTACCTGCGGGACCAGGTGGTATTTCATAAGTGTTGCTGCTGGAAAGGGAGGTGGCTTGTTCCAGAGGCAACGTCCATCTGTTTGGCTTGATAATTCTTTTTTATTTTTTAAATTCATTGTTGAAAGTATTACGAATGACCCTTTCCCCCCCTTTACCCTGCACCCACCCTAGCTTGATAATCTTTTTTTTAAAAAAAATATCTTTATTGATTTCAGAGAGGGGAATGAGGGGGAGAGAGAGAAACATCAATGATGAGAGAGTCATTGACCGGCTGCCTCCTGCAGGCCCCCGACTGGGGATCGAGCCTGCAACCCGGGCATGTGCCCTGGCCGGGAATCGAACCCTGATCTCCTGGATCCTAGGTCGATGCTCAATCACTGAGCCACATAGGCTGGGCTAACTTGATAATCTTAATTGCCTTATTATAGGGTTACGTTTTCTACCAGAGGTAGTACTTTAAGAGAGAGACTGTAGTTACCAGAATATCTTTAAAATGCTACCCCAGCCGCAGTAGACAAAGAAGACTGCCAAAGCTTCCCAGCCTGTAAGAAGACACTAGAAAGCTAGATGACTGTAGACAGCATTGAAGAAAGAAATTCTAGTCAGGTTGTAAGAGAAAACATGACAGGCGCTTGAAAAAGAATAACTACCTAAGAGCTGGCATTTATTATTTATAATGCCTAGTGAACCCCGGAGTAGGGCTTTTTGCTGCCATTTAATTTTGCAACAATGTCCCCAACTCTACACACACGTATGGTCATACATGTACTTAAAGAAAATATTTAAATTAAAGATTTGAGAATTTAATGACATCTTTTGGGATAATTGAGATGCTTGAAAATGTTGCAAAGCGGTAAAAGTCATGAGTGCTGTAGCAGTTAGAATTAGGCTCTACTCCCTCTTTTACAGCAACTTAGAAAAGACAGGTTATTCCTGCAAACAGATCTGGAGGCATAGTCTAGGCTTCATACGGTGGCCCCTGATCTTCCAGGACCCAGGCTCCTTATCAGCCAATGCATGGCTTAAACCTCATTGTCCAAAGTGGCTGCTTGAGCTCCAGCCATCAAGCTCACGTTCCAGACAGTGGGGAGAAACAGCCTGGAGCTTCACCCTAGTTTTGCTTACTTTCCATATTTCAGAACTTTGTCCCATAGTCATACTTGACTACAAGCCAGGCTAGAAAGTGCAGTCTTTCCCTGCAGGGCCCTGTGCCCTGTTCTGTTCCTGAGGAAGGAGAGCAGGCGAATACCGTGGACCCCCGGCGGGCTCTGCCCGCAGAGACACCCCCTACGCCCCAGAGAAACCATGGGCTTCCAGGGCATTTGTTTGAGGTGATTCTTTATCCAAGGCAGTATATATCCCCGTATCCGCACTACAGTTTTGGGTAGAAAGAGAATTTTTCAGTGAATACCTGCCCATATCTTACTGTAGATGGGCTATTTGAACTGTCCTGTGCACATGCCGTTTTTAATCATAAAGAGTATTGTCTTGGGTAGTCGTGCTAGTGGCTTCTAGATTATGGTCTATGAAGGAAATTTGCAGAAAAAATTAGCATTAATAGAGCCCTTTTCCTTGTTACCACCCTGAGATAACTCAGTTTCTCACGTCGTAACGTTGTATAGTTAGTGATTGAGTTCTTCAGATGTGACAAATTCACCTACTTGTCATTCACCAGGGAGGGTGTGGCGGGTGGAGCAAAACACCCTGACCTTGGAGTTGGAAGTGCCGGATCTGGACCTGGATGGAGTCCTGATTCTGCCACTTTCTGCCTTGAGCATCTTGGAAGAATCCTTGGTGGCCTGGCCTGCCATTTGTAAAAGTAGCACCAGAGTGTCCACCTCAAGATTATCGCTGCAGAGTAGATTAGAGCTATAGCACTTGCATTTTTATTTTATTTATTATTATTTTAAATATATCTTTATTGATTTCAGAGAGAAAGGGAGAGGGGGAGAGAGACAGAAACATCCATGATGAGAGAGTCATTGATCGGCGGCAGCCCGCAACCGGGCATGTGCCCTGACTGGGAATCGAACCCCAATCACCTGGATCCTAGGTCAACGCTCAGCCACTGAGCCACACCCGGCCGGGCAACACTTGCATTTTTAAAAAGAGAATAGTTTATTGATTTTTGTAGAGAGAGGAAGGGAGAAGGAAGGAGAGAGAAACACCCATGTGGGAGCACAACGTTGATCGGCTCCTCCTGCACGCCCCCCACCAGGCATCACGCCCACGACCAGGCATGTGTCCTGCCCGGGAATCGAACCCGCAGCCTCCTGGTGCACAGGAGATGCCCAACCAACTGAGCCACACCGGCCAGGCTGCGTTTTTAAATCAGTTAATTTTCTGTCTGTCAGTTGCCAGCGGGAACATCGGGCCCCCTACCTTTGACACTTACGGCCAGTCCATCCTGGGCCCAGCGTCGTGTCTCTAAATACCTTTTTGGCTCATGACACGCGCAGATCGCTTTATTCTTTATTGCAGCCACCAGACCTGTTCTCTTGAGGGCGACGTGGAAAATGCTTTTCATTCGTCTTTACTCACAGCTCCCTTGTCCTTGAAGTGACATTGGTCTATGAAGTTGGCTTAGTGTCCGGGTCACATTCCTGACTCAGGACCGCTGAAGACTGAATGCAGGGTGACTCTAGAGATAGCCACTCACCCCAGTGCCGCGTCCCCGAAGGCATCTCTGATGGGTAACGTGGGAAGAGGGGGCACCATTCGGGTCTCGAGTCCCCAGCGCCTGTCTGGTGTTACAGGCTGGTCTTAGAAGTCAGGGGGGGACGTCACCGTCAGCTTCCTTTCTGCTGCAGCAGGTCCCGGGCTCTTGGCTGCTGTTGCTGGTTTGGTTGCTGTTTGTTTTAGGACCACGGTTGGGGTAAAAGGTATTTTAGGCTTGGAATTTGGAGCTGGGGCGCTGGGCACGGGGAAAGTGGTCACACAGGCTTCCAGACCGCAGAGGGTCACCCTCCCCGGCTCCGGGCTTGCCCGTGGCTATGGAAGGTGGAGCGACCGGGTGGCTCCCTCTCCTTGAATTCCCATTTGGGGCTTCAACTTTGTTAAACTCAGGGGCGGGGTGGCCGTAGTGACAGGAAGGATGTCCGTGGGGAGTTGGTGATGTGGGCGGAGTGGCCCCCGCTCTCCCTCCACCCTCTGAATGTTCCTCCGCACCTTGTACGCAGGGCGTCACCGTCGTTACTCTAATAATCATCACCACTGCTGGCGCGCCTAGGGTTTCACCCTTTACATTTAAAATTTGGTTTCAGTTGGACTCTATTGGGGGTGAGCTGCGAGGCCCGGAGGTGTGTCTCCTCCCGCTGTGCGGTTAGTGGGTCGCTGAGCCCGTTTGCTGACTGATTTGCTTCCCGCTGTTTGCGGTGCCCCGTCGTAGGTGGCGCCCCGTCGTAGGTGGCACAGTGCAGTGTTTGGTTGAAATGGGTTTTTGAGGACTTTACCGGTTCTTTGAGGAATCCTCCAATTTTCGCGGTCAAAGCGCTGCCGCAAGGGGCAGTGGTCGTACAAACAGTCTAGCTCTGATGTGCTCGGTTTCAAATGACAGTATTCTTAATGGATTTGATTTTTAGGAGTTGCATTCTTGAACGTCTTGTGGTCAGCCTGCCTCCGTGGGAGGTGTTTCCCCTGCTTGTTTTCTTGTTTATGTTGATCTCCCTGTGACTGTGCCATCCCCGCGCTGTCTGACTCTGACGAGTGTAACGCTCAGTTTCGTGGGATCTTTCCGACCAGGAGGGGAAGTGAGAAGAGCGGGGAGGGAGGCAAGCGACGCCGAAGGTGCGGTCACCCGCGCTCACCTTCCCTGGGGGCTGAGGGGGGCTGGCGTCCGAGCGGTCACATGTCCAGCTAAATGTCATCAGTGAGCAGCTCAGCGTGCTTGGGCGGTGACCTGTGCATTCTCGGAAGCGTCCTGTCACTGTCGACCACAGGAATTTATTCTGGGCCCGTCGCTGCATCTGTCTGAGCTGTGGACCTGGAGGTACTGTGTGTGCGGATCAGGATGACGGCTGGACGTGTAATTTCTTTTTTTGTACCTGAGCTTAAATTATAATTGGAAGAGTGTGCTCCTCAGTGACCATATTTGGTAATACCACTGGTTTTTTTAGTTTTCTAACAACCCTCCCACTGTGAACTGATATTAACGATGCCAGTTAATTTTTCACTTAAAGGACCGTCTTCCCCTGACTGTGAGGCCGAGGCCGGCGCTGTGAGAACTCAGAGCTGGGAGGTGATGCTGTGACCGTGGGCCATCTGAGCTTCACAGAAACACCTCGATCACCTGGTCAGGCGGTGTCGGAGGAGGGAGGCACTGTCTCTGCCGGAGCTCGGCGAGGCGGCCGAGGGTGCTGTGCATCCCCCAGGCTGTGTCACCATCGAAGGAGCCAGACATCGTGCACCTTCTGATAAAGGCACTTAAATAAAACCTGTCCCCTCCCAAATACCAGTCTCACGGTTTAAAAACAAAACAGCTAGATCAAGGTCCTTGTTTTTATTTAAGCCTTCTGATCCCCCAGTTGAAGAAACCGCCAATCATTTCCATTTCCTGAGATGTTTTGAATCAGTGATCACCTCTGTAACTTACTAACAACCTGTATTTGATTATTTTGAATTAAATTGCTTATAACATTGGAACGGCATAGAGGTAGATGCATCACTTGCTCCAATAATGCATGTTCCCTCTCAGAAGTAACAGACGGTGGTTTACCGTGTAGAACATACGCCTGTGCTCACCTGGATGTACAAATGCACGTTTTTAAGAACATCAACTAGATTTTACTACCCACTGTTCTGTAACTTCATTTTCTAACTGAACTGTGTGCCTCAGACATCTCCCCGCGTCCTTGCCGCGGTGTTGACTGATGGGTGGAAGGCTGTGTGTTTTGTTTTCTCTCGTCATCCGGAGAAAGAAGCAGAGTTAAATCCCGTCATCGGCGGCGCATGCAGCTGGACAGCGCCCAGGGCCGGTGCGCGCCCTTCAGGGCCCCGCAGCTCTCTTCAGGCCACTTCAGTGCCTGGGATGAGAATGGAGAGCGGTGCTCATGTTGAGATGGAGCTGGTGATAGTCATTTCTGCTCTAGTCATCACTGTGGATGCTTTAAATACTTAGAGTTATAGCTACTTAATCAATAATGTGTAATTAAGACAGTTGATTTGGGGTAGCTGATGTACAGTTAACTCATGAGAATTTAAGAAGGAAGATTTTTCTCCAAGCGTGCGGAGGTGTGGCCACAGGTTCACAGAGTCCAAACTGGGTTTGGTTTCACATTTTTTTAGTTCTTTTTAAAAAACTTACTGTCAAAAAATCAAAGTGAATAGTCTCCCTCTGCTTGTATCTTGTCTGAATTTTCGGGGTGGCGGCCAGAGCTCTCCTGGGAGTCCACACACATTTTGTGCTCTGTGCACTTGCGCGTCCGCCCACTAGAGGGCGCATTTCACTCTCCTTTGCCGCAGGCAGATGTTGGTTTGTTTTAGGTTTCGTGGAACTAGACCTGTTAACAACCATCAGAAAGGGAATTCCCTGACATCCTGACACACGGACACTGGGAGGTGGCCATGTGCAAACCTAACTCATGGACACAGACAACTATGTGACTGCTACAATAGTGCCTAGACCGTGAAAACGGGAGCGGAGCCCGGAAGCCAGCGCTGTGGGGAGGGGTGACCCGGGAAGTGTCGTGGGTCAGACAGGACCTGATGGGGGACAGAGACCAGCCAGAGTCCAGCGGGGAAGCCCAATGTATCTCAGGATCAAAGTTATTATTATATTATATATTAATGTATATTACTACATATTGATAATACAGTATAATACAATTATTAAAAATTATCAAAGCCCCAGAGAGCTCTGGTTTATGTGGGTTATAGCTATCAATATTTAATAGCAATTGAAACAGATACTTTGAAAAGATTTGTTTACTAATTCATGTAAAAGTAACAATAATAAACCATTGCTTATTAATACGACTAATATTTTTTCAATAAAAAATTAACTATGTTTTCCAAAACAAAGCAATTAGTGAGAAGAGTTGCACCGTTTCACATTTTTGTGTATCTCCTTAGTGTCCGGCTGAACACAAGACGGCTGGATCCTCAGTCTGCATCTGTTGCAGTAGGTGGCTTTGCTTGAAGTGTGTAAGGAAAGCTCTGCCTCATGCAGGTATGAAGCTGGAAAAGGTATTTAGATAGCCTTTTCTAATGATTGTGAGTAATCTGTGATTCTATACCCAAACTCCCCAGTGGCAGTTTCTTTTCTTTTTTAATTTATTTTTTATTTAGAGAGAGGAGAAGGGAGACGGACAGGAAGAGAGAGAAACAGGGATCGGCCTCCTCCTGCAAGGCTGCCCCCGGGGAAGGAGCCTGCAGCCCCAGTATATGCCCTGACCTGGCTCAGATGGGGGGGCATCATCCCCGGCACCAAAAGCTTTTGGGCTTGATCTCCAGTCGGGGCATGTATGGGAGGCAGCTGATCAGTGCTTCTCACATCGATGTTTCTCTCTCCCTCTCTCTATTTTTCTCTGCCTCTGTCTCCCCCTCCTCTCTCTAAAAAAATCAGTAAAAACACATCGTTGGGTTAGGGTTAAAAAAATGCCTGGAGGGAGGAGCAGAGCTTAGAAGTGCTTGAACCCAATTCTGAGGCTGTGGCTCTCCCAGCCAGAGGGCTGGCATCTTAAACACTTCCATCCTACTTCACCCTGTTTCTCTCCCACTTCTGCCCACTGGTTCTTCTGTTTACCCTCAAGGGCCACCGAGGGCACAGCCTTTCCTATGCAGGTGCTGACATGTGAATGATCATTGAGGCCCAGGGGGGTGGCTTCTGAGGCCAAGCTGAGGACCTGACTTTCTCCTGCAGACAGAAGGGGCCCTCGCTCGCTCTGGCCTCTCCTCCTTGTCTCCCTCCCTCTGTCCCTCCTTCATTCTCCCGCCCCCTCCCCGAGAGCGGCCCTGGGCAGCGATGTGTATTGAAGGTGTCCTGTGTGGGGTGTGGTGTGGATACAGGTGAGCAGGACAGCCAGTCCCCGCCTCTGTACAGGAGGGATGCAGGCGGATGTCGTCAGTGTTCTGGGGACGTGGTGGGGCCTCTGGTCCCAGAGGCGGTGGGGTTGCAGGTGGGGGAGACTTTCTGGAGGAACTGAGGTCACATAGGTTGAGACTGAAAGGATGAGCAGAGTCAGTTCTCTCTCTGCCACTCGGAGCTGCAGGGTTTGGGGCAAGTTGCCTAAGCTGCCGGAAACGAGGCTCCTCTCCAGTTAGCTGCACCCTTCAGAGTGGCTCCTTGGCCAGCCGAGCTCAGGCTGCAGTAGACATGAGGACACGTCTTCGGTCGTTTTTGATGGGAATGCGAGGTTGAGATTTTCAAATAATCCAGTAATTTGTGCAGGGTTGCAAGAGTCAGGAAGCTTCTATTGTTTTTGTTTTTAATGAAAACTTTTATTTATTCAGCTCTTCTAGTGAGATTCCATGTAGAAGATGAGTTTACTTTCTAAGTGGTACTGACCCAGGCTTGTATAAACCTTAGCAAATACCCTTCGGGCATCTCAAAGGGGCGGAGCTTGGACAAGGCCCTCGAACTTGCGTCAGGGAAAATGATTTATGAGCACTTCTGCGGCGTTGGTCTTTTGTTCTGTGATTTAGTCCATTTGTTCAGCCTTAGAAGTCCCACACTGCAGCCCCAGCCCACTCTCCCCGGACTTCTGTCCCAAGACGAGGAGGGCCTGGGTGCCTGGTGGCTTTGCATGTGTGCATGTGTGTGTTGGGGTGGGATGGAGATTTTGGCTGGCCCAAGATGCCCCAAGGAGTCAGTTTTCCAAATAATTATTTCCCAAGGATAAGTCAATGAAAAAGAGACTGCTAGGCGCCTCTTTCCAGCGGCTGGTTCTGTGGGGTTGGAGAAAAGGGGTCAGGGTGTGGAAGAGTAAAGGAGGGTAGATTAGAGCCGACCTCCCACCAAGAAAAAAGCAATCTCTTTCCTAAGTCATGTGCGCATGCTGGGGCCTTTGCTACCAGCTCTGAGTATATCTGGCTTTTCCTGAAGCCTGTTCCTTTCGTTAGACCTTCGTTGATATGGCCTGGACCCTAGTCAGGGAGGCCTGTCTCAGATTCCAAGCTCACCTGTCTGAGGCAACCTTTACCTCCACTACCAGGCGTTGCCGTCCCCCAACTCTTTCTCTCTCACGGTGATTTCTGTAATGTAGTGTGCTTGAGAGTTACCCAGGAAGCTTTGGAAGAGGCAGGATATGGAGCCCGCCTGCAGAGATTTTGACTCAGTATGCCTGGGATGGAGTCTGCTTCCCGCCCCAGGGATCCCTCTTGCAGCCTTAGAAACAGCCCGGGTCAGTGGTTCTGAGCCCAAGCTGCCCTTTGGGAATCCTGGGAGCCCTGAAAGGCCCAGTGCCCAGCCCTGTGCTTAGGGTTATAGTTTAGTTATTTGGGGTAACAACAGGTGCATACAGACACCCAGCCACCGTAGTCACAGTTCAGCAGGGGGACCCAGGCCAGGACACACAGGCGAGACCTGGGTGCCTTGTCTCTAAACCCCCCTAGTAACTTTTTCTGTTTTAAAATTATACTTCATTCCATTTCTGCCCAATCAGATCTCACGTTTCTCCCATAAACAGAGTTTCCACCTGTCAGTTTTGTTCCATCATCTCAGTTCGTTGTCTCAGGTTCTGTTGCCCAAAGAATCTCCTGCTGCGTTCCCTCCGGCCACCAGGGGGCGGGCGCGTTCAGTGAGATGCTCCACTGCCTCCTGGTGCACGTTGCAGCTGGTGGGGAAAATTACGTATTAAAAAGAAAGGAAAGGCAGACCTCGAGATCCATTATGACTCGAGACCCTTAGTGGACGCCACAGGCTCTGCTGCTGCCCAAGGATATTTTTGCTGGGAAGGCCAGAGCCGGGCGGTCGAATCTAGAACATGCTCAGGGGCATTTCATGGACCGAGGTGACTCGGTAGAGAAGCGAGGAATGGTCACACAGGGGCCTGTGTTCCAGCTCTATCGCAGGTGCCTTCCCAGGCACACGGCGGACACGCCCTCGCCAGCCCCTGGGTGTCCACCTGGACGGCGTCCCCAGCAGTGACAGCGTGTCAGGGCGGCATGTGGGGGTTTAAAGTCGTCTGCGGCAGCCGGTCTGAAAGGCGCGGCCCCTGTAGAGACGGGAAGGAGGAGACTCCCCTCCTGCTGAACAGCTGAGTCCTTGAAGCGGGACCCACAGCCCCAGTGACATTTCCCCTCTCATGCCAGACGCGCGCTCACGAGGTCGTCTTTCTTCCCCTGAAGGGCAGGGCGGCTGTTGACCTGGGTGGGGGGGGGAGAGGGTGGCCGCAGCCGACGTGTGGGAGCCGTTAGGGTTCTTGCAGACAGCTACGAGTCGTTACTGCAAAACGTGATAAAAACTTGAAACAGCAACGGGGGAGGTGGGAACACTTTATATCCTTCGTTTACTGACGGTCTCCTGTGTCGCTGTCTGGGCATGCGCCCTGTGGGGTTCAGGGACCCTGGAGGGGGACGCCCACCCTGGTGTCAGCAGTGCACGTGCCCTGAAGTTAGGAAGCCCCCACCCGACCCAGAAAGTGCTGTGGGAAAGAAGGCGTTTGGATGAAGAGCGGCCTCCGGGCTGCCCGACCTTCCTTGTTTCATTCCGCGCCAGCCCTCCACTCGCGTGCGGTGTCGCGTGCCCTCCCGTGGCTGTGTGGCACCGCCTGGGACCCTTGTGTGAGCAGCGCCCTCCTCTGGCCCCGCCTGTCTCCCTTCGCCGACCATGAGGCGCCCAGGCAGCTGAGCGAACGAGCCTGTCTGGCCTGTTCCGCCCCGGGCTCTGCGCAGTTCAGCGATCTGGGCACAATTCCGGGCGACACCGTGGAGCAGCAGCCTGTCTGAGGGGCTGCCAGGCTGTGTGTCTGTGACAGAAGGTGGCCCATCCCGGTGTGGTGTGCAGGGGTAGCCACCCCGGGCCGGCTGTCTGTGCCTGTCCCCCTTTCATGGGGTTCAGAGGTCACGAGGCGCAGGCCAGAAGCACATTACTTTCGGAACCAGACCCCTGAGGATGAGCTCAGCTGATTCTCCTTCCGATTCTTGGGGAAGCTGCTGGGTTCCCTGGTCCCCCTTCGTGTTCCCGCCTCTGTGTTGTCTCCTGGTTTTTAGGTGTTGTGATTTGTTTTTCCTGACATCTCCCCCTTCTGCTAACCCAGATCCCTTCTCAGAGGGGGTGTTATTCCCAGGAAAATCTTACCTCCTCCCGCTCACCCAGGGCCACTTGGTGTGTGCCTGCAGCTCCAGATGGCGAACGTCCCTCTCGGTTTCTGCGCTGACCCAGACTGCCTGGTTTCCTTTTGGCTGTGAGCGTGGACGGTTCCCGCACTCTCCTGTGGAAGGGTCTGAAGCACACATCCCAGAGGGAGGGACACTTGGTGGTGCTCACATAGCCTGGAGGTGGCTGCCCTGGTGACCTTGGGGGCGACCCCAGAGCACGCTGGCCTGTTTGTTGCCCCCCTTCCTGGGCCCAAGATGACACCAAGTCCCCGAGATTTATGGGTACAGGGACCTCTGCCCGCCCTGTTTATGCAACCGTGAAAGGAGAGGCCGTCCGTGGAGAGGCTCCTGTCTGTCCCCCTGGGCTCCCCTCCTCTCTGCCTCCCTGGGCTCCCCTCTGACCATCGGGCCCTTGAAGTGACTTCAGGCAGCATGATTTAGGGGGAGGTGCTGAACTCTGGAAGATTCGGTGGCTTTGAGCAAACCTCCGAGCCCCGGAGCCCCTATTTTTCCACTTACAAAGGGATGTGCCTGCCATGCCGGCCCCCCAGGGTGCTGTGTGGATGAAGGGAGGTGACAGCTTCAAAGAGCCGTGTGGAGATGGAGGTGAGGCCTGTGTTAGTCACACTCCCTGGTGGAGGTCAGGCCTCAGCTTCAGCAGGCTGCGGGGGGTCCCCTTGCCGTCCCCCTTCCCCAGGGCGTAGGGGACAGCGTGGCCCCCGAGAGGACAGACCGGCGCTCTCTCCCCTGTTACTGGGTCTGGGCCGCGGTGCCTGAGATGGGCCAGGCCAGGAGATGCTCAGATCCCAGTCTCATTCCAGATGGTGGCATCTGCGTGGTGGGATGGCTTCTCTGATGTGGCTTTGATTTATTTAGAAAGATTTTATTCACATTAATTTCTTATAACCCTTCCTAACAGACAAAACCATTTCCTATTATCTAGAAAAAAATTATTTTAAATCGTCTCTTAAAATCATCTGTTTAGCCCGGCTGGCGTGGCTCAGCGGTCGAGCATCGACCAAGGATCCAGGAGATCACGGTTCGGTTCCCGGTCAGGGCACAGGCCCGGGTTGCGGGCTTGATCCCCAGTGGGGGGCGTGCAGGAGGCGACTGATCGATGACTCTCATCATTGATGTTTCTGTCTCTCCCGCTCATTCCTCTCTCTGAAATCAATAAAGATATATTTAAAAAAATGATCTATTCAGAAAATTCTGTATCTCCTGTTTCCTTCTTTGATTTGTGTCCAGGCCCTGCCTCCCCCGCAGTGGGTCAGGGCTGACCTGAGCCCGGCTCTGGCGGACAGCCGGCCTCTCCAAGTCTCTCCCTGTCTTCATCAGCCGGCTCCGCCCTCTGTGTGGCCCGGGGCTCCTGGTGTCCAAGGATTCAGACTCGGAACTCTCCTCGGTCCCAGCCTCGGGTCCCTCCCTCCCTCTAAACCTGCCTCTTCACCTGAAGTCCAGTCACTGGCCACTTTCCACCTGCCCCCTTTCCCTGCCTCTCAGTCCGTCCGTCCTCTACCAGGCCTAACTCCAGAGACTGGCCCTCAGCTGGTGGTCGCTGGCATCCTGACCTCCGCCCTTTAACCCTCTCTGCCCTGTTCTCACTGTCCCCTCCCCGCTGCCCCCCCCCCGGCTCTCCCTCCCGGGCCTCTGAGCATCGCTGGAGGCGCCCCCGTCTGAGCTGGACTCTCCTAGTGTGGACGTGGCCCTGCCGTCTTTCCTCAAGTCCCGTCCCCCAGCTCCCCTTCCTCTGGTGTCTCCCGTCTCTTCAGCGAGACGGGGACCGGAGCGAACTTTCCCATCTCCTTCCCCCCACCATGCACCCGTAGTTTTTGCGCGTTTCCCCCTTTCTCCCCGACTCGGTGGTGTGTGCTCCTTTCCAGAGTCAGCCTCCGCTTGGGCACCCATCGCGTCCGTGGGCCTCACTCACCTAACTCTGCCCCCTTCCCTGCCTTCACCCCCCTTTCCACGGTCTCCCCGCGGGCCCTGTTGGCCACCCCATTTCCCTGACGCCTCGTCTTCCCTGGGCCTGTCACCCCCGTCCCACGATTCTCAGGAGACCCACCTCCTCGCCGGCATCACTCCCCACCCCTCCGCCCCTGGCCCGTGAGGTCCCCTGCTGGTCCCCTGGCCCTGTCCCTCCCGTCACGGGGACCGCTTCCTTAGTTGCCAAAGCATCGGTCTCAGGCTCTGCACCCGTCGTAGCCTCCACCCAGCACATCGGGGATGGTTGCGAATTTCTGTCGAACGAATGAATAAAGGGCCTTGTTTCTCTCCCTCGGCCTCCGTGACGCGGTCCCATCTCTTCACGCAGAGTCTCTCTGACCCTCCCTCCCGTCTGTCTGTCCTGCCAGCCCTCACATCTGGGTTTCCCCACTTGGTGCGGCGTTGACCCTGAGGGACTCTTCCCTGCCCGCTGTGCGCCCAGTGCTCGCCTTTTCTCATCTTGTAACGGCCTGTGAGTCCGTCTTTAGAGGAGAAAAGCTAAACTTGAGAGACTTTAAGAAACTCACCCCTGTAACTGCCCGTCACGGAAGAGCAGGAAAGAGCAGGACCCGGGGTCCCCGTGATCCCAGAGCTGGGCCTCCCGGGACGCGCCCGGACTCGGGGTGCGTGGGGCTGGGGAACTGCCTGTGTCCCACTTGGTGCCCGGCCTGGCCCCCATGTGTATGGTGTTCGTTAAAGATGAGAATCTGAGGAGTGAATCTGTGGTACCGTCTGCTTCTGTGGCTTCAACCTTTTGTTTTTTGTTTTTTGTTTTTTTTCTATAATAAATATTGACTTAAAAAAAAATTTAAAAAAGCAGTATGTGCTTGCTGGTAAAAATTCATACAATAAACATGTTATAAAGTAAAAAACTATAAAAGTTCCCTCCCCTTTGCACAACTCCCCCTCTCCAGGGGTGGAGACAGCCATCGTTTCTACACTGACGACGTCCGAGTTTTGGTCTCGGTCCCCGGACCCCTGTGAGGCTCATGTTCCAGCTGTGAGTGTGGAGTTTTGGTCTCGGTCCCCGGACCCCTGTGAGGCTCATGTTCCAGCTGTGAGTGTGGAGTTTTGGTCTCGGTCCCCGGACCCCTGTGAGGCTCATGTTCCAGCTGTGAGTGTGGCGCCCAGGTGTGGGTCATAGGTACTTGCAGCTCCCGTGTCAGCGTCCGAACTCACTACGTGAGCCTTGGAAATGCTCCTGGGTAGCGGCACCTGTGAAATCCTTCAGTCAGCCAGTGGACGAATGAATCTCTCGCGCTGTCCGCGGGCCCATCTCCAGGCCTGTCCTGCGCCCTCCTGACTCACCTGTTCTCCACCTGAGCTCAGAACCAGCCACTGCCGCCTTCCCTTTCCTTCCCACCGCGCAGTCCCCTCCGTCCTTCTGAATTCTAGAAATGCCCCAAGAAAGGTACCATTAAAGTATCAAAAATATGTTAGTTAAGAATTTTAATATTTTTTAATCTATGTTAATAAATCTTAACATAAACATCAGCTGCAGGCAGGGTCTTTTTAACCAAGCCGAATGTAAAATTTCTCAGTGATTTAAATTTAGATTTAAATCAGGATGACCTGTGGTTCTCATGACCAGGGCATGGACATTTGCCACAGCACAGCCACTGTCTCCTGGTAACACCCCTGGTCGTGTCCAGGTCCGGCTTGGTCCCCAGGGATGTGTCTCCTGTCCTGAGTCATCCCTGGGCCAGGGCCTGAGATGAAGGATGGGGCAGGTCCTTCGGTTCTGACGGGACCCCTTCAGTTTCATCCTAACTCTGCGTGGCTGGGGGAAGGGCCCCGCTGCTCCTGGGAAGGTGAGAGGCAGGAGCAGTGGGTGGGCCGTGGACAGGGCACCTGGAAGGACAGGATGGCCCACCTGCCCCTCCCCAGGCCCCTCCCCACCTCCCAGCAGCACAGACCCTTTATACCATTTCGCGTAAGGACTCCACAGGCTCGAGACAGACAGCTCTGCTTCATCGCTGACCAGCAGTGGCCCCTGAGAGGAGACCTCCCGGAACACGCTGGTGGCTTTCAGGAGGAGAAACAGCTTAGCATCCAGGCAGAGAACTTACAGTTTGGGCTTTTGGTTTTCTTGTTGTTTTTCGGTTGTGTTTTGTTTTTATGGGGCAGGCCCTTGCCGAGTCGTTTCCTAAGCTGAGGGCTCAGGGGCTTTTTGATGCCCGGTGACTGCTGCACGTTCTGTTCCCGAGTCATTTAGGTGTTTTGAGTAGAAGGCCAGGAGGCTGACTTCACCAGCTGCCGCTGAGATTAAACGTTTGCTCACAGGAAAGCTCAGGTAGCTGACTTGGCCTCAGAACCGTGGGACCCCTGGGGTTAAAGAGAAACCTGCTGCTTGTCCGCCCAGGGTCCAGGATCCGTCCCCCGTTCAGCTCCGCGTGGCTCAGTTTTACTTCCTGTCCTCTAGTATTTAAATTTTGCTTTTACAATGAACTTTGTGCTTCTTTGGCAGAAGAGAGTATTTTCGAATTCACTTGAATTCCTCCTGCCTTTTTATTGTTCAGAATTGTTCAAAACTTCTAAATGAAAAGACCTTACTGAGGAGTGTGTGTGTGATTTACATGAAAATTACTTCTTTGGGCCCCATGACTTTTTTGGGGGGTCCTGTTGTGAGCTTGGCAGAGTTTACTTATACTCACTAAATGGGGTTTGTTCGTATCGAGTTCTTTGTGTGAAGTTCATTCTTAGGAAGAGTGGAGTGTTGTGGACATATTTCTTATTAGCCCTTGTTTGAGGGTGTGTGTGTACGTGTGTGTGCATGGGGCTTGTGTGTACGCACGTACTGCTCACTTGAGCGGTTTTTCAAGTGTAAGATTTGAAAGAAAGGACAGGAAAAGGAAAGACAGATCCCTCAAGCCTGCGGACAAAGGAGAGCTCTTAGCTGGGCTGGGAGTGAAGTTGTGTTTCCTTAAATGACAAGTCAGCAAACCCTCTTCAGCCCATTGCATCAGGTGAATCCCCTCCGCCTGGGCCTGGGCCGTTCGCCTGGACGCCTCCTGGGAGAGCCCTGTGGCCCGTTAGAGGGAGGGCTCGTGGCATCGCCTCCTCCCCACCGGGCTTGCCCTCTGGCCCGTGGACTGCGCACACTGCCGAGGGGCAAGCGTTAGGTCTTAACGTTGCTGAGCAAGAAGATTTAAAGTGAACCCAGAATTATTTCCTATGTGCCAAACCGATGCAAAAGGAAGGGAAAGGCTAGAGGAGTTCTCTCCTTACACACGGTGAGGCCGTTCAGGGGAAGAAATCAGACTCTCAGCTAGTAGACAATGTCAGGGTTTGGGGAGGTGGGGGGAGAGTGTTTTGCGCTGCCCTAAATTCTGGAATTTTATTCGAAACTAAAGAAGAAGAAAATAGTCGTGTACTGATTTCACTCCAAGGGCTTCTCAGCCCTGCGCTGGGCTGGAGCCCAAGCCTGGATCTCACCGAGGCAGGCGGGGTCTCAGGCCCACCGGTGTTATTAGTTCCCCAGACGAAACCAGGAATAATAAATTGTAGGATGAGCATTGTTTCTTATCTCTTACTCCAGGCCATGGCTAATTTCAGAGGGACATTAAACTCTTCCTCTTTTGTGCAATTATAGAGCCCCCCCCTTAAATCACACCAGCCAACAGATGCCGAGGAGCAGGGCTCGCTGGGCCCAAGCCTCCTCTGCACCTTTAAATATTGGGGGGTGGGGGGTGAAGGTGCTGATCACTGTGTCCACTGATTTATTAAAATATCAAGCAGGGCGTCCGTTTCTCACTGGAGGCCACTCACAGCCGAACCACGCGCCAGAACATGTCAAGGTAATGAAACATGTCAAATAGAAACTGCAGTGCGGGCGGACTCAAGTTCACAGCTGAGCCTGTCCCTGACCCTTGGACTCCGCTGTGTTGTCCCGGGACGCGTCTCCCTTTCCCCTCTGCTCATCCGGAGCCAGAGCGAGAGGGCGGAGGAGAGGGGTCGGTAAAGAAACCGCGTTCAGGTGCGGGGCCGATTCCTAAGCCAGTTCGACCTTTGCAGCAGCCGCTTGTCCACATCTGCCGACCACAGCTGTCTACATATGGTAACAGGTAACTCGCGTCGGCACCATGTAATCTGCGCGCATACGTAGCGGGGCACTGTAATTATGTGGCAGTCACCGAACAGTCAAAGTAGTTACATGGTTATTAGTGCCCCATAAAATAACGTGATAGTGTTTTTCTGTTTTGATAATCTGTTACAGGAACTTAATCTTTCCATACTTTTAAAGATCATAAATAACCTCGGTACGCTCTGACTTTCGGTGAGGACACTGAAAAAAAAAGTAATTAGTCCTCCAAGACACCTGGGAAGTTACCCTCTTCCTGCAGAAATCGGTATTCGATGGGGAAGGGCCGATTTTGTGTTATGTTCTTGATTTTGCTGGGTGGTCACCCAGAGCTTTGAAAGAACGAGGACTATATTTTTGGCCGTAATATTTCTAATGTGATTTTGGAAATTCTTAAAAATCACGTAATGAAATAGGAGCAGTTGCAGTTATCAGTCTTTCTCTTTTTCCTTCAGTTCCCTTGCTTTTCTCCCCTCCCTCCCTAGTCCTTTCTTTTTGTGACTTGCTGTTTTTGTTCACAGATAACTGGTATGATACAGATGGTATCGGTTTAAAAACAAAACCCAGACTTACAAAAACTTCCCCAAATAATTTGTATTTAGTGAATATGTAATTTAATAAATGAGCTCAGCTCCCCTCCTCTTCCCTGGGTGGTTGCCGTCTTGGTTCCTGGTGGCAGTTTTTGAAGCCGGCCGGGTTGTAGGCCTTCCCGGCTCGGCTGGCCTCGTCGCAGCACCCCCCCCCCCATCCCGCCTGTCCCCGCCGGGACCAGCATGGAATCTGAGACTTGCTGCCGTTTAGTCTCCTTTTCTTCTACTCTGGTGCTGTCTATATGGCTTCTTTGCAGACAGTTTTGTGCTGGCAGACGTGACTTAACCCCGGCCCTTACATAGAGAACTATTCAGCTTCACTTTTCTGTGATTTGAATAATGCCACATCCCAGCCTGTGATGGCAATAACCATGCATGGCCAACCTTATTTTAATAGCGCAGGAGAGCTGCTCTTAATTAATAAGTGGATCTCTTTATGTCTGGGGTTTGCAGTTTACTTTGTGGTTCTTTGCTGTTCTGCAATTATGTGGCCTAAAAGGGCTGTGTTAGTGGAGACCAGACTCTTTTAAAAATCTGTCATTGACATGGTTTGTGTCTGTAATCTGTGTTTTTAGATTTCTGTATTTAAAAAAAGGGGGGGGGCAGTAGCAGTTTTACTTGAAAATATTAAAATCTCCAGCCTGTGGTTGCATATATTTTAGCAGTCGGCGGTGGGCTGGGCATCCACGAGCACTGATCGAAGCCGAGCCATCCTCGGCTGCTGTGTCCTGGGGTCCAAGGCTCTTGCAAGAAGGCTCGTGTTTTGCGTTTCCCCATCGGCATTTGTTCTTAGGTGACGGAGCAGTCGGTGCAGCTCGTTCGTATAAAGTGTCTGGCTGTGAAGGTGTAGAAGGTCCCTCCTGTCCCGGGGACGCCTCTCCTCCTGTCCGGGATGCTCGGGTTTGAGGTAGCTCAGGAGAATCTGGGGGTTAGTGTGCACTGTGCTGCCTCCCTGAGGGGTTTCTGTGCCACGGTGGGGACCCAGGGCCGGAGTGGGGCCCGCAGAAACCTCAGATAAAGTGACTCCTCGGGTCATGTGGACGTGTTTCTGACCGACAGGGATGTGACACCCAGGCTTGCTCACGCTGGTTTGTGACCACTTTCTGTGGAAGATACACTGTGTCTGTCTTCTGAGTAAGGGGCAAGGGGGTGGTACTCAGTGGCGTGGAAGGAATTCTCTGTGGGAGCGCGAGCATTCCACAGACCTGGGCACGGCCACCTCCTTGGCTGATGTTAGTTACTAGCTTACTGTCTGGGTCACTATGTTTTAGAATTTCAAAAAGCAAAAAAATTCACTCCTTTATGCCTTGAAGGGGAAGAGCGAAGGTACTGCCTTTTTAAAGGTCAAGGTGAAATGGTGGGCGGTCTGGCTTTTCTGGTTTTTTCCGGCTCCCCGGGCAGTGGTCAGCGGTCAGCTCTGAGCGGAGGGAGGCTGCTCCCGGGCCAGTCTCGCGCACCGGTAACCAGCTGCCAGTAGGTGGCAGTACCGTTCCACCGGAACACTTCCCGTCCCTGCACACTGCCCAGCGCCTCGTCCGGCCTCGTTTCGAAAATGCTTGATTAGCTCCATTAAACAATGTTTGGGTGATTTTTTTTTTCTTTTAAACTTACGGAATTATAGCCACAGGCTGAGAGGAAACCGTCACTGGTGGACAGCCTCGCTGTCGGTGGAGGTTAGTCGTCCAACGCGGGGAATGGCATGCAGGTTCTTGACTGTATTTGTAAAACCAGTTTATGTACATGCATAGGATGCTAACAGGGATAATTACGATTTTTCACTGACTTGTCTCGAGCTCCCTCCTTAATCCTAGCCGGGTAGCGGTCACGGGGGATCACTCACTGCATTTGTTTTCGTTAGTTCTGTTACCCCTGTGGGTCTGCCTAGACGTTGGCCTTGCAGCTGAAACGCGGGTTCAGTCTTGCTTGGAGGCTTCGTGCCCTGACTCACTCTGTCGACCCAAACGGCCGATATCCTCACCGTTTCTGCTGATGGGGAAGCTCAGGGGAGAAGGCCGCCGCCTTCGGGGCAGGACAGGCACTTCCTTGCGTTGGGTTTTTGCAGCGTCCTTACGGACACCTGCAGGACAGCGAAGTGGGCTGTGCTGCTGTTTCTCTTTGGGGCCCAGCTTGTGCCGTAGTGGGGACGCTGCTTTCGACTGACTGTGAAACAGCAGCGCACGACCGTCGCTTAGAACGGAGCCCTGCACAGCCGAACGGCGGTTAACACATTTCCTGAGCTCTTCTTATTTTAAGATCGTTTTAGAGAAGATTTCTACATGATGAGAGGGTGAAATGAGTAAATTCTCATTTTTAAAAAAGAAACATAAGCATTATGTTGCTAATATTCCATTTGAGAAGAAAAATATTTTTTTCTTTTGTGAACTAGTTCGGGAGAAGTCTTCATTTCAAATTGTATGGAATTTTAGGAAAACTATGGCTTCATTTTTTACCTTACGTTTTCTCATTTTTAAACTGAATTTGTATCTGGGGTTGTAAAATGGTTGAATATAGAATTCTCCCTCCCTCCCTCCCTCCCTCCCTCCCTCCCTCCCTCCCTCCCTCCCTCCCTCCCTCCCTCCCTCCCTCTTCAGGGCATTTTAAAAATGGGACTACAGTGTTTTAGTCTCTGTTATTTTAAAGAATTAGCTGGTAGAGTTGAGGGAGGGAGAGAGAACATCTGGGCATAGGGGTTCTGTTCCAGTTACTGTTTTATGCTTGGCTGGTGTGCACCCGCCAGCAGTCTAACTACCCCATGAACTTCAAACTTGGAGCCTGTGCCACAGCCTGTGGTAGCCAACGCACCCGGGAGGGCATGGGATTCTTGACAGGGTTTGCTAGGATCGTTTAACCCTGTGACCTGATTAATACATTTTAAAGACCCATTTATGGTGTGTGTGTGTGAGTGTGTGAGTGTGTGTACGTACACAGACACACACACGATGTAGAAATGACTGTTACAACCCCTGTGAAATGAACTATGTGGGGATTTGCGACGCAGTTGGGGACATAGCATATTTAGTGTCTCAGCAGAAGACACGAGTGTGGTAATGACAAATTCATAAGCTGGTTTATGACGTCTTCCCATCGGATACCAGCTGAGAAGCAAATAAATCCAAGTTCCTTTAGCAGCGAGCACACAGTGGAGGGAGCCGCCGGGTGGGGAGGACTTGTCCCCTGGTGTGTGGGCTCAGGGTGCGGGGTAAGCGCGGCCCAGCGGGTTTGCCGTCACTGCTGATGGGTGCGTTTCGCAGCAGTGGCTCCCAGTTCTGAAGGAGTAACACACTGACCACTGTGTGACCCGCGTTCCCCTGGCAGGTGTGGCTCGGCGGCTGAGCCTCGACCCATGAGCCAGGAGGTCCCCGTTCGATTCCCGGTCAGGGCACAGGCCAGGGCTTTGGGCTCCATCCCCAGTCGGGGGCCAGCAGGAGGCAGCCCATCAGCGACTCTCTCTCGTCGCTGATGTTTCTCTCTCGCTCTGTATCGCTTTCTCTCTGTTCCCCCGAAATCCATAAAACATTTTTTAAAAAGTTAGAGACGGGTCTTCATTTCCTGGTTGAACCCTCGGGAGGGGTCAGCGTTCCCCGGCGGGGCTGCCTCGGGCTCGTCGGTGTCTCTCTGCAGCCCCCGTGGACGCGGGTGGGACGTCGGCCTGGCTCTGTTCTCTGCGCAGCCTGGCTTGCTCTCACGTTGGTGAGATGTAACGGAAAGGGGTTCAGCAGGAGGCCCTCGATCCTGTGGCCTGACGCCCGCGCTGCTGAACGAGAAAGGTGTTTCGCGTTGTGTGATGCCGCACGGCCCCGCCAGCTCAGGCCAGTGCCGCGCCGGGTCTGCACGCTGGACCCTTTTCTTTCCTCGAGAATCCGCCGGGCGCCCCACCCCCTGCCCCGGCTGGACCAGGTAATTACAAAGGTCCTCAGATCAATTCTTGGGAAGGGCACCCTGACGGGTACCATGACTGGAGTGTGACATGAGCCTTTTCCAATACAATGGGTGGCCTCACATTCCTCTGGAAGCCCAAGCTCATTAAATATTCGGTTCCTTCCCTCCCCCCTCTCCCCCTCCGAGCACTTAGCCGGAGTCGCACCGAGTCTGGGGCTTCTCTGCCGAGGACTTAGGAAAATTGCTGCGCGCCCCGAGATTGAATTTTGTGTGTGTATGACTTCATGATGGCATTAGCATGCGCTTTGATCCGTGTGTGAATGGCGCGGGGTCGGCTCTCCCTGCCACATCCAGATGGCCTCGCAGGGAACAAACAGTCGTGTTTCAGGATTTCTCAATAGACTGTCTAGACTGGCCGCCCAGCAGACAGATACAGCCACCCATCAAATTAGCGTTTGTCAGATTTATGGTAATGGCTCACCAAAGCCTTCCTGTCATTGACACGAAGATTTACGCCTCCAGAGTTATTTTGTCTTCCCCAGAATATAGCTTGTGATTGCTCGGATTTAAAAAAAAGTTTAAGACAGGAAGGTCGCGCTGAATGTGAGCTGTTTCTGAATGAAGAGTAAAATACAAAAGGAATTAGGGGCGCTGGGGCTCGGAGCCGTATTGATTAGGGAGGGCCCCTCCCCCCCAGCCTCAAGTGATACGAGGGATGCTCTGCTCTGCTCTGCTCGGCGGGCGCCTCCCATTTGCCCTGGTTGGAAAGAAAAACACGTATGTGGGTGCTGTGGCCAGATTGCCCTTTCATGTCGCCCCCTGGAGAAAGGTGACCTGCGCCCCGGCGGCTGGGAGTGACCTCTGACAGCGGCGTCCGTTCCCAGTGGCATGTTTTCCCAGCCTGGCCGCCGCCTTTGATCTGCCCCCTCCACTGCGGGGTCACAGCTACTATGCGGAGCCCGCGCCACGGGCCTGCGTGGAAGGGAGACAGGAGGGCTTAGAATAAATAAATACATGTGACCCAGACCCCCAGACATTCCCAGCCACTGATGTGAGGAAGCGGGAGGCTGGCAGCTGGCAGTGCCCACAGGAGCTGCGGAGGCCCCAGGGCAACCCCGTGGGCTCCTTGTGCCCGAGTGGGTTAAGCCCTGCCTTTCACACATTTTCCTGCCAAGCAGTTTGAGCGGGGAGGGTCCTCCCGCCCAGGACGTGCTGAGGCGCTGCTGGAAATGTGTTTTCCTGGTGGATGCTGGTGAAGAAACAGATGCTGAAGGGGCCCAAACACCCAGGCGGCCGTGGAGACAGCCTAGAGGGAACAGGCTTTGGGGGGGGAGCCCCAGCACTGCCAAAAGGCAGTTTTCCTCTCTCTGAGGACCAGCATTTGGGGAAGCCCCGCGGCCCCCTTGGTGTGTTAGGATCGAGAGCTCTGCCGGGTCTTTCGGGGGCAGAATCCTCGAAGGACTGTCACTCACAGGCCACCTGCCCGCTGGGGGGCCGCAGGGATGGCTGGTCCCGAGCGAAGCCTCCCTGTGAACCGGGCACGGCTGAGGCCTCCGGCCAGCCCGCAGCCCCCGCCCCCCCGCGCCCCCTGCCGCCCCTCCTCCCTCCCAACTTCTCCCACCGGTCGTCCTTGGATGGCCTCTTCTTTGGGGCCCTATTTAAAGGCCCCTCGCTCATCTACAGGTGTCGTTCGTATGGAAATAATGCGACGATCAATAAGTAGTGATACAAGAATAAACTGTTCCGTGCACTCACAGCTGTAAACCTGCTTTTCCTGTCCTCGAATGATGTGTTCAGATTTAGTGATAAGTGTATTTTACCAGTTGTAACAAAAAATGATGTAATTTATGCTCAACTAAATTAAATATCAGCAAATTACACCCTCTCCAGTACAGTAATGTGATGGATTTTCAGTTTTGCCCTTTTCTGAGTCTTTATTGATTGAAATGCGGTGGATTGAAATAATTTTCCTGCACTAATTTCTTTGATTGTTAGAGGTTCACTGAGTGTGGGATGTCTTTTTTAATGGATTCTGACCGATTTAGGGGAGAGAACTGGAAGAACTCTGTTGTCTGGATATAAAACTCGGAGATGTCCCAGAAGAAGACGGGGGCGTTTTTGCCAAGCAGCTCAGTGTGGGCACTGCCGCCTTGTCTGCACCGCGTCCTCGGGGCGTGGGGGGGGTGACCGGGAGCACCCTACCTTAGCAGTGTAGCTACAACGGCTACCATTTGACATGAGAACTATTGTCAGTTTGTTGTAAGAAACAGTATAATTTTTATAAGACACATTTATAGTGTTTTAAAAAAGTTAACTACCCTCCTTACGCGTGTGTTTTCTTGGAATTGGGAGGGTTGAAGGGCGTGCGGTCTTTCAGCAACGCTCGAAAAGTCGTTTAAATAAAACCCTTTCTCTTCTTTAGTGTCGACTCGGGCTGGGAACCTCCATGCTAGCGAGCTGGGCGTCGCTGTTCCAGGATGATCCCTTCAGGATGATCCCACGCTTGGTGCTGGGGTGTTTGCTCGATCAGACGGCACATTTAAAGGGATCGTAGGAAGGCAGAGCTTGAGAACGTTAGACCTTAGGGAGCGTGTCATTGGACAGCCTCACTTTTCAGTTGGGGAAACTGAGGCACGGCTAGCGTAAACGTTTTCGCTCCGGTCGCAGTCAGGCTGCCAGGGCCCCCTTCTGGCGTCTCACTCTCCAATTCCGCATTAAATCGCTACTTTCAAGGAGCTAGAGGTGGAATCACTCTTATTTGGTTATTTCCCCCCGTCAGACATGCTTCATCTTTCTCAGTCTCCATCTGACGAATGAGTTGAAAGCTAAGAAAACACAATTTATTTTCTTGGAGCAGATTACACCAGCAGAGAAAATATAAACAGTAAAGTGCGATGCTACACACACTCCGCACTGTGTACCAAGTGGCCGTCGATCCCGTCTTGCAGAGAGAACCGCGGTTTAACTGGAAGCAGCCACGTGCCGAGGGCCCGGCAGTGAGTCATGAATTGTCTGAGACGCTGTGACTCTTACATTGTGCTGGGACTCGGTCAAATGGCAGGTCAATTTTTACTCTTTTGAGGACCCTCCACACTGTTTTCCACAGTGGCTGCCCCAGTCCGCATCCCCCCCAGCAGTGCACTAGGTGCCCCTTCCCCACCCTCGCCAGCGCTTGTCCTTCCTTGATTTGTGGATGGAGCCATCCTGACAGGTGTGAGGTGACCCCTCATTGTGGTTTTCATCTGCACCTCTGATGATTAGCGACGTTGAACATTTTTTCATGTCTCTTGACCATCTGCAGGTCCTCTTTGGAGAAGTGTCTATTCAGGTCCTTTGCCCATTTTTTCATTGGATTGTTTGTCTTCCTTTGGTTAAGTTGTACGAGTTCCTTATATATTTTGGATATTAACCCTTTATCAGATGTGTCGTTGGCAGATGTGTTCTCCCACACAGTGGGCTCCCTTTTCCTTTTGTTGATGGTTTCCTTTGCTGTGCAGAAGCTTTTTAGTTTGATGCAGTCCCATGTGTTTATTTTCTCCTTTGTTCCTCTTGCCCTAGGCGATGTATCGGCAAACATATTGCTCCGAGAGATGCCTGAGATTTTGCTGCCTGTGTTTTCCTCTAGGATGTTTATGGTTTCATGGCTCACATTTAAGTCTCTTATCCATTTTGAATTTAGTTGCCCATTTCCCCCTCTGTTCTGAGAGTTTGTGGTTGGCTTGTTTTGTAGTGTGCGGTCGCTTTTCTTCTTTGTGAGTGTAGCACCTTCGTTTAACTTTAGGGTGTGTTATACGAATAATATCTAGACTTACGTTTTCATCTCATAGCTCTGTCTATCCCATGTTGCTCTTTTTTCTTTGTCAGGTTTCTTTCATATTAACGCTTTCCTTAGAGGCCTAGCAGTTCATATCTCTCTCCTGATAGCTGACAGTGGGTCATAAAGAGAATTCAGATTCTCTGTGAGCGGTGGGACTTGTCTCCTGGGGCTCTCACCCAGGGGTATTTGGTTGTTTTATTGGGGAGGCCCCAGTAATCATACCTGCAGGTTTTCTCTCTTGGGCTGGTCAGATGCTCCCAAGATGAAATCTGTCCAGCTGCCACCTGGAGATGTAAGAAGCCTGGCCTTTCCTCTCTGCTCCGGGAAGCAGGTGTGGGAAAGGGACCAGGGACCTCGGTGTTTACTTCTCCAAAGGGGACTTTCAGTTACTCCGCACTTACTTCGGTGTGGTGGGCTCAGTGAGGCCTGTCGAATGAGGGATCCAGCACAGGGCACCAGGCCTCAGTTTCCCGTTGCCCAGGCGTAGTCCTAGTGTACGTAGCACGTCCCTCAGCTCCTAGAAGATCACATTCTGTCGTCAGTAGCTGTCAGCTGGGCAGCCAATGAAAATGGACAGTAGTTCTGGGGGTCTGGACAGTGAGATCCAGCGCAGTTTGTCTGTGTAGAAGAAACCACAGGGAATACCTTTTTTACCCCGTTTTCTCTAAGAGGCAGTACTGCTCAGTCGTTAGTTTTTTCTGAAAGCAGATCAGACCTGTGTCTGAACTTCAGGTCACGTTAGTGGTATAATCTTTGGGAACATGGCTTGTCTGAGCCGTAGTTTCCTTTGGGGTCACGGGGCTGATCCAAGCGCAGGCCGCCCAGGGGAGCTGGGGGGACGAAGTGCGCTAATCGTCCCGGGGGGCTTGAGCAGCGCCTCTCCCAGTTGAGGGCTGTCCACCCCACGTTGCTAGGGGTACGGGAGGGCAGTCCAGGGACTTAGAGGTGCAGGGCAACTGGCAGCAAAGATGGTCAGAAGTGAGGACCACGTTTCTCCAGGGCACCGTGAAAAGTATTTCCCGAGCTGCGTGAATGCAGGGATTCTGAGTGTTCACTACTGAATAATGAATTTTGTTTGCTCTGAAATAGACGAAATCCCTTTACTTCCCTGGCCTTTGGGGCCAAATCCAGAAATCTTCTCTAAGACCAAGTCTCTAAGTTTAGTGCCTGTTTTCTTCTATGTAATGTATTGCTTCAGATCTTATGTGCAGTCCTTGGATCCATTTTGGGTTAATTTTTGCACATGGGGATGAACTGTAGCCAGTTCCACTTTTTGGTATGTGGCTTTCCAGTTCTCCCAGCACCATTTATTGAAGAGGATTTCTTTTCTTCATTGTGTGTTTTTGGCTCCTTTGTTGAAAATTATTTGTCCAGATACATGTGGGTTTATTTCTGGGCGCTCAGTTCTGTTCTGTTGGTCTGTGTGTCTGTCTTTTGCCGATACCATGTTGTCTTGGTTATTGGCGCTCTGTGGTATCATCGGAAGTCAGGGAGTGTGATACCTCTGGCTTTGTTTTTGTTTCTCAGGATGGCTTTGGCTATTTGGGGTCTTTTGTGGCCCATACAAACCTGATGATTTTTTGTTCTATTTCTTTAAAAAGTATCAATGGGACTTTGATGGGGATTGCACTAAATCTGTATATTGCTTAAGTGAATAGAGTTGCCATATGACCCAGCAACCCCTCTTCTGGGTACCTACCCCCAAATTTTCAAAACATTCACAAAGATATATGCACCCCTATGTTCACTGCAGCGTTATTCCGCGTTTCCAAGACGTGGAAACAACTGAAGCGTGCTGTGCTAGGCGCCTGGCTGAGGCGCATGTGGGACACTCTCAGCTTGAAGGAGAGATGAAGTGCTGCCATTCGCGACGGCACGGATGGGTCTTGCGAGTGTCAGGTTAAGCGAGACGTCAGTCAGTAAGAGCTAAGGACCGTATGATCTCACGGCAGGATGGTGGTTACGGAGTGAAAGGGGTGGGGCAGGAGGGGGTAGAGGGGCCCGAACACCTGGGGACGAAGGACTTGACTTTGGACGGCGGGCGCAATGCTCGTGCGGATCCCGTGTCAGAGAAATGTGCGCTCGAAACCTGCACGGTCCTGTTAGGCGGTTTCACCCCATACATTTAATAAAGAGAGAAAAGGAATAAAAATATTACAATAGACAAAATGTTGAGAATCACTGCCTGAGTTACAGCCTTTGGTCCACCATCTCGAGGGAACCTTTAAATTTTAACTCCACTTTTCAGCTCTTACCCTCTATTAACACTGAAGGATCAAAAGGTAGGAAAACAGTTTAAAACTGACTTGAAGCTTTTTTACCGTAATCCACAGCCCAGGGTGTGCATTCCCCTCAGTCCCCAGAAAGAAGCCTGGGGGGGTAGCTTGCCCGGGACTTTAGGAAGCCGCGGTCGGAGTTGGTCTGATCGGGAGGGGTCGCGGAAACTCAGGTGATGCAGGTGCCGACGAGCCTCGCTTCCTAGATTAGGAGACATCGGTGAAGCGACTTCTCCAGGGAGCCATCGGGCTCGATTTCAGGGGGACCGACCTTGCCTTTAGTAGAGACGCCTGCCGATGGCGGCAGCCCCCCTCGGCGGGTGCGACGCGACACCTGCTCCGGTGCTCCAGCCGGTGGGGAGGGCGGGCTGTGAGTGGGCTGTGGTGCAGGGGATGCTGAGTGTCCTGTCAGGGGACCGGGCCAGGTGCCGGGGAGTCGGGGAAGGTTGTCCCAGTCAGACTGAGGGGCGCGGAGGTAAGTCCTGGAGGAAATGCCGCTGCGCTGGGTTCTGGAGGATGGCTGGGAGCCGCCAGAGGGGGCGGCGGAAAGGGGGTGAGGCCGAGCATCGGCCCCTCTGGTGACACGGAGCACGAAGGGACTCGACCGGGAGCTACAGGCGTGGTTGGCACGGGGGCCATGGGTGTGGTGGGAAAATAACAACAACTATGATGAGTTAAGTTTTGTTTGTCAAACTCCGTTTTAGGTGCTTCACAGAGATTCGACATTGTCTCATGTGATCCCCTGGAACAACTTGGAGGCCAGAAATGACGGGAAAGGCCAGGTCATAAAGGGCCTGTCTGCTCAGACAGGAGTTCAGGCTTTGTCTGGACGGCTCTGGGCGGGTGGGAAGATTAAATCCTGGGAAGACGGGACGTGCTTTCGGAAGATCACCGCTAGCGTTTTGGAGACTGAGTTGGAGTCGGATAAGGCCCAGGGGGAGGATGCCGGTCAGCAGAGCTGAGTGTGTCATCCGGGAGACACGCTGCAGGGCCCTGGGCCTGGAGAGGAGCAGGAGGTTGTGGGACCAGGTCGGACAGGTTTGCAGGAACTGGTGACCGAGGCGATGGGTGGGCCTGAGCACCATTTGTTTGGAGCCTAGAGATTAAGTGAGAATGCTCTGTTGTTTCCCAGAAATCTGCAGTAGGAGTTCCAGTTAGAAAGCACAGAAACATCATTTCAGTTTGATTTTTTTGTTTTCCTCTTGTCTGTTACAAGACTGCCCATCGCAGTTCCCAAAGCACCAAGAGCAGAAGAATCTGTCTGCTGGGGTCTTCCCTGGGGGTTTTCAGACGATACTAAAGTCACTGGAAGGGCTGCCTGGGGACCCTAAGTCTTTGGAAATACTTTCATCCCCTGACTCTTTCTCAGTGTACAAAATATAGAAAAACACCCTTGTTAAGGAATATTAAAAGTGTTGACGGATTTTTTTATGCCTTACTTTCTGCTTAGAAACGTTCTGTTTGGATAGTGCCCATAAAAGAGGTTTAATAAAAAATGTATTAACCTCTCTTTCGCTTTCAGCTACATTTGTCTTTCTTTGCTCAGTAGAAGAAAATAGTGTGTGGTCTGCCGCTGACCCAGGTGAAGCCCTGATTGGGCATGTTTATTAATATGCAGGTAAAGCCTGTCCTCATTACAGATGGTCATGCCTCGGAATTTACTGCTGGTTTTATTGGATAACTCTGTTGTTATAAAAAATGATATTTAAAGATTAGACATTCCATCTGGCCGTTATAAGAGAAGAATTACATCCTGAAAATAAAGGCATTTTCTACTTAGTTTCCTTTCTGAACGTAGTTAAAAGAACACAGTCTCGCTCTAGCCGGTGTGCACAGTGGTTAGAGCATTGGTCCGAGGACCGAAGGGTCCTGGATTCGGTTCTGGCCGAGGGCACCGACCTTGGGTGTAAGCTCAGTTAGGGCGCGTGCGGGAGGCAACCAGTTGATGTGTCTCTCTCACATCGATGTTTCTCTCTCTCTCTCTCCCTCCCTCCCACTCTCTCTGAAAAGCAATGGAAAAAAATGTCCTTGGGTGAGAGTTAAAAAAAATGAACAAATACCGCCCAGAAACACAACTCATCCCCCTGACCTAGTTCCAATATGAGAAGACCGAAATTTTGGAGAGCTAGGAATATACGAGAGACTTGGATTAGAGTCTCTTTAACTCTAATTGTCAGCCAAGCGCGTTAACTGTTGAAACCAGGCCTCGAGAATGCCACTGACCAGGGGTGACGGGTGTGTGGGCTGGGAGCCGCGTGGGCCCTGGCCTGGTGCACCCAGTGGTACTCCCCCCCCACCCCCCGCCCGTTCGGCCTCCATGCCTGCTGGCTGCTGAGCACGAAACCCCTGCTTCTCTTGGTTTCTTTTGCTGCTGGAAGGAGAAGCCAGCAGCACTCCGAGCCCCCTGTCTTCTCTCCAGCCTGCCCCCCCCAGTTCAGCAGGAGCCGGTCCTCTAACTGCCTGCGATTGAGGTGCCGTGGCCCTCACCTGACAGTGTAGGGACCGGGCCTTGCATCTGCCCCTTCCTCCGCCAGGTGTTCGTCTGTCCACTGACTTACTTAACTCACTGTCCCTTGTAGCATTAAACACCCCTGTTCTGCTGCTCTGGTCGCTGGCTGCAGACCTGGAGTCCTGGGCCGAGAGAGGGCGTGAGTCAGAGCCCGGAGGCTGTCGCCCTCCCCGGAGCCCTGGCTCTCAGGCGCCTTTTCCTACCTGCATGCTGCCCTGGGCAGCATCCACCCGACGTCTCCCTCCTGACACCCCGCGGGTGTTACCTGGGGGCTCAGCGCTGCTCACGTGGCTTGAAAACGGCTCTGGGGCCAGGCTGTGCGGTTCAGACCCAGCTCCACTGAGGCGAGTTAGTTTACTTCCCTGGGCCTCAGTTTCCGTGTCTTTTTTTTTTTTTTTAACCCTCACCTGAGGTTATTTTTTCCATTGCTTTTCAGACAGAGTGGAAGGGTGGGGGAGAGAGAGATTGATTGATTGCCTCCTGCACAGGCTCGGACCAGGGCCGAGATGGAGCCTGCAGCCCAGATATGTGCCCTTGGCCGGAATTGAACCCGGGATCCTTCAGTCCATGGGCCGGCGCTCTAACCACTGAGCCAAACCTGCTGGGGCTCAGTTTCCTCGTCTTAGCTTCAGAAGCATGTAGTTCTTTTTTCGTTGGGTGTTCAAGGGAGTGAATGAATGAACACACATGAGTCACTGATAGCTGGTGCTTAATCCTAGTAGCTGCCTTTTTTTATTTTTTAAGTTATTAGCACACCCATCCTTCCTCATTCCTAGAATGCATTTTTAAAATTTGTTTTCATTGATTTTTAGAGAGAGATAGAAACATCAATGATGAGAGACATTGATCAGCTGCCTCCTGCATGCCCCTGACTGGGGATCGAGCCCACAACCTGGGCAGGTGCCCTGACTGGGAATCAAACTGTGATCTCCTGGATCCTAGGTTTGATGCTCAACCAATGAGCCACACCGGCTGGGCGTAGAACACATTTTGGTTGTATTTTCAACGGACAGCCCCCAATTTGACTATTACAGACTTGGAAAATACTGTAAATTGTGTAGTTTTAAATATTTTCAGACTTCTTAATATTTTATTTATTGAACATGTTTAGTGTTAGAAAACACGTGTAGAAACTTACATTTTAAAAACTTTTTTTTTTTTTTAATTGTGAGAGCTGGTGAGGGGCCTCCTTTCGGTTTTGAAAACAAATTTCTTAGGAATATGTCCACTTCCAGTTACGGTGCGTTTTCTCTCACTTTTACATACCAACTAAGTGAGGAAGCCTCAGCCTGAGGAGGATTTATGGAGCCTGTGCCAGGCCACGCCGGGCCCACAGGTAGACCTGGCCCCTTGCCACAGGGGACCTGCGGCCTGGGTGCTGAGACCTGCTTGTGAGTGAGGAGAGCGCAGGCAGTGACAGGGCTGTGGGAGCCCCGAGCTGACTGGAGACCGTTTTCCAGCAGGACACACCGCTCCAGTCACAGTGAAATTGTGCTCAGAATAAAATCATCATTCATCGTGAAACACTGAGCATCGATGGAAACCAATGCCGTGTCCCTGAAGGCGAGGGATTCGGCGACACGGGACAGTGGGCAAGGCTGGCAGTGTGGGGCAGAGCCCCGGCCGGAGGGTTTGGAGCGAGACTGAAGCTGTGGGACGACTCTGTCCCCTGCTTGCCCCCTGGCACCCTGGGGAGCTGTCCAGCCCAACTGTGAAGCAGTCTCAGGACCAGGACGAACGCATCCTTGGTCAGTGTGTGACTCTGTCAGCCAGTCCTTTTACAGTTAGAAAGCATTCCACGTGGCACAGCGTTGATGGCAGGAGAGAATGTGTGCCGTGTACGGAGGGAGGGAGGGTGAGTTCTCCGTGAGGGAGCAGGACAAGGCTGCCCAGAGCGGGTGCTGCCGAGCAGAGCACCGAGCAGGAGCTGTAGCTGGGCCTTTCCCTCTGGGTGCTCCGGACTGGGGGCTGGGGCGTGAAGTGCTGACCCCTGGGTGCTGCTGAGCAGAGCGCCGAGCAGGAGCTGTAGCTGGGCCTTTCCCTCTGGGTGCTCCGGACTGGGGGCTGGGGCGTGAAGTGCTGACCCCTGGGTGCTGCTGAGCAGAGCGCCGAGCAGGAGCTGTAGCTGGGCCTTTCCCTCTGGGTGCTCCGGACTGGGGGCTGGGGCGTGAAGTGCCGACCCCTGGGTGCTGCCGAGCAGAGCACCGAGCAGGAGTCCATCGAGTAGGATGAGAGCAGGGCCTCAGGACCCTGGGGCTGGACTGTGAGGCGTTGACTCGTGGAGGGACAGGTTTGTGGTTTGGAAGGAGCTGGACTCATGAAGGTGGGGACCTTGTGGGGACTGAGACACCCAGTTCAGTGCTTAATTCGTGCCTTACAGTGTCATTTGCTGAGCCGTTCCTCACCGAGTACCTGCTGGGACAGTGGCCTCTCAGACCTTCCAGACGCCGGCACGTCCCCATCAGAATGGGGGCACTTTAGGACAGTCTCGCTGCCTTGGTGCCACCAGACTGAAGTGTGGGCCCTTGTTTACCTTTGTGATTCAACCTTTAGCTTATTTTCCCCTTAATACGCGCGTCCCCCCTCCTCAAAGCAAATATCCCGAAGATTTTGCTTATGGTTTTCAGCTGACCCACTTTCAGCTGAGGAACGTATGATTCGTGCGAAGTCTTTGACACAGTTTTTCCTGGCGATTTCCTTCACGCAGCATCCAGGGCCTTGTCCTCCACGCAGCCCTCACCCCCAGCGTAGGTAGCAGCCTGTGGCACGTGCCCAGCGGACACGTCCTGCGTCCTGACCTGGTGGGAGAGACACACCGTGAGCCCCACGGAGCCTTGTCTGAAAGACCTGTGAGCTGGGCAGCGCAGGTGACAGACCGGGGCCCTGGCTGCCCTGCCCGGGCACAGTGGTCCCAGCACTTGTTCCGTCTCCTGCCGCAAGTCAGGGCCAAGGGCTGCATGTCTTTGCGCCTTTTGTGTCCTGGTCTGGTCTGGGGTGGGTGGGGCCCCTGGGGCTGCTGGTGCTGAGGGCAGCAAAGGGCCCCAGTCTGGGCTGACTGCCGAGCCCTTGCCCAGGGACCTAGCTGTGCCCTGCGGCACCTTAGGGACCGAGCCCCGTGATGAAGCTGTCTGCCTGCCCGCTCGGCGCCTTCTCAGAGCCTTGAGCAGTGACCCGAGCCTCCCAGCACCTCCCGAGGAAGGGGTGTGGATGCTGTTAAGCGTCCGGCTAATCCCCGGAGACGGAGCGTGCTGGCCTGCGGGCCTGCGTGGCCACACAATGCCCCAGTGTCTGGCCTGGGAATGGAGCCAGAGTTTGCCACTTGCTGTCAGGGCTGCCGACAGCATTGTGCTGGGCATTGTGCCCCGTGAAAGGGGCTCGCCCCGAACAATGCCGGCTGCTCGGGAGGCAGACACAATGAACTCTGGTACAGTGTAGTCGGGGGCCGGAGTGAGTCATTTTAAGTAAATTGACTATGAGATCCTAAGCTTCATTAAGTTTTAAAATGAAAAACAAGTGAAAACTTCGTTAGGTTTTTAGGGACAGACTGGAAAAGCATGGACATTAGCCCCCCATTTGAAGTAACATATTAACCGTCTTATTTTTTGGCTCAAAATCTGATACTATTTCTGTTTAACCATAGGATTTATTTATTTCAAATCAATATTCAAAGATTCTGAGATTTATTTAAAAGATTCTGCCTTATAATAATTGTCAATCTAACCTTTAGGGGTTTTTTTGTTCCAAAATAGGAAATACCTTATCTCTATATTCTGTGGTTCGGGGGCCACCTTTGTTTTATTTACATGTGGTTCGGGTTACTCCAGAATAGCTGGGGACACAGACCCTGAAGTGCAGGAAGGAGACTGGCCAGGGGAGGTGTCTTGTCAGGTGATTTTAAGGTCCCTATGATTGGAACCGCGGGGGCGGATCACTGAGCAGAAGAGAGGAGATGGAAGGAGACAGAGAGTAGGGTGCCGTTGCTAAGTGGCTTTTTCTGTCAGAGTGTCTCAGGTGGCCTAGAATACGTGGAGAGCAGGCATGGGTATCAGTGGGCTCAGCTGCACAGGTTTTATACCCTGGGTTTAAAAAGAAGGTGAAATTCTGGAACTTTTGGCCAGAATGCTGAGTCTTGCTGGTGTGTGAATGCTTTAAACGGTGACGCAGAGTCCGGTTCAGGGTAGTTAGAGTCCAGGGGATTCTGGCAGAGGCTCTGAGCAAGATTAGGGGTGACCAGGAACAGGGTCTCTCTCCCCCCGCAAAGACCAAAGCAGCGCAGGAGGAGACCCACTGTGTGGCTAGTGGGTTACCGGCCACAGCTGAACCCTCAGAGCTCTCCTAAGCGAGTAGCTGCCAGCCCGTGGTCGTCTTGTGTGGGAGTGCACACATCACACACATGTGCGCACCTATACACACCAACAACATACATGCATCTCACACACGGAGGATACATGCACACACATCTTACACAGAGAACATGCATGCACACACACACTTAATACATACATGTGCACACATACACAACACACATGCATATATCACGTGTCTTCAGTTGTCTGTGAGCAGGAACATCCTATTTGACGTTTGAGACGTTGCGGTTTAGAGAGCAGCTGGGTGCCTGGCAGGATGCTCCCAGGCTGGAATTTTCTGATCTCCTTGTGAGCAGGTTCAGGTTGTGCGTCTCGGGCAGGAGAGCCAAGTAATGACGTCACCCTCACAGCGCAGCAGGAGGGGAGCCGTGGGTCCAAACCTGCGCCCTCCCTGGGGATGGAAACCTTGATCCCTTGGTTAAGGTGGTGTCCTCTGGTTTCTCCACTCTAGTTACCTTTCCCCCTACTCAGTGACAGGCTGTTTAATTGCTTCTTAATAACCATGTGCTATGTCGCTGAGGTTTGTGTCCATGTCCATGTTTAAGAGCCGCATCTCTCCTCTCTTGGCAGTGTTTCCGGGCGCTGTGCTGCAAGGGACCCCCGCCCGCGCGCCCCGAGTATGACCTGGTCTGCATAGGCCTCACGGGCTCCGGCAAGACCAGCCTGCTGTCCCGGCTCTGCAGCGAGAGTCCGGAGCACGTCGTCTCGACCACAGGTGGGTCCAGTCTCCCCTTCCTCCCTCACCCCCGATGGTCTCATTTCTCACCTACTGGGGGGCCCCTTCCCCCCTCATTGCTGGTTAAGAGCTCCACTGTATTTATGTTACTTTCAGAATCTCTATCTGGTTTTCAGAACAGATTCGAGGGGGTTTAGTCACCTTAAATTGCTGCACCCTCTGTCCCTCTAGGTGGTCATTTCAGTGCCACTGAGTAAGTCACGCTCGGGCAAGTATCACTGCAAAGTGACCCGGAACCTGGGCTTTAGTCTTGTGATGGTGGACGCAGCGCAGGCCCCTCAAGTGTCCGTCCCCTTGAAGTGTCACTTTAACCCACTCTGTTGGTCATGTGGTCCCTGAACAGGGTGGCTGGCGGAGTCCGTGTCTTCCCTCTGCATCACCTGTAGAGCTGGTGCAGGACCACGGACCAGGTTCACTGTGCTCGTCCCACACGGCCCAGGAAGGTCGGCCTGGGCAGCAGCTCCCAGTCCGGGCCCGGCAGTGTCTGCAGACAGTGTCTGTGACAGTCTGGTTGTCACGACTGGGAAGGGCTGTCACTGACTTCTTAGGGCGGAGGCCCAGGATGCTGCTGAACACCCCACCAGGACAGGGCAGCCCCACCAGGACGAATGATCTGGCCCCAGGCGTCGGGGGCTGCCCTGGAGCTTCGTCACTCCCCCAGTGCTTCCCCCTTTCGCAGGAAAGAAGCGTAAATTAGAGGAAATAGTGGAGGAACAGTCGGGGAGACAAAGAACAGAGCTGTCCAGGAGGAGCTGACATGGGGCGAGATGTTGTCTGGGAAAGGTGGAGCGATTGTCCATTCGTCCAGCTTTTGTTGAGCACCTACTATGTGCTACGTCCAGTGTCAGGAGTAAGCCGGGATCCCAGCATCCCAGGAGACTCAGCCCACTGGCCACATAGACAGGAAGTTCGTGTCCAGAAATGTGTAAGGAGGAGTGGCCCCGGTGCTGGGGCGGGGAGGGAGGGAGGCACCGTGGGGTGTTCCGTGTTGGGTCTTGAGGGCGAGTGAGCCTGGCAGACAGGCAGGAATGAGAGCAGACGGGGGGAAGAAAGGCCGTTTGGGGCACAGGGACAGCTTGTGTGGTGCAGAGGGCCCTGGAGCCGATTGGCACCTCCCGGGAACCACATTTCTGTGTGTCCGCAGTGCGTGGCCAGTAGAAGCCAGGGGTCAAAGCACAAGAGCTGGACAGTGGCCAGAGCTTGGCCATCCTTTTGTACCACGCTCAGGAATTCGAGCTTCTCCTGCAGGTTGTCCAGGGCTGGTGGAGTGTTTGAAGGAAACCGCGTGGTCAGTTATCTGAGAAGGGCCACGCCAGCCGTGACGTGGAGGCTGAACCATAGACCTACTGTTGGCCATTACGAAGGCAGTGACCACAGAGAACTATTCTAAGGATAAATAGTTCACACTTACTGAGTGTTTGCTGTATACCAGGTGCTAAGACGGAACGTGGTTGTGCTGTACTTGGAGGTATAAACATGGCAGTTACGAGACAGGGAGCATTCCCACTGGGGGTGACAGAAGCCCACGTGAGCGTGCGATCAGGCAGAGAGGACGGGGTGGGGAGAGTAGGGTGGAAAAGGCAGCGGTGTCAGGGAACAGGTAGTGCCCCCCTGGGTTGGGGCCCCAGGTGTGGAGATGCGGGGGGCGCGGTGAGCCGCGGCGAGAGGGCGCCCGTGGAGCGGTGAGCCAGCTGTGCCCTGATTGTGGGGCTGGAGGGCTGGAGTAGGGTCGCTTCCCCCGGGAGAGTGACCCTCGCATTGGGAAGCGGGGAGCAGAGGAGAGCATGGTGACTCTGACTCGGGCTTCCAGCCTGGTGATGGAGCGGATCCAGAGACGAGGGAAAACGTGACAGACGGGTTTAAGGTGAAAGGTAATGAGTCTGGTTTGGGCCATGATGATTTGGAGGTGTCGGCAGGCCCCCCAACAGTGATCCTGATGCAGGACAACAGGCTGGCGGAGATCCAGATGTGAGAGGTGACCGAATGTGGTTTGGGTGAGACGGGCCACGGATGAGAGGTGGGGGAGGGAAGAAGGGTGCTCATCACAGCTCCGGTCTTCATTATTGCTGCATGTCCTGAGTGCCTGTTAAGTGGCTGCCACTGACGTCTCTATTTACTGAGTGCCTGCTATGTGGCTGCCACTGACGTCTGCATTTACTGAGTGCCTGTTAAGTGGCTGCCCCTGACGTCTCTATTTACTGAGTGCCTGCTCTGTGGCTGCCCGACGTCTGCATTTACTGAGTGCCTGCTCTGTGGCTGCCCGACGTCTGCATTTACCGAGTGCCTGTTTTGTGGCTGCCACTGCTGTCTGCATTTATTGAATGTCTGTTATGTGGCTGCCACTGATGCTTGCCTTTATTGAATACCTGTTATGTTGCTGCTACAGATGTGGGCACTGAGGCTGCATCAATGAACAATACAGACAAATATCACTGCCCTTTGGAGATTACATTTTGGCATCTGCATTATTCAGAGATCTAAACCAGGTGGTTCTGTATAGTATTGTATAAATCAGATATGAACAGGAGATTCAAAGAACCAGAGTTAAGCAGTATAGACATAAGTCTAAAATCTGAGAGAGGGCCATTGCATGTGGTGACAGTGTGGTCATTAATGACGGAGATAGAAGTTTCAGTAGCATGTTAGGGTGGAAACTAACCTGAGCTGTGATGGGCGGTGAGCAAGCAGAGGGAAAGAGGCCGAGATTGCCCTTGCTTTTTTTGCCCCCTTGGCTAAGGTTGCACATAGATGACCCTTTCAGGGTAGACAGAGTCAGGGAAGGCGGTGTTAAGGGTGTTTGTTTTTAGAGGAAAGGTGCCACATCACGTGCAGGTGGACAGAGGTGTAAGGGGTGGTCGAGGGAGAAGGAAACACTGAGGATGCTTGAGAGAGTGGTGAGTGCAGGGATGAGCGGGGACGCTGACTCTGGTGAGACACGGTAACTAGAACTGGTCCCCCCCCCCCAATAACTGGAAAATAACTGTCTGGAAAAAACCCAGACAAAATATATGACACAGTTTTCAAGAAAGTAAATATCAAGCAACTAGGTTCATTTTCTTGAAAACTGTTTCCAGAGGGAAAGGGAGGTGGGGACAGGCAGAGGAGGGTACAGGGGGGTTAAATGGTGATGGAAAGAGACTGGACTTTGGGTGGGGAACAAACAACACAATATACAGACAATGTACCATAGAATTGTACACCTGAAACCTGTATAATTTTATGAACCAATGTTACCTCAATAAATTCAATAAAAAATATTTCTAAATGAAAAAGGTCATTGCCTTGGCCAGTTTAGCTCAGTAGTCAGAGCATCGTCCTGCGGACTGAAGGGTCTTGGGTTGGATTCTGGCCAAGGGCACATACCTCGGTTGCGGGCTTGTCCGGAGGCAGCTGGTTGATGTGTCTCTTTCACATGGATGTTTCTCTTTCTCTCTCTCTCTCTCTCTCTCTCTCTCCCTCCCTCCCTCCCCTTCACCCTTCCTCTCTCTGAAATCAATAAAGACATATTAAAAAAAAAATTACCAGGCATATGAAGAGGCAGGAAAACATGGTTCATAACGAGAGGAATAATCAATCCATTGAAACTGATTCTGACTGACACAGATGTTAGAATGAGCAAAGAAGGACGTTAGAACATACTATAATTGAATCCTGTTTGTTCTTAAAGTTAAGTAGCGATAGAGATATTAAAAAAAACGGTATAAAATTTCTAGTGGCAGATACTCTCATAGGTGAAATGAAATATGCACCAGATAGGATGAGTGGCAGATTAGACACTGAAGAAGGAAACACCACTAACCTTGAAGCATTAATGTTAGAAATCATCCAAAGTAAAGACAGAAAGAGACAGAGGAAAAGACGCAAAGAACGTCAGTGAGCTGTGGGACAATTTCATGTGGGTAATTGAAGTCTGGGAAGGTGAAGGGTAGAGAAAAAGACAGAAAAATATTAGAAGAAATAATGGCCAAAACAGTTTTAAACTTGAAGAAAACTGGATCCAAGAAGCTCTCTGAACCCCATGCACAAGAGATGTGAACAGAACTACACCAAAGCACATCTTAGTGAACGTGCTCAGAACCAGTGATAAAGAATGCGATAGTTACTTTTATGTGCCAACTTGGCTGGGCCATGATACTCAAACATGTGGTCCAACATTATTCTGGTTGTTTTTGTGAGAGTGTTTTCGGGTGAAGTTAATATTTAAATCAGTGGATTTTGAGTAAAGCAGATTGCTCTCTCTGGAATGTGGATGGGCCTCACCCAATCAGTTGAAGGCCTGAATAGAGCAAAAGACTAATTCCCCTGAGCAAGTAACTTTGTGTCAATGGTTCCTCAGGCTTCAAGTGCTGCATCAGCAATTTCCTGGTTCCCCCACCTGTTGGCCCACCCCACAGATTTTGGAATTGCCAAGGTCTATAATCATGTGAGTCAATTCCTTAAGTATCGTTCTCCATATACACACATCCAGTTGGTTCTGTGTCTCTGGAGAACTCTGTGTGTACAACGAGAAAATCTTGAAAGCAGATAGAAGATGTTACAGAGGAAAAAAAGATAAGGGTGACCTCAGATTTCTCACTGGAAACAATACAAGTGAGAAGACAGTGAAGAAAAATCTTTAAAGTAGTGAAGGGAAAAAATTATCAACTACAAAGCAGCAAAAATGTCTTTCGAAAAATGAAAGAAGGTAAAGTTTTTTTGAGACATACAAAAAGCTAAAACAATCTATTGGTGGCAGACCAGAATTATAAGAAATGTGAAAGGAAGACTTCAGACAAGAAAAATTTCAGTTGGAAATCTGGATCTATACAAAGGAATGAAAAGTGCCAGAAATGCTGGCTACTTGGGTAAATATGTATTATTTGTCTCTTTAAAAGATAATTGTGTAAGCAAAAATAACAAAATACAGTGAGACTTATGACATGTCAGAGTAAAATGCATGAAAACAGTAGCATGGAAGCCATGGGGGGAAGGGAGATACATTGTTGTAAAGTTCTTATATGCGAAGTGATACGGTAACATTTGAAGGTAGCCTGTGTGACAAAGACATGCTGCAAACCCTAAAACAACCACTAAAATAACAGAGATAGTCAATAAAGCAGCAAATGAGAGACCATGGAATTACCAAAAATATTTAATCAAAAGACAGAAACAGAGGAAAAAAGGAAGAAGAGTAGGTGGGACAGACAGAAAACAAGTAGCAAGGTGACAGATTCAAGCCTAACCACCAGTCATCCAATTAAATGTAAGTGGCCTAGACTCTTTAACTGGAGGCTGAGATTGATATGCTTACATACAAAAAACAAGACCCGACATGTGCTGACTTGAGAAAACAAACTTTAAATATAAAGGACATAAGTCAGTTAGAAAACGGTGAGACATGACCTGTCCTGCTAAGCGTTGTCCAAAGAGCGCTGGACTGGCTGTGTTAGTATCAGGTTAATGTAGATTTTACAGCAAAGAAGAGCACTGGGGATAAGAAAGTTTATTTATAATGACTGAGAGACCGTTTAGTCAAGAGGGGATAACAGTGCTGAACATTTACGTGTCTAATAACAGCATCAAGATAGTCAAGTAAAACTGACAGGACTCAGGCGGGAACTGGACAAACCCACAATTATAGTCAGAGATTTCAGTGCTTTCTCTTAATTAGTGATAGAACATGTAGGAAGAAAATCAGCCAAGATATCAGCCGGGTTGACGTAATCAACATCACAGAGCACCCTACCCAGCGGTAGGGCCATGCTTCTCAATTGCACATGGAACACATAACTGAGGATATAAAACAAGTCTTGATGTATTTAAAAGGACTCAAATCATACTAAGTATGTTCTCAGACCACAGTGGAATCAAAAACAAGAAAATCTCTGGAAAAATCCTCAAATATTTGGAAACTCAATAACTTCTCAATAAGCCATGGATCAAAGAAGACACCGAAAAGGAAATGATTTGCGTGGAACGAAAATGCCATCTATCAGAATTTGTGGGATGCTGCTATGGCAGGACTGCAGGACTTTGGGAAATTTTACAGCACTAAACACCTACATTAGAAAAGATGGGCCTTCAGTCAGTGACCCCAGCTTCTGGCTTAGGGAACGAAGAGAGAAAAGGGATAAACCCAGAGTAAGAGGAAAAATAATAAAGTGGAGAGCAGTGGAGAAAATCATTGGAACCAAAAGCTGGTTCTCAGAGAAGATCAATAAAATCATAGAAGTCTAGCCAAATTGATCAGGAAAAGCAGTCAGAGAAGACACCGATTAACAATATCAGGAATGAAGAGAGGTTACAGGAATATAGGTTCTAAAAATCGTAACAGAGTGGAGTGGAGTGAACAAGTCCATGCCAGTCAATTTGACAAGTTAAATGTATGTGTGAGGGGCCGGGGGTGGTTGGTCTGTGGGCCCACGTGAAATACTCGGTGTTGCACACGGAGAGAAGCGGACTAGCCTCCCTCCCCAAACTGGGTCCCTGAAGGGCGGGCCGTCCCTTCCATTCTGTGCGGTGAGCGGAGGGCCCACCGGGTGAGGCGTGAGCCAGGAGGGCGGGAAGGGAGGGGTTGATGCTTGTGAACCCGTGGGCCCTGTAGCCTTTGAGGCGGCAGGAGGGAGGAGAACCGAGTGAGTGAGGGCCGAGAGGAGCGGGGTGGGTGGCAGAGGCCCCAGCAGGCTGGCGTCAGCCTGATTCCCTGCACCCCGAAAGCCAGTCCGCGCTGGAGCTGCAGGAGGCGGTGCCGGCAGTTCCCGCCTCCTTCCCGGGTCATAGCAGGGAGTGTGTGTGTGTGCATGTGTGTGCATGTGCGCATGTGTATGTGTGTGCATGTGCGTGTGTGTGCGTATGTGTGTGCATGCGTGTGGGGCTGAAGAAGAACGAAGGTGGTGCGATGACAGAGCCAGTGGCAGGAAAAGGTGACTAGAAGACGTGAAGGGGTCGGAAAGCCACACAGGCCTGGAGCTTCAGTGTGGAAGGTGGGAAAGAGCCACAGGAGCCTGGGGAGGGTGCTCAGAAAGGGGGAGCGCGGGAGTAACCCCACATGCGTAGAATTACTGCAGAGCGGCCCGCGTGGCAACACCGCACAGGCCAGAGCTTCTGGGTGTCCCAGGAGAATTCAGTCCCAGGTATAGACAGTGCCTGGAATCTAATTGATAAATTTAGCTAAGTCCCAAAAAGATGATTCCTGGGAAGAATGAATGGCAGGCAGATAGAAGGAAAAGGTTTAACTTTACCCGAAGCTCCACTTTCCTAGAGAGTAAGTTAGAAAATGTTAATTTTATACCTAGCTTACGGACACTGTTTCTCTGTGATGCGAGGCAACACTGCGGAGGCCTTGGTGCATGCGTTCCTGGTGGCATTGGCTGGTAGTGTCCCTTTTCTTGGGAAGCAATTGTTCATGTAAGTCTAAGGTCACCAAAACTTTCACATTTTTTGGCCTAGTAGTGAGGCCACTGAAAATTTATTTTGAGCATGTCATTTCAAAGAAACTGTATGCACGACGTGATTCCGAAATGCAACATTTTGGGTAATTAAAACTTTGAAGTAATTATTTAAAAAGATGTTTTATTGATTTTTAGAAAGAGAGGCAGGAAGAGGGAGAGAAAAACATTGATTGGCTGCCTCCTGCATGCCCCCGACTGGGCATCAAGCCCGCAACCTGGGCATGTGCCCGGACTGGGAATCCAACCAGCGACCTTGCAGTGCACAGGGCGACGCCCAACCAACTGAGCCACGCCAGCCAGGGCAAACCGCAGTAATTTGAACGTCCGATTTCAAGGGAGTTTGTTAATGAAAATGTGGTACCTCAATTGAATATATTTTCCAACCTATAATCTTTTCAGTCTTCCGTAGAGGAAAATAAAATTTACATTTATTTTAATTTTAATTTTATTTTTTTAAATTTATCTTTATTGTTGAGAGTATTACAGGTGTCCCATTTCCCCGCCCAATTGACCCCCTCCACTTCACTCCCACCCCCTCCCCAGGCCTTCACCCTGATATTGACTGTGTCCATGGGCTATGCATATATGCATATAACTTCTTTGGTTAATCTCTTCTCACCCTCCATCCCCCTTCCCTCTTTCTTCTGAAATATGATCATCTGTTGCCTGCGTCAGTGTCTCTGGATCTATTTAGTTTGTCAGATTCTTTTGTTCATTAGCTTCTTCTTAAAGAAGACCCTTCAACATTTCCTGTAGTGCTGGTCTGGTGGTGATGAACTCCTTTAGCTTTTCCTTGTCTGAGAAGCTCTTTATCTGACCGTCAATTCTAAGTGATAGCTTTGCTGGGTAGAGCAATCTTAGTTGTAGTTCCATGTTTTTCATCACTTTGAATATTTCTTGCCACTCCCTTCTGGCCTGCAAGGTTTCTGTTGAGAAATCAGCTGACAGTCCTATGGGAGCTCCCTAGTAGGTAACTAACTGCTTTTCTCTTGCTGCTTTTAAGATTCTCTCTTTGTCTTTAACCTTTGGCATTTTAATTACGATGTGTCTTGCTGTGGGCCTCTTTGGGTTCCTCTTGTTTGGGACCCTCTGTGCTTCCTGGACTTGTAAGTCTATTTCTTTCCTCATGTAGGGAAAGTTTTCTGTAATTATTTTTTCAAATAAGTTTTCAATTCTTGGTCTCTTTCTTCCCCTTCTGGCAGCCCAATAATACAGATGTTGGGCCTCTTGAAGTTGTCCCAGAGGCTCCTTATACTATCTTCATATTTCTGGATTCTTTTTTCTTTTTGCTCTTCTGGTTGGGTGTTTTTTGTTTCCTCATGTTCCAAATTGCTGATTTGATTCTCAGCGTCCTCTACTCTGCTGTTGATTCCCTGTAAATTATTCTTTATTTCAGTTCCTTTAGCCTTCATTTCAAATTGGTACTTTATTATGTCATTGATTTTCTCAGTTATTTCCCTAACAGTCTGCTTAAACATCCTTATAAACAAAATTCTGAACTCTGTATCTGGTAGCTTGCTTGCATCTATTTCATTTAGTTCCTCTTCTACAGATTTCTTCTGTTCTTTCCTTTGTGACATGTTTCTTTGCCTCCACATTTTGGCTGCTTCCAGGTGTTTGTTCCTATGTATTAGGTAGAGCTGCTATGTCTCCTGGACCTTGTAGAGTGGCTTTGTGTAGTAGGTGTCCTGTAGGGTCCAGTGGCTCAGCCTCCCAGTCCCCTGAGCTGGGCCTTCTAGGTGCTCCCCTGTGTGGGCTGTGTGCACTGTCCTGTTGTAGTTGAGCCTTGGTTGCTGTTGGCGTCACTGGGAGGAATTGACCCCCAGGCCAGTCGGCTGTGAGGACCAGCTGCAGCTACAGCCAAAGAGCTGCTGTGCTGGAGACACCCCCATGGAGCAGGATTTACTTCAGTGGGGCTTTGGTGTTCGCCAAGCCCCTTGAGTGTCACTCGTGGATGTGGTAGGGTTGTAACCCAGCGTGGTCGAGTCTGACCACCAGGTGCACTGTCTCTGGGGCCTCCCGGGAGGTGCAAAGTCAGCCTGTGCCAGTGCCTTGCCCAGGGCCACGCAGCATGAGCTGCACAGCAAACCGTAGGTGGCTGCTCCTAGTGCTGGGCTTGGCGGTGCCCAGGAGAGGCCCAGCTATGAGCCAGTGCAGCTGCCGCTAGTGCCAGGCCTGGGGCCGCTTATCAAGCTGTATGGGGCAGCTGCTGCTTGTTTGAGAGATTTTAGGAAAGTCCTAAGCATGGGGCTCGAGAAGCCACTTGCACGGAAAAGCCCCTGGAAATGGCCCGGATGAGCTGCAGGTGGGGAGGGCGGGGCCTCCGGGAGTCACGGGGCGGGGCCAGAGGCGTGAGTCAGGTGCTGGCGACTCAAACATGGTGCCTGCCCGCGGGCTGTGTGGGGAGGACCGGCCACAGGAGCCACGGCCTCCGCCAGCCCTTCTGCCCGGGAGGAAGCCGCCCTCCGCCTCTCGCCCGGATCCCAGGCAGGTTAGTCCCCCCGAGTGTCCCGGGTCCTTTCCGGCTGCTCCCGGCGCTGGGCTCCGAGGGAGCGTCCGAGGGAGTCTGCGCCGGGCCCTTTAGAGGAGCTGCTGGGGCTCCCGCGGCCTCCGACCCTCAGGGACAGTCCCCGCTGGGTTCACAGCCCGGAGGTGTGGGGACGTCTCTTCCCAGCCTGGAGCCCTGGGCTGGGGGCCGCTGTGGGGCTTAGCCCCTCACTCCTCCGGGAAACCCCTGCCGCCGAGACCCCCCCCGTTCTAACAGCGGCACTGGGGGTGGGCCCCTGGCGGTCCCTCTATTCAGCTCCCACCCGCCCGCGTCTCCCCCCCCCCACCACTCTCGGTGCTTCCTCAGCTCCCCGGCTGTGGGGCTTCTGTGCAGCCGGATCTCAGGAGGCTCTGAGTGTCGGTGGTTCTGTGTTTTAGTTGTAATTTTGATGTGGTTGCGGGAGGCGGCGGGGGCAGCTGTTCCCTACGCCGCCAGCTTGTTTTCCTACATTTATTTTTTAAATGGAAGCACGCAATTCTACAGTTTCGAATTGGAAACTATAATAGAACTTAAACACAATAGTGTGCTTTGTCGGTGTTGCTGAATTATGTGACATTTTACTGTAAAATTATTTCTCATGTTTTGATGATACCATGCCCATTAGAAATGAAGTATTTGTCGGAGAGTTAGGAACAGTTGGAAGGAGACTCTGCCTTGAGGACTGGCTGCTTCAGTGAGCATGTGCCCAGGAAGGGCGTGGCCACCGGCGTCAGCACGGCAGGAAGGCCAGCCTCTTCCTCGGGAAAGGGAGCCTCGACTTTATCGGATTGTTAACTTCAGCCATCATTTACCTTGACATCATTTTAAAAAGATACTTAAATTGTCAAAACTCATGAGCCAAGAAATCCTCCAGAGAGCAGGTCCTGGTGGCAGAGAATGAAAAATGGGGTAGTTTGCACCTTAGTCCAGAAACAAAAGTGAACTCTGGCCAGAGTGAATTCCTCGACTTATATGCACAGGGGGTTGTTGATACAAGGGCTTGTTAACCTGGAGATCACACAAATAGTCACTTTTTTTCTTTTTAACCAGAGGAACGGAGTCGAAAGTCTTTGGATAATATATTGATGTAACAAGAGCAACCTCAAGAAAAGTCACACTCGGAACTGAAAAGGGTTGAAAGTATCTTTTAGGGTGTGTATTACGGCACCTGAAAAATTGTCAAGTCGCAGGTCACTCAGTTAAAACAGAAAAAGATTACGAAAATTGGAAAGAAATACAGACAGGTTTCACAAACGTTCGAATGAGGCATTGTAATAACTTTAGTATTAGCTGCACATGTGTTAGGTCAAGTAAGAGAAGAGTTAGAAGGTGGAATTTTGGTATCTGTAAAGGACTCTGTTTTATAAACGCCAGAAGATTAGATTTCCTTTTATGAGGTTGAAATCACATTTAGAAGAAGTTCACTGGGCCTTTGTCCAGACATCACAAAGCTACCATGACATGAATCATGCTCATGGTCCAGGTCGAGGCCACCAGGTCTGTGGGGTGTCTTCCCTCCAACAGTTCTAGGGTGACCCAGGGATCCCAGAAGCACACACCACATGTCTGTGTGGATGTGTGCAGATGTGTGTGTGTGTGTGATGGGGGGTCGGGGGGAGGTTGGTCTATGGGTCCAAGTAAAATACTCGTGTTCCACACAGGGAATAAAAATAGACGAGCCTCCCTCCCAAATGAATTTGTCGCAGTTCCAGAAATGCTTTCCCTGCCTTAAAGATTCCAATCCATCTCTCTTATGTCACAGGTTTTGTTGGATTTAAAGACTAAAAGACAAAAACTGAAAGTCTGTGCAAACAGTTATTTCCCCAAAGAGTTGCTAAGTCACATATTTATTAGAAGTGGTGGGATTAACTCTTAGGAGAGGTCTCAGCCTTACTCGGGCAGCGTAGGGGGCCAGGAAAAAGTGACCGTGTGGCTAAGGCCCCAGCCCTCAAGTCGCTGGAGCAGAGTCCGGGGAGACCTTTCCTGGGGCTTCAGCCAGTTGCCAGAAGCCATTGGTGACGGGCTCTGTTGTTGCTGCTCCCTCCTTCCTGTTTAATAGAAACAGGAATCCCGATGCTAATGAAACTTTAAGGAGCTAATCGAGTCCACTGATTTTGCAGATGAGGGGTTTAAGGCAAAGCACCCCATCTTAGACTGGCGGGTGTAGAGCTGTGGCCGGGCCTCTGGGACACGGTGTTGTCACATCAGCAGTGGCTTCCTGTGCAGAGCGGCAGGGACACTGGTTTTGTAGGAAGAAGCAGTGAGGCTCTCGGCTGAGTCAGCTGGACTTTCTCCGCCCGCCTGACTTCTTGGTTTTATTATAATGTTTATTAAAAAGCACTTTCTAAACTCCTGCTATTGTTTTTATTCCATTAATCAGAAGGCCGTGCAAAGTAGACCTGAGAACAGGCAGTTTGGTTCCTTATGTTGGATTATTTATAAGTAGCAGGGAAAGTAAATTAGTGAGTTTGTTAGATATGTGTGTGTATTTCCCCAGTTAGTTTCACCGGTGTTTAGGCTCAAAATTGGACAAAAGAGTTGAATCTATGAGCTTGTTGGAGGAGGGTGGGGCAAGCTCAGGTTTGAATGTGGCACTTGGTGCTTTTGACAGGGTGCTTAACCCTCTAGGTGTCCCTGTCCTCCTGGGACAGTCTTGTAACATTGACATTAGGACTGTTGTGACAGCTAAATTAGGAAGCAAATAGCCCTGAGCACAGATCTTTCAACAAATACTGAGACCCTGTCACGTGCCTAGAACTGGCCTGCGGGAGACACTCCACCACTTCCCCATCGCTGGGCAGTACAGCGGGGGACAGACACGAAACAGACAAATAAACCGAAAGGTAGTTACAACTGTGGAATCACGTAGAAGTGCTGAGTGCTGGAAGAACACGAATTCCAAAAAAACCCCAAAGAAAATAAAACCCCAAACTCAAAGTAAACCCCAAAACTCAGACACTCCAGAGAAAGCTCGCCTGGAAGTGAAGTTAAAACACTACCCGAAGGATGAAGATTTTGCCAGGGGGGCGAAGAGCACCGGCTTTTGGAGCAGTGTGTGCAAAGGCCCTGTGGTGGAAGGAGTGTGGCTTGTTTTAGGCCCACTGAAGAATAGGAAAGGGGGGAAGCTGGTGCTGAGTAATGTGGGGGCAGGGGGAAGACCTCGAGCAGGTGGGGCCTCGTTAGGTACTGCGGACTCTGCCCAGACCTGAGAGACTCTCAGGTCTGGGCTGAGGGGCTTCAGGAAGAGCGCTCCTGCCAGTGTGTGGAGGTGGCCCAGATGCAAAGCATTCAGTGAGGAGGCCCCTGCAGCTGTCCAGGGGGTGGGGGCGGCCACGCTGAGTTGTGCAGAGAGCATGAGGAGAGCGGACGTGTCCGAGAACCAGGTGGCAGGTTAGATTTGGGGGAGAGGGGAGACCACAGATTTGTAGACTATGGAAGTCCTGGATGAGCATTTGTTTGTGATTGCCGAGACAGCAAGTCTTTTTTTTAAAAATATATCTTTATTGATTTCACAGAGAGAAAGGGGGAGAGAGAGAGAGAGAGAAACATCAATGATGAGTGATTGATCGGCTGCCTCCTGCACGCCCCCTGCTGGGGATCGAACCCGCACCCCGGGCATGTGCCCTGACCGGGAATCGAACCCTCATCTCCTGGATCCTAGGTCGACGCTCAACCCCTGAGCCATGCTGGCCGGGCGAGACAGAACGTCTTATTTCACCGCTGCTACATAATCCATCAGAGCCCGAGGCCCCATGTGGTCTTGACGGGGAGAGAGCATCCAAGAGCCGTTTGCTGACCATGAATGTTCTGGAGTTTTAGTTTTACTTAAAAAAGCAAACACAGTTTATAGCACTGAGTGCTGTCCACTCTCATCTACAGACGAGGAAACTGAGGCACAGGGGAATCAAGTAAATTGCTCAAAGTCAGACAGTTAGCAGTGGTAGAGCTGGAATTGGAACCTGGGCACTTGCTGCAGAGCCAGTGCCGTCTGGGGCCGATTACTCCTCAGAGCAACCCTCTAAGAAACGTATTTTGATGGTTGGAACTTTGCACCGTACTAAACATTCACTCCTTCTCGACCTCGCCCAGCCCAGTGTAAACAGCCGATTGGGTGGTTGTCACCCTTCGTGACTGCCCTGCTGGTGAACCGAACCTGTGCCTCTGACTTTTCGTTCTTTTCAATCCCGACAAACATTTAGAAAGACTGAAATGGGAAAGTTTGCTTCCTTTCCACGCACAGTACATGTTCTTATTTTCCGGACTGATCACCAGGTTCGTCTCGCACATCAATTACTGTGGCTTTATTGTAGGAGTGACGCGGAGACGGCAACGTGGACGTCTGCGCACCTTCGCCGTGTAAATCCAGCCGCACGTGTTCCGCTCGGAGAGGGCGCATTTACGAGCATTCTCAGAAACGTTTATATGCCTGTAAAGTGTCACTGTGAGCTTCCTTCCTTTAGCGTGGACGTCTGAGGACATTTTTGTGGTCGATTTATTACGGAGTCTGTGCGGGGATTAAGGACGGTAACAGTGATATAAGCGGCCTGTTGGAATAAAACATTTCACACACTGTAGTTTGCACGTGAGTTCGACAGTTTCTGGGAGGATACCGCTTCCCTTTGCAGGCCTGCGCACCATCAGCTTTTTAGAACCCGAGCAGATGCAGCCCGGCTGCCCTGTGGCACGGCTGTGACTTTTCCAGAGCTGGGGCCTGTCCCGCTCCCCTGGAAAACCCTCCCTTGAGCTGTCCCAAGAGGAACCGCTAGCTCACCGCTCAGTGTTGCGGGGGGCGTTTTGCTCTCAGGATGTCAGTCACTGCCCTTTAGTCCGTGCGCACCCCTGGGAGGGCAGGAGATGCATCCAAGCGTCCACGCCTCCTGCAGGCCCAGTTGGTGCCGGCAGTTTGTGAGTGGCACTGGCTTCCTTCCCCGAATCTCCCAGAGGCCAGGCACCTGGAGAGCCTCCTCGCAGGCCCCTGGGCTGTGCCTCATTTCTGCACCTGCCACTAACCGTGCTGCTGAGCCGGGCTGCAGCGAACCCGCACGGGATCGGGGTGTTCTGGAAGGTTCTTAGCGAGCCCGGTGCACACTGACATGCTGGGCAGCAGGTGTCAGCTCTTCGCACTTCGTCACTCCGGGCAAAGGTACTTTTCATTGCGGGGTGATCTGGGCAGCGCCAGCCAAGGATCTGATCAATTAATGCCCAGCATTTCCAGCAGAGTCTGTGCTCAGAGCTCAGAAGGTGCACTCGCCTAATGATTCAGTCAGCAACAGTAGAGCATTGGTTGACTATAGTGCCAGCCGTTACAGATGGTGTGTGCATCTGTGCCGGGCCCAGTGATAAAGGTAATAATGCATACATCCCCTCAGCCTTCCAACAACTGCGAGGGGGCTGTCACCCCGCCTGCAGGCCTGAAAGCCTGGGCCAGGACGTCACCCACGGGCCCAGGGCTCATTCCAACCGGCTCTGTCTGACGCCAGGTCACTGCCTGACCATCACACGATCTCCACTCCCTTACGTTACCCAACGTATAGAGCCATGAAGTGCTGAGAAAGTTTACAAGAGGCGGCAGTGGGCGGGTGGCCCGTGAAAAGGAACGTATTGATCGTTTTCATAAAGTAAAGCACGGCTGCGTGAAAGTTCCTCTCGTGAACGCCTTCCCTTGTGTACTTTACCTGTCCGGTGTCACCTGACTGGCTTCCCGCAGAAGGTGTTTCCAAGTCGTCTTTCTTACTCTGTGATAATAGTTTCTTGAAAAAGGGACTGTGTTTAATCTATCTGGTAATTGCACATATGAAATGCTTAAAACCTTAAGTTGATTGGGTGCGCAGAAAATCACTGAGTCAAATTTAAAAATTAGCAGGGCTTGTCATTGAAAAAGGGGTACTTGTGTCTGGTGAAAACTTTCAGTGGGACTAAAGCATCTTGTACTAGTTAAGACCTCCAGACCCCAGTTCTCCCCAGTATCTATGAGTTCAGTCGCTCGAGGATCCTTCCAGAAATATTGCGTGTGTACCTTTGTTTACCTGGGTGGCGTGTTAGGTACATGCACGCTCACCTGTCTTACAACTGAATCGACTTAAACGATATAGCGAAGTCCTAGATGCCTGCTTAATCCTAAAACTATACTCTGAATATATCTTTATAACAGAAATCATTTATTGCATGCATTATAAAATAATCACCTTGCGTAAACAAGTATGATTGTACTTTTAAGAAAAATGTATGTATGACATTAACCACGTCCCTAAAAGAAAACCAGCGTAAATACCCTGGAATTCTAATATAAGATGGTTATAACTTAGATCCCCTAATCTCTAGGGTTGCTCAGCTACATGTGAGAGAAAAATTAACCTTAGGATTTGTTCGATGCAAAGGTCCCAGTAGATTTAATATGTTCTTTGAAGTTTCTTTATATTTCCAAGTGTCTTTCTTACAATTAATAAAATTTTCAAAGTGACATTAGACATTAATTAAAGACTAGGACAACGTGTTGAAGAAAAGGGTTATATTTTGCTGTAACCCACAAGTGTGTTTTGAAAAACAATAGCAGATAATATCAGGTTATCAAGGTATCTCGGAAATCGAGTTTCTAGTATAAATAAGACCTAAGAAAAGTAACTCTTAATGTGACTAAAAAAGGGGATTTGAGCATCTTGTGTGTTTTAAAGGGTTGTCACTGACTTGTTTTCTGTTTGCTTTCTAATTCCAGGTTTCAGTATAAAAGCGGTGCCGTTCCAGAACGCCGTCTTGAACGTGAAGGAGCTCGGAGGTACAGCGCTTTACGCCGCTTCGGTGTCTCTCGCTTTTCCTCGTATGGTATTAATGTGACCTGTGATTAAACACTGCGATTTGTTGTTCTCGTAGGTGATTCCTTTTTACCTCTGCTCTTGACGCTTTTCCTAGAAACATTTCCTTTTCTTTATATAAAGTTTGTGGGTGAGTTATAAGTCATATAAACATTGTTTTCTTTTGTATGAATCAAAGAACTATGTGCCCTCAGTGCCATTTCAGAAACCATACTCCTCCGTTTTCCATATCCAGAAGTGTATTCTTGAATGAAAAATAGGAAGAGAACCTGACATCATCCTAGAAAAGTAAGCCACCCACTACGCAGGGCGAACCGTGTTTCCTTCAGAGTCGCCTGTGTACACTGCGGTTCCGTCGTGTCCGGTCTTCCCGCAGCATATTGGTTCCGATGGTAAAGCTTTGCCGGCGGGTTCTCTGCCGGTCGCGCACGTTTATTGCCCAGGCTGTTCCCCACCCGTCCACCACTCAGTCGTTCACTGCACCCTCCGTCTGGGGTTTTGGGCTGAGTCTTATGTCGTCAGGGCCTTAACCCGTGTGACTAAGTTAACAAAGGAGCCGCTCAGTTCAGGGAGCCCTTGAATCCCCTCGGGGTGCAGGAAAGGGAGAGAGCTCTGGCCCCACCTAATCCCCTCGGGGCGCAGGAAAGGGAGAGGGCTCTGGCCCCACTGAATCCCCTCGGGGCGCAGGAAAGGGAGAGGGCTCTGGCCCCACTGAATCCCCTCGGGGCGCAGGGAAGGGAGAGGGCTCTGGCCCCAATGAAGCCCCTCGGGGCGCAGGAAAGGGAGAGGGCTCTGGCCCCACCTAATCCCCTCGGGGCGCAGGAAAGGGAGAGGGCTCTGGCCCCACTGAAGCCCCTCGGGCGCAGGAAAGGGGGAGGGCTCTGGCCCCACTGAAGCCCCTCGGGCGCAGGAAAGGGGGAGGGCTCTGGCCCCACCTAATCCCCTCGGGGTGCAGGAAAGGGAGAGGGCTCTGGCCCCACTGAAGCCCCTCGGGCGCAGGAAAGGGGGAGGGCTCTGGCCCCAATGAAGCCCCTCGGGCGCAGGAAAGGGAGAGGGCTCTGGCCCCAATGAAGCCCCTCGGGCGCAGGAAAGGGAGAGGGCTCTGGCCCCACCTAATCCCCTCGGGGCGCAGGAAAGGGGGAGGGCTCTGGCCCCACTGAAGCCCCTCGGGTGCAGGAAAGGGAGAGGGCTCTGGCCCCACTGAAGCCCCTCGGGCGCAGGAAAGGGGGAGGGCTCTGGCCCCAATGAAGCCCCTCGGGCGCAGGAAAGGGGGAGGGCTCTGGCGCTCAGGAGAATATCGGTGGGTTGGACGACCTAGAAGAAAGTGCTCTGCTATCTCCTCTTCAGTTGCTCTGTGATGTTGACTCTACCCTGCTTGTTCTTAAAGCTCATTCGAACCATTGATCTATTTTTAACCTGATAAAATAGAAACTCCTGTTGCTTGATCGCCTTCTCATTTTTATCCCCTCATGTGCCCGCTGATGCTCTCAGGTGTGGTTTTAGGGCTGTGCCGGGACAGGTGTGCTTCAGTCCTCGCACAGGCGCCTCTGACTCGTGCAGCGTTAATGTTTCAAGTCGGCCACGGGTGGCGACTTCTGACTTTGCCATACTTGGTTTGTCATTTTGACGACAAAAATCATAAAACACAAATGTTCTTGTAATAAACTTTATGTTTGCACACATAACAGATAGATGTTTGTGCATGTGTGCACATATAATTGATACGTGTAACATGTCACATATACATGTATAATTCTGTGTTCTTACCAGAGTTTTCTTTGATGAGGGCATTTCTTACATCTTTCGCCTACACGTTTCGGTAAGTCTCACTCACATGAATGTTCGTTCTCATAGGGTCTTTTCTGCAGTCGCCCCTAACCGTGGGCGTATTTTCCCTCCTAATTTTATTATTTAAAAAAATTTCATTGATTTCAAATATTTGTTTTCATGATTGTCTCCATCACTGAACCGTGAGATCCTTAAAGCTGGGGTGGGGGCAATGTGCACGTGGTTGGGACGACTGGGGGATGCAGGCGGTCGGTCCGGCCGGGTGTCCGACGGACGAATTCTGTGTTCGCCGCACGGAGAATGCCTCGCTCTCCTCAGCCTGTCACCCTCCGAGGCTGCACTGACCAGGCCGATCTCTATGTGAAATCGGAACGCAAAGTGTTTTTCCTATTTGTCCCTTATTTCCATGTCTCTTCTCCCTCACGTTCTCATTTCATCTCTGCGCCTTCACGCCGGAGAGCAGGTGCGTTATCTCACAGAGGGGGCCGCGCGGGGCACTTGGACGCCGAGCGACCGACTGCGGTGACCTGGAGCCGGGTGGCGGTGACCTGGGCACTAGCTCTTGCCTGGTGGCTCTGTACTCGGAGGAAGGGGCTCCCGTGGCCCCTGCCGCTTCCCTTACCGCGGGCACCGTTGGTCCGCACAGGCTGGCGCTCTTACCGCTCAGACCGTCGGTAAAACGGGAGCACGTTGCTTCCCTAGGACTCGGCCTCTGACGCCCGCAGCTGCTTTTCCCGTTGGTTTCTGTCTCCTGGTCGCCTCACTTAGTCCTTTCGAGTCAGACTCTATGCGGCCAGGGCTGGGCCTCCAGTGCCGTGGGCAGCTTTCCTCTCGGGTTCCTGGGGTCCGCCTTCTGCGTCAGTCTCGCCTCCACGTTCCAGACCACCTGGAACCTTCCACAAGCACGTCCTGTTCACGCTCTTCCGTGTTCCCTAATCCGTTCCTTCAGCAAGTGTTTGCTGAGCGCAGTCTGCAGGCTCGCTCCGGAGCGGGGTGCTGATCCAGGGTCGAGACGAGCACAGCCCTGCCCGGGCACAGGGGGCACTCGCACCCGCCGCTCTCCTTGATCAGAGCCCAGCCTTGCTTCTCTGGGCCTAGGACAGGTTGCCCGTCGGCCCTTCCACACTGGGAGGGATTCTCACACCACCCAGCAAGGCCGCGGGCTCCACCCCGTGAGGGGCCTTCTGTGGTATGTTGCTCGTGAACTTGTTTGTCCTGCGTAGTCTTTCCTTTAGGAAGTTTTTGTTGAAACTGATCTAAATTCTTTCTCTTTCTGTTTTAATGACTTACTCTGCCTGTCTTGCTCTGTTACTTTTATTTTTCTGGGTTTTGTGCAGGACAGTGGGCTCCTGGACGGACAGGTTACTCTTTCAAAGAATTTTCCTTCCTCCCAGTGACTTGTTTCAAAGCCCAGCCCTTCTGTGTCGTCCTAGGTGAGTCCACGTCCCCGGGTCTCCGTTTCCTCATCTGTAAATGGAGTAATAATCGTTCCTGCATCATGTAATCCTGTGAGGACATTAGTTCATGTCACCTGAAGTACTTAGAGATTGCCTGCCCATAGCGGAAACTAACATTTTTGAAAATTTACCTTTATTATAATTACATTCTCACCCCTCCAGAACAACTTTCTTTTAAAAAATATTTTTATTTTTATTGATTTTAGAGAGAAAAGAAGGGAGGCGAGAAAGAGAAACGTTGATGTGAGAGAAACATCGACCGGCTGCCCCCTGCGTGGCCCCTACTGGGGCCTGTGACCCCGGCCTGTGCTCTGACCGGAAACTGAACCGGTGGCCTTTTGGTGCACGGGGGTGGTGCCCAACCAACTGAGCCACACCAGCCAGAGCCCCAAACACCATCCAGTAAAGCCTTCTTCCCCCAAGGTCTTTAAAAATAACCCAAGTCACGCACATTGATTTGCGTCTTCTATTTAAGACCACTCCTTTCTCCCCGTAGACAAGGTGTCTCTTCTTCACTGTGTCCCCCCCGTGTCAGCTGAGGCGTCCGGGGAAGGGAGCCTCCTGGTTAGTTGCCCAGCGTGTTTTTCCCAGTGCAGGTGCATGCACATTAAATGTGTTTGTCCCTCTCTCCCTTCCACCTCTCCCGTTTCCAGATTCCTCCTGGCAAATCTCTGTCTCTCTTGGTGCCTCTGAACAGCTTCCTCCTGCTTGGCGCAGGGGTTTTAGCCACGTTTCTAAGGTGAGTGGAGCTCTGGCCTCAGGCCGGGCTGAGAGCAGTGGTCACACTGCGGCGACATCACAGCTCTGACGGTTTTCATCTTAGAAATTTCCAGTTCTTAAGTCTACAGGTCTTTACACATACATAGATGTTTTTCCTCCTGATTTTGCACAGTGGGAGAAGCCAGAGAGGAAATTTCATTTACCACGCTGGGGTTGTTACTGGTGCTGGCGAGGGTCCAGACGCGGTGCATTCCTCTCCCTTCCCTGAATTTCCTGCCGCCTGGGTTGGTGGTAGCAGGCGACGTGTTCTCCTCCGGTAACCTGATGCTTACGTCTGAGCCGTCCACCTGCGCCCTCCCGGCCCCTCTTGTCCACCCAGTTGACCTTGAGAAAGGATCAGAGATGCTTCGGTGTCATTGTTGCTGTCGGGGAAAGTTCATGGAGATTTTTGTTTGTGCTGATTTTATTTTTCCTCTGAAGAGAGTTTGCTTGTTTTCAGAGGGCGGCGAGGGTCCTGTGGGAAGAGCAGGTCTGTTCATGTGCCTGTTTGCTTGGCCCAGGCAGCGGCGATGGGATAGTTATTGGGGACGTCAGCTCAGCCGTTGCTCAAAGGTTGCTGCTTTCGGCAGCCGAGCCGTTATGGGAAACAGATGTTTGCAGGGTCCGTTCCTTTGTTTGCCTGGGGGAGTTGGCCTCCCAGTGAAAGGTGCTGTCTCCTCTGCCGCGTTACCTTCAGGTGCTGTGGATGTGTCCAGGGCGTTTGCATTTCTCCAGACACTGCACAGGGCTCCCTCCTGACAGGCCCTGGGTGGGGGCTGCTGCCGGCTTCCTTTCATTTCTTTTTGTACGCGGCCATATGTCTTTCACCAGAATAAAGCTTTCTTCCTCCAGGATCCTTTGTTAAAACTTATTTCAGAGGAAGAATAGCTCTTTAGTTTTTACCTGGTGCATTTTCACAGTTTTGTATGTAAAGATTATTCTTCCAGCCTGGCTGGTGTGGCTCAGTGGTTGAACCCGGAGATCCCAGTTCGATTCCTGTCGGGGCACATGCCCGGGTTGTGGGCTCGATTCCCAGTTGGGGGCGTGTAGGAGGCAGCTGATCAATGACGACTCTCACCATTGATGTTTCTGTCTCGCTCTCCCTCTCCCTTCCTCTCTCTGAAATCAACTAAACATATATATATATATATATTTTTAAATATATCTTTATTGATTTCAGAGAGAGGAAAGGAGAGGGGGAGAGAGAGACAGAAACATCAATGATGAGAGAGCCATTGATCCATCCTGCAACCGGGCATGTGCCCTGACCGGGAATCAAACCCCGATCGCCTGGATCCTAGGTTGACACTCAACCGCTGAGCCATGCCCGGCCGGGCAATAAAACATATTTTTTTAAAAATTAAAATAAAAAAGATTATTTCTCCATATCCCACTACCCCCTCCTATTGATCAATAACCCGAGTGGCACAGCGCTTTTAGGATGCATCTAGTAGGTGTTCTGTGCTCCGGAAAAACCCCACCACATCAGCTAAACAAATGAAATAATAACCCAACCGAACCCTGTGAATTGCACGTGCTCTCTGGCTACACAATGAAGGCAGACGGGGAGTCAGGACAATATAAACCAGAAGATGGTGGTGAATTTGAAGAGGAAGCAGTGTGGGCAGGCAGACCTCACGAGGCGGTTGTGGCCACGTCGCAGGGACAGGCGGAGTTGCCTGGGTTGCTTGCGGGTGAGGAGAAGGCGCCTTGCCCTTGGCGGCTGTCTTAGCCCCTGCGCACAGGGCCTTGTTCGGGAGGGGTGGCAAGGATGGGGACCTGGCAACGGCCTTGACAGCGCCGAGCGGGGCCCCGGCAAGGGCGGGCCCACGGGAGACCTCTGGCCCTCTGCCGCCAGCCCGCGGGGAGCCGCACCGTCCGCGTGCTGTGTGATTGTGAGGGTGGGAGTGGGTCGGCGAGCGAGCGGAGCGGCCTCAAGACACTCGGACGTCTTGTTGTTTTCTTATCTGTAAAATGTAACTTTTAATAAATCATCGCTACTTATTTCCCCAGGGGTTGGGCTGGAAGAGACACGCTAAATTGCCTGCAGCTCCTCCAGAGAGGGGCCGTGGGAGCGACAGTGGCGTTGCCCTAATTGCCTTCCCACGGTGGTGGGCCGAGCGTGGCTGTGCCGTCAGGCGGTCGGCCCTCCTTGGTAGGTGTTGCTTCCTTACCTGGGGGAGGAACCGGCGCGCTCGGCCCTGAGCTGCGTACTTTCTCGCTCGCTGAGGCCGCACCGGGGAGCGGAGCTGGTGGAGAGCCAGGTCCCGTGGACGGGAGTTGAAAGGCCACGGCTATCTAAATTGCTTGAACGGGATCCCAGGGTGGTGGTGTTCGAGCGTTTTCTACACTTGCTAAGGGAAAACCGAGCCAAGTGCTCGCAGAGCCAAATAAATGAACCGGGGGCCCAGAAGTCTGTTTTGGGCTGATGCAGACCTGACCTTAATTCTTGTTTTCTCCTGGAGACGTGCCCTGGGACGTTGTTTTAAATCTGTCTTCCCAGTCATAGTTTAGTGCAGCACTTAATAATCACTTCTTCTAAGGCTGCGTATGTGTAGAATGTTCTAGAAATGAGTGTCCTGGCCTTGTGACTCCCCCTTGGCAGTAGGGGTCGCCTGTGCCTGCGGGGTCCCCGCCTCACCCCTGCTCTCTCTGTAGGGCCACGAGGTCATTTTGTGTCTTCCAGCTCAACCAAGCTTCCTCCAGAACATCGTGCTGGGTTCTCGGCTCGACTTCTGTCCCTCACGAAGGAGCAGGTTTTCTGTTCCTCCCACGGGGTCGCCGTCACAGCAGCTCATTTTCGTTGTGTGTTTGGTTTCCTCGCGGTGTTGCAGCAACAGCACCGGGAGTCAGGGGACCAGTGTTTCCTGCTGACAAAACAGGCCGGACACTGGACAAGGACTCCGCGTTTCCAGGCGCTTTCTCTTACGGCAGCCGAGGATGCTGATCGGGTTGCCCTGTTGGGCACAACGTAACTCCCTTATTTTTTACCCGCAGACTCGCAGCCCCCACTTGGCTGTGTCCCCTGGAACTGGAGCGCCTCCCGTCTAACAGCTGTGCGGGGTGTAATGCTGTGTCATCTCTGTTTCCCTCTAACCCTGCCTTCCTTTGTGGATCTTTATTTTTTGTACGGTCGACATTTTGGTAAAGCCCAAAGTTTCCTTCTACAGACATGAAATAACCACTGACGCTCCCTGGGCAGAGCCGCTGTTGCCGCCGTTTTCTTTGGGGAGCAGTTCAGCCTGCCGTGGGAGGTGCTGTGACAGGGTCGAGGGCAGGCACAGGAGGGTCCTACAGAAAGGTCAAGGGGACGCCACACCTGGAAACCAAGCCGCCGTCACCTGTGACTCCTGTCTCATCTGTCCTTTCCCGGACGGCCTTTCCCTCTGTGGCTCTCCTCTGTCCTTCCCGTGTGATCCAGCTGCGCGTGGCGCCCAGTCCTGTGGCAGTACTCCCGGAGCGGCCTGTGCGGTCGTGAGGAAGGGCGAAACACCGCCTCTCCAGGGCCCACTGTACTGAAGCAGTTCTAAGCCGGGGGGGGGGGGGGGGATTTGCCCAATTATGCCCTCAGGGTGCTAGAGCGATGCTAGACCCTTCGGAAGCAAAACGTTTTGTTGAATTCATTTCAGTGAATATTTAATAAGTACTAGCCTTGAGGATGCACAGAGCCTGCCCTGACACACACACACTCAGACATATGCACACACATGCACATAGTCCCTGCCCTGACACATACACACTCACAGACATGTGCACACACATGCACATAGTGCCTGCCCTGACACACACACACTCAGACATATGCACACACATGCACATAGTCCCTGCCCTGACACATACACACACACACAGACATATGCACACACATGCACATAGTCCCTGCCCTGACACATACACACTCACAGACATGTGCACACACACGCACATAGTGCCTGCCCTGACACACACACACTCAGACATATGCACACACATGCACATAGTCCCTGCCCTGACATATACACACACACACACACACACACACGACCTGTGAACCTATTTCTTTGGATATTTTGGTGGGCGCATGATGCCTCTGCTGATGATTATGGAAGTTCTCAGAAAAATTAAACAGCTTCGCTGGGTTGTTATAACTGGAATGGCAGCTGCTCATCACTTACCAGACTAGCTTGGTCCTCAGACGCTTCCTGCAGCTGAACCAAACAGAACTGGGAGGGTTTGTTCTGAGGCAGCCTGATCTGTGGTTTTCAATCCTTCAGGCCCAACGTATTATCGGGAGGTGTTGGAGACCCTTGATCATTTCAGTCTTGAAATTCACTGATATTAATGACATCATCGTGAGAGGTGACCCTGTGGAAAATTTATCCTATAAAGTTAATTATCATTTTTGATCCAAGTATGGGAATCCCTTATGATTGAAAACTGGAAGTTGATTTAAAAAATGTGCCTGTTTTCCTCCCTTGCCAAAATCTCATAAAATGACAAAATAGATCAGAAAACAAATAATAATAAATTAAATCTGTAACCAAGATAGATGCCAATCTATCAGAAAGGAAGACGAGAGGAAGCTTGAGGCACAGACAGTGGAAACGTGAAGTAGAGGGGAATTCTCCGGGAGTATTAATCGGGGAGCGCGTCGGATTATTAATTGGGGCTTTATGTTTGGAGCTCTGCCTCTGTTTTTCTTCTCTCCTGGTGTTAAGTAGCGGATCGCAGCTGTGTTTACCCACCAACGACATCGTCGCGTGGGGTGCTAGACTGGGAGAGGCGGGCAGTGCCGCAGCGATGCGCTGCCCGCCGGGGGGAGGGAGCCCACACACAGGCCGCTCGTTTGTGCCCCTTCATTACTGCAAACGAGCTGCACCCAACAGCGCAGCAAGCGGAGGTTCTCAAACGAAAGGTAGGCCTGTGATCGCAACACACCCCGCAGTACGAGGAAAATCGCCCTGTCCAGGGTCAGAAGAAATAGTCGGGGACCTAGAGGTAATGGAGGGATCAGAAGAAGACATTTAGGGAGATGTAGGAGGTTTTTATTCATGGAAAATAACCTAACACAGGACTTAGGAGATTTATGGTTGGCTTTAAAATTTAAAATGAAAATGTCAGTTGACACAGCTCAGATGTGAATTAGTGGAATGAAGGACTGAGCTAGGGAATGTCCTCAGAATGCCTGGCAAGTGGGTCACTTTGAACGTATGAGAGAAAATGTAAGAGACGGGGAAGAACCGTACAAATTCCAACGTCCCTCTGAGAAGAGCTCTGAAAGGAAAGGAAAGAGAAACCAGAGAGAATAAAATAAAGAAGTAATAGGAAAAGAGCCTCAAATATGGAAAAAAGAGTCTTCAGGCTTAACGAGCCCTCTGGGTGCCGAGGAAGACGCATCCCTAGATGTGCTGTGAACACAGCATCGCTTGTAATCACAGAAACACACCCCGTAAAGAGCATTATTTCTGATTTCATCGTGGGAGACCGCAGCCAGGCAAGGAAAGGACCGTGAAAATATATTCTCTTCGAATTTAGAGTGTAGATTGTCATTAACAAAAGAAAATTTAAAGTTTAAATATATATCTTTAAATATTAAGGGTAAACACTACAACCACAATGTAGGGTAATATACACATACATTAAAAAAACTCTAAAAGATTTATTCAATCAGTATAACATTCAGTTAAATTTTCTTAGAGAATCAGGTGAGGTTTTATTGAGAACAAATACAATTTTTGCTTCTTTTTGTATCGTGTGAATTAAAATTTTTTTTTTATTATTGTTGAAGGTATTACAGATGTTCCTGAATTTTTCCATGAGAACTTTTAAAAAAGACATTTCTAAATTTGATAAATTCAGCAAAATGCAAGAATGGAAATAGCAAAACAAAATAACCAGCAAAATGTTATGATAAAAAAGAGGTAACATCTGTATATACATTAGTAATCACAATAAATGTAAATAGATTAAATTCCCCCTTTGTAATATGGGTGGCATAAAAATGATTATAACATATTGAGCTATATCTGGTGATGAGAGAAACTTCTACAGTGCAAAGATGCAGTAAAGTAAAAATAGATAGAAAAGATACCCTAAGGAAAGACCATTGAAAGGAAAGTACTTGGAGTAATACAGGGGGCAAAAGTAGGCCTACAGTTGTTCATATGGAAAACAATACAATAATTAATAAATAATATAAGAATAAACTCTGTGTTTCATGTACTCGCACAATATCAGATGAAATGAAATTCAAAGCAAAAAGTATTTAGAATAAAAGATTTCATATTGATATACTAAAGTAACTGAGCAATTATAAACTTTTACATATTTAACTGCATAAATCTGAACTAGATAAAGCTAAAACAAGGAAATATGTAAGAAAAAAATTAAGAGATTCATAATCAGTAGAAAATGTAGCCATACTTTTTCAGAAGACAAAGGGTCAAATAAATAAAAATATATAAAGGACTTAAATAGCTAATTAACAAATCGATCTGGTAATTCTGTAATTTTATACTCAAATAGAAGATCATGTTGTTTTGAGATACATATGAAATTTTTATACATATGGCCATGTATAATGTGTTTTCTGACAAAAATGCAATAAAATTAGAAATTAATAGCAAATGGACAAAAATAATGACACACGACACAAGATTTAAAAGCACTCTTAACCATATACCATGCACAAAAATTAAATAAAATTAGACCCTAAACGTAATTATAAAACCTAAAACTAGAAGATCTAGAAGAAAACATAGGTGAAAAGTCTTGTGACCTCGGTTTAGGCAGTGATTCCTTGAATAATATACCAGAAACATGATCCATAACCAGAAAATTGGTGAGTTGGATTTTATAATATGTAAAAACTTCTGACTTTTGAAAGACTGTTAGATAATGAAAAGAAAAGCCATAGACTAGGAAAATATTATTTGAAAATCACATATCTGATAAAGTACTTGTTTCCATTATATATAAAGAATGCATAGAATTTAATGTTAAGAAACAGCACGCTTAAAAATGGGCAAAAAGTGTGAATGATGTTTCATCAAAGGAAATAAGACGAAGGTAAATAAGCTCATGCAGTGACGCTCAGCATCGTGTATTATTAGGGAAATAGAAATTAAAATGTCTAAAATAAAAAAGCCTGAGTATATCAAGTGGTGACAGGATGTAGAGGAACTGGCACTCTCACACGTGAGAGTAGAAATGTAAATTGCTGTAACCACTCTAGAAAACAGTTTGGTAGTCTCTTAAGGCAAATGCAAGCCAATCTTATGATTAAGCCATTCCACTCGTAGGAGAAACGAAAACTTAGGTTTATACAAAATCCTGAACACAGATGTTCATGGTAAGTTTATTTGTAACAGGACAAAATTAGAAACAGCCCAAATGTTAGCAGTTGGTGACTGGATAAACAAATGGTGGTATATCCATACAGTGAAATAGTACGCAGCAGTAAAAAAGAATGGACTGTTGGCACATGCCACAACAGGGTGAATATCAAAATAATTATGCCCAGTGGAAGAAGCCAGAGAAAATGCAGCGCATAACATAGCATCCCCACACTGGGATGAATTTATGTCCCGTTTATAGGAAGTTCTAGAAAAATGCAAACTAATATTTAATGACGAAGAATTTCAGTGATTGCCTCGGGTAGGGACAGAGACGGAGGGAGGGGTAGATTGGAGGGCATAACGGGTCATAAGCAAATTAGGGGGGATGATGGAGTCACTTATCTGGATTGTCCTGATGGTTTCACAGATGCACACATATTTTGAAACTTAAATTATGTACCTTAGATGTGTGCAGTTTACTATATGTCAGTTATATCACAGTAAAGCTATTAAAATACTATATTCCCTTAGACATCAAAAGAAAGTCTTAATCATCTCAGGTTGAATCTCATTGAAAGTATGTTTTGTTGAGCACTGTGGCCTTTTTCTTGGGTTGCTCTCCTGTAAGGAGTTATTTTAAATAGGTTAAGTCCATATTTGTGTGTTTTTTTTTAAAAAAATTGTGACTAGGAAAGACCCAGAAAGAAAAATATCAATTTCTGGGTAATTATATATTGCTGGATTATTAAGATTAAATATGTAAGCACTTAAAACTCTAAGATCAAGATGTTATCAAATCCATCAGTTTAATGTGTAAATTTAAAAAATCTCAATGCTAATTAAAGAAGACGGATCTGTCTGGGCAGAGCAGCACTCAGTTAAAGATTACACGTGGCACGGTCATTATCAGCGTGAGGGACTCCTCAGCATAAGCCAGTTCGCGTCCGTTCCGTAGGGGTCCCCGAGGCCGCAGGGCGCAGCGATCTCTGCCCAACCGGCGCAGGCAGGCTGGTGCGCAGCTTCGCGTTGGTCACTGCAGGCAGCAGGCGCAGGTCTTACAGAGGAGGCGTCGCGGGGGGAAAACCAGTAATAACAACAGCAAGGTGGAAAATTATGTGAAAAAGTATCTGCTTCCGAGCCACATTAGAATGATTATCAGTATTTTAATCCATTTTTGTGTGCACGTAAAACACCTTTCTGTTGTTGTTCAGGAGTCTTTACAGCTCCCGGCGAGCTCCTCGAGTTGATGTCGTGCTTTCGGGGGTACACCTCTGGCTGACGTTTTCCCGTCAGACCCTGTCAGGCGTAAGCGGTGTCATCTTTCCATTTCCATTTTTCCTTGTGTCACTTTGCAAGTCTCAGCGGGCTGTCCCGCGGGGGTTGCTGGGGGTCTGTTTATTTGTACTAATATTCTGTGCACAGCACGCTGAGCGGGCAGAACATAACCTACGTACTTTCCCTCTCTGGCCTTTGCCGCCAGTGATCCATGAAGTGGGGCCGTCACATTCTCTTTCTTTGAGGCGATGGTGTTATTTTATTATTTTTTATTTATTTTTAAAAATACATCTTTATTGATTTCAGAGAGACGAAAGGAGAGAGAGAGAGAGAGAAACATCAATGATGAGAGAGTCATTGATCAGCTAACCCGCAACCTGGGCATGTGCCCTGACCGGGAATTGAACCCCGATCACCTGGATCCTAGGTTGATGCTCAACCGCTGAGCCACGCCCAGCTGGGCGCGATGGTGTTATTTTAAATGTAGGGTGCATGAACAGACGGCCTCTTTATCTCAAGGCTGTCGCTGGTGATCCGCCCAGAGCTGGCGATGGGGTTTTCCTACTGTCGGGTGGCTCTCACTTACAGTTGTTTTTACTCTCACCCGAGGATGTGTTTGATCTTAGAGGGAGAGGAAGGGAGGGGGAGCGCCCGAGCCTTGGATTGGCTATCTCCCCTATGTGCCCCGACCAGGGATCGAACCCACAACCTGGGTATGTGCCCTGACCAGGGATCCAACCGGAGACCTTTTGGTGCACAGGACGACGCTTCACCCAACGGAGCCACACTGGCCAGGGCTTTGTCTTGTGTTTGGACAGCCGCCGGGGCTCACCTGGGCGCAGTAATTGGGGAAGCTGACGGTTCACCTCGATGGCAGGAATGGCCGGGGCACCTCCACTCTCACTAGTGCAGGTTCTCAATGCTTTGTCCCTTCCTTCCGGCTCCTCCTCAGAGAGGCTCAGGTGCCACGTAGAGCGAGGTCGGCGGAGAGCCGGGGAGATGTGTGGCCTCCCTGAGCAGAGCCTGGATGTGTGACCCCCTAAAAGGACAGCCCGAGCCTGAGGCAGGAAGGAGAGACGGAGGGGCACGTCCCTGCCTAGCATCTGCCTGGGGGATGTGTCCAGGGAGCCCAATAGGCCAGGTCCCCGGAGGGGCGCACAGGGCAGGTACAGGACGGTCGTAGGCATCTCCGGAACCATCTGGGCCTGGAACACGCCTGACAGGACTCACCTGGGCTCTAGCCCTTTGCTGGCTCCGGGCCCTGTCCTCGTTTCCACCGTGCGGTGGGTTCTGATGCCCAGTGTGAACGTTGCTCAGTTCGCTGATCGGGGGGCTCCTGAAGCAGGAAAATGAGGCCTCTACCCCACTTCTAAATCAAGTTCAAACAGCAAAACACTTCAGTGTCGGTGCCGGAAGGGAACCGCCTGGCGCCGTGGGCTGGCCGGCGGGAGGGCAGCCGCTGCAGAAGAGGATTCTTGGGCCAGTCCTGGGGGCGCCGAGCTGAACTGGGAGAAGCCCGGGCAGCCGCCTCTGTCTGGCGTCCCTGCGGGTCCGAGGGGATGCGGCCTGGCGGGCCTGGCTTGTGTGCCGGGAGGGAAAGAAACAGCGAGCCTCGGCCCCGTGGCTATAAAAAGAAATGTTTTTTATGATGTGGCCATGGTTTAAGAGCCGGCTGTGAGCTTTGTTTAGCGGTTCTTCCTCCGCCGTTCAAAACCCAGGGTCCCGCCTGTGTGCCTAAGCTCTTTCAGATGTTTTTATCGTGGGACATTTTCCCCAGGTTCCTCTTTTAATGTGTGGTTTTTTAACTTTTTCTCACAATCTGTTAAAAGATCAGTGTGTGTGAATCTTGACACTGGGATGCGATTTCATGGTTTTAATTTGAACGTGAGTTGCTGCAGCTGGAAGCTGTGATTAATGGTGCTGACCCGTTTGTCACAAAAACAGCCGATATTTTACATTTCGTCAAATACATTGAGACGTTGACTTGCTCTAGAGTTAAGTCGCATTTTATTTACTTCACTTTGAATTCTGCGTGTGATCTGAATTAATCTCAAACGTGTAGATTTGTACCGCGGGCATGCAACTGGCGATTGAAAGTGTTTCAGCGATGGTTTGCAAAGTTCCATGTTGAATATATAGTGTTCATTAGCTGATTAGTCAACAATTTTTTTTTTGCTGGAAAAATTGTTCTAAATGAGTCAGTGAGTCTGGGAGTCGGTGTAAAAAAGAGGGAGGTTATTGTTGTAAGGTTTAGAAATTCATTCTTGTCAGTTGCCCCTGTATTTTTCTATACTTCAGCGCATCTGCGTATGTGGTGATGCCCCGGGTGTCCCGCACCTGCTGGCAGGTTGGCAGAGGTGACCACGCGAGGCAGGGCGGTGTCCACAGCTTGTATGTCATCGCACTGCGTCCTGGCTGCGTTTTCCACAGCGGCCCAAGCGTTCTTCTCAGAGGCAGTGTCAGAAAAGTTGTGTCCAGTTTCCTTCATCATTGAGCCCCTGAGTCATGTGAGGCTGGTCGCGGCATCTACCTTGTGAAACAGCAGAATCATACATGTTAACTGCGGTGTTACCTGGTCAAACTCATCCCAGCGGAGAGGAATTGGCCCTTCTCAGGTCCCCGAGGCCCGGCGGGGCGTCACACGGGTCCGCCGGGAAGCCGGCGTCCGAGAAAGCCCTGGGGGTTCTAATTGTCGTAATTCACTGTCACTTGCCCGGCTCCGACTTGCATCGTCCTGGACAGTCCCTCAGAAACGTGGAACTTGCGAGGATGCGCTCTGGGTGCCCATTTCCCGGGCTACGTGCCCCTCACTTCTTCCACGTCTTCCAAACGACGGGGCCTCCCCGCCGTCACCGCTGCGCTGCCTTCTGCACAAGTTTCACATCGTGTGGTCCCCTCGGGACGCGTGCGAGGCGGGACGCTCTGCGTGCGCTCTGACCACGACGCGCTCGTCTCTTCCTCAGGCGCGTCTCTCGGCGCCGACAATGTGGGCGCAGGGCAGCCCCCTTGGTCCACCTCGGATGTGCTGCCGGCACCCCCCCGTTCCCGTCCGACCTTTTCCACTCTGTCCCTGCACAGCCGATTCTTTTCTATTCCAAGTTCCAGGCTCTACTTGCGTCTCTGTTGAATGTCCTTGTGTGAGCGCTCGCCCACTGCTTTGGCTTGCCAAGGACTTTCTGACTTTTTTATTCTGTCGTCCGACAGATTAGCAGTTTCTTTCAGCTTTTTGCCATGTGTAAATCTTGAAATGATGCCGTCCGAGTTGTTCTCCATTTAGGATGTATAGACACGTATCCAGTTGTCTGCCCTGTGCCAGCGTCACGCCCCTGCCGGGCCAGCAGGCTGACTCGCACGTCGTGGCCTCGGGCGCGCAGGGGCCGCGGGGAGGACGGGCCTGGAGCTGGGCGGCCAGCACGCGGCCTGGCGAGGCTGAGGCGAGGTGGGTGCGAACCGCTGGGAGCCCAGGTGGGCTGCAGACCGTGGCGGCCCAGCCCCTCGCCCACGGGCACAGGGCCGCGAGAGTCCGGGCATGGCTGTTAAGTCAGTTACAATGCTGTCTGACTACCGCCATCTGATTTCAACTTGTCTGTGTCTTTATTGCCCGAGGATACAGCAAGAGACTTGTTAAATATTTTGCTGGGATGATCTCATGCTGTGGTATTTCCAGAATGTACCAACCTGCAGGCCGGTGCACAAGGAGCTGAGCGTGACTTGGGAGGACTTCTGAGGGACCCCATGGGCGCTCAGGATGACCTCATCTTTACAACCTGGGGGGATAGTTGCCTGTTTCCAGTCTCCTGAAAACCTTCCCGTTGTCCGTGGTTGCATAACCGTGCTCAGAGGGGTTCTGTGGTGACGTCCATGTCTCTGCTATCTCGGTGTGTCTGTCATCTGTCCGGATCCAAAGATTGAATTCACTTAAAGCTCCTGATAGACTTTCTGCTGCCTTTAAATTTATTTTCTCTTGACGCTTTCTAGATTGAAAATCGCTCTTTGTGTGTTCTCCCTGTTGTGTTTTTCTTTGCGCATCTGTTCTTAACGTTTTTGTGAACGTAAATCCACGTTTAGCCTTGCGTGTTCTTTGCCTTTCTTGTAGGCTCACCCTCCTTCAGCTCTGTTGCTCTTTAGGGTGCCCGGGCACAGACTGGCTTTCTCTTCCCCCGTCTTCCAGTTACTGCATCGACACCCCGAAGTCTCGCATCAGTGGCCAGTTTTGGTAACATGGTCTCTGGGAAACGTCGCCCATTTCTTCAACGGTCACAGTGAAATGTGGAGACTCGGACTCTTGGCTCTTTTCTCAGCCACCTTTGCTCTGATCTTGTCCACCGAGTAAGGGAGAAATTGATCGGCGCTGAGGGCTTGGTGGCAGCCGTGAGTCCAGTGGCCTCTGGCTCTGATACCAGGACTGATCTTATCAATAGAGCCCTCCGAATGGGAAGTGGTGCGGTAACTAGTGACTCGTTCAGGAATAGCTCTGTGCGTCCTGTCCTCCCAGCTGTAAGCCTGCTTCTGCGCACCTGCGTGGTGCCTGGCGAATGTTCCTTCTCACGTGGTCTGTTTTCCGTCCTCAGGCAAATCTATTCTTTATTTAGCCCCGATCTAAGTAAAATTAGTCAGTGGGCTTAGCATCATTTAAGTGGCCCTGTCTCTCGTTTTCCTTCGGAGCGGGTCCTTCAAGGGAAGCTGTGTTTAGAAGGGCAGAGCTGACCTCAGGCAGTTTCCGACGCATTAGTCTTGCCTTTGGTGAGCACACCGGTCTTAATCTTTTTGTGCCCGATCTTTTTGTGCCGTGCCACTCTATGTGGCCCTCTGTCCCCTCGCACTGGGTGAGACATACACACTGATAGTTTAAAGTGAATTAAAATTAATTTCATTTTGAGAGCTCCGCTCGCCTAGTGAGATAATTGGAGACATCCCATAGGATCAAACATAGAAGGTTGGCAATTACTGGTTTAGATTTAATGGTCTCTTTTGCATATTAAAGATGACGGTCTACCATTCCAACACCTCTCTGGGGTCTCAGGCTCTTTGGTCTCTTAAATTTATTGACACATCCCCCCAAAGGGCTTTTATTTGTGTAGCTTATATGTGTCCACTTTTACCACGTTATACATTAAAGCCGATCAATTTAAATATTTTTAATTCCTTTAAAAGTAACAGTAAACCTTACACATCAGTGTAAACACGTCTTTATGAAAATTAACAATTTCCAGAATAAAAACAGTTGGGGATAATGACTGATCTCTTTAGTGTCTGACTTTGTAGAAGATGACTGGATCCTCGTATCTGCTTCTACGTTTCATCTGCTGTTCTGTGTTTTGGGGATAGAGTGAAATTTCACAGATATGAAATTTGAAAAGGGAGGTGTATTTTAACAGCCTTTTCAGATAACTGTTGATAGTCTTTGGTACACCACTGAAATTCTTTAACAAGTGGTAATTTCTTTTTGTTAATAAGTTTTTACTGATTTTCAAGAGACAGGAAGGGAGAGGGAGAGAGAGGGGAAAAAAACCATTAATGTGAGAGAGAAACATTGATTGGTTCCCTCTGCCCACACCCCCGCCAGGGACCAAACCTACCACCGAGGTAAGTGCCCTGGCCCGGAATCGAACCGACGACCTCTCAGTGTACAGGGCTGATCCTCCACCAGCTGAGCCCCACCGGCCAGGGCAAGTTGGAGTTTCCTAAAGGTTATTTGCAATGTGCAATCTGAAGGTCACATCAGCGAACGTCCCGTACTTGGTTGTATGGCATCCACCGATGGGTCTTGAACTTTCAGTGCTTTCCATCCGTCCGTGGTTTTGTGTGTCATGCATTGCCATTGGGAACATACTGATTCGTTAAGTTACATGATCTTCCGCATGTTGACACATTTCATCATAAATACCTATCTGTTAATATCACCACCTATCCCATCATTGAGAAGCTGTCAAGATCCCAGGGGTGAGAACACGTTTTCCAGAATTCTAGTTTTGGCTTGAAAACAGTTTCTCATTCACCACACACTGTCAGCTATTTCCTTGAAGTTCCAGGCTTCCATGTTCGCCTTCGAGAAAACGTCTATCAGGTACTCAGGCCTGAGTAACCCCAGTGTGTCGGTTGAAATTTCAAGTAGAAACGGAATTCCGTGAGAGAGGAACGAGTTGAGCTTGAGGCTCTGTTGCACAAGCCCTGTCCTCAAAACAAGCGTGTGCTTTGGCCTGTAGCAAAAACGCTTCCTGCCTGCCTCGCATTCAGTCACACAGAATATTGAAAAAGACATGCTGACGAGCTAATCTAATCAGCCAAGAATTTTCACTGCTTTCTTAAGTTTATTCTTAGGCGAGACTGGCTTTTTCCTTCCTGCAGACGTGTGGTCGTCTAGGATACGGTGACAACTAGTCCGATGCCAACACCTCTGTTCGTGCGAAGCTACCCGAGGGTTGTTCACCGTTGCTTTGAGCCGTCAGTGAAAACGTCAACACTCTGAAAATTGCCAATAATGTCTTAATATCATTATGAAAATGTTGTTGATCTCTGTGCCTCCTGGAGCGGAGTAAAATACTTCCACATAATAGTGACTGTATTTTTCCTGCTCTCTACTCTTGAGCCAACAGCTGGTCAGTGGCCTAAGTGGACATTGATATGCTGTTTAGGAAGGGGGTCACTGAAGGGGATCCTACCCAGAACCCCGTTTTCGTGAGCACCAAGCAGACTGCTTTTTCAAAGGCCAGTTCCTTGGATCCTTTGTCTCGGAGCCTTGCTTGGCCGTGGGCATCCGCGGTGCCTGTGTGCCCTGGGCGAGCTGGAAGTCCTGGGAGTTCCTGCCTGGCCCTTACCCAGCCCGCAGCCGACCACGATGGGGGCAGGCGGGTGAAGACCCTGCAGCTCCACCCCCCTGTGCTTGGCTCCTGGTTCCTGCAGGAACTGGCTCAGGAAGCCCGCGGGGTGGCTGCCTGCAGCAGTCTCCGGTTGGTTCTCTGTCCCTGTCTCTGTGTCACCCCCCAGCCTGCCACCAGCCTCTCCCCATAGCCACGTGCACTGGCCGGGTCCCCCAGAAGGCGCGTCTTATGGCCTTTGGGAAAGGAAGCCTTTGTTCCCTTCCCTCCCACAGCGTTTCTCGGGGGGACACCTGCATGAAGAGCCCCTTTTCAGGCTCGGCAGTGAGCCCTCTGTGTGGGAGCATGGAGGGTGTCAGAAAGAACAGGAACAGAATTTTTTTTCATCCAGAAAGTTTACTTGGACACGGCTGGTCTAGGGAGCAGGCTTTTCACAGGGAGCTTTGGGTGCCTGTTTCCATGGTTGACGCCTGCACATCCCTGTTCTTTCTTAGCTTCTTGGCTCCACCTTTCAAAGAACGGCTCCTCTAAGGAACTCATCGGAGCCTTTTAACTTAACATGAGAGGAATATGCATCTTTCTGGCTACAAATAAGAAAATAATCTCCTGGAACTGGCTGGAATGATGGACGTTTCCTGTGCTTGCAGAACAAGGCATCCTTGCCATGCAGGGTCGGCCCTACTGCCCGCAGTGCTCAGGGACCAGCTCTGTCTCCTGTCCTGGTGTCTTCAGGGTGTTGATGAGTCTCTTTCAAGGTTGCTGGAAGGTGGACGCTGTTCAGAGAATCTCCTGGTCACCTAATGACATGGTTGAGCTAGACCAACGGGAGAGGCGGCTCTCTTTGGGCATCTTTCTTTTTATTGAGGAGCAAAACTTTTTCCAGAAGCTCCTGAAGGACCTCGTGGAATCCTGTTTCTCCAGAACTGGATCCTGTGTCTATGAGGGACACAGGCTGGGGGGCGAGTTCCTGGTGTGTTCACCTCCTGTGGTGTTGGGCTGGCCCTGCTGGTGGAGAGTGTGGGCACCGTGAAAGCTGAAATTTTCGTCCGTTTTGTTTCCTTCTGTGTCCCTCTCACCGAAGACTGGGCCAGGTGCCCAGTAAGTATCTGTTCAGGGAATGAATGGATGAGAGGATGGATGGATGGATGGATGGATGGATGGATGGATGGATGGGTGGGTGGGTGGTGGATGGGTGGGTGGGTGGGTGGATGAATTAGAGAATGAATGGATGTGTGTGGTTGAGCTCTGTGGTGTGCCATAGACACCAGCCTGCACCTGAGGACTTGCTATGCTCCTGTCTTCTCTGCGCCTGCTGTGGGCCCTGAACCAGGCCGTCCTGGGTGGTGGCTCTCAGCATGAGCCCTTAGGTCCCCAGGGTCTGCCTGCAGCTTACCGTGCGGTGCTGTCAGACCACGGCCATGAGGACATTTGGCAGTACCCTCCACCCCACGCCCCGCTGGTAAGATGACCCCTTTGTTTTTGCGCTAAACATACAAAGTACAGGCCAGATTCGAGTTTGATGGTGAACCTAACAATTGTAAGAGAAGTGACTTTGAGTCATAGAGTAAGAGTGGCCTCCGGCTGCTCTTAGACATGACGTCCTGTGTTTGTTACTCGTGTTCGGTTTGGTTTATGGGCCGGGAATGTCGGGACGTGGCATCCAGCAGGTGTTCCTAATTTCCCGTTAGACTTACTTCTCAGGGCACCTGGCAGCTGGGCTGGTGACGCATCCATTTCTCATTGTAATCTGGGGACTAAACTAAGGTCCGCTCAGCTGCACTGGATGTATACCCCCCCGGCCCCACGGCTGGTTTCCACGGCCCCAGCCTGGGTTAGGCCGCCCCTGGCGAACGCCGCTGTGCAGACCCGGACTTCAGAACCCCACGCTCCGTGTTTGTAATGGAAGCTGGAAACTCTAGGCCTGCACAGAGGCTGGAGCAGGAGACGAAAGACAAGTGGTTATTACTGGTCTTCTTACCAGTAATAACAATGCATTACTCATACATGACGTTAGGGACAGTGTAAAACGTTACGGCATTTCTCCTTGGGTTTGTTCCATCTACCAGCACAGTCACTGGACGGAGTTGTCATCTTGTCTCACCATTTCAGGCACCTTGTGCTCCTAAATGCGACAGATGGAAGTAGTTTCTTATTGAAAGAGGTGACCTAACAGTCTGGGTCTCTACTGCTTCCCACGTTTTCCCAACGGACGAATGCCCTTAAGACACGCCGTCGGCCGTGGTCTCTTTGTGCTGACGCCCTGGGCACCCGCTAACGCTGTGGCCGTGTTTGTCCCTCTGGTATATTTGCAGGCCGTCCTGTAGTTAGTGTACCTTGAACTGAGAGGAATGATGACTTTCTAAATATTTCTCATAGGTCTCTGACTCGCGTACAGCAGGTACTCAGTAATACCATTCGTTGAATTCATCAGTTGGGAAATGTTCCTGGGCTTGTTCTGCTGGGGCACCAACACCCACAGGCACTTAGGTTCCTTTTATTCCGACCTGTCCCCCCTCCCCTGGCTCGGGTGGTAGTTGAATCCTTCATTTGGCTTCCTCAGCTTTCTGCTCCATGATCCTTGTATTTCCGTCGCGTTGGACCCACGTGTACTCTCAGGAGCGTGACCTTGGGCACATCATGGAGTCGCTTTGTGTCTTGGTTTCCTTGTTGATAAGATGAGAGTGACAGCAGCTCCTACCTCGTGGGACTGTCGTGGGCGATCAGTGGGTGCGTGTGAGACACTCAGCACAGCCAGCGTTTATGTCAAAGCCACCCTCGGGCGGTTGGAACCGCCGGTTGGCTGCGGGCACACAAGTTGGGCTGCCTCGGCGACGGCATCCTGTGAGCGTTGATGGCGCTCCGTGGAATCGACAGTGACATGTTCCGCACATTCTCATTAGAGGAACGCCCTGTGCGACCCACCCTGCATGTTGGCGACGTTGTGACGGTCTCACGCGTGGGTGCACATGCCCACATCTCTCTCTGGCTTTGCGCATTGACGACCAGGTAACACTGTCTTGACGTTTGCTCCTCAAGCTTATGGATGGTTGTCTAGCATATGGACAATGTCTGCATGTCGCCTGCAGCAGATGCTGCTGGTGTCCTACCCAGACCTCCTTTCCTGGGCCAGTGCGTCCGTCTCCCAGCTGCTGTGGGCCTTGGCTGCTGCTGACTCCCACCTGTACCCTCCCCAGGGGCCTGCCCTTGGCTGACAGGAACTGCCTCCACCAGACACGTTTGGGAGATTATGACATCATGCCCACCCTCCTGCTCCCCCAGTGGCTCCTGGCCAGCGCCCGTGAAGGGGTGTAACAGCCCACCCCCCTTGCCTTTGGACCGGACGGCTTCTCTAGCTCAGCCCCCACCTCGAGCGGCTCACGGGGTCCAGCTGAGGCTGGGTTTCTGAAGCCACGTCTTTGCTTAGCGCCTCCTCCCGTTCCAGCTGATTCTGCCGCCCTGGTTCCTCCTGACAGCACTGTCTGTAATCCGAGGTACAGTAATGCCGTCGCAAGGGCTGCCTTAGGGGACCTGGCCTCAGGGATCGGCCCTCTCGGTGCCGCCGTTGTTTCCTCGGTTCCCCCATCACCTGTGCAGCTAAGTTCCTCTGTAAACAGTCCATGGCTTGCGTTCCCTCTTTCCTTTGTTTCTGGTTTAATTGGTTTTCTCGGTGGGACCTGCCTGGTAGGCATCTGCCCTGCTCATGTCTCATGTCGGCACAGTTAAGGCTACTCCCCGGCCAATGCCCTCGATCTTCCCATGCGCCCGTTTATTTCTGGAGAGTGCACTGATGGATGCCGCGGGTCTTACGACCTGGCATTTAGTCTCAAAGCCGGAGTCAGCGACGCCTCCCTCGTAGGGCTGCTCTAAGAGTTATATGAGCCGTTCTTTTGAAAGCAGGTAGGGCTGTGCCTGGAATGTAGGAAGAGCTTGTCCATTGACGCTGCTCATTTGAGAGACTTACTACCGTGGATAAGATGCTGCTCTCTGCTCCCAGAGCACCTAGTGGGGGGACCTCTGACCCTGTACTTTATTATGTGGTCTTGCAATCTGTGGTTTTCTTTTCTACTTTTCCCAGAAAAACTTGAGCTGCTCAGTGTCACCCGGTGGTGTGTTGGCCCGTCAGGGGCAGAAAGGCCTGATATATAGCATTTACTGTTACTCCTAGTGAACATAGCCTACCCTGTCCAGCACAGGCTTCCAACACGATGCCCCTGGACACGGAGTTGGGAGGGTACCCTGGGCGCACCCCACCCCACGCCGCGCCCCTAATCCTCAGCACAGTGTATCGAACCGGGAACCTTCCTGGTCAATAGATGGTTCAGATGTTGTTATTAAGTGGTTACAACGTGATCACGTGCACTAAATTGGTGAAATCCCTCGATACCCGATTTTTGTTATTAAAGTAATTTATTTATTTACTTATTGATTTATTTTTAAATCCTCACCAAAGGTTATTTTTCCCATCGCTTTTCAGAGAGCGTGGAAGGGGAGAGAGAGAGAGAAACATCATGTGAGAGAGACACGTTGATGGGTCGCCTCCCACACAAGCCTGACTGGCCGAGCCTGCAGCTGATGCATGTGCCCTTGGCCAGAATCAAGCCCGGGCCCCTTCAGCCTGCAGGCCGATGCTCTAACCACTGAGCCGAACCGGCCAGGGTGGGTTTTGTTGTTATAAGCAGCAAATCCCTCACCCCACCCCCAGACAAATAAATTGCAAACCTCTGGTTTGTGATTTACTAGACACATGAATGGCGGTCGGTAAGCTCATCTCTCCCGGCCTCAGTTTCTTCAGAGAGCTGGACCGGGTCGCCCCCAGCGCTCCCTCTGGTCCCAGAGTCCATGAAGCCCAATCAGTGCGTAACTTCATGTCCTGCCCCCGCACGTTGAGTGACGCCCTGTGTGGATACCGGAAATGCAAAGAGGCCTCGGCTGCGGCCCTGCTGACGAGAGCCTGCCGTGGAACCTGTGGGGACCGTGAGTGTGGTCAGTGCCTGGCGGGGTCATGCCACTGTCCCAAAGGCCAGGCTTCTAGTTTATCACGGACGCCAGCACTTCGACACGCCCGGGTGTTGTGCTTGTCTCTCCGACTTTCTAAGAGAGATCACACACGGCTGTCCCAGTCCTCGGTCAGTTTGTCCTGAGGCAGCCTTGACCGGCGTGCAGAGTCGTTCACTGGGGCTCTTCAGCAAGATCTGAAAACGCCCTCTCGACTGTATGTCTGAGAAGCGCCCTGGCTCTTTCTCACCTGTTTTGATTGGAAAGGCACAGGGAGTGACCCTTCCACTTGGGTGTCGTCTCCCAAGGTCGTGTCCACCTCCTGGCTCGAATGTCTTCTCTGTCCCATCAACCGCGGTCCCGCAGTCAGTTTTCAAAAGCGGCGCTGGTTCCCAGCCGCGGAGGCCGTTTTAAACCGCGTGTGTTCTGTCTCGCCAGGGGCCGACCACATCCGGAAGTACTGGAGCCGCTACTACCAGGGCTCCCAGGGGGTGATCTTCGTGCTCGACAGCGCGTCTTCCGAGGGCGAGCTGGAGACGGCGAGGAGCGAGCTGCACTCGGCGCTGCAGCACCCGCAGCTCTGCACGCTGCCCTTCCTGATCCTCGCCAACCACCAGGACAAGCCGGCCGCCCGCTCGGCCCAGGAGGTATGTCGCGCCGGGGCGGGCTGGCTCGGCCTGTCTCGGGGTCGCACGCTCGGGCCCGATGCCCGTCGCCGGGTACGCTGGGGACGTGAGATGTGGCTTTCTCGCGAAGCCCGCGTCGATCTGACAGGAACTGCTGTTCACGGGCCTCATTCCGCTCGGGGGGCGCAGACTCATTTCCTAACCGTCCAGAGGACCCGTCGGGATGCTCTCCTCATATTTTAAAGGCCGGTGGCCTGGCGCTTTCCCGTTTCTCCCCCCTGCCGCTCAGGTGGGGCGCTCTCCCCTCCCAGGGAGGCAGCGTACTCCACGTATCCGGCACCCCCGCGCCACGCCTTGTCCCCCGAGACGCTCGCTGCTGACCACGCAGGGGGCCCTGCATCGGCCAGGCCGAGACGCGGGCCTGGTCTCGCGGGTTCAGGGCCGGCGAAGGCGTTTTACTCCAGACCTGTCTCATCTCCTTGTCCACTTTCTTCCTTGGCCTCGGTCGCCGCCCTGACAGCAGCAGTGGATCCGGGCAGACTCAGCGCCTCGCCCAGCAGGGCTGCTCCGTGGGACCCCGGTAACAAGACGTGCAGATAGCTTTCAGAATTAAATTTCAGTGAATCCCGCTTTGTGCACAGTGGAAGGAAACCGCCTGATGGGTTCCTCTCCCCATAGCTTTCAGGATGTGTCCCCTCCTCCGGAAAATCGGGTGTTTCCTCAATGACCTCGAACGAGAGGGCTGGGAAGGTGACCCGGCGCTTTGGTTTGGAAAGTGGCTGAGCAGACGAGGACCTGAGGTGTCCTGAGCGGCGCCCCCAGGCCCTGTCCCGAGCCTGTAAATGGGAGGGAACAGTGTTGTTTTTATTGTGAGTCGGATTAATACGCATTATTTGCTTTGAACTTTAGTTCATGATTACAAGGTGCTTTGCTGGAAATGTTAGGATGAGTTCGCGTGGGAAACGCTGTGCATTATACACATAACACTTCGTACAGATACTCTCCGTGACGTGTATGTGATGAAACTCGACCTGAAATACTAGATGTAGTGCAAGTGGCCATGTAACCTCAAATCACTGCATTCAGGTTACGCGCAATCGCTGAAAATATTTTTTTCTTTTTTGATTTTAAATATAAGAAACTGTTTCCCTGTTCCCCTGAGACACCGCAGAATTGAAACTGGCATGTCCCTTGCACCCAGCGTAGGCCTCGCGCTGGCCCTCGTAGGAAGAAAGGCTGCGGCGCTGAGTGGAGGAGGCTCCTTTGCGTCAGCGGATGGTTTCGGGGTGCGCGCTGAGTGTCGGATGATTTCGGGGTGCACGCTGAGTGTCGGCTGGTTTCGGGGTGTGCGCTGTGTGTCGGATGGTTTCGGGGTGCGTGCTGTGTGTCGGCTGGTTTCGGGGTGCGCGCTGAGTGTTGGATGGTTTCGGGGTGCGTGCTGTGTGTCGGCTGGTTTCGGGGTGCGCGCTGTTGGATGGTTTCGGGGTGTGCGCTGTGTGTCGGATGGTTTCGGGGTGCGCGCTGTGTGTCGGCTGGTTTCGGGGTGCGCGCTGTGTGTCGGATGGTTTCGGGGTGCGCGCTGTGTGTCGGATGGTTTCGGGGTGCGCGCTGAGTGTCGGATGGTTTCGGGGTGTGTGCTGAGTGTCGGCTGGTTTCGGGGTGCGCGCTGAGTGTCGGCTGCCTGTCTCTCCCAGGCGGAGGGCAGATGTCTGGTTCATCTTTTAATAAGACAGAGACTGTAAGTGGAGAGCAGTCGTAGATGTGATGTGAAAACCTAGGTTCCAGGCCCGCACCGCATGGACACGACTGACGTCCTTCGTGCATCAGTTGTAAATGAATTTTCCTCAACTCCTCTGCTCGTGATGGCAGCTACCAGCCGAGGAGCGTTTACCGTGACGCGGTTCCCGCCCCAGTGTGTACACCGGCCACACCGAGGGCCTGCGAGCTGTCATCGGTCCTCGGTCAGGTCCCGTCAGGGACCCTGGACTGTGTGACAACCGAAGCAAGTGCTCAGGCCTCGGGTCTGTGGGGGAAGGAGGGGCGGCCCCCGTCCTCCCGCTGCTGGGACGCCCGGGGTTTTGGGCCTAGCCTCAGGGTGCGTGTTGAGACACTCCAGGAGTGTTTTAGGAGTTAAGTCAGTACCTTACCGTTAGTGTAAAAATGGAATTGTGAAACGGAATGTTAAACTTTAGAACTTTTTTTTTTATACATCTTTATTGATTTCAGAGAGAGAGGAAGGGAGAGGGAGAGAGAGAGAGAAACATCAGTGATGAGAGAGTCACTGCACGGCCCCTGCTGGGATCCAGCCCGCAGCCCGGGCCTGCGCCCTGCCCGGGAATCGAACGGTGACCTCCTGGTTCATAGGGTGACACCCAACCACTGAGCCACACCGGCTGGCTTGAATGTTAAACTTTTTATTAACAGTAACCTCAGGGTGTGTGGGAGCAGCAGGGGGGAAGAAGAGGGGCCCCATTGAAAGCGGAGCCAAGTCCCCACTGCTGGGAATACGTTCAGAAGTGGCCACGTTACTTTTCTTCCCTTATCGTGAAGGTATTACATGCCCTGGGCTGTGTTGCTTTTAAACATTTTTATTCACTTGTACCTGCTAATTTGTGTGCACTTTGTAGAATTTCCAAATGCTGAAAAGATGGTGCTTTACTCTGCACAATACCTGTGAATTTGGGGCAAAATCCTGTTCTTTCAGAACCAAGGGAAATGCTTTCGGTTTACCAGAAACCCCTGAACAGTCCTTGGATGCCGCCGAGAAAAGACAACTCACAGAGGCTCATCCCTCCTTCCTCCCTTCCCCTCCGAATTATTACATTTTGTGCTTAATGTGTTATGCAAAAATTGTGCAATTATTTATCCTGACACTGGAGTGAAACTTTTAGAATTCATTAGTCATTTCATGAGAAGACCGCAATGGTGTGTTTAGAAGCCAGTGGAAGCCAGCGAGACCCAGAGGCGGGAAAGCTGAGTTAGCGCTGGGCTCCCAGCGGGATGAAACCCAGCAGGAAGCCGCGGATATTTGGGCCTGTCCTCTGTGCTGTGAGGCTCTGTTTGGGGGGAGAACTGAGTTCAGACAGAAAGACAATGGTTAAAATCACTTCGTGAGCCGCAGACAGAGGGCAACATGCCCGATTATTTTATTGCCCTTTTATAAGGCAAGTGGGGTCTTGCACAGGGCAGTCCTCCGTCTGCAACACACCTGGTAACGACCTGCTTGAATGCAGCAGAATTTTAAGATTTTAACGTCTTGAGAATTGATAGTAGAAACTCCCCCCCCCCAAAGCAGCTTTTTATTTTTTATTTATTTTTTGAATAGGAAAACACTGGGAGGAAGAACCCCCTTCTTTACATACTGTCCGAAAGCCAAGCAGTTCTTGCAACAGATGTTGGTCGTAGTCACTTTGGGGAGGTGTAGTTAGCATAGTTTTCCAGAATTTACTCAATCAGCTAGTTTTCTCTATAGAAAACATAACATAAAAATCTTAGACTTATGTCATGGGGCCCACGTGAATCAGGGAAAATCCTGGTCTAACTTAAATGATAAAGCTTTTAAAATGAGAGTCATCTGAAGGATGATTAGGTTGTTTTTTATTTGTTTTGATTGTAATTGTATCTAATTTGTTTTATAGCCCCCAAAGGAGAGCATACTTCGGTTCTGAAGTTATATGATAGATCAGGAGGATTTTATGAGAAGTTAAGTTAAAATAGTAGCCAATAAATGTAATCCTATTTCCCTCCGCCCCGCTGCCGACCGTGAGGCTGTTTCCTCCTGGCTTTTCAGAGTCTGATTTTCGTTTCCTTGAGCAACTAGCACGTCTTACAAAGCGACACGTTTTGTCAACGTGAAAGAACTAGCCCATCCTTCCAGCGGTGTAATCTGGTTTGATATTTGTCCATACCCTTAACCCAGACGTATTTAACTTTTTCTGAAGTGCCGTGTTCACTATGTCCAGTGTTTTTCATTAAAGCGAATATTAAGAACTAGGGCAGCTGTGTGACACAGATGTTTGAAGTTGGGAGCACGGGGCCGGGTGGCACGCTTGGTTCCCTGGCTCGTTAACTGTAGCACAAGAAAGCCCGGCCTCTGGCGGAAGGTCCGCGTTGAAGTTCAGATCTGCGGTCACACACGTCTCAGTTTTCATGCAGTTATAGCTCCGTTTACTGTGTGACGTACATAGAATGTGTGTCCTGTTCCAAATGAACAGAATATAAATGTGAGAGGAGAATTTGCAAGTATTTCTGTCAAGATATAAAAATTACTTTTTTAGACTATGTTTTGTTTTGATTATAGATATTCGTATCTTTGAACAATACTTTCAATATTCAGTGTATCATGAATCGTTTATCTGGTTCTCACCTTTTAATCTATAGGTGTCTTCTGGAGAGAGTGCTTTATGTTACTTGTTTATTACACGTCATTATGATTACTTCTTGATAAATATTTCTACATTGTGTACGTTTCCTGCTCCTACAAAGGGTCAGAGAGCATTTTGAGGGATTAGAAATGCTGGACAGTGTTTGTCTGTGAACAATAAGCTTCTGGTTTAAACTTTTATTTTATATTCTGCTCAACAGTTCTTTTGGTAGCTATGTGAGGCAGCAAATATCTGATTTTACATGACAAATTTTTTATTAGAAAATACAAAGCAGTGTTTAAATCACATAAAATACATAGCTTAATTTAACATTACTTTCTGCATATGGAGTGAAACGTGTGTGTTTGCAAAATAACCATTACAGAGTATCATATACTTTAAACCTTCGAAGCCTTCCAAGTCTCCTGACCTACCTCTGGCAGCGGCTGAGAATTCTGATTTGGCTTCACGGAGAGCATCGCGCATACCTATTGTGTGAGCAGCTTGCAGACTCCCTTCTGGGACGCACACTTGCTCTAAAACGATATGAGACGCACGTTACTTTCTGTCCATTCCTTACAGATGGGCTTCGCTCTGTTACAGTTGAATCTTGGGGGAAACAATTAGCGGTTTGGAAGCCAGTTTCCCACTGAGTGACTCAGGGACCTGAAATTGTTTACTACCTCGCAAGAGAAGCCGAAAGAGCAGCCATTTCCATAGTCAGTTACAGAGGCGTCATTAGTGCAAATATATTTTACAGAGCAGCTCTTAGCTGAGAATACTGAAACGGCCAGAATGTTTATTTATTGCACACTCAGGGAATTTTTTATATGCATTCCTTGAAAAAATTAATTTGTATATTTGGTCTCACTGATTCTAAGTCCAGCCACTGGGCCCCACCACTCTCGGGAGCTCTGCCTGCTGGACTCGCACCGCCGGCCTGTTGGAGAACGTGCCCCGCCCTCTGGAACCCGACACAGTCCCGCTGACAAGCACAGTATCTAGGTGGGGTAACAGAGGAATGCGTTAGAAAATGTGGCGTTGTGCGCCCCAAAGAGTTCGTTATACGCTCTTATAAGACCTCCACTCCTTTCCACTTTCTTTCTTTATTCAGTCCACGTATGTCTTTATTTCGTGTAAAGCTGGCAGATTTTGGAATCTCTTGTAGTTCCTACTGGTACTTGTTCCCCAACCAGGCGTCTGAGTGCCCCGCTCCCCTCCTCCGCCCTCAGCACTGCCCCCCCTCTGCCCCCCGCTCTCTCTGCAGTTCTCCGAGGCTCCAGGCTGGTCCCTCCCCGGACCTTCCTCTGCCCTGTGCCCTGCCCAGACCAGGAGAGCGGACTCCCTGCCGGTTTTCATGACACCCACCTTAAACGTCAGCATGACCTCCTGGTTCCTTCTAGTGTCGAGTGACATGCCCAGAGCTTGCGTGTTGCTGTGCTGGGTCCTTGAATCCCCCTTTCTCACTCATATTCATCTGGCTCTGGGAAAACTACTGAGAGATCACGAGTCCCACCCAGTTGTCCCGAGCACCCATGGCCAAGCCAGATGCCCCCCTGACTTCCCCAGGCACCCTGGGCTTGTCCTAGTCATGACATTGGACTCCATGGCCTGTTAACTTTCCTCTCTACCCCCCCGGATTATGAGCCCTCTGAAGGATGGGTGCGGCTCGGCCAGTGGGTGTCTCTGAACGAGCAGGTGCCTCCGAGTCCTGCCTCACGCGCTTCCCTCCTGGCTCAGCATCACCGCCTTCCTTGGGTTCTTGCTCGCTTCACCCAGCCTGACTCTTCTGTTTCTACTCTTGAATAGAAATATTTTCCTTTTCTTCTATGTCAGGCCCGAACTTTGATTATTTCTCCGGAACCACACCTTGATGAAACCTCACCGCTCTCACCCTGTTCCTAGTTTTAAAAACCTTGAATCTGTTAATTCTGTGTTTACAAATGTCTGTTTTCGAGTAAAGTCTGTGCACTTACAGTTGTGTTTGTCCGCTCGAGGGCCTTGCTTACAGCAGGTTACCACTTTCTTCCCCAGATCCCTTGTAGAAAGTGTCAGGACGTCGTCTGACGTGGTTTTGGAAGTTGCCTGTACTTGCACTACACAGAGCTTATTCCTGCGGCCGGCGTCCCAAACTGCCCCTTACCATTTCCGTTTCCCAGACGGGGAGACCGGCGCACAGGGAAGCTCCTGGGAATGAACACTGGGGAGGTGCTTTTAAAGCAGCGAATTCTGTTGAGTGAAAACAAATCCCACTTTAGAATTAATAAAATTGTTTATTGCATTTGTGAAACATAGAAGGATTTTTAAAATTCTTCCCATTAACACTTTCTCTTCCTGCTTGTATCTGAGTAAAACACTATTATTTCCTGGGTCTTTTTGACGCAATATGCATTTGAGGGGTTGTACGGGTGAATTTCGCCCTCTCCATCTGTGTTTCAATTTTGTATTTTGTAAAAATTAGTATTTCATTAACCCTCAGTCAACAAAGGCAACAAGTGATTCTGTAGATGTTCGCAGAACCATGTTCTTGGCCCTTAGGTCCCTTTATTTATTTATTTAGGGAAAGAAAACTCAGTTTAACTGCACTTTCCATCGCTTACACAGCCAATAAAACATTTGTCGATTTAAATTAATTTGAGGATAGACACATAGTTAACGTCAGTAAAGTGCTTTGAAGATAAAAAGCACAATAAGTGTTAGTTACTATCATTATGATAATTATTATCATTATTATTACATAGTGTCTGGTGAAAGCACCTTCGGTTGCTCTGGGACGGCTGGGAGCAGCGAGGGGCTGATCCGCTGGATGTCACCCAGGACTGAGATTCGGGCATCGCACTTTGGAGCTTTGTTCTTCCTTAACAGATCGAGGGATGTGTTTGTCAATTCTCTTCCCTAGAGAGAAACAGACCCCCTGCAATGCAGACAGGGCAGACTCCTTTCGATAGGTCGGATGTTTTCTTGTGTAATTTCTAAAACAAGGCCTGAGGACTAAGTGTAGGTCTTCCGAAAAGGTTCTACAAATGTAGGCTTTGATTTCTACATAGTCAGAACCCTTTGTCAGGGAATTATTCCTGAGTCGCATAGAGCTTCGATTGATCATTTTATATAATAAAAACAATAGGGCATAATTATGGGAAGAAAAGATGAAAATTTAATTTTATTACAAAAATGAAAAGTAAGGAGTTATAGGAATAAATACAATTAACTACATAAGTGACCTCCTATAAGAATATTTTAAGGGAGATTCTTTAGATTACTCTTTAGAGAGGAGACTTCAGGATTCAGCCAAATTCCTGACAAGATGCTGCAAGGATGGTCATCCCAAGTCAGAGACAAAGGAAATACTGAGACGTTTTAACAGGCAAACATCTGGAAGTCAGGTGAAGACGTGAGCAGCAGTCTGAAGAAGACACCCCCTCATATCAGTGCAAATAAACAGAAGGACCAGAGAGAGGAAAGAGGAAGGTGCCTGGAGCCCATGAATCACAATCGACAGCCTGAGGCTGTTGAGGAACCAGTTGCTGGAGCGATGGGGAGGCCATTCAGAGTGAGCAGCGGCCAGGGCCCAGTGGAGAGCGGGAAAGGCCTCGGCTCTGCGCGTTGCGTTGGAAGAATGGAGAGAGGGGACGAGGGGATGGGACAGCCACCGACCCCAGCCCAGTTTTCAGGCAGCTGCACAAACTGTAGGCTGTACTGAAAGGTCCTGACCAGTAACCACAGCCAAGCCGACTGCACAGAGTCTGGGGCCAGCAGCGTTGTAATGAGGCCACCGTCCTTGACTTAAAACGCAGGTAAGAACAGTGAGAAGGTGCTGGCGGTGACTTGGAAAAGCTGTTGGGTTAGTGCCATGGTGACAAGCACGTAGTCTGGCTGGTCCTCAAAGGACAGAAACACATAATGAAAGATCCCGGCTCTCGTCGTTGGAGACGGATGGAAGGTCTGCCCCTTCGAGACAGGCAGCCTCCCTCCCACTTTGCCATGTTCCCGCTGTGCCTGTGACTGCGTGGGCCTTGGATCAACGCAGTGGCCTCGACGCGGGCAGTGGCCAGGTGCAGACTGAGCGCCCGGGGAGACGCTCGCCCCCTCGGCGCATGGCGCTGGTGGAAGTGAACCCACCGTACCTGTCGTTCGCCTGCAGAACCCCGGCTCCCTTTTGCTGACTGGCATCTGGAATCTCACTGCTTTACTTGCTCTAGTAGCATCTCTGTGTAGAAGTCCGTGTTCAAGCACAGACTCGATGACGTAACTGTTCACGTCCCTTGGATGTTTCTGTCTGGAGAGGAGGGTGCGCGGTGGTTTTGAGTGAGGCTGTGATCGGGACAGGCGGGGAGGTCCCGCCGGGTCTCACCTTGCAGGTGTGCCCATCCCCTCCTGCGGGCCTGCTGAGGTCTTCGCTGCGTCCGCTCTCCTGGCCTCCAGTGGAGAAGTCGAGTCCACTGTCTTTACAACACATTCTGAAATCTGAATTTATGCATGTTTCTGCAGGTTTGGGCAGCAAAAAATACCAATTTCCCATATTTCTATATTGACTTTGATGTTCTTTAATTAAAGCTCAAGTTTAGACATCTTTCTGTTTTTCCTTAATTAGTAATGGCTTTTTAATAACTTTTATGTTAATAAGCAAATTAAGCTCATTTTTTCGGTCAACAAGGGAAAACAGACTTTGAGGTGAGACATGAGATCACGGGATGGCTTGAGCCTGTTCGGGTTCACAGAATATTTTATTAATGCCGCTGTGCTCCCTCGTCTGCACTTCACTGGAAGCTCTGTTTCCCCTCCTGTGGGGTCAGACTTCAGCAGAGTTCTCTGCTCTGGGGACACAGCCTGTCTAATGACTGCGTGTGGGCCGCCCCCTCTTTAATTATTCAGAGCACTTGTTCAGCAGTGGAGATGCCGGACGTGTAGGATGTTTAGTTTAAGCTGTACTCACTCCATCTGAGGCGCTAGACGTTGCTGTAGTGGTAAAACAGTAGACTTGAGTCTGTGTTTTCATAGTTTGATCTGTTGAAAACGGAATATGGAATCGTCAGTCCTTTAAACCTGTTCTTACTTGGACTCTAGTCAGTCGAAATTCTGCCATATGGCTCTCTAGCCACGGTGAAGCGGAACTGAAAGATGTAAGCTATTAAAATTGTCATGTTTCTAAGACGTTAAAGCAGGAGGTCCGGCCGTAATTCCTGGGTTTACTTCCCTGAGATTATTTTTAGAGTAACAGCTCTTCTCTAGCGCAGCTTGTCCACAGATTCCTGCAAGTTTCTTACAAGCTGTGGTTGAGATACTTGATCTCGGTCAATCACGATTATAGACTAGCGTCCTCTAGAAATGCACGTCTGTCGTTTTCACGCGGATCCCCTGGAGTATTACATAACCTTTAACAATCCATTCAGTCTCGTCTTAATGAGTAATCGGAATGATTAGTGATTACCGACCTACCTACCTGTGTGTCTGTCTATCTGTGTGTGTCTATCTATCTATCTATCTAATCTAAAACCTTGTGTTTGAGATAAAAGTGGAAGCCCAACAAGTGAGAGCATTACTGCCCTAGTGAGGCAGACGCCACCTTGAGCCCCGTGATGGCTCCTTGCCCGTGGGCTGTGAAGGTGTGTAGGCCGACCTGCATTTTTTGTGCCGTGAGACTGACTGCCCAGCACACGGACTGGCTGCTGCCGGCCTAGGTCAGGTGCTGTGGGAATAATAGGAGAATGGTGTTCAACAGAATAAAGGAACGTTAGGGAGACCGAATTTGACTTTCCACGGTGATCAGGTGTATGAAGATTTATCCGTAGGCGCTGCCCTATTTGTAGATACGCCTGCCTACCCGCAAACTGGCCAAAGGACGTATCCCAAAGATGAATGACACCGTGGTTCAGAATTTTAAGCATATTTTAGTGTTTTTTTTAATTTCATTATTAACAGAACAACTGTGTTCATTCTTGCAGCCAGTGTGTCTTGCACCCTTGCTGTGTGCCAGGTACTATGCAAGGAGGTGCAGAGATGAACAGACCTGGCCCGTTTCCCCCAGTGCCTGCATGTCACGGACAGTGACGGCCTGTTGTGGAGAGGCGATGGGATGTGTGCAGGGCGCGTGGGGACAGCAGGGACACGGGAGAGACTGACGCTCCTGCGAGCTGCACGTGTGTAGTGCAGGGTGTGTCTCACATACATCGTATCCGCTAGTTCTCTGGACCGTCCTGGGAGGCGTGGCCTTATTTCTTCACCTACTTTATAAATGAAGGTCCCAAAAAAGTAAAATAAGTAAATAAATAAATAAATGAAGGTCCCAGAAATGAAATAAAATTGCCCAGGATCCACCAGTCAACTGACCCAGGTCGTTGACATCAACTCGTCCGCCCTTCTCAGTCTCTGGTCATTGACTTAAAAAAAATAACAAAACCCTATTACCAGATTTTTCAGTTTTTCACTTACAGTTGGCACTCACTGCGCTGTTCGTTCCGGTGTGTTCATTGTCAGCATTCATGCAGCCGCCAGAGCCACCTCCCCAGTGAGCCCAGTACCCACCCGGCGTCTTGCATAGTTGCCACAGTATTATTGACTATATTCCCCGTGACTGTTTCTATAACTGGCAATTTGTACGTCTTGATGAACTCACAGTCTTTACTGTTGTCATTAAAATACAACTCAGGTGCGTCTCACAAAATTTACTTAGAATTGTTCTTCTCTGCCTCAGAAACAGAAGTGCATTTCAGGGACTGGAGAAAGGTGGCCGTTTGTAAGGGGAGCGGAATGAAAACCTCGTGGAGGCTCGTCAGGGTGGGAGTGGGGATGTGGTGAACGTCAAGCTGAGCGGGCGTGACACTCGCCGTGGCGGGTGGGAAATGTCAGGCGGCACTGCCTCGCCCGTGAGCACGTGTGCGCCTGCCTGAGAGCCGCGGCGTGTCCCTGGGGCCTCGTCTGAAACACCTTTCATGTGTCTCACTAATTGTTCCACAGACTAAACCCTGCGCAGAGCCCGTCACTCCTGAGACCACACGGGAAACAGATCTGCACTTCACGATGCAGATTTTCGAAATGCGTGTGTGTTTACATCCATATAGACTCGCACGTAAAAGAACCTGTTTTATAGCAGACCCTGGGTATCCCTCAGGATATAGTCTAAACTCCCCTCTGATGGCGAAGTCACTTAAACCCTGTGCAATGTTGATACTTACGAGAGAAAACAGTGCTTAAAAGTCATTCCTGCACATTTTCCAGAAATCGCCGTTCTATTTCAGAGGGGCTTTGCTAACCCACCCTAATGGGCCTTGGAGCGGCCAGAAGAGGCGTGGGAAGCAGGGTGTCCCGCAGGGCGCCCCCGCACCTGCTGCCTGGGGTACTGAGGATCCGCGTGTCCGCTGCAGGAAGCCCCAGCTCTTCATTTAGGGGGAGACAGCGATAAAATGGAGTTGCTGACGGGGGGCCAGCGTGTGGAGGGGGAGTCAGGTGACCCCACAGCCTCCTTACCCAGGGGCCGAGTGCTGCCCTTGTGTTTCCAGCTCGTGCTGGGCCAGGTCTGGGTGCTGGTTTGGCCTTAGCGAGCCCTCAGGCTGCAGCCAGCACCCTGGCCCGGGCGGGTGGCTCGCTGTCAGGACGGCCGTCACATTTGAGGTGTGTGAAGGAGGCACGGCCCCCTGCACAAGCCCTCGGTGAGCCCTCGTGTGCAGCAGTGACACGGTTCTCTGTCACTGCCCAGAGATCAGTCACGCGTCCGTTCGGCAGGAAGGGGCCGCATCTTCCAACCGGAGCCCAGCCTGCGGGCCGGCCACTCATCCTCGGGAACCCTTGCCCTCTGTCCGCATCTCGGCGCCTGTCAAGTGTGTGTAAGTGGACGGGATGTGATCATGACGCCGTAAGACTGTAAAAACACCCCCGACGTGTGCTGGTGCTGTCTCCTTACAGCCAAGACTGCGTGTGTGACGTATCGTGTGGCAGGAAAAAGTGATGAAAGTGGAAACAGTATTGTGTGGAGCTTGTTTTTCTGTTGAAAATACATCTAGATTTGAAACCTGCTGTCACATGATTTGGCAGGAGAAAGGTCAGCCTGACCGTGTCCGGGGTTGGGGCTTTGGCTGAGACCTGGTCAGAGTCGGCCCTGGAGCCGAGCCCAGGCAGGGAGAGGGGAGTCCGAGGAGGCCGCCGGACCGTAGGACACAGGCTGCAGGGCCTGTAGGGGACAGTCCACGGGCAGACGGCTGATACCCTCGGGTCCAGGGCGCCACAGAGGCTCTGTCATTGCAGCAGCCTTTGTCCTCCTGCCCTGATGCCGTCTTCTGGCTTCTGGCCTATGAGCCAAACAAGAAGACCTCCAACTTTTTGACTTATTTTTATAAAAATTATTTTATATTTTATGCCGTGGCTGGTGTTGCTCAGTGGTTAGAGCATTGGCCGGAGCACCCAAGGGTTTCGGATTCAATTCCCGGTCAAGGGCACAAACCTGGGTTGCAGGCTCCATCCCCGGCCCCAAGGGGGGTGCCTGCGGGACGCAACCAGTTGGTGTGTGCTTGTCACATCCATGTTTCTCTCCCCGCCCTCCCCTCTACTCTCTAAAAATCAATGGAAAAATATCCTCAGGTGAGGGTTAACAAAAAAAGCTATTTTCTATTTCATGCCTCGTTGCCTGTTTCAGTGTGTGTTTGTCTAAGGGCTGGAGCGTCTGCTGCGTCCATTCCTTCATTTCCCCTACAGTGTGTGCTCCTTGGGCACCTGCCTCCCCGCCCAGGCGACCGGCTCTGCTCTGCGGACCAGCCCCTTCTCTCCTGCAGGATCAACTGCAGCAGTCGAGGCTCCTCTGCAGGAGCCAAGAGGATTCCAAGTCGGTTCTGGGCATTACTTGGAATAAATCTATGCATAGACCTTGACAAGGAGACCACTTCTATACATACATTTCGCCCTGAAAGCTCTAGGATCAGCATCACCGCTTCCGTATCCAGTGCTGTTTTCGTTTAAGGATCAGCAGCCTGCCCGTTAGCCGCCTGTGAGAAGCTGGGAGTGGGGGCGGGATGTACGGAAATGCGTCTGACTTGGGGTGTCTCGGTTTCCAGGACCCCTGCCAAGGGCTGGCAAGCCCAGAACGGTAGAGCTGGCACCGTCCCCGCGCCCCCGCCCTCGCGGCCTCCCCGCCAGACGCCTGTTCGAGGCGTGACCTGGATCCCTCGCGGGCCTGCTCCGGCCCGGCCCGGCGCACTTCTTTTTTTTTTTTTTCTTTCTGTTTCCTCATCTTTTCATCAAGTCTCGCTCGGTCATTAAGTTAAAGAAATGCTCCCAAGGCCGGTGCCAAAACGTCTCTGCCCTTCCCCTCCGTGGCACTCGCCCAGCTGGCAGACGACAGGTGGGCGCGCCACCTGGGGACCAGCCCACTTCCCGAGCAGATGGGGTTCACTGTCCGGGGACGGCCCACACGGGGCTGCAAGCAGACGCTCTGCAGACAGTGCCCGCGCCCGGATTGCCCCGCGCCCTGTCTGCACGGGTGGTGGGAGGTCTCCCGTCTAAGACTTCCAGCCTTTTAGCTCCTGAGAAATCAAGTCTCCGAACACTAGGACAGGTGTAGCTGTGGAATTTGAACAGTGACCCTAAAGCACAGGCCTGTGAAAACACTCGTCAGCGTTTGCCAGAAGGTGGCTTGGCTGGCGCTGGCCGTATGGACGCTGGAAGTGGCTTGTCACCTCTCAGTGGCACCATTTGGATTTAAACTCATTTGTGGGGAATGATCGTCAGAGTCCCAAGTGTCGAGGAAGCGGTTTCTTCTGCGGCTGCTGTATTTCCTTGTTTTGTTACAAATAATTGAAGAAATGTGGAAGTGGCTTCGTCTGATTTCCAACCAAGTACTTAAAATGTAGAGGAAATTTAATCTAGTGAAACTTGTTTTTCAATAAGAAAATGCCAGTGTTTGCAGTCCTGCCTCCCAGCCACAGACTGAGCATTAGGGCACGTGACTCACGCGTGTCAGCGAGAAGGTGCGGGGCCTCCTCGGAGCAGCGCCTGCACCCGGGCTGCGGTGAGCTGCGGCCTGAGGCCCCGAGGAGGGCCCACGGCTCCCTCGCTGTTCCCTCTCCCCTCCCTCCCTCCCGTGAAGTCACGAAACATGTAAGAACGTGTAGAGCATAACATATGTGTAGTTTAAAGAATATGAACTCGCAGGCCTGTGCCCCGCTGCCCACCCTGGGCGCACAGACCCGCAGTGCCCGGTTCGCCTCCGCCCCGCCCCAGCCCACAGTGACCACCGTCATGGCTTGTGTGTTGCCGCTTCTTTGCCTTTTACACTCTGCCACCTGCGTGCGTCTCTCCTGATACTCGCTTGCAGTGACTTCCAGCCCGCGAGCCGCAGGAATTTCTAAAACACGCAACACCTGACTGTGCAGTCAGGGGCACTGGCCTCTCCTCGGATTGTCAGATAAAACAATAGCCGCCACCACACCGCAGCGGCCGGGTGGGAGGCGTAAGAACTGTACCTATTTTTTGTCAGATCGGCAAAAAATCCATCTTTGGGTGTGCGCAGATTTTGGCAGTCGGTTTACAGGTGAGCAGTTAGTGTCTGAAAAAGGCGGAAACACGCCGGTCGGCTGCCTAGCTGGGCCCGCGCCTTGAACGTGACGGAGATTGGGGGTCACACTAAACGTGTTCTTCTGAGCTTTTCCTGTTTTCGGTCTTGGTCGCCTGTCTGAGACTCAGCCGTGTTCCCCCGGGGCTGCGACCCGTTTCTCGTCGTTGCTGCGTCCTGTCACGTGAATGTGTCCCTCTCCTGTTGGGGACGTTTCCGCTGTTCAGATTTACAGGCACCACTGCCGAGCGCGTCCCTGAACGTACCTCACGCGTGTGCGCCGCGTTTCACGGTGGTCGTCCCCGGGGACGCGCTCACAGGGTAAACGCACATTCAGCCTCGCGAGGAGCTGCCCAGAAGTTTTCCAGAGCAGACACAGCCTCCCTCCTGCTTACCCGTGTCAGCCTGAGGAATCATCTGGCTTTTTACTTTTGCCTGTCTTCACATTTTCTAACCGACTGTTGCTGTTGAATATAAGAAGTCTGTATTTGTACATTGATTTTCGTAGCTGCCAAAGTTGGCGGAGTATTAGCAGTTATGACTTGTCTGTACAATCTTTGATTTTCCTGCGTGTGCGAATCCCATCAGCGAGTGACGGTTGTCCCCTCTCCATGTCCTGCGGCCTTGCCTTGTCTTCCTGCGCTGACTCTGGTCTCCAGGACGAAGACAGGCCCCTGTGACAAAGACTCGGTCTCTGGGATGGTTTAGAGTGGGACTGGCTACCAGGCGAGAGCCCTGAAACCTTTCCCTTCAAGTGGAACGTTGGCGGCAGGCTGCTTATTTATTTACGTACTTACTTAGATCCAGGCCCCTAACCCAGAGAAGGGTGAAGGGCGCGCTTGGGAAAGGGGTCCTCTCCTGCTGGGAAGTGGGTTTTATTATGAATCGAGGTGGACATTTATCAAATGCTTTCTATACTATCGAGAGGATTATGTGGCTTCTTCCCTTATTAATAGTAACCTATTAATGTGGTAAATTGCCTGAATTTATTATCTAATATTTAATCGCCCTCGCGCCGTATTGGATGGGATGGCCACGGAAGAGATGTCAGGAGTTCTCTACCCTTAATTAGCCTACAGTCTAACTGAAGAGACAAAACATGATTAAAGAGAAGCTAATGGTGCCGCGAGGGGAGTTTGTAATTATTTGCCACATTAATGAGGCTTTGAGCTCAGTCAGCAAGAACCGTTGTGTCTGCCATGGGCTGGGCCGGCCTCCTGGGGGGCATCCTGGAGCCGAGGCCGCAGTGGCTGTTTCTCTTTTAGACGCTGTGACTGCTGCCGCTTCGATTTACCAGATCCCGGCTTCTTGAGATTTTAACACAGTCTCGGGCCTCGTTCCCCGTGTGAACGTTGCTGCTTAGTGAGGTTCGTTGCCCCTTGCCTGACAAAACCGCCCTGAGAGTCTGCTCGGTTCCCAGCCAGTGGCTCGCTGCCGCCCAGTGTTTAGGTCATTAGTCCCATCCTGCTACAAAATAAGCTTCATAAATATTTGGACTTCCTTCCCCTAATCAGCGGCTCGATCCGCAGGGCTGACCGGGAAGAGTAGTAATTGGGAGCAGGTTAACTCAGCAAACGCGCGCCCAGGACCCGGACAGGGCTCCGCCGGCTCAGAGCTGCCCTCGGGCCGCCGGCCGCCCCGGGGAGGCTGGGGCTCAGTGGGATTGCGGGGCGCCGCTGGCCGTGACCGGGGGAGCGGAGTCTCGCTCTCCTTCCCTTTGGCAGTGATTGTGCCTCGTGGTCTGGGCTCCTCTGCCTTCGAGAAGGCCGAGCAGGCCTTCCCCACACTGCCCGGTGGGGCGGGCGCTGGAAGCCTACTCTCCAGTGGCCAAAACAGGTTATTTTCCCCGGTTTTCTTGAAAAGCTCTGTGTGTACACACACCTTTGTTCTGTTGTATTTGACCTAGTCCTGCGGCTTTTCTTTTGTGATTCTTCACTCTGCCTTTCTGCCATTCCAGTCACATACGCCTGCTACCCACAGACCTTGGTCCTCACAGCTCCTTGGCCCTGAAGTGAACGGTTTTCTTTTCTTGGTCTTTTGTGTTTCGCTCTGTTATCTGTGCTCAGTTTTGATCGTCTTCCGCGTGCTTTCTGGAGGCAGCCACGCTGGTGGGCCGTGTGTCTGCCACGTTAGCATGAAGATGGTCGAGAACGGTGCCCGGGGTGATCACATCTGTGGTGATAGTGAGTCGGCTGATAGTCAAGGCACAGCGTCAGGATCGCGCCTGATGTTTGGAGCCGTCGAACCTCATTCCTGTTGGCCGTCCTGGGTAGCGGTGTGCCTGGCCCCCCCGCTGGCACTGTGAACATCTCGTGCCAGCAGAACCGAGTCCCACGGCTGCCCCCCCGCAGGCCGCCGTGCCTGGGAAATGCCGCCGCGGCCAGCGTCTGCCGTTCCCTGTGGCTGCTTCCTGACGGTGGAGAATTAAAAGAACCCAACCGTAGCGTGTTTTTGGTTTCTGCTATTAAGGAGATTGCTAATGTAGCACAAAATCATGGTTTAGTTCATTTATTTATTTTTTAAAATATGGTTTTATTGGCTTCAGTGAGAAGAAGGGAGAGGGAGAGAGAGGGAGAAATATCCGTGAGCGAGAATCATCGATTGGCTGCCTCCTGCGCGGCCCTACTGGGGCTCGCGGCCTCGTCAAACCAGTGACGTCCCAGTGCCCAGGGGGACACTCAGCCAACCGAGCCACACCGGCCGGGCTGTCACGGTTCAGTTTAGAGACTCCGAGATGTCGCCGAAAGTTGTCAGCAGTTCCCTCTGAGGTTGCATGACTGTGGGTTCAGCCACGGCTCCTCTGCCTACCAGATTTACAGTGAAAACAGTATATTAACCCAGCTTTGAACAGGGTTTGAAATGGATCATTTAAAGTGTCAAAATTATTTGAGTATAAAATATGCCTTCACTTTGCTGTGAGATTCCTCTCCTCCCTTGTATCTCCCTGATTGGTCCTTATGTTTTCAAATCACGAAGCCATCTGCCTGGAGGAGCTCAGTGCTGATTTTTGCAAAAAGCAAACCCAAAGCCCGGAAAACGAAGGCCCGATTCGTTGTACTTACCTTCAGGCCAGGTGCCTTACTTCTCTTAACCATTCCAACTTCTTTCTGTTCCTAGTTTAGGGGCTGATGCATATTTTGCGGCTAATTAGCCACAGATTTCATGCAGCGTCAGGACGACCTGGGGATGAGTAGCAGGCTGGGGCTGGTTTTCTTTGCTCCCGCCTCCCGTCTGGAGGGTCACAAAATGCACCCCACTCAAGGTCAGCAGTTACCACGGTAAGAAACCTCGTCAGCCCAAAGCCCGAGGAAATTTACATGTGACGAGTGTACATTTAAGCTACCACAACCTACAGGTGCAGGAGGTACATCGTTTCAGTGCCCCTTCCCCGCCTGGGTGTCCTAGGGTCTCTCTCGGGCCGCGAGTCGCTTCCCTAAAGCTCCCGGGAGCAGGGTGAGGCTGTTTGCACCTACAGGTGCTGAACTGAAGGGCCACAGGCGGGATTCTTTTTTTAAATTTATCTTTATTGTTGAAAGTATTACAGATGTCCCCCTCTGTCCCCCATTGGTCCCCTCCCCCAGGCCTTCCCCACACTGTTGTCTGTGTCCATGGGTTATGCTTATAAACATATAAATTCTTATGTTAATTTCTCCCCGCCCCCTACCCGCCCCCACCTCCCCGCTGAGATCCCTCCGTCTGTTCCCTGCTTCTGTGTCTCTGGATCTATTTTGTGCATCAGTTTATTTTGTTCATTAGAGTCCACGTGTGAGTGAGATCATGTGACACTTGTCTTTCTCTGACTGGCTTATCTCACTCAGTGTAATACTCTCCAGGCCCCTCCAGGCTGTCTCAGACGGTAAGGGAGCCTTCTTTTTTACAGCTGCATAGTATTCCCTGGTCTAAATGTCCGAGGAAATGCTTGACATGATTTCAGTCTTCTTGAACTTGTGGAGACTTGTTTTGTGACAGACGGGGTTTATTTTAAGCCTGTAAGTTCCAGTGTGATAATATGTCCAAATCTCATTAGACCTGACCCAGGCTGGTCTGAAGTGTCCAGTGATGAGGCTCATGTGTGGTCCCAGGAGCCTCAGGATACTCGGAGTGAGGACAGTTACTCGTAAGGCTGGCTGCCCGGAGACCCTTCCACCTCCTCCTGCGTCCTCAGTCATGGTTACTGCGACCAGCCCCTGCCGTCCTCCTAGTGCAAACCTTCCAGGAGAATGGAGGCACCTGGAGTGTTCTGAAGGTCGAGGACAGCTTCATTCTGTATCTAAGAACACAAGTTTTAGAACTTTTTGTCTAATAAATTGTGCAGCAATTTGCATGCGACTAAGTGAAGGGGATTTTTAAATATTTTATGTATAATCACCAAATGTTTTAAACGGATACTGCCCTGGCCTGTGTGGCTCAGTGGTTAGAACATTCGCCGGTGCACTGAAGGGTCTCAGGTTTGATTCCCAGTCAACGGCACATACCCGGGTTGCAGGTTCCATCCCAGGCCCTGGTCGGGGTATGTGGGGGAGGCAGCCAATCAGTGCGTCTCTCACATCGATGTCCCCCCCCCCTTTGGTTCTCTCTCCCCCTACCTTCCACCCTCTTTAAAAATCAATGGAAAAATATCCTCAGGAAAGGATTAACAAAAAAATAAAAATAAGCCAATACCAACCAGGCTGTTTGTAGTAAAGGACTGATCCCCACCCCCACCCCCGCCACACCCAGCGCTGAGCAGTACTTGGGTCTGTGTGTTCAGTGAGGTGAGGCTCCTGGTCCCACGTTTGGAAGTCGTGGCCACGGCCACTCCGTCAGAAGTCCCTCAGTGCCTGTTCTCAGTTTCCGAGCCTGTCACAGCCGGGGACTGGCCTTGTCTTTGGGTCACTGCTCCAGGCAAAGGGTAAGGAAGGGAGACCAGCAGGAGTGGAGAGTAGGATTAATAATGCCACGAATCGAATTCTGAGGCTGGTTAAATACCATTAAACGAAACAAAGCTCAGTCAATGACATATTTGATCCTGATCATTTCCCAAGCCCTCTGCACTCCCGGGCTAGGACAGTCCTTCCTTTCTGGTGTCCGCACGCTCAGGGACGACTGGACAGGGCGGGCGTGTCGCACCGGCTCCCCCAGAGCGAACGAGCTCGGTTCTGCCCGAAGCCCAGCATCCAGGACATAGTGCTTCTGTAATTCCAGTGAGGTAGCTCCTCACATTTCGTGGTTTTTATTAAAATCTGAGTATACATACACGAGGACTTTAGCCAAAGAAATATACCTGAACCATAAGACAGCTTCACGGAGGGTTTGTAAATACAGCCACTCCCGCCCAATTACTTTAAATCATGTTCAGTCTCTTAGCAGCTTCCAGGATGATGTTTCTCAGCTCCCATCACACCCTGAAAATGTGCCTGCGAGAGTGAAATCAGTTGCAGTCCTCTCTGCCAGAACGGGGTGCCACACCCTTGGCAGGTAGGCGATGTCTCCATGTGTTTGCAGAATTACTGAGCATTAGCACTCGGTCCTCCAGAGAGGGCTCAGCCCTGCCCCAGCCCACATGCAGCAGTGCCGCAGACCAAGCAGCTCTGGGGGGAAGGCAGTGCCAGGGCCCCCCCAGTTTGTGCATGCAGGGAATTGGGGGTGAGCGTGGTGTTGAGGTGGAAGGGCCGACATGGTGATTGTTTTTTTCTGTTCCACTTTTCTCCTAAAGAGGGAGAGAGAATGAACTGAAATAGACCACTGTCAGTTATAGCCTCTGGATCCTCTCCCAAGAAAGTCAGCACCACTGTGGTGGCCCCAAAATGATCCTGCTCCCCCACCCCTCTGGGAGCATCCAGATCTCTAAGACTGGACAAGCCCAGGAGTAGCCTTGCCCCACCCAGCTGCTCCATCAGCCATCTGTGCACTGACTCTCGGCTCCCAGGCTGAAGCTGGCGTCCTGCACGGCCTCCTGGGCCTCCTGTGGGTTTGGTCACACAGGCGAGTGCCAGGGCCATGCACCGAGGTGAAAGGTGCAAGGGGCTCCAGGGCCCCCGGGCCCCCCCCCCGAGCCTGGCCTCCGCCACCTGCCCCCCTGGAAGACTTCCTGACCCCTCTGAGATGTGATCCCTCCCCAGGACGGGTGCTCAGCCCCTGGTTGCCATGGCACCCTGGCTGTGGGGATAACCAGCCCACACCACTCAGTCATCTCGTCTGTGAGGCCGAGTCCCACACACCCACCCTGCTCCTTCACTGGACCTCAAGATTGATTAGGAAACCTTGGTTGAGCCCTAGCAGGTTTGGCGCAGTGGATAGAGCGTCAGCCTGGCGGACTTGAGGGGTCCCGGGTTCATTTCCGGTCAAGGGCATGTACCTTGGTTGCAAGATCCATCCCCGGCCCTGGTCTGGGCACATGTGGGAGGCGACCAATCGATGTTTCTCTCCCTCTCTCCCCCTTTCCCTCTCTCTGAAAAGCAATGGAAAAAATATCCTCGGGTGAGCATTAAAACAACAAGAAATCTTGGTTGAAAAATGAACAGCTGAGCAGTGTGATGAACCTTCCTTAGGTGGTGTTGGCCTTTGAAACAGGAAAAAACTCCCATATTAAACAGTTCTCAGAGCCTTAGATGTTGTGCAGACCTTGAGGTTCTGTCTGACGGCCGCCATGTGCTACAACCATAACCGATGATTTACGGTGCAAAGCTTTGGAGCTGAAAGTTTGGCAGCTTAGAGACCCATTGTGTGCTAGATGCTTATTAACATAACAAATGCATTTCTGGAAGCTCCTAAATACAGAGAAATGATTGTTTATTTTTGCTGTAATTGGAGATGTTTTTCTCATGGAAAAACTTTGACCTGAAGCGGCAAAATGTGTCACATTTAAATATGTCCAGATCTGTTTCATTGTCATTGTCCATCTAAAACGCATTTAATCCAAAAAATAAAAATAAATAAAAAGTAAACTGCATTTAATCTTCGCAAGGCCACCCCTGCAGCTAGTGAGGCGAGTGAAGACACACTTCCCACAGCGTAGACTGTTCCAGAAAAGTACTTACAACTGAAGTGGACCCTCAGTCCATCCCAGTCGCACCAGGAGCTCTCCCTGGTTCCCCGAGTCCCCACTGTGTGAGCGCCACGCGGACCCAGGGAGCACACGCTCGCCCCCCTCTTGTTCCGTGGCAGACGCCGAGGTTCTTCACCCATCAGCGGAAGACAGCGATTCCCCCGGGGCAGGGTCGCGGCCTGAAGAGCTGCTTCCTTACGATGACACCAAAACATGCCTGGGAGGGTTCCTCCTGGCAGGTGTGTGAATGCCCCTGAGTGTGTGGTTTCCGAAGGGATGTAGCTCAGCCGCGTGGCGACTCGCCCTCAGCACCCGTGGAGCTAAACGCTAAAGTCAGCTGCAAGGAAAGCCGGTCCACGCTCCCTTTGGCGGCCTTTCCGGACTCTGAGAGTTGCTTCGTGTCCAGCAGGGCAGTGTCCCTCTCCTCCCGAGGTTGCACAACAGGCAGCCGTTGACTCGAGTTCAGCGGTCAGGTCGAGTAAGAAATACCCAGCTTTGGCCTGGCCGGTGTGGGTCAGTGGTTACATGTCATCCCAGGTCCAATTCCCCGTCAGGGCACATGCCCAGGCCTCGGGCTCCATGCCCAGTAGGCAGTCCGTCGATGGCTCTCTCTCACATCAATGCTTCTGTCTCTCTCCCTCTCCCTTCCTGTCTCTGAAGTCAATAAAGATAGATATTTTTTAAAAATTTCTATTGATTTTTTTAGAGAGAGAGGAAGGGAGAAAGAGAGAGAGAAACATCGATGATGAGAGAGAGTCATCGATCGACTGCCTCTTGCAGGCCCCCAGTTGGAAATCGAGTCTGCAACCCGGGCGAGTGCCCTGACCGGGAATCGAACCGTGATCTCCTGGGTCCTAGGTTGACGTTCAACCGCTGAGCCACCCTGGGCAGGCGAAACTTATTTTTCTAAAAAAAGAAATACTCAGCTTTAAATATTAGAATCACACACTGGTGAGATTCTCACAAGAGGAGGCCCCGGAGAACCGAGACCCGTTGAGTGGACTCATGTTCTCCTCCCCAGAACATAAACACATCGGCTGGGGGGTTGTCAGACAGTCGGTTTGCTCTTTCTCGAGTCTACAGGTTTGTGATATAGCCCATCCCAGTGCTGCCCCCGGCTCAGGAGTGGGACCCCCTGGAAATAGTTATTGCAGACAGACAGACTAAATGCTTTTTGAGGGCTTACTTTAGTTGAAACATTTCAAACTTAGGCTAAGTAAAAAACACACAAGGACCAAGAACTAGACGTAAGAAAACTGTATAATACATACGCTTTCATGAATGCCGTAAAAATCTGTATTTCTTGACTTACACTATGAACTGAATCGTGGGCCCTCAAAATCCATATGTTGCAGCCCTAACCCCCAACGTGACTGTATTTGGGGATAGGGCTTTTAGGAGAAGGTAATCAAGGTCAAGTGAGGTCATGTGGGTGGGGTCCTAATCTGATTGGATTGGTGGCCTTTGGAGAAGGGGAAGGAGACCCTTCCATCCCCCCCACAGCCCGGAGGATCAGCCTCTGTTCTCTGTGCCACCCAGTCTGTGGCATTTTGTGATCACGTCTGAGCTGACTAAAGCAACTTACAGACTTGAAATTTAAAAGGTTTCAGGTCCCCACCTTCTTCCATAAGTGAAAGGAGTTGCCCGGCCTCTCTCCCTGGGTGACAGGACAGGGCGTGGTCTCCTCCAGCGCCTGCTGAGTTGCTCTGGTGAATGAATGTCTCAGGATCTTCCTTTAAATCCCCATTTGATATTTATATTTTATGAATTGGAACTATTTTGAGCATGAGTATTTATTTTAAATTAATATTTAAATACTTGGTTTTAACATGTTTCCATGATTATGAAAAAAACTACAAAACTTTAGGCTTCTGTGTTTTTTCCTTGGGGATGGTGAGGACAGGATTCTAGGAAAAATAACTTTGTAGCCATGTCTAGATGCCCACTTAGAAAATCGCTCATGGGCTGAAATCGCCCACCCCAAAGGCACCTCTGAAGAATTGTCATGAAGATGAGAAGCTGGACGAGGGATGGATTCCCTGAATTCTGTGCCACGTGTCAGCAGCAGCTCGACCGAGGGCCTGTGGTCGGCAGCAGTGGCCTTTGTGTCCTCCCTCCTCCTGACTCTGCCTCGCTTTTGTGAAATACGTAAGAATTTCTAACCTTCAGGAACACTCCTGTTTTAGAGGGCACCCGGCTCTGTGTCCCTGTGGAATCCCCGGGTCCCCGCTTCCTGGAAATGACACCCTCCGGAAGCGCTTGTGAACCCAGTGTCCCCACTGCAGGGCCTGGCCGTGGAAAGTGCTCATAGACGGTTGTTTCTTGAAGGGTTAAATTACTACACATTTTAAGTTTGTTTTAAATCTTTGGTGTTCTAATGCAGGTTACATCACCGCCTGTACCCTTTGCCCAATTTTCCACAGGCTGTCGAGCTAATATCCATGCATCCAATTCATTTAGGAAGAATACCTAGAAAAGGAGATTTTTAAAACTTCTTTCTTATTGACAGTTAATTTTCCTATATTTAAAAATAAAAGGAAGGGTACTCAAAATGAGTTTTAGAACGTGTCGATGTTATGTAGGTTTGTGAGTGAAAAGTAATTTTCAGGCAGTGGGACTTTGTGTTACTGCTTAATTTTGGGACCTGCTTGGTTGGTGCCTGGTTCCCTTCTAAGACTCCTGGTTATATTCAGTTTTCTTTCAGCTCTTTATTCTGTGGTTATTGGGTTGGACGGCTTCGGTTCTGCTCAACAATGGGTGCTTTGAGGAGCAAACTTCAATGCATAATTATCCAGTGAAATCATAGGGAAGCGATGAGATGACAAAAAGCCAACTTATTTTCAGTAACTAAAAATAATGCTACAATATAGGCATTAATCCATGCTTGGATATTCTAGCATCTGACTTTATCCCGCTCACTTTACTTATTTATATGAACTTTAACTTAAAATTATGAATTTTTATAATACTACTTGCTATTTATCTTTCAACATCATTTACTTTTTAAAAAGGAATACATTAAATCTAATATTTTAGTGAAATCCAAAACCTACTGAGTCCTTTTGAAGTTAAATAAAGGCTTGATAGCAATTCATTTAAAGCATTCTTTTCCCTCTTTGTCACTGTAGTGAAGAGATACTGTATCACAGGACTTCATCGAATACAAATTTGAAACTGACAAGCTGATTTCACACTCTCGGGGTTCACTCTTGTGGTAAGTTAGCGTACATGTGATCATTTTTCTTTGTGATTTCATATGTTACATCCATTGAAGCATTTTTGGTAGTTGGAAATCACGCTCATTCTAATTGTTGTGTTTAGAACACGTGCAGCCGACCTTACTTTAGTGAGAATAGTCACCTCCGTGCTCGTGTTAGGAGCTCAGTCCTTGCGCAGGAACCCGTTTCGTCTTGTCTTGTGCGGGGGGGTGGGGGGGGGTGGGGTTGTTGGACCCTTAGGCCGGCCAGTGCCTTTAGAGCTAACGGATGCTCGGGTCCCTCCTTAAAGGCATCTCCGTAGACGTTGACACTGGAACTCATTCCTACGAGGGAGCCGCTGGGCTTCGGTGGGCATCCCTGGGCGATGTGAAGGCTTTGTGGGCGTGTTGGTGTCGCCTGTCCTCGTGGGGCGTGGGCTGCTGGATGCCGCGTGGTGGGCGTGGCCACTCTTGTTCCGGCTCCTCCTACACTCAAGGCTTCGCAGTCACTTTGGCCAGCCTGTGGAGCAGGCACCATGTACATTCTCAGCAAAGCTGGTCTGAGGACTTGGAGTTGATTGTGACTCATTGATGCTGAGGCACAAAGTGGGTTCCCCATCAAGAGAAACGCAACAGTTTGGGCTTTTAAAAGACTCACTGAGCTTTTTTATACAACCTAGGGGGGCGCTATAAATAATACGGAAAATTAAACTCAAAAGAATCTTATGTGGGCAATTCCTTTAAATACTTTCAATTCTATTGTTTGAAAGAAATAAAGAGCCTAGAGCTCACTTAGATTTGTTGTAATCGAATTAGCCTAATTCAAGACACTCTCATAGTGCATTTTCCCCGTGGTGCTTTGTTAATTACATCTTTTGAAAGGAATGGGCTCTCAGAGGCCAGAATCCCCAAAATGTTCACAAATGTTGTAAAACGTCCTTTGAAATGTAGTTAAAATCCGATGTCACGATAGACCCCTCGCCTCACCCCCCCCTCTCCCGGAGGTGCACACCTCACGTCTTTGTCAGTTCACCTGGGTTGGGGTTTCCAGTGTGACACAAGGTTGGAAGGCAGCCTGAAGCTGGCTGCCCCTCGCCTGGGCCGGCTGCTCCATAGTGTCCTTCAGACCCCAGCCTTTACTTACGCGTCAGTTACGTGACGAGAACCCCGCAGGACCACATAGAGCACGTGCCTGAGCATTTCCCCCTTGGGTGGTGAGTTCCTCCCTGCCCCGAAATGTTTGACACAGGACACACATTTCTGCGGACCTTTCTAATACAACATGCCTGGCGGTTTGGAAGGTGGGTTGCTTTGCTGTGAGCTCTTTATATTCTCTCAAGTTTCTGAGTTCATTTTGGGGGGGCTGATACTGCCACGGGGTTACCAGTCACCACGTTGGTCTCTCTTCGGTGCCTCACCTTTGAGAAGTTTAATGAGCTAACGGTGAATTTCTGTTTTGTCCTGAGAAGACACTTTCTAAGTTGCTTCTGTGTAATTTTCTAGATGGTCCTACCACGATTTTCCTCTTTCAGCAGCAGACACCCTTAAGCATCTCAGTTTGAGAAAACATCCCTTCGTTCTTTGCATTCCATCCGAAGGCAGGTCAGAGTTTGGAGATCTCAAGTGAATGAATGACAGTCACCTAATGGGCATAAGAAAAGTTGACTCTTAACTTCTCCCCTTGAGCTTGCGTTGATGGTGATGAAGCGTAACTTACTATCTTGGGGGTACCTGAAACACCCCTAATAGCACAGAGCGTGTTACTGTAAGGTAACGAGGACTCGCCACCCCCTCTGCAGCTGCCAGGCTGGGAGGGTCTTGCCAGGACACGTGGTTAGGTGGCGCTGGACCGCTCGGTGCCGGCCTCTCCGCGAGCACAGGCCCCTCTTCGGGAGCAACCTGCCGGTCCCGGGGTGCCTGGGCCCAGTCTGGAGGGTCTGCAGAGGACCAGCGCTGCCAGGGACCCAGTCGTCACTGCATTTCCTTGGCTCGTGCCGTTTCACCATTTGTGAGTTGCGATCATATACTTCCAGGATCTATTAGAATTGACTCTCTTTTAACAAAGAGGTAAAACAAACAAACAAAGTAATGTTTTGGCCTCAGGAAGATGATCTTTACAAGATTCTTTCTCTCATGGTGGCTTAATTCTGTGGCGAGGTCACCTTTTCAAAGACACTTTATAATCTGCTCTTTGTCACTGTCGGAGTTTATCAGAAAGGCTTTCGTTTTGATATATGTCGTGAGTAAACCTTCATTGCACACCTTCTGTACCCCCTGGATTTCTCAGTTGGCTGTTGAGTATCTGTGCGCTCTGTGGAGGGGCTCATTCCTCACCCCAACCCTGTGGGGCGTGTGCGTGTATAAATAAGACACACACACACTTATCCAGATACAGAATTTATTATGGGTCGATATCAGAAACCTAATGAAATGTAATAAAAGACAAACTGCAGAGTTAGTCTACAATTCCCAGTCTGTCCAATTCCAGATCTTAGGCTCTTAGTCCATATTAATCACTTACCACATTTTATATGGTGCTTAAGTTTATAATTTAATATAACATCCTAATATAAAATAATAAAATTAATTACAGCTAAGCTTATAATTTAAATACAAGGTTAAATAATTATGGCTTTAAAGCCTCACATAAAATATATCGTAGTTTATGTAAAAATAAATATATTTTGTTAACTGGAGCAATATTTTGTCCCACCATCTGTCTGTCTTTTTATTCCGGCTGCCTTGTGAATAGGTCTTAGTGGCCATTATGGAAGAATCAGGAGGCATGTTAATAGAAACCTCATGTAATTCCCAGTGAGGAAGCTTCACGTTCCTTGTTCGGGTGGCGACAGTGACAGAATTGGGGGGGTTGGAAGAACTGCCCAAGTTGATTCTCTGACTTGCCAAAGATCACGAACATGGATTTTTACCATCTAAGTGGTGAATTCTCGTAGCTTCTCTGGGCCGGGAGACTCTCTCATTCCGCAGTGTGGCCGTGTGGTCACCCCGGCTCTTCTCGTGCTCCTCTGTTCAGGGCTAAGCTGTCTGCCCCGCCTGTTGGGGGTTTTTCCGAAAGTTTCTCTTGAGCTTGCTGGATGCCACTTAGCTTACTAAATCGATATTTCTAGGCCTTTCTGCCCCATGAGGTCATAAATTGCCTACAGGGTGTAACAAATAAGAGACTAAAAACATGGTTATTTTGTGAAAATCGCTACCATTTGAGACATTGGATGGACGAAAGGATCTCACTTAATTTAAAGTTATTTTATCTGCTTATACTGCACATATTTTTAATTTGAACATGATTGTACCAGGTAGAATTTAAAAATAAGACTTTAGAGTCAAATAGAAAAGACCAAAATTAAGAAGGAAAGAGATTTATTTTACTCTGTACCTGTAATACAATGAAATTAAAATCTCACGGACAGCTCTGAAAATGTGTGCCTTTTCTCAACAACAGAGCAATTTGTCTTTTATCTTCAGCGGAAGACAGTTACGCTCACGCAGATTCAGGGCCTCACGCGTCCCACTCGATAAAGCAGGTACCAGTGAAAAGCCGGCTCCCGCCTGGGCTCTTCTCCCCTCTCCTCGGTGGATTTTAAGGCTTCCCTTGAATTTGCATCACTGGCGATCTGCAGTCTGTGGACCGTGTTATCCCCAGTCCGCCCCTGTGGAAGGAGAGAAGGAATACTAATGACCTTGGCCAGCGTGTTTGAACATTCCTTACGCGTGAGGCAGGTAACCTCACAGCCACACCGCGCGGGGCGTGCAGCCACGATCCCCATTCTGTGGACGGGGCTCAGGTCGGAGCCCGAAGACCGATCGGTGTGACTTACAGACATGAGATTTCCCCCCGTAACCACTTGGGAGCGTTAGGATCTCGATATGGATGTAGTAAGGGTGCTGATCAACGATTAAACTGCCAAGTGAGCTAGGAGAGGCCGCGGCGTGAATATCCAGAGTCTCGCCCCGGGAACAAAGCAGCTCCTCTCGGGCTCCCCTCTGCTGCCGGCGAGTTGAGAGCGGCAGACAGCACCTGGGGAGACGCGCCCCACCTGGTCCCCGAGGTGGGCCCTGGCGTTCCCGCCGCGCTCCTCGGGAGCCTGGAATGTCAGCGGGGCCAGCGAGCGGCACCGCAGCCCAGGTGAGCGCCGCGCTTGCAGGTCCGGCCGCATTCCCACCTGGCCGACGCTCACACCTCCAGATGTGAAGGTGCTTGTTACTGCGAGTCCGGGCCACCTCCACGTCTCGCTGCTTCTCCTTTAATCAAGGGGACTCGAAGCGAGAAAACATTTCCTTAGGGTTTAAATGATGTCAGCAATTGGCAATAGGAAAAAGGAAATTTAATCTGGTCTTTCCCTTTTATGAGCAGACACCGTGGACCATCTCCGTCTGCTTCGCCCCGTGTAACGTTGTTTACCGCTCCGTGGGGGGCCGGGCCCCGTCTTCCTGTGAAAGCGTTTTCTCAGCCACCTTCTGAAGAAGGATATTAACACTCTCTGCCGAGCCCTGGATTTTAGTACGTCGCACACCACGCGCGTTTTCCCCGGAGTTGGCTCCTCCCGTGTGTGGCGAGCAGTTCCGCTTCCCCGTGTTTATACAGCCGGGGGCAGCCGGGCAGTGTGTTTTGTCACCTGCCGGCTGTCTTCTGCAGAGCTGGAGAGTTTACGAAGAAATAGAAAATATGACTTTGAGCCCTTGACATTTTAAAACAAATGTACATATTGTTAGTGACAGATTGCTAAGCTTGGCCGCGGACGCTCGCCTTGCTTCTTGCCAGAAGTGGTCCAGATGTGCGCCGTTCCCCCGCCGCGTGTGCGCGGACGCGTCTCACCCGCGGTCCGCTCCGTGGCTGCAGGTCCCTGCTCCTCCGCGTCAACCAGCGTTCCGAGCAGCGCTGGCCCGGTAACGTGTGTGAAACGTAAACGACCTCAGAAAGGCGCGTACGGTTTGAGGTCGTAGCTGAGTGGCCAGGCAGGTCGAGCGTCGAGAGAAGACGCTGACAACCCCGAATCTCTGGGCCCCTGCGTTTCAGGGGGAATCTAGGGCCCCGGCTTCAACGCGTGGCTCCATTTCGCTGAGTTTCTGAGGCGTGTGGACCGAAGGCTGTGTGCACCCAATTAAACGGTCACAACAGCAAACGAGTAACGTTTCCCGCGAGGCGATTTGTTTTGGGAAGGATGTGGGAGGGGAAACCGTGATGCAGGGTGAACTGCGTAGGCCGGAAGAGGCCCTTTCTTTCCTTAAACCCTGTCTTCCCTGCTGTGCCGGCTACTCCTGTGGCCTTCACCTTCATCTATTGAAGAAAGATACACATTTTCTTTTTTTAAATATATCTTTATTGGTCTCAGAGAGAGGAAGGGAGAGAGAGAGAGAGAAACATCAATGATGAGAGTCATGGATTGGCTGCCTCCTGCACGCCCCCGACTGGGGATCGAGCCCGCCACCCAGGCATGTGTCCTGACCGGGGATTGAACCCGGATCTCCTGGATCCTGGGTCGATGCTCAACCGCTGAGCCACACCAGCCCGGCAAGATACACATTTTCTAAAATTTCTCTGGAAAGTACACTATGGGAAACGTTGCTGCTCTGTTGCCATTTTTAGCTGAGACTTGGTATCAGTGTGGCGACATTTAGACCCCAGGATGGCCACGTTTCCTTTCCGTGTGCTGTCCCCGAGAGACGCTCACCTTGAAACCATGTCCCTGTTTTTCCGTGCTCGGTGACACTGAGTCGCCATCGAGTCGAGGTGGGTGTTGCTCACCGTGTGTGTTCTTGTGTTTGTCCAGACTGTCCCCGTTGGCGGAGGCTGTTGGGCAGTGACCTTGCCAGTCCCAATCCGCTCAAGCAAGCCTAAGGCAGGGGACAGATGGCAGGGCCGACGGTGGGACCACTTTGTTAGTGACTGTGATGGATGGTAACCCACCTGCCCTGACCTCAGTGTGGTTTAAAGTGACATATCCTGCCACCGGTTATAGAGTGATAGGCACCGGCTCAGTGCCGGTGTCCCCACCAAGACCAGAGTGACACAGCGGCCGGCTGGGAGGGCTCCGCTCTGTCTTGTTTCTGCAGCGGGTGGGGAGCCTGTCACTTGCTCAGCAGCCCCCGCTCTCCCCTCCGCGGCTCGCTGGGAGGTTCTGACGGGCCTCTGCTTTCTGCACTGAGGCAGCAGAGGCCTTCGGCGTGCAGGCTTCCGGCTTTGCAAACGGGATCTGCATCGGGGTCTGTGCCCACGTGAGAGCTTGGAGGTGGGTGGTGTGTTCTGGTGAGTGGGGGAACCTGTAAGGAAAGCTTAAGAAGGGGACTGAAGTTCCTAAGACTCCTTGCCGGAGCTTCGCACCACCTGGCTGCACACGGTGTGATTTATAACTGTTCACTCGTCCACGGAACGACGGGTCCCACTGTGTGGCAGACAGCGCTTGATGGACTGCAGGTGACAAATCCTGTACGATCGCTCAAGGAAAACACAATTGTTCACTGCCCCGAAGGTTAAGTCGGAGCCTTTGAGGTTTCTCTGCTCCAACGATGCCGCACAGACACGTGACAGGCTGTGTTAGACCTTCCTCGCAGCGTCAGGAACCTGTTTAACTCGCTGCTTCCTTTGGATATCTTTATTTTAAGGTCTCCTTTTTTATGTAAACACACTAAGAAAGATGAGTTATGTCAGCCCGCAGATGCAGCCTTTTATGCCTGCGAGCGAGACATTTTTCTGTGAAATCTCGCATCAGATAATCTGTTAGTACAAGTAGCTTCGCTCACAAAGGAGCAAAGGGAGTGCCCGAGACAGAACTGATACAGGTACAGTTTCATGCTTCTATTTTCATCCCAGTGGTGCTGACACTGGAGAAAATCGTCAGGAAAACATCTCTCCCCGTCTCTTCCTGAAACGCAGTGCGGACCGCGGCGAACGTTGTCAGCCTCGGTGTAGTAACACCCTTGGAGCACGACTCGCTCAGGGAAGCGAGGAAAATATTTTGCTGTTTAGCAAACGCTCCCCGGCCCCGCAGCGCTGCGTTTCCTGTTGGCTGCGGAATCCGGCATCGGGCGCCGCCAGGACTGAGCACGCGGCCCGGTCTAACCAGGAGCAACTGACAGCCGTCCTTCCTGGGTTAGTTTACAGTCAGCCTAAGAAACACGTGAAAGGAGTTGAACAGGCCTAGCCTGACGCCCGTCCCCACACAGTGACCTTCTGTGTTGTGATTCTGGTTGAGTCTGTTTTACAAACAATTTTTTTCAAATTTGGACACATTTTACTGTTGTAAAATGATATAACATTATAAAAACGTGGAGAGTAGAGTAGAAGGGAATCTAGAACCCTGTCACCTTTCCCCGGTTCCTCTCGCTGCCCCACTGACAGCCGGGGCCGGGTAACGCGCTGTTTCAGGGGCCGTCGTGTGTGCCGAAGGGGGTTTAGCAGCATCTCTCCAGCTCCCTCTGAGCTGCGACAACGGGAAATGCCTCCTGACCTTGCCAGGTCCCCTGGGAGCAGGGCTGCCTCCTCCACAGTCCGCGAGAGGGTCCCCAGCCGTCTCCTCTGTGCCTGTACCTTTTACAGAACTGTGACGAGCGATGCCATGTTCTGATTTTATGCCACATAACACTGAGCATGTTTTGCTGTTGGGGAAGGTATCACAATCATCACTTTTTAATTAGCCCCCTGCTGAGAGTTGTGTGACTATTATAGCAGGTGGCATCTCTGTGCAAATACTTTTTATACTTTAAGTTTTCCTTTTAACGCAAACACTGCGCTGCCTCTGAGTTCCTTCCAGAGCGGCTGTGTCCCTGGAGGGGGCACGTTGCTCCTGTTGCCCATAAATTCCGAGGTAGCCTGTGCCCTGACCGGTTAGAGCGCTTACCCATCCTGCAGGGTGCCCTGGGCACGTGCCCCCTCCTCCCTCATGGGCCCACGTGGCCCGGGCAGGAGAAGGCACCTGGCTGTGGGGTCAGACGCACGGTTCATTCCTGCTCTGAACCTACTGGTCTGCGAGTGGGGCCCACGTTGCCTCGAAACGTCTCATCTGTAAAAAGAGGGAAGACACAGCCTAGAGTACAGGGCTGTTGTGATGCTGGGAAATAATGTTTTAGAACATCTGGCCGAATAAATACTAAATAACTGATGGTTGGATGTAGTAGGGACGCCCTGGCCGGTGTGGCGCAGTTGGCTGGGCATCGCCCCGGCCGCAGCCCGGACAGGACTGGGAGGAGGATTCCTGAGTTTACAAAGGAGCTCATGAGCTCAGAGCCCCGCTGATGGCCACATGAATATTAATAAAGCTCGAAACACTTCCCACGTTAGCTTTATTTTTAAATCAAAAGTGCAAGACATGCAAGTGGTAATTTGTGTTAGTCCGGCAGACACGAAATTAATTGAGATGAAAACAAGACATAGCAGGCAGACCCTTTGGGCGAAAAAATAGTTCTGCTAACTCACCCAGACACTTCGAGAGCAACTGATAACAAGCGGGGAGGTCGCGGTGCCGAGCTGGGAGCTGTGTGCGGATCAGAGCTCGGCCTCTTTCCTCCCCTCGCCCCCAGGGCGCGCTCACCCCCGCCGAGCTCCGGTCTCACCTCTCGTGTCACTGTCGGGTGCACCGCTCTGTGTGACTGTCCCCAGGCAGGCGGGGTGACGGGATGTTTTTTCTGTTGCTTTTTCAGAGAGAGTGGAAGGGGGGAGAGACACCGATGCGAGGGAGACACATCGAGGGGTTGCCTCCCACGCGCACCCCGATGGGGCCGAGCCTGCCACCGAGGCACACGCCCTTGGCCGGGATCGAACCCGGGACCCTTCGGTCCTTGGGCTGACGCTGTAACCACTGAGCTAAACCGGCCAGGGCAGGGTTTTCATTTTTTGAAGGGAAACTGTTGAGAGTCTTGTAGACTCTGGGAGGAGAACAGTCGTTTCTGTTCCAGAAATAGAAATGCTGGGAAGTTTAAAGCTGAGCCAGATAGCGGAGAGGGCAAGGCGGCCATCCTTCCTAGTTTTATAAACACCTTTCATCCCTCAAGATCCCGCGTCATTTTACCCACAGATATTTACAAGGTACTGTTCCTACTTCAGGCTGACTGTAAATCACTTTTCCTAAAATTTCATCTCCCTTTTAAAGTGATTTCTTTCGTCTTCGCGTGTGCGTGTGCGTGTGTGTGTGTGTGTGTGAGTGTGTGAGGCTGGACAGTTCTTTTTTCCAAAACTTTCTGCCGATTCATTAACTTGTCATCGCATCCTTCAGTGTGTGTGTCTCGTTACCGAAAACCTACTAGGCAACCAGAGTTTTCTGTTCAATTCTCAGGCTGTTCTGTGAGCTGGGTAATCAGCCTCCTCTCGTATTCAGAGGAGGTTGGTTTTTAGAAAATTTGGTAACTCACAGCAGGTATGTTGTCCTGGGTGGTACCTGCACTCACGCCTTCCTCCCACGGCACGTGGCTCGGGGTCGCCCCGGCCTCTCCAGTTGTCTTTCTTCACCTGTCAAACGAGGGAGCTGAATCAGATGTTCTGTAAGCCCCCCCCAGGCCTCTGTTTATGGCTTTTATTATGGGCAATACTAAGGGCTACCACTGTTGGGTTAAGTCCCTTACAGACACGACTCGTTCAGGTCAACCGTGTGGTGCGATGCTCTTCACCCCGGGTTTCAGATGGGCTCAGAGCGGCCTAGCAGCTTCTCAGAGGCCACCAGGTTTTCGAATGCAGGTTTCTCGTGACCGTTTCCACGTGTGGGCCCTCCTTCCGTGTAATAAGTGTAAACCTGACAGCTGTGAGGAGAATCGGCCTGTTCACTGGCTCAACAAGTACTTGTTGACCAGATAATGCTGGTCAGGCTCCACTAAGTGCCACAGGCCCAGAGATGAACAGGGTCCTGTCCCTGCTCCTGGGGGCCCACCGTTCCCTGGTGGGGGAGAAGGGGAGACAGACGCCCAGGGAGGATTATAACCTGGTGCGGAAAGCGAGCAGGGCGTGGGTATCGGGGAGGGAGCTCAGGGGGCTCAGACCCGGGCACCGAGGGGAGAGTGGGGACTTGACAGCAGAGAGCAGCGCGAAGCCAGATGGTGGAGAAACCGTGCCGCAGAGTGTCACAGAGAGCTAAGGGGACGAAGCACTGACACCTGCCACCACCCGGGCGAGCCTTGCGAACATCACGCCGAGTGAGGGAAGCCAGACCGCAAGGCCACGTGGTGCAGGGCACCATTTATGCAAACTGTCCAGAAGGACAGCAGGAAAGTCGGCGCCTGACGAGGGCTGGGGGTGAGGTGGCGTCTTTTTCTGTGACGTGATAAAAGATATCCTAAGGCCGATGGTGATGGTGGCACAGACTCTGAATATCCTAGAAGCCATTGAACAGTACACTTTAAGTGGGTGAGTCCTGTGCTGTGTGAATTGCAGTGCAAAATAGCTGCTACAGAAAGAAAAGGCAGGTGAGCGTCTGAGTGTGGGGCGTCCCGGTGACCGGGGGTTCGGTGTGGCTGCGGGCGGTGGCGGAGATGCTGCAGATCCCTGCGCCCGGCCGAGAGCCTCGTGAGTCAGGGCAGCGCCAGGAATCACCCGTCTCCACCCCAGGGCCGCCCGAGCTCACCCACAGGTTGCAGACGGTTCGTAGTTTTCCCTTTCGTGTCCTGCCTGGTACCGTGTGAATGCACCACAGTTTTCCTTGCTCATGCATCTGTCCCGGGACGTTCGTTTCCAGGCTTTGCTCTTATAAACAGTACTGTAATAAACTTTCTTATAAATTACGGGTGCACGTCCCAGGAGACAGGATAAAGCACAGTGCTATTTTTATAAAGCTGAAAATCGAGCAGCACTTTCAGAGTGTTTATCTTAGCGTCCGTGCGTGATAAGACTGTCCCGAAACAGGGAAAGGAGCAATAAACACAGATTCAGCAGAGTCACTGTTTAAGGGCTGGGGGTAGGCAGGAGGAGCACCGAGGGGGACGCGTTTAAGGGGATGCTCTGTTTAAGGGCTCTTCATCGGCGGGTGCATTTATAGGTGTGTTCACAGGTGCGTAGGGCTCTACTTATTGCTTAAATAAATTTTGGTCCTAGATGATTTTAGATTTGCAAAATCATTAGAAAGATGGTACAGGAAGCTCTATGTACCCCATACCCAGCTTCCCCTCCCGACACCACACCTAACTGTGGTCCCGTTGCCGCAGTGAATGGACCAGCGTTGACACCGCGTTACTACCTGAGGTTGTCCTTGGCTCGGACAGACTTGCTCAGATTTTACCTCCCACCGTTTTCTGCTCCAGGATCCACCCAAGAGCCACAGCACCCCCAGCTCTCAGGCCCCTCAGCCGCGATGGGTCCTCGGACGCCCCTGCTCTCGGTGACCTGGACGGCTCTGAGGAGCACTGGCCAGGTGCTTACCACGTGCTCCTCGGTGGGAATCGTGTGGTGTCTTCCTCAGGGTGAGACGTGGGAGGACCACGGGGGTCGGGCCGCACCGTGCCTCTCGGGCCCCAGGGTGAACCTGTCTTCTCCCTGTTGACGGTGACTGATCGGCGGGCTGAGGGAGCGCGTGCCGGGGCCTCCACCCGGCTGCCCCTCCCCGTGTCTTGGGAAGGATGTCCCTGAGCACAGCCGCAGGAAGGGCGACGGCTGGCTCCCCTCGGGAAGCGCAGAAACCTGCAGTGATTCCCTGACGTTCTGCACAGGAGGCCCCCCCCCGTTGATCTGGGTTATTTATGCCAGTAGGGGCTCGCGGGTATTTATCTTATACTTTGGATTATCATCTAATATCCTGGTTGCTCAAATTTCGCCACTTTTGGCCTTGGCTGGGGGGGGGGAGTTCTTTGCGTTGGCTCTGTGTCCCTGTGACATACTGACATCGCTGGAGTTTCGGGGTTTTTGGTTTTTGGTTTGGGGGCACTTCCTAAACGTCGGGCTCCACAGTGATCCAGACTCCTCTCGTATGTCTCCTGTCCTGGTCCTAGAATCAGCCGTGTCTGAGGGGCCCTGGGTGCTTTGGTTGGCGTGTGGCCACCAGGACACCAGGATCGGGACGCGGCGTGTGGTTGCCCCCAGGCCCTCTCAGTGACAGAACGGGGAAACATGTGTGCTGACCCACGTGTAATACGTCGTACACCTGAAAATACTTCACGTGTAGCCTCTGTGTCTGTATTAAGCTGCGTTCGTGTTCGCGTTCACACCGACCCAGCTCATTTGTTTCTGTATGAATCTCCAGCCGCTCCCCTTGCTCACGTGTGGCCTCCGTCTCCGGGGAGAAGCCTGGCTCCCGGGGCTCCCCTGCGCTTCGCTCGGCAGCTCAGTGTCAGTGGACACAGTGGCCTCTGAACGGCTCAGCGAAACCCCTGTGAGAACTTTGTCAGCTAAGGCGTAATCCTCACGTAGCTCCCTTTGCTTTCAGCCTGACCACTGATTTCCAACGTTAGGCAGGTCAGCATCTCCTGAGTGAGGCTGTTTCGTATTCTTAACACATTCAGACGCTCGTGTCACTTCCTACATTTCATTCCAGGATCCCTCGGCCGCCTAGTTAATTTTTAAGAAATTTGCACACATTCAGACGTACTCCCTGCTGCTGAGCTCTCTGGGTTTTGACAGGTGCTGTATGTTTTATATCTGTAGCGTACAGGATGGTCTCACCTGCATGAAAGTCCCCACTCCGAAGCGGAGCAATCACTGGTTTTTACTGCCTATATTTGCCTTTTCCAAAATACCACCTAGCTGGAACCATGCATACTTCACAATATGCACCTAGGATCGGTCCACGCCTTTCCATGGCCTGAGGGCTCCCTTCTCATCACTGAACCGTGTCCCATCGTAGGGCTGGAAGAGTATTTCCAGTACGTCCGTTCACCCATCGAAGGACCCCCGGGTTGCTCCCAGTTCTACAGTTTTGCATAAAGTCGACGTTGACATTCGCATGCAAGCGTTTGTGGGAACACAAGTTTCCACTGCGTCGAGGAGCCACCCGGGAACATGATTGCTGGTCACACGTTCATCCTGTATTCAGTTTCCTAAGAAGCTGCCACTCTGCCTTCCTCGGCGGCTGTACCAGTTCGTGCTCTTACCGCCTGTGAGTGAGGTTCCTGCTGCTTTGCATCCTCATAGCCTGTGGGGGTAGTGGTTTGGACGTTAGTCGTTTTAATGAATGTGTGGGGATATCTCCGCGTCAGGTTTACCTTCCTGCCTGTGGGGTGTCTGTCCTGGTCTTCCGACCACTGTAGAAAATTGTGTTGCTTGTTTTCTTTGTTTTAGAGTCTGTAATTCCTGTATGTCACATGTATTCTTTTGTGTATATCCAATAATATGATAAAGCCTTAAAGCGAGGAAGCAGGAGCAAACTTTGAGCCTTATGACGTAGATGTGAGGGCTGATTAACTTAAGAATTCGGACTCACTATTACTCGAAGTCTTGTAACGGTGAGAGTTATATCTCTCCGGGCCTCAATTTCTTAATAGTTAAAATGAGAATATTAATACCATCTCACCTGTGTTTTGTGAGAATTTAATGTATATGGGATATGTCCACGAGTCTCTGTGTGGTGGGATTTATAAGTCTTTTAGGCTGAATTGTGATATTTACTCATAATTTAAAAATTAACCTGGAGGAAAAGACCAGAAGTAGAGAATTAATTTACTCAGCTCTTATAAAAGTCCAGGCAAGAGATGATAAGAACCTAAAAGGTGGAATGTGCTAGAGGCCTAGTAGGGTTAGAATGTGCTAGAGGCTTTACGTGTGTATAACAAAGGAGATGCCCAGTGAATGGTGGTTTCCCAGACCCCCCGACAATGGAGCGCTTACTCATTTATTCAGCAAATATTTATCACGTGCCTACTCTGTGCCAGGAACTGTTCTGCGTATTTGGGCTATGTCCCTGAGTCTGTGTATTTGGGATATATTCATGAATCTCTGTGTTTTTGGGATATGTCCATGAGTCTTGTTTTTGGGATATGTCCATGAATCTGTGTATTTGGGATATGTCCATGAGTCTGTGTTTGAGATATGTCCATGAGTCTGTGTTTGGGATATGTCCATGAATCTGTGTTTTTGGGATATTTCCACGAGTCTGTGTATTTGGGATATGTCCACGAGTCTGTGTTTGAGATATGTCCATGAATCTGTGTTTTTGGGATATTTCCATGAGTCTTTGTTTGGGATATGTCCATGAGTCTGTATATGGGATATGTCCACGAGTCTCTGTGTGGTGGGATTTATAAGTCTTTTAGGCTGAATTGTGATATTTACTCATAATTTAAAAATTAACCTGGAGGAAAAGACCAGAAGTAGAGAATTAATTTACTCAACTCTTCTAAAAGTCCAGGCAAGAGATGATAAGAACCTAAAAGGTGGAATCGGGGATGGAGAGGAGGGAGCGCGAAGGAGGTCTCGGGAGTAGAGTCCAGTGGACATGAGGTTGTGCGGCGACTCCTCGGACACTGAGCTTGTCCCAAGCATGACCGGCTTGTTCTGAACGAGACTACAGGCTCCTGGCGTGTGAGGAGCGAGCGGCTGAGAGTGTGTTTATTATCAACACAGCCTAACCACACCCACGTGCTGTCGCCGGGCAGACGTTCCGTGGTGAAACTTTTAATTCAGAGGGACCGATTCCCGGCAGAAACACCCAGAGAAACTTGAATCCTCAGGTCAGAAGGGGAAGCCTCCAAGATCCACTGCCTGGACTCACTTGCCACCGAAAGCTGTTCTGCGTCGGTTCTAATAACCGTGTCCCCAAGCGTGTTGAGAGCAGCAGTTTGTCGCTGGCCTAAGGAAGTGGGAAGGTCCGTGTTCGCTCACCGGCCCGATGGCTCAGCAGCCAGGAAACTGCAGGATTTCGTCTCCGACCCGCAGGCAGACGCCGAGAGCCTCCCGTGTGCCCGGGAAGAGTTAAAACCCCGTGTGATGTGGGAGCGAACGGATGACTTCAGTGCCAGACACAGCCCGAGGGCAGAGGAAGCCTCGCCGCCTGCCAGCCTGTGCCCAGCTCCCTGCTGTCACCTCCGTGGTGGACGGGGCCTGATGAGGAGCGTCAGCCCACAGAGGGAGGACAGCCCTGCGGGGCCGCAGGGGAGGGAGGGGAGGACGGCGCCCCAGCACCCGCAGGCTGTCCACCGCTGACCCCTGCCGCCCCGCTTGTCTCCTCCTTCCGCTGGGAGCTGGTTCTTCACAGGAAGAGATGCGAGCCCACGTTTAAAACTGTTTCATGAAACGGTTTACCCGCCGCTGTGGAATCAGACATGGTTACCGCTTCTTTACGTGACTTTGTTGCTTATAAAATGAGCTTAGGGAGGAAAAAGGAACCCCTACTTCCTCGGGGTCTCCAGTACCACGAGGATAGCCTTTGAGATTCGTGTTACTTAAGCGTCATAGCCCTGGCTCCCGCATGTCTGTATCTCTAGAGGTAAATGCAGACACTGTGGGAGTTACCTCTAAAATCAAAGGACTGCTCTGGACAGACAGACGAGCCACGTGCGTCTTACCATCACAGTGGAAGGTCGAGAGGAATGTAGGACAGGCCTCAGGTCCCCACCAGGGTGGGCATTCTGCCCGGCGCTGAGGCGTCTCCTAGTTAAACGTTCCAGAAATGGAAATAACCACGACGGGCATCGGAGACAGACCTGAGCTGAAACCCCCGGCCCCCTGACCTTCGCACGTCCCCCCTCCGCCTGGGGCCACAGAGAGGTTTGTGACCTCTGGGCGTTAGTGCCAGTTTCAGAGCCACTGTCCGGTGACCTCTGAAAGTCTCGTGTGTCCGTTTCCCCATCACACGGTCACCTGATAACAGTCCGTGAGAGAAGGAGGAAGGCAGGTAGGACGCGCTGCAGAATCCTGATGGAAAGGAGGCAGGGCTGTTGGGCCCGCGCCGCTCTGTGCCGGGCAGAGGCTCTCCAAGCTGCCCCTTGCTGAGAGTGAGACCCTGTGTTGACCTCCGTGCGGAGCAGAGGCAGGGGCAACGCTGCCTTTCAAAGCAGGGGCGATGGCCCGGAGCCCAGCTGCCGGCCCTGTGCCCCCCGTGGTGGCACTGGGGGCCTCCCAGGGAGGGAGGAAAGAGGCTGCGTGCAGACCAGGCTGGGACCGGCCGTGTCACTTAGGCTGGGCTGTGTCCTCCGAGGACTTGGAGCCGTCAAACATTTTAAGCCAGCAGAGAGCCTCAGGTCTGTTAGAAAGCGGCGTAGGCGCTCAGTGAAGTGGTCAGAGGCCTGGTCCCCGGGTCCCCGGAGTCCCGGTGTTAAAGGAGCACAGCCACCAGCCTGCGGGATCCGAGTCCTGATTCTGGCTCCCCTCTAACCAACTGCGGGGCCTTTACTCACAGACTCAGGGACTTGAAAGGGTCCTTCCACATGTGCTAATTCAACTCCCACCCCCACCCGCTGTCCCCCTGACAGTGCAGTGGGCCAGTGACTAGGTCACTGCGGGACTCAGAACGCTTCTGGGACGGGGGCACACTGTGTCAGGGAGAACCCCATTTGTCCTCGGGAGCCCCGGTTGCACTTAAAACCAAAACAAAACAACTCTTCCTTTAGCTTTCCCCCGGAGCCGACCTTCTGTGGGGGTGCACCAGGCACCTTGGGTATTTACACCCAGCCCTCCAGTCCCTCCTCCGCTTGCCTTCTCCAGGAAAATCGTACCGACGGCCCCGTTCAGCATTCCTGGGACGTAGAGCTCAGACCGGTTGCCCTCTTGATCGCCCTCTGCAGAAGCTGTGTCCTGGGAGCTGTTAGGACACGGAACACGGGGCTCAAACACGTCCTCCAGGGAATGGGCTGCGACCCTGTGGATCGGGAAGCCTGTGACTGCAATAATATTTTAACAGCCTGGTCACACTGCGGCTCACAGGGGGCCTGGGGTCAGCCCGGCCCCTGCAGCCTCTAGCTGGTCTGCTCACCCGTCTGCCCTCGGGCCCCACAGTAGGGTCACACCTGCCTCCTGTTCACGGTAGTTATGGATAATGTGAGGTTAAATTAAATTTATAGGCGTGTTGTACATGAAATGCAAGGTCACCTGGTTGCTGTGCAGATGTGGCTTACGGAAGACACGGGAACCATCGGCAGGGAAGTAACTGGCTTCAAAACCATGCTAAATGGCCGCTGGGAAAAACCGTATTTCCTAGGATCTTGCGTTCTACGACCCTTCCTACTCCTGTGTTGGCAATAGGACATTTAGCCTGATTGCTCTCTAGATAGATTCTCAGTTTATGTTCTCAGATAATACCCGTTTGACGGGATTGGAGACGGGTTTCCTGAGCGGCTCAGTTCATGAGCTTCTATGTTATGGCCTCGCCTGAGTCCCAGGTCTTCCCTTGGCTTCCCAGTCTTGAGACAGAAGCTACTTTCTCCAACAGAGCATTCTCGTGACGACTTCAGCAGAGGGGTGACTGAGCCCGCCCTTCCTTCACTGGTGTGTGAAGTCCCAGAGGTCGGCATGAAAGAGGGCCTGGGAGGCTCTGGAGACTCCAGCCGGAGTCACAGTGTAAACCAACAGGGACCCTCAGGTTGGCCCTCCGCGCGTGGGGGACACTGTGGCAGCCACGTCCAGTGCAGTTCCACAGCTGGGCGCCCTCCCCTGCCACAGACGAGCCCCCCCCCCCCCCCCCCGCGTTACGGTGTCGGGGCACCCAGGGCCTCCCAGGGAGTCTGAAGCGTCGATGGAACTTCACCCCAGCGCTGAAACTTGGGGTGCGGAGATAACCTGTGTTGGCCCGGGATTGAAAATCCTTCACAGATGCAGCCACCAGCTCTGCTGCGATCAATCTTAGTAAAATACCGTTTCTCGTGTCTCATGGGGACAGTGGACATGGGATCCAGGCTGTTAACTGCGTGTTTTTTTTTTATCATAAAATGAAGGGAAATATGATTCTCTGATAAAAATTATAGGTACTTTGAAAATTATAACTGGACTTTCAGGGTCCTCCTGTTGCTCCTCTGCTGATAGGCCTGATGTTTGGTTTTCTCTCTCACGGGAACCGCAGGTGTGTTTCACCTGCTCACGGGTGACCTTCCTTTCGCTAAGAGAGGGACGGAGTGCCCTTGGCCACTTTTCAAACACGATCAATATCTGAGTAATGCCATTAGCCAGGGAAATGTGCCGTTGGTGCCAGCAAATCTAAATGAGATCTTCTTTCTAAATTAGATTTTAGCACACGATGAAATTTAAAGAGAATATTCAAAAACAGAAGTGAAAATTCTGACAAAACTCTTCTGTGAATCAGGAAAATAAATAAAAAGGGGACTAAAGCTGATGCTAAATGCTCCGTATGTCTTGTTTGAACCTGGATTGAACCAGTTAGTTTTAGTCGTAGAGCCCTACAGTTCTGCAGGCAGGTGTTTTTACTGTTCCCACTTCTGCCCAGTGCAGCATCGCCTTGTGAAGGCAGAAGTGCCAAAGTGAGAAAGTATTTTTCAAAGTCAATTTCTACCCATTTCTAACTGGATTTACTAATTTATTTACTCTTAAAGCATTTTTCAGTGCTCCGAACGTGATCATACCCTTTTTGAACACACCGTTTCTACTGTCTTCGCATACAAGGGCCGAGCGGGGGTGGGGAGGCAGCGTGCGTGGGGCGACCAAGGTGCCCGCAGGACGGGTCCAAGCTCTTCTGCTCTGAGCTCCCCTCTGCCGTGGTTTCCTTTCTCTTCCCATGCTTCTATGTTTGGTTTTCACCTGCTAGTCTTTCAGGCCTTTGTTCCTGCTCAGAATTGGGAACACCTGGGGACCAGGACTGTCTGACTCTCCCCATCAGGTACCAGGGTCCAACAGGCGCTGGGTGTGCTTGGCTAGGTGGGCGGGTGCCCGCTGGCTGGTGGAGCTGGGGGGTGAGTAGGTGGCTGGAAGGGCACATGGGGGTGTCTCCTCTCTGCCACCAGCACCATTAACTTTGCACCCATAGAAAGTCTTTGATTTTTCCAAGTGAATTTATAATTTAGAAATGGGATATGACGTTATGACAGCAACGATTTCTCCAGAGACAACTGTCTCGTCATCAAAGGTGAAAATTACAAAAGCTGGTTCATCACTGATCTCACGTAAGTTCAGAGAGGGACCAAGAACATGGAAGTCTCGTTCACGTAATTCCAGTTTTCGTTTACTCCCCTGTCTAATCGTTCAGTTGGCTTTTCCTATTCTGTTCGTTTTCTTTCAGTGGCTTTGTGCTGGTATTTACGTGAGTTTTGCTGGACTCTCAGTGGACTTGGCAGTACTTCTCTTGGGATTCTGTGTCTGTTTTAACAGTTTATTATTGTGATCAAGTAAACTTCCATCCAGCTTGGGGCATATGAGTTGTCAATTTGGAATCTGTTGCCAAGCATCACATTGGCAAAGACACGCTTTAAAATAAATCTCCTTCTAATTTGTCTAGACTGCTAAGTACTAACTATGTCTGCTGGGCCGAGAATCAGATTAGGCCGGGGGAGTCTTCTGTCTTAATTATGCCATTATTGAGGGCACAGTGTGCGGATAAAATATAATTCTCCCAATATCTCTGAGCAAGATATAAATAAGCAAGAACTTCGTAGAAATGATAGTGGTTTCATTACCCTCACATGAGAGCCTCCTGTGAGTTGAAATACCCTTTGCTATAATCAGCCATAAATTGCTGGATATTAAATTAATCCCATAGATAGTGCATATCCATTTGGCTACTGAAGTGTGACTGATTTGCATGATAGATACTGATTAAACAATTCAAATAGACTATTAAGAAGTTGTTCCTAAGATACGTAATAGTTTGAGGTTTGAGGTGGTTAAAAGGCCTGTAATATTTGCAGTATTTGGAAAGCCTCTATTAAAATGTTTGCATCGCTGCCAAAAGCATCGGGAATAAATGATAGGTTTGTTTTTGTTTGTTGGCATATCGTGACATTCCCTCGAGTTGCGAATAAGCGCCAGTCATCCATGTTCAGGTGTACGTCAGCATCTTATTATTAAATACAGCAATTGTCCTTAAGTTCACAGTGGTTGCCAGGGTTCCTGAGTCAAGTCTGCTGAAATCTTTCAGATATCCCCTGGACTGCATGCTGTGTTTACTTGACAGGTAAAACCTAATGATAATTGGAGTGGAGACATCAGACTTCTCATGGACAATATCTAGCTATTGGTTTTGTGGTTCAGAAGTTAGTTTTTAATGTCCAGAGAGAGGTCAGCTTAACCTGTGTGTGTGAAAAATGGATTATTGTTCTCTACATTCATTCATATTCGTATTTCCTAAATTTCCCCTATTGGTCATCATTCTCCATAAAAAATCTGCTGTTTTTCTTTCTTTGGGGGATATTTCTAAGTTCAGTGTTTTCTAGATAGAAAGATAAACAGCAGGGTAGGATGAACTGTTTTCTGAAACCTCATAAACACATACTTTAAAAATAATTTATTCATTAAGGTGATTGAGAACTGTGCATTTAGTACTTGGAGAGAGTATTTTGTAGTTGAAAAAGTAACATTTAATTTTAAGGATAAAAACTTTAAGTATTATGTTTATATGTTTTGTTTTTTATGCATAGTAGGCGCAGTGTCACTTAAGATGAAAGATAACAACTGCCCTAAAAGTAGACCATTTTCTGGCAAACAAAAAGAGTTATTTATAAGACATTTACCTTCCCCATAGTTTTAAGATGCAAAGCAAGAAAATATATCCTTGCTTAAATATGATGAATCCTTTGTATAAATTTCCATTTGAAAAGAGGACCATCACCTTGAACTTGGTATCTTTGAATCTATTGGGATGGGCTGTGATTACTTATTTTTAAAACCTCACCCCAAATCTGCTCTGTGAAATGAAACACTAACTCTATTTAACTTTGGAACTCATATTTGTGGTGGCAGAGTGCCATGACGTTTGCTGGGCTACTTTAAAAATTAGTCATAAATTCTGATTCTGAAATAATTAGATTTTTATTAGCCTGAAAGTAGAGCGGGTCGCAGCCTTTGCCCTGTTTGCCGCGTTGGTGGCGGTGCTGGGGGAGCCCGGAGGGCGGGAGGGGAGGGGAAGGGGAAGGGGAAGGGGAAGGGGAAGGGGAAGGGGAAGGGGGCCGTAGAGCCCTTCTTCTGTGAACAGCGAGGAAACGAGGTCTCTGCCCGAGTCAGTTCTGCAACGTGTGGAAAGTGGCTGTAGAAATTGGACGGCATTTGTCTTCTAGGATTTTTGTTTTGTTTTTTAATAAAAAGCATTCTGCCATTATTACCAGTGCCAGATAGAAGACTATAAAGTGATTTATTGGCTGAATTTTATTTGTAATTTTGAAAGTGTTGCAAATAACGTGTAGTCAGTTTAAAACGTCATTTTCACAAGGCCTGTTTATTTGGAAAAATTTGATGTTTTTCTTTGATTCCCAGAATCTTTCTTATAGAGGATCAGTATTTTTACTTTTTTTTTCTCTTTATAAATAAGTGGGGGGAGACTTCCGTTAGTTTTATAAGTAATTTTTACCTCAATATTTAACGGACTTATATTTCCCTTCTTAAATATTATAATATAGACAGCCCTGGCTGGTGTTCTCAGTGGTTAGAGCATCGCCCACACACTGAGGGTTGTGGGCTCGATTCCCGTCACCGGCGGGTACCTGGGTTGCAGGCTTGATCCCAGGCTCTGGTCAGGGCACGTGCGGGAGGCAACCAGTTGATGTTTTCTCGTGCATTGATGCTTCTCTCTCTCCTCTCCCTCCCTCCCTCCCTTCCTCTAAAACTTAATGTACCCAGCTGGCGTCGCTCAGTAGTCGAGCCATGAACCGGAGATCACGGTTCGATTCCCGGCCAGGGCACTTGCCTGGGTTTTGGGCTCCATCCCAAGCCGGGATCGAGCCGGTCAATGACTGTCCCTCATCACTGACATTTGTCTCTCTCCCTCTCCCTTCCTCTCTCTGAAATCAATAAAAACATATTTTCACAAAATTAATGGAAAAAATATCCTCGGGTGAGAGTTAACCAAAAAAAAATTATATAGACAGAAGAAAATATTTTGAATATGACTTTACTAAAACAAACAAAAAGATTGAGAGTGGTGACATTTCTCTCCGAAGTGTCTTCAGCTGTTTCTTGAAGGTCTGCTCACTCCCCGACCACGTCCCGGTTCCGGGTGCTCCTTGTCAGGAAGGCGGATGCAGATTTCATCGGGCTCATCCCGATTTGGGGGAAACCAGGTGTAGACTCCGCGAGACAGCCGTGTTTACCCCCCTGTTACATTTCTCATGAACCAGATACATCACAGTTAGATGTAATTAATTTTGCTGTTGCCTAAGGAAACCTGCTAGAAGGAGCGGTAATTCATTCTGGAATAATCAAGGACTTTGGTAATTAATTTTAAAATGAAGTGCATCACCGCTTGGCATGCGCGCCACCATTAATCGCGGATGGAATTGGATTACCCCGTCTGCACGCTCTCCCCCAGACGGTTTTCGGTTTGGGCCCTGACTGCTCGTCTGGGATCGCGGGCTGATGACTTACCACGTGAGCACCAGGACTGTGAGCTGGTCTTTATAAAGCCATCGGACGCTCTTGCTCAGAGGGAGGCGCTTGTGATCTGGTCCTTCTCAGGCCGCAAATATGTTTTCAAAATTAATTGACAGTTTTTTGGCTTGTCCCCTTTCCTTGGGGACACACCTGACCCATGCTCTCAGGCTGAAGCCTGCTTTCTTTTAAGGAATCCATGTGTTTCAACTTCTTAGAATTCCAGTGTTCAGATTAAAACACTCAGAAGATATTTATCTTTATACATGGATTATTATAAACTTGTGTCTTTTCAGACCCGCTGAAATATGTTTCGCTGCAGCAGTTGTTACGCCTGCCTGTGGAGTAGAACTGTCCTCAGGAGCGTTGATATCCATTAAGCTGTTTGGTGGACTGACCACCTTTTACTTTAGCAAATAGCTTTGGTTTGTATATACGGGGGTGGGGGGGCAAAAATAGGTTCACGAAACAGAGTTTATTCTTGTATTGCTCTTAATTATTGTATTATTTTCCCTATGAATAACTGTGAACCTACTTTCGTCCCCCCGTATTTACTCGTGGTGGAAAAAGGGAGTGACTCTAGACAGTCTGATACTTGATCTCTCTTGGTCTGTCGTCAATCTGAAGATTCGTGTGGTTGAGGTGTAGAGAGTAAGGTGTCAGGTCCTTTATTTGGGTATTATTTTTGTGACGCATTAACTTATTTCAGTAAGAGCTACGCAGGCAGCTCTGAGGCATTGTCACACGCATCCTGGGAGCCAGCTAATCCGCCATGAGGTGGATTCATCCTCAATTTTAGCGAAAACAGCTGGGGCATCTTTATAGTTAATAAAACACGGATTCTGCCTTCAAATCCCTTTTTCAAAATATTCTGGGTTAACAATGGCAGGACAACCCAAGACACACCTCAAAGCTACTATTTCTCAATAAAATTAGAATATTTTCATTAAGATGTGCTGAACTGTTATTTCTAAGGCGTTTCCTTAATAAGATATTCAACAACTGTTAATACTATTTTAAGATAATTATTTTAATTGTTAAGCAAACATTTTCTGAGCACTGTTGGTACAATTTGTTACCTGATAAATCCACAGAGTCCAACTTGCACTTGCGTGAAAAAAACACGCGTGTGTACATGTGTGCGGACACACCTCCCTGAGTCTAAACAAAGCTGTCGAGTAAACCATTCACCAGACTTTTCAGTTCAGTCTGGCCAGTCAACCAAGGAAATAGAAACCAAACGGGATTGAAAGTATTGCCCATCCAGAAAATATCGGGTAATAAACTTGCAGTTTAATTCTGATTCACTGTAAGAGGCAGGAATCTGAATAGCTCATTATGGGTGATAACAAACCCCCATGTTCCTTAAGTTCAGTTTTTGTGAAACATCAGTTATTCCCAAATTGAAGCACCTCTCCTTTCACTCTATGCTCCTACCTGCCTTGTTAGAAATTTTTCCTGTTGTGTATCCGTTTTTCATTTTGTTGAGATTGTCACTGTACCGGCACTTAGCGTGGCCTCCTGATAGATGCAGGAATCTACAGATGTTTCATAGGGCCTAGGAAAAACCCAGGAGCCAGAAAAGCATCCTTTAAATATCTCTCGTTCTGAGGATGGAACGCTCACAGGGCCAGTCCCCGGACGCGACAGGGAAAGGGGTAGGTTCTACCCACTGAGCCAGTGCGGTGGCGCCCTCCTGTTAGCGAGGGGAAGACCCCGCCCCTCAGTACAGCCAGTTACGTGCTGCATAACCACACGTGATCAATGAGTGCAATTTCGATGCATATAGTTGTCTTAGAAATTGGATGTTTCACAGATTTTCCAAACTTCTTTTTCCCTTCCAGTATGACTGGCCCGAGAAAAGCTTTGTTGTGGGTGCTGGGGATCTGGGGTGTGTGTGTTGAGGTTAAAGCTTTGTCGTGGGTGCTGGGGATCTGGGGTGTGTGTGTTGAGGTTAAAGCTTTGTCATGGGTGCTGGGGATCTGGGGTGTGTGTGTTGAGGTTAAAGCTTTGTTGTGGGTGCTGGGGATCTAGGGTGTGTGTGTTGAGGTTAAAGCTTTGTTGTGGGTGCTGGGGATCTGGAAGGGGTGCTGGTTGCAGTTGGGGAGATGTCTGTGTAATGGGGAAAATGCACTGGGGTTTTTGCATTTTGCAAACCCTACAGAAAAGATAGTTCTTAGACAACTGTCACAATAAGAGATGCCACTCGCTGTTTGCATCAACGGTGGTGTATTTTGGAATTTGTTTTGTAGAGGGATGGGGTGTTCACATGGGCTTTTAAATGATACGACTCTGAATAAACTTCCCATAAAGCAACTTTCTTTTCTTGAGTGAGTAATTGCACCAAAGCAGCGAGTCCATGCTGTGTTCTCTCTGGAACATCGCCCCTAGGGCTTGGCGGCCGTCGTCTAGGAGGGAGCAGTCCCCTCTCTCACATGCCATGTGGTCTGCCTACCACCTTCCCGCACGAGATAAACCCTGAAGGTTTTCTTTAAGACCTCTTCCCGAATCTCCTCATCGTGAAATAGAATGTCACCTATTCATCTGCTGTGAGTGAGTGGCCGGGATGACATCTGAGCTGTTGGTCCAGGAACTGAAGGCATTACTCTAATGGCCTCGGCTTGGGGTTATCTTTCCCGGGTGGTGCACAGAGTGGCTCGCGGACATTCATTTTAGTCTAGATAGTCTCAAATATCTGCGTTAGCAAGTAGCTCACGGTTATTGGAAAATTCTCTGTGCAGCACAAGGGCCTTTTCTTGTTCTGAGCACCTCCAGCAAGAAAGACCCGACTTCTGTTTTAGGCCCTTTACCTCTTACCCAGGTGGGCAATTCTCCTTCTGCTTTCAGCCCTTGTCTTGATTGTCACATCCCTGCGCGAACCCATCCATGACTTTGCATCACCCTGGCGTCACGTCCAGACTTTCTGCCGTGCCCTGTAAAGTAGTGTCTGCTCACTGCCACGGTGTCTGTGTGCCCCTCCCCTGTTGCTCCGGCTCCCTCTCTGTCAGCACAGAGGGTCAGCCCATTTGCTGCCCCAGGACCCTGCATCTGCTGGTGACTCTTTGGAGTTGTCTTTCCTCAGGTGTTTCCAAGTCCAGCTTCAGCCCTCGGCCCAGGGAGCTTTCTCACACGCACAAATCAGTCCTTATCATGTCTCTCTGTTTTAATATTTTCAACATTAAAAAAGCCAAGGACATGCAATTTAAAAGACTGATTTTTATTCTGAGTTTACCTCCTTCAAAGTTTTTGTCAATGTCCTTTCACTTAAGAAATATTAGTAACAACGTGTGGAAATGCGTTTGTCTCTGGGCCAGGCCGCGCCTTTTCTTTTATTTCACTTTATAAAGGTTACTCTCCTCACTGAAAACACTGTTGAAGGCCTCCTGTGCTGCGTGGCTCTCCCGCTGCCGAGAAGTGCTGTCCAGTCTGTCCTGATCCCCACAACTTACGTATGAGTGGGCACCGCATCGCCCTGCCCTTCACTGAATGAGCGCTGTAAGGACCGTGTGTGTGTGTGCATGGCACCAGCTCTGTGTGCCTGCATGCCACCTTGCGTTCTTGGGAATGGGGGCTTCCAGTGCTGCCACATGGAGATGGTCAGCTCTTCGAGAGCTGGCGGCTCACTCTTCCTTAGCATGTTTCTCTGGGCATCATGGTGGTGGCGGTGGTGGTGCTGATGGCAGTGGAGGTGGCGATGGTGATGAAGATGCTAGTGGTGGTGGTGATGAGGATGGTGAAGAAGGTGGTGAGGATGGTGAGGATGGTGGTGAGGATGGTGAGGAGGATGGTGAGGATGGTGGTGAGGATGGTGAGGAGGATGGTGGAGGATGGTGAGGATGGTGGTGAGGAGGATGGTGAGGATGGTGGTGAGGATGGTGAGGATGGTGGTGAGGATGGTGAGGATGGTGGTGAGGATGGTGAGGAGGATGGTGGTGAGGATGGTGGGGATGGTGAGGAGGATGGTGGAGGATGGTGAGGATGGTGGTGAGGAGGATGGTGGTGAGGATGGTGAGGATGGTGAGGATGGTGGTGAGGATGGTGAGGATGGTGGTGAGGAGGATGGTGAGGATGGTGGTGAGGAGGATGGTGGTGAGGATGGTGAGGATGGTGGTGAGGATGGTGAGGAGGACGGTGAGGAGGACGGTGAGGATGGTGAGGATGGTGGTGAGGAGGATGGTGGTGAGGATGGTGAGGATGGTGGTGAGGATGGTGAGGAGGATGGTGAGGATGGTGAGGAGGATGGTGGAGGATGGTGAGGATGGTGGTGAGGAGGATGGTGAGGATGGTGGTGAGGATGGTGGTGAGGATGGTGGTGAGGATGGTGAGGATGGTGGTGAGGAGGATGGTGAGGATGGTGGTGAGGATGGTGGGGATGGTGAGGAGGATGGTGGTGATGAGCGTGGTGGCGATGGTGATGAAGATGACAGTGGTGGTGATGGTGGTGGTGGCTATTTTTATAAATAACTGTCTTCCAGGCTCTTGATAAGCCTGAGCTCATTCCATCCTGACAACCCAATGAAATAGTTTCTATTGTTACCCCATTTTACACCTGAGAAAAGTCCTTCAGGAAGCCGCCCGAGGTGTACGATGGGAGCTGGGGTGCGACCCCGCGGCTGCAGTGGAGTGGCCGACCCGGCACTGTGAGTTCTCGGTAATTCTCCCTGGCGCTCGCAGTGGGGCCAGGCAGCCAGCCCCCCCTCTGCTTTCAGTGGACGGAGTGCCGATGAAGTGCTGGGTAGCACTGAGTATTCAAAATCAACTTGACGTGTTGGTGAAAGTCTAAAGAAACAGAACAACAGTTTATGAGGAATTTGGGAAATGTTGATGCATTCCAGTTTTATTATTTGATCCACTAAAAAGAAGAGGACTCTCGACTTGGCCCGCCTCTGGTGGTGAACTGAGGAGGTGAGTTTCCAACGGGAAAGGAGAGACCGGACCCAAGTCACTGCAAGAGCTTCTGAGGTTGTCACGGGACTTAGTCTTAGGAAAGGGCTGTGGAATTCCAGGACGTGGTCTGTAAGGTAAATGCAAGTAATTTCATTGTTGACTGAGGGCAGTTGTGAAACTTGGAATGAGTCATCATTTACATAAGTTATTACTGCCACCCCCCCCCCAAATATTACAGACTGGTTGATATTGGAATAGGCAATATTCCACAATTTTATAGTTTAAAATTCTAGTTTAGCACTTAACCTTCCTGCTCTTCAATAAATGGGGAATTTAGACTTGTTGATATTCATAGTAGACCTCTCTTGACATAATTGATTTCCCCTTGGCAAATGCGATTTTCTGCAGTTCAGTTGGCTGGGCTGGGCTGCAGAGCCTCAGGGATCACACCTGAATTTCATTAAGAAAGTCTAAGTAACACGGGAGGGAGGGAATCTCACCCTTCACAGAGCCTTCGACTGGTTAAGACAAGACCAGATGCAGCGTTTTTGTCCCCCCCCCCCAAAAAAAATACCTTCTAGACCCACAGCTTTATTGCTTACACTTCTGTGGCAAGGTATTTGGTCATGTTGGCTGGAAAGGTGATACCGCCGTCTGTAAATATTGGATGACTCGTCTTCTGTCCGCTCCTGGTCGCAGTTAGAGTGCCACCAGCCACAGCTCTCCGGAGAGTTTTTTTTAAAACACCACAAACCCATTCACTTGAAATGAACAGTCAGGGAAGAGTGACAAAGTACACTTTCTCTGGTCACGAGCGAGGTCGTCTTGCATAAGCATAGCTGTGGCCTGCAGGGTTTCCCGTCCTAACGAGAGCACCGGCACCCTGTGCTGGGACGCTCTGGCAGCGGGGATGAGAGGGTCTCCAGGGCAGCCTCCGGTAACTCAGGCAGGGGCTCGTCACGGCCCGCCAGTGCCCGCTCCTGTCCCGAAGTTGGCGGGCTCACCGGTGTCTCCCTCCTTGGTCTTTGGAACAGGTGCTAGTCCAGAAGCAATGGCCCGGTGGCCGAGCCAGGTGCGTGGTGATGCTGGGCCTCAGCTTCTCACCCCCTTCCATTCCCACTCGCCTCTGCAAGGGAATCAGGAATTTGCCCCATGGAACTGCAAGAAAATTTTTTTTGGCTCTCTTGACTGTCAGACTGGAAATTAGGAAGTGTGATTTATACCTTTGCTATGTGACATTATTTATTAAGTAGACTTTGAGTTTTTAGCATCTCTGCTGAACGGGACCTTTTTCTGTTTATTGACTGTGCAGTTATTTATTGAGCACTTACTATGTGCCAAGCAAATTGGACCAAGTTAGCGAATCTAAACATTCCACATAACTCGGGGACTAATAAAAAGTCTATGGAGATGATTTAACATATGAAATTATGAGAAGTGGCTGTAACCCTGGTCCTGAAAATTTGTTTTACTTGTGATTTCTTTATTTGTTTTTGGAAATGCTCCCATCGAGCCCTCTGCTTCTTGGTTGATGTTGAGATATCACAGGAAGATGGTATTTCCAATACGCCTGCCAAAGAGGGAGGTTAAGATACAAGAAGACCTACAGTTTGCAAAGTTCTATAAATATTTCTAAGAACAAGTGCCAAGAAGATTCACGCTCTCCTGATTTTTATCACAAGTACAATATTCTCAGAAATTAATTACTCCTATGAGATGACACAAGTTAGCTTAAAATAGTCAGAATCTCATCCTTGTCTGTTTCTTGGGAAATGACTTTCCCGCTGATGTCGTCAGGTTTTGTGACTATTGCGAGAAACGGAGCCCGCCCGCAGTGTAGGGTCACTTACCGAAACGAGGAGGGAAAGGGAACGCCTGTCACTGGCCTTACTTTTGTCCCCAGAGAGCCACGTATTATGCAGGGTCCATGGCACTTTCCACTTTCGAAGTCTTTGTTCGTGAAAATGTGATCATGACATATTAGAAATTGCCTCAGGTTCCTTATCGATGCGGCATCTTATGTTCAAGGTTCCAGTTAATTTTAAGAAATTGAATTAAGTTCCCCATTTCCTTACAGAATCTCCCTCTTCGTGGGCCAGGTGTCGGGTTTGCTGTTCTTGGCATGGCGAGGCTTTCAGAGCGGGGCTGCTGCTTGCATGTTTGCCCCCCTTTGTCTCTCTATAATCATCTCGTGTGTGTTAGGCAGCGAATAGATGAAAACTCAGGTGAAGGTGAATTTGAGGTTTCACCTGCCGTCCATTTGCTCCACAAAGAAAGAACTGTTTCATCCAACATCACCTCCATTTAGAGGCAGGAAAGTGCTCTCTTGTTTTTCTGTAGATATCAAATCAGCCTGGGATTCAGCCCTTCTTTCATTTTATCTTTATTGGTTTTAAGTAAAAAAAATAGAAAATTTATTTAAGAAAAATATGTGTATATAGCATAAACACACCAGGCTGTAAATACATATGTAACCTACCTTTTCCATTTTTTTGTATCACTTTATGCGGAACCTTTTATGAAATATTCCATTTGTCAACTTATTTAGTAAATACATGTAAAAGGACTTTTTTCCTCATCTTAAATGGCTTTTCCAGAGGCTCTGGATTTAATGTGCTACACTTTATTCTCGATAATTTACATTAGCTGCAGGTGTACATCTCTATGCATTGGTATATATACCTTTGTCTTGACACCACAACCTCTGCATCCAGGTCACGGAGGGATGAAGTGTTAGTGTGAGCTTAGAAATGAGTAACCATACATTGTTTAGTTGTGGGAAAATAGGATTACATGTTTTGATGAGCGTAAATACCTTTCTCTTGAATATTTGCAAAGTAACTCATAGTCTTGCTTAGGAATCCCCATTATATACATTATTATATTCCTGGAAGCGTAATAATTATAGGAATTAATACCATACAGATTCTAAAGTGACAAGTAAAATATCAGATGTTAACTTCCAAAACTTATTTTAATATGTCTCATAGGATTCAAATCCGGGTAAATCCAACTTTCTAGTCATCCACTGGGTCCCATGACCTTTACATAGCTCGTTATTACCTATTTGCCATTAGTTTTTATTTCAGAATAACTACAGACTCTCAGGAAGTATCAGAGAGAACGCAGAGAGGTCCTGTGTTCCCGGCACTGTTTCCCCGAAAGCTCGTATTTCATAAAGTTACATAGTACAATGTCCAAGTCAGGACGTTGGCATTGCTGTTGTATGTTTTCTGTGTCGTCTCTTTCACCTGCGTACATTTGTGTGGCCACCCGCAGTCAAGGCACAGAACGGCCCGTCACCCCAAAGACCTCCCGCGTGCCCGCTGTTCCCTGCCGTTCCCCGCTGTTCCCCGCCGACACGTCTTACTTACTGCTGTTCTCCATGTACACTTCCCTGCGCTGTTTTTCTTGCCTTCCTGCGGTTACTTGAAGGTTTACATTCCGTTTTGGTTTATCTCTAGTGCTTTCGAGTGTGTCTGTTTGTAGCTCCTTGAGCGGTTGCTCTGAATAGCCCACCTTCCATGTCGGAGCTGTCGCAGGCCTGGCCCAGCCCTGTCCTGACCGGAGAAGTGCGGAAACTCCGCGTCGGGGCCTGGGCCTTCCCGTCCCCTGCGCAGCCGTCTTAAATGTTGCCCCTGTTTCTTTCGTGCTAGTTTCGTTCTGCTCTCCGGGCTGGGGAATTCCTGCTGCTCAGGCCTCCGGCCTCTTGCCTTTTCCTCCCCGAGACTGCCTCGGTCTCCCCTCCGTCCCGGGGATGGTCTTGCTGGACGCAGACCTTTGCTCCGTGACTTGGCCGGGCGCTGCTGCTTCCTCCTGGCTCCTGCGTGTCTGCCTGGGAGCCTGCGGCCGTCGAGCTTGCTTTTCTCCTTCAGGTGAAAACCTTTCTCTCCCCGCTTTCGAGGTTTTCCTTTGTCTTCATTTTTCGGAAGTTGATTAGGTTGAGCCTCGGCATGGGTTTCTTTCGGGTTGATGAACTCTTTGGGGTTCCCTCAGCTTCCTGAATATGTAGGTTTATGTCTTTTGCTACATTTGGGAAATTTCAGCCATTGTTAGAAAAAAATTGTACCCCATCCTCTCTCTCTTTGTCCCCCTGAAACCCCAGTGTCACAGCGAGACCTTTGTGACGCCCGTGGGCTCCCGGGGCTCCTCTCCCCCTTGTTTGCGGCCTGTGTCTTCTGTTGTCCAGGTTGGGAGGTTTCTGTTGTCCTGTCTTTAAGTTTTACTGATTCTTTCTTCCCTTCTCTCCATTCTGCCCTTGAGTCTACTCACTGAGTTTTGATTTGTTTTTGTTTTCATTTCAGTTACTGTAATTTCCTGTTCTAAGACTTATGGATGGTTCTTCCTTCTGTCTCCTATTTGCTGATACTTCTGTGTTTTCCTTTGTTTCGGGTGTCTCTGTAACGGCTCCTGACTGCATTTTTGTGGTGGCTGATTTACATACCTTGTCAGATTATTCTAACATCCGTGCCACCCTGTGTGAGTGACTCTCGATTGTCTTTTCTTGTTCAAATTGAGGTTTTCCTGCTTCTTGGTATGATAGGTGATTTTCCATTGAACCTTTGACCCTGGGTTTTGTTTAAATCTTCTGTTTAGTAGGCCTTCTCTGGTACAGCTTGCCTCTTCGCTGCTGGTTGAGTTTGGAAACCCAGGTCTCCTAGTAGGTCTGCTGGGACACCTGGCGGGTAGGAGCGGTGCCTCATCGTGGCTTGGCCGGAGCGGTGGTTCGGGCTTCCCAGGAGGCCTCTGCTGCCTCCGCCCTGTCCGGGAGGGATAGAGAGGCTTCCTGCTACTGGGTCGGTGGCCTCTGTGGACACAGCAGGGGGTCAGCCTCCTTACTGCCTGTCGTAGAGAAAGTCCTGACCCGGGGGCCTGAGGCTGCTGCTGTGGGACTCCCCTTTACCTCTAGTGGAAGTAAGTCTGTGTTCTCCTTATGGTCTCCACTGACATGGGATGGTGGGGGAGGCTGCTGATTTTTTTTTTTTTTTTTTTTTTTTTAAGAACCGTTTTTGTTTTTTAGATGGATGATTCTAAGTAACTGGAATAATTCCTATGTTTACTTTCGGTATGTTTTGGTTATACTTCTTTTAGATCTAAAGATCGGTATACACAGTGTCTGTCAGACTAGTTTTTACGCAGGCCAGAGCTCACATTGCGTCGCACCAAAGCTGCTAACTGCCCTTCAGACGTGAGAAGAGGAGACTCGCTGCAAAGCGTGCTGGGCATGAGTTCCATACTTCTCCAGGTAGTTTGTGAAAACTGTGAAATTATAAGTCTGTGTTTTCTTATTTGAGTCTTCAGCTTATAACCACCAGTTAGAAATATCGGCGTTTGTTCTGGAGTTACAACAGATTTAAGTGCATGTCTGTGTAGGACTGTGTCTGCATGAGAGATGGCATGTCACACTATTCCTATGTCTTTTTCCACATTTTAGATACCGATTATCATATTTCTGGAATTATGTATACCTAGAGGATCTAAATATAAAATTTGTGGACTTGTAAACACAGCCAGAGATTTAGGTAAATTCGTGATTTTTATGGCCCCAATACGCTCACAGTTGTTCAACAGGAAACTGAGGGCCTCTTAAGAAGTCCTTCTCCAAAAAAGTAGATTTGTAGGTGGAGCGGTCTGCAGACTTACTAAACACTACTTCTAGTTGCTCTGAAGATTCTCGGGTCATCTGCTGAGATAAAACTTCCAAAAATAACAATGGGAAGCCTCTTAGAAATAAGGAATACAAGGCTACTCCTTTAGCCTTGTTGCTGAGCAAATCAAGCCCATTTAGACCACACTTAGCATACTCACCTTTGACATAAGTGAGTGAGATAGATCATAAATAAGACCACTTGTCAGACGTAAAATCACGGCTAGGTAACAGGCTCGTATATTTCTCAGTTGGATTCAGGACATGGGAGCTTAAAAAATGTGTATCCTCTAAAGGGAGTTTAGAGGGTGTTTTACATTTATAGCCATAAAGTCATCGGTTTTGTAAATTAAATCGATACGCATATTTTTATTAAATTTAGTACTGACGATGCCACAAGCATTCCATTGATCAAAAACTGTTAGAGAACAAAGGAGGCGGTTGTCCCAAACCAGCGCCTTAGATAACGCAGCGACATGCGTGGTGCGGGTCGTAGGAAAAACAGCTGGGGCCTAGAGCAGATGAACGCCCTGGTGTTCAGTTCTGTTTTGTTAAAGAAAAAAGAGAAACTTTCTTACACTTTTGTTGCTTCTCTTCGCCAACCTCGGCCGGACTTTATGGTTTGTTTAGCTGTGAAGGGAAGACAGCCGGGCGGAGGCAGCTTAGTTTTGGAATGTAAATACACGTAGAGGGCCCCCTTTTGTTTAGCATCTCTTTAAACTAAGACAAAAAAATCAGTGGATGAATGAACAGCAGCCTGGTGAAATACCTAAATGTCTGAGTTAAAATTTGGGGTGTTTGAAACCCTATTTGGATCCCTCTCCCAGCCCGGGGTGCATTCATCTCCGCTCGGCGGGAGACTTCACGGAGCCGGCATTTGGGCCCAAGGCCTTTGAGGGCCTTTCTCTTAACTTGTGCCTTTTCTTCTTCAGAAAAGTGATGGCTTAAGTCTGGCTGAAGAGCAGTCTCCTTTGTGTTTCCCTATAAGGACTTACTTATGGTTCACGGATCTTTGCCCACCATCCCTGTCTGCAGCCCTGCGTTTAAAATCGCACACCCCCCGCTGCAGTCGACAGGAAACGCAAATTAGAGACAGGACCGGTGTAGGGCTGCTGGAGAGACAAAGGGGACAAATTATACATCAGTTCCTCAAACCTGCGGGCGAACCCCGGGAGGAGGTGCGTGGGAGCTGTGCGTGTGTGTGTGCGCATGTATTTTTTCAAGCCCTAGCATTTTGTTGCTCACACAACACGTGAACTTAGTGGTACCTGGGACTCGAATCCGATATTTTAAATAAACAGTGATGAACAAGAGAAATGTGCTGCTTCGGTGGGCAGCAGGGATGTCTCACAGTTATCACAGGGATGTTTCAGCCCATGTAACTCTGCCCATGTAGAAGTATTTGCCTCTTTTTGTCATTTTAGAATTACTCAGAGGACGGCGCTCGTTGGTGGCGGCGGCCTGTCTGGGTGACGTGGGGCTCTGTTAATTTTCCTCCTGGGTTTGCCTCGGCCACACTCGAGTCCACTCCAGCTTCCTTGGCTTGCAGGGAAGGAGGGTGTCTTTTGTCTCCTTCTTAAGGTCTGGGGAAGGAGTGGGAACAAGAGGCGGGGTTAACGGAGGGCTTAGCTCGCCCAGCCCACAGGAGGAGAGGAGGCCTTTTCAACGCTGGTCTTCAAAGACCGCAGGGCCCGCTTCTGGCTCCTTTCTCCAGCCTCCCCTTTGGCGGGGATTCTTTCAGAGGCACCGCATGCCCCTAGGAGAACGTGCGCTGGGGGATGTCACCGTGGGCTGGTGACATGCAGCTGGTGAAGTTACAGTAATAACAGCAGGGAAGGTCCTGGCGCCAGGGCCCCGGAGGATCTGAGGAGCTGCGTGTGTTTGGTCCAGGAGGTGTAGCAGGTGACCCCTCCGGGACCGGAGCCTCACACAGCTGTGCCCGCCTTCCTTCTGCGCAGGCGTCACACTCAGGTCTCAGTCCATGTCATTGCAGTTCTTGTGGTTAGTGAAAGGAAACAACAGAAAACTGTCCAGGGTGCAGGCTTGCACGTGAGTGAACACACACACGTGCACACACTCATGCACACAGTCGCACACTTATGCACACTCAGGCACAGTCACACACACTCATACACACACACAGCCATACTCACACTCACACACTCACTCACAGATGCGCGCACACACACACACACACACACGTCCACACACATGCACATACACTCACACTTACACGCATACTCACACACCGTTTTGGAAACTGCCAGGCTTAAGCTTGCCCTGTGCTCAAGTGTCAGTGCGTTGGTGGAATCTCTGCACACTTTACTGTCCTGTCGTCAGCAAGTTGTTGTTTTAACATTGTTTCAGTTCTAGCAGAAAGCTAGATGGCACCAGGGGTGGGCACAGAGCGATGGGTCACTCCAATGCCAGCGTGGGGGCAGGGACCAAGGCCGTGCCAGGGCTGAAGTGCCGGCAGGGTCACGCCACTGATTGTGATCCTCGACTTTCCTCAGCATTGAGTCCTTGAGGGCTGGTTCTTCCAGCTGTAGAGTTGGGCACTTCGTTCTAAGGAGTTTTTCATAAATGGAGGAGGGAGAAATAGGTGGTGATAATGCAAAACACGGTGGGATTATTTTGAGAAGATATTTTAAAAGATGTTAAAAGCCACTGACTCATGCGAAAAGTAGGGAGAAGGTATATGTAAAGCATAGCCTAGAGGTTAACTTCGAAAATTAGTGCATGAGAAATGAGATTGCGGCTGCAGGAGATCTGCTTGTGCTGTGATGAGCTCAGCAAGCAGCAGTCAGGGCCTGAGGCCCAAGGAGGGACCTGGAGCCCGATCTGATCCTGTTTGCAGCTCTTGGGGAGCTCAATTAATTGATGTGGGTGGGAAGGGAGCCGAGCTAAAGGCCATTTGGCAGAGCAGCACATAATTTGCAGGCTAGAGCAGCATGAAGATGTGGGCCACTTGTACAAAAATAAAAAATTTCCAGACAGGAACAGAAGATCATTAAACTAAGCCCAGGGCCCCTCTGAGGGCGCCCCTTCCCCCAGGTGCGTTACCTTTGCCTTTCCTTCTCCTAAGCTCCAAGGGCCTTCATTTTGCCTCTGTAACGTGTTTCCTGAGCCCACGCAGCCCAGATGGCTCACTTCTTTCTACCTCTGTGACTTGCTAAACTTTCCATTGGACTTGAGTTTCTTGGCTCTGAATTCTTTCTTTGCTGAACTCAAGTACCTAGGCTGCTGAACCGAGATCCAATCTCCGGTAACACCTGGTGCCGTATTGCCTTTAACACTTATATGTATAAATAGTGTGTTTAAAGTATGTAGTTATTTTTACACAAAATTATGGTATTTTGTTAACAGCCCTCCAGAAATGCTACTTTAGATTTACAGTATCTGGCCTAGTCTACAGCTGTTCCTTTAAAACCCCAGCAGGCGCAGTTTGCCAATATTATCCCCATTCGAACTTCTCCCTAGTTCTCTGACCAGGCAAAGCCTCTCACCTCTCCATCGTAGGCTGTCTTAGGCTAAATGATTTCTTAGAAATGAATTTGAAAATGGAGCTCATGGGATTTCTCACTCTGCCTTTCTAATCTAATGACCAGGTCAAGTGTCTTCTGCTCACAAGGATATGTTTCCAATACTTATACTTTTTTGATTCTTTATTAAAAGGATCTCTTTCTGACAACAAAGGAAATGTGCTCATTTTTTAAAAATGCACCCATTACAGAAATAGATCATACAGAAAGTGGAGGTTCCCCATAATCCAACTTCCTAGAGGCAGTAATGATGGAGTTTGGTGAAAAGTTTAAACTTCCTATTTCTGTAACCTATAAAGCAACAAGGTATAGGACTGTGGAGAATTGAACTCACAGTTTATATTTCTGCAGATGGAGTATCTTATGTGATGACATCCGTTGAGACCACACTCCTTTGTGCGCTGGAGAGCTGCCCTTGTGTGGTTGTAGCTGCTCACAGGTGGCTTTTCCTCCTCTCTTGTGATTTGGCCTTTTATCACCTTCTCTGGGACTTTTTAATATTAACTACAGACTTTGTTAAAGTTAATTTTTTATTGTTTTACTGATTCTGTGGAGTCACGGTTAGGACCAATAAAGTAATATTTGAGATAATGCCTTCAGAGGCCAGTGTCTTCTTTGATGCCCTTAGGGTTGGGCAGTCTTGGGCCTCACGTAGCAGGTCATTGCTTTTTACTAGCCAGTGATTATTCAGAGCTAAGTGTGTTGAATAAATTTAATTTGCTGCATCCCTTTCAGAACGAGGCAGATTCTACCCATATTGAGGCTGAAGTTCTTACAGGTCTTGTCAGTGGACCCTATAGATATGTCCAATGGAAGAATAATTTTTAAATGGAAAATTAAATATTTAGCCCATGGCAGTATCAGTTGGAATATTGCCTATCTTGAGAATTTTTAAGGCAGTGCTCGAAGCCTTGAATTTATAGCTTTGTTGGTTGAAAAATCAGCCTTGTTACCCATTAGGACTTCTCATCTCTTCGACACTCGAAGTAACTGATGAGTGTGAGGCAAGGACTATTTATTATCCATGGTTGTTCAGCAGCTAATCTCTCCTGCAGGTGGGTTTCTCGTCCTGGTGAGTCCATCCTTTAGGAAGGGCGAGGTGGGACCGTGTTTTAAGCTTTCCTGGAGGGGATTCCTGCTACTCCAGGTCATCGAACAGTCACCACACTCCCTGGATTTGTGGCCTCCATTGCTTGTCCTGATCTCCCCTTCCTGTCTTTTTTGTTTTGCTTTTCTCTGTAAAAGGGGAGTAAAGAGAATCTTCAGCCTGCCCCCCCTTCCTTCCTCTCCCCTGCGGTGGGTGGGGTGGGCTGGGCTGAGGCTCAGGCAGAACCTTCTGCCCTGGGCTTCGTTAGGAGCTCCTGTGGCCGAAGCTGTTGGGAAATTGCTTAGAGGAGTTTTGGAGGCGCGCCCTCCTCTCCCTGCCTGCCGTGGCCGCAGATGACCAAGGGCCTGCTCTGTTGCCAAACAGGACTGATGCTGAGCCAGCCTCTAATGCTGACCCATTTTTCATCGAGTTTTACTTAATAGAACAGTTGCAGGATTGTAGTAATGCAGTTATGGATCTTATAGCAGAAGTCAGCTTCAGGCTGAATTCCTGCTCGCGGGCTGAGGACGGAGCAGTGTGTGTGGAAGGTGCGTCCACAGCCTGTGGGCTGGAGCAGCGGCGCCTGCAGCCTCCGGAAGGCTCAGGCCCTTTGGACCCGAGACAGCCGGCCAGCAAACGGGAACAGAGCCTGAAGCAGGACTTCCTGTAGAGCGAGGGGCATTCGCAACTAAACAAGTCCGTAACGGCGGAGCGAGGTGCTTTTTAAACCTGCAAATCAGTGTCTGAATGAAATAAAGTGAATGTCAGAATACTAACAGTTTTCGTGGCAAGCCCATGACTGGTACCTTCAGGTTGATGACTGGAGGAAAGTGAAGGCAGCAGACCTTCGTGGAGCTCCTTGGTCGGAAGCTCATGCTGGCACTGCTGGCCTCTCCCAGTGTTTAAGAAGCAGAAAGCAGCCTGACCGGTGTGGCTCAGGAGTTGAGTGTCAACCCATGAACCAGGAGGTCACAGTTCGATTCCCGGTCAGGGCACATGCCCGGTTGCAGGCTCGATCCCCAGCAGGAGGCAGCCGATCAATGACTCTCATCATTGATGTTTCTCTCTCTCTTTCCCTTCCTCTCTCTGAAATCAATAAAAAAACATAGTTTTTAAAAAAAGCTGAGAGCAGCTTGGTGATCAGGCCATTCAAGAAGGGCGGTGACAAGTCCAAAGAGAACGTGTGTTTGACTGTGGGAGGTCCATGGAGCTATGGGGTGGCTCACGCATCACGTAACACGCAGCACCTCACTTCATGTTCCACGGGTTCCAGTGAGTCCTACTCGCAGTGACACACGAGTGCTGTTGCCAAGATGTGCTAGTGAAAATGGGGATCATTTCAGAACCTTAGAATCATTTGCAAAGAAATAATTTCTGAAGTTTTATCTTCTTTCATTAAAGTGGTTTCTTCACCCTCAGTCAGCCACAGTGCTGAAGTGACAGTGTCAGAGTACATGGCGGTGATGCTCAATTACTTCTAAATGCGACTGCATTTTATTTTACTAATAGGAGCTTTACCATTGTAATCCAGGGGCGGGAAGGAGAGTAACATTTTAGGAGAATTTTCTGGAACAGTCTACACACTCTTGGGGAAAAGGGAAACGGGGATGGACCTGGGGCCAGGAAGAGGTCTCCGTGTCCTTTGCTCGCAGGACGCGGCCAGCAGAGTGCACCCCTGTGGTTTGCGGCATCTGCTGGAAGTGCTGGGCTAGCTGAGGGGCTGCTGGTCCCAGCTCGGGGGCAGGACCAAGTAAACAAGGCCAAGGGAGAGAGAGCCCTGCTGGGGACCAGAGGCCACATCCCCAGCCCCTAAAGCAAGTCTCAGCTCCGTGTGGTGCCAGGAGCAGCGAGGTCAGCGCCGGGAGAGCTCGGGTTAGGAGGGTGTGTGTTTTGTGTTTGTGAAACTTTGGATGACATAGCCCTGTGCTCCGGGTGCAGAAGTTTGGGCCATCGGCGCAGCTTTAATAACTCGCTTACTGGCAGCGGTGCGTCAGCACCTGACTGGGTGGGTTTTAAACGGCTCCACAGGCACCTTCCCCGGCCCGTTTGATGTTTACAGGGCACAGCTCCCCTCAGGTACCGCTCCTGACCGGTCCTGTTGGGGAGGTTACTCATCTCTCCTCACTTATGTGAAGTGTTTCAGAATTTTGCCTACGTGCCCAGAGGTCTTTTGGCATTTAAACTAGTTTCTCAACGTTGAGAAGAAATCTGTGTCTGAGTTGCCGAGGTTGCTGAGCTTCCCTGACACACCGGCTGCCTCGGCTGCAGGACGGTCAGAGGGGCTGGTTTGCAGGCCACAGAGCTGACGCAGGGCCCGGCTGGGCATTGCTGGGGCGCTGAGGCGGGGTCCCCGGCAGCGTTTAACCCTCTCTGTCCCGAGAGCCACGGTGCTCCTAGGTCACCTGTACATGCCCCCTTTCAGATGGTGAAGGCAGATGAGACCCTCCCATTGGGAGCTGCGTTTGGTGTGAAGAACCTGAAGGAGTGGGGGGCTCTGGGTCACCCACCTTCTCTTAGCTCCCGTGTGTTCTCAGATGAACGTCCATAAAGTTTTGATTTCCTTTGCCATAGCTTTAAAGACTAACTGTATTTTTTAAAAAAATAATTTAAGAGTGTAACACATGTAAAATGGAAATTAGTTTACTGTTGTCCCAGTATTTAAAAAGTAAAAGGAAAACTGATCGTAACGTACCAGAGAATTAACTTCACCTTCTTAAATTTTTTCTTCTCAAATTTAATAATAGAAATGTTTCATCTGAGGCCAAGAGCCAGTCATCACGTTGGAGGGTATGAACAACTCGGATGCGGTGCGGAGAAAACCTGTCCAGAGGCTCTTTAAATAAGATGCGTGTTCAGATCGGGGGGCCCTGTTGCTACTCCCCAGGGTAGTAAAGAAACTGACCCCGTTCCTGACACACGTTGGTTACTGGTCCTGACGACTGCAGGCTACAGAAGTGCCTGAGATTAGACAGGAGCCCGAGGCCGACCAGGTTTCCAAAGGCAGAGCTGTGACCGGGAAACCGCAGATCGGAAGTTGAGCTTCTCTTCCTGAGAAAACCATTTTTAAGAAATCAGCCCCAAAACACTCAGAGCAAAATGAAATCGAGCAAAACAGAAACAGCCCTAATCAGAAACCTGACTTTCAGAAGGGGGGAGTTGTACTTCGTGTGACTTTCGGAGGGCAGATGCTCGCGCTCGCTCGCTCCACGTGGTGCAGGGTTTGAAAGGGGCGCCGTGAGCGGACACCTGCCTGCTCCCACCTCGTGGACGGTGACAGTCTTGCCTGAGTCTGTGTAGGCCACATAACTGACTGCACTTTATGAATCAATGAACGTTACTCATTTTGTCTGAACAAGCCTTTTTGCGTTCGTTCGGCACCAAATGGTAATTAAAATAGGAACGGTGTGTTCCCAGTCCCTGTGTTTCAAGCTGTTGGTTGCAGTGTGATTGGGAGTCATGTGAGGACTCTGGTGATTTTTGTGTTAAAAAAGAAAAAGAAAAAGGGAATCGAATAGAAGAAATCAGGCTGGGTTGTGGTGAGGGAACCTGTTGTATAATATGTGTCCTTGTGTGTATCTGATCAAGCATGTCGTATGGAGAATTGTGGTTTAAAAAGTGTGAAGTCCTGTGTTTTACTTTTATTTCAGTATTTCTGAAATGGCTCCATGCACTTTCGCGTGCAAAACTATTTAAGGTCCATAACCCAGGGGCTTGCCTATGAAATGTCACTTCAGTTGTGGTCCAGAGACAGTTGTGGCCGCAGTTCGGAGGAGGCGTGACGCTGAAGTCATTGGTGGCAGGTGCCTGGGCTCCCTGGCCTCTGAGTTGACGGGGTTGTGTGTACCTGGTACGCGTGCTCCGCGTCAGAGGCCTGTTCCCTCGGGCGGCCGGACAGATGTGGAGAAGGTCCGCTGAGGGCTCTCCCGGGGGAAGCCCTGGGCAGAGACAGCCTGGCCCCGCTGGGTCCTGGGACACGCTAGCTCTTTGAGTCTGTGGACCAAGGCAGTCGTGTTAGGGACCAGAGCGCGATCGCGGGCAGCAGTGGCTCATCTGCCGTCCCCGGCTGTGCACTATTAGCTTGCCTCTCGCTGAGCCTCGGGTCCCAAATTGAGTTTTCTTTTGAAACCTACATTAGATGAAAAATTAGGAAGGGAACACCTGTCTCTTGGGCTTGGGCCTGTTGTGAAGATACGGTCAGCAGAAGGCTTTGCCGTCTGACCAGCAGATTTCAGGCCCTCGGTAAAATGTGGGTTCCCTTGTCCTGGATGTGAACTCAGTGAGACAGATGTTAGGTATAATACATCCTACACACGTGCTCACACACAGATACAGGTGCACACACAAAGAATTTTAACCACCCAGCAACATGTACTGAACGTCCTCGAAATACACTTCTGCTACAGTCTTCGAAATAACTTACCCGTGAGTGCCAGTGACTCTCACCGAGAGGCAGTGACACATGAGATGCTAAGGGCAGGCCCCTGGAGCTTTGCCCCGCAGACCACCGGGCAGGTTCTTCAGCCTCACTGTCCCCAGTTTCTTCATCTGCAACATGGTGATGCTAGAACTGCCTCACAGGTGTTTGTGTGTGTGGGTTTGAAATGAGCGGGTGCATGGAAGGGCCGAGATGTGGCCAACACTGTGCAGTTGGTTCTTCCTGTCACCCAGGGGTGCCTGAGACGGCGAGCAAAGGCGGCCAGCTGGTCCCTGCAGGGCGGCCGTCCGTGAGGCTGTGGTGGTGCTCTGAGGGGCTGGGGAGAGACGGGCGGAGATTTCCAGCTCACACTCCTGCGCTCTGCTTATAGATTCAGGCTGACGCTCCCCTTGCATCCTGAGGGGGGGCGTCCCTGTGTTTCTTACAGTCCAGCTGACATACCTGCTGCAGCGTCTGACAGTTTCTTATATTTGTTTCTGGTTCTTGTGTTTAGGGAAGTACTGTCATTAGTGCCTCTTTATTTTTTATTTTTAATTGTTGACATTATTACAAATGTCCCATCCCGCCTTTGCCCACCTCCACCCAGCGCCCGCGCCTCCCTGGCCTTCTCCGCGCAGCTGGCTGTGGCCGTGGGCTGTGCGCAGGCTCCTGGCTACTCCCTTCACCTCCCTTCACCCAGCCCCCCCGACCTCGGTCAGTCTGCTGCGTGCATCCGTGCCTCTGATTTTAAGGGGGAGGGGATACAAGAAAGATGTTTCTGAATTTTTAAGGCTTGGTTCCAGGCCGAAGGCAGGGTGTGTGTTCCGACGGACATCCCGGTCCCTCTAGAAGGGAGCACAGGGATCACAGGTGAATTCCTTGGCAGCTCAGACCTGTTCCCATAGCTCAGGCCTTGTTTGGGGGAAAACAGTTTGATTTTAAAGGGAATTTTCGGAGTGCTCTGCAAGGCCCGCAGCACATCTTGGATCTTCCCGGGCGTGTCTCTTTGTAAGTCTTATGTATAAAAGCCCACACTGTTGAGAAATGCGCGGCTCCTGAATGTAGCTGTGGAAGGACATGGGGTGTGGCCCACAGGGCCCTGCAGTTCCCATATCGGACCCGATTCTCGCTGGAATTTGAGGCAGAGACAGTGCTCGCCCTGCTCTGTGCAGTCATCCCACGGCTCTGTTCTCCCCGCCCCTCAGGTTCGTCTTCACCGGTGAGTATCACATCCCGGCCCCCCCGGGCCTCTGCATTTGTAACTTCCCCACGTGGGCGAGTTCGGGGCTGTGCTCTGAGGTACCCTGGGAGCCCCCTGCCCCTGAGCGTGTCTGAAAACCCGGTTCTCGGTCAGAATGCTTCGGGTGCAAACCCGGTGTGTTTAAGATTTGGTGCGTCCCGGAGCAGCGCGTTTTCCGCTGACTGCTCAGTGTTGCCCAGCTTCCAATGTTGCTCACTTTACATCGAACCCAGAAAAGTGACCACGGAGGCCCGTTTTAAGGCCCGTCCTTGGGATTTCTTACAAAGCAGTGTCTGAGTGGTCGGTGGAAGCGGACAGAGAACAGGATCCTCAGTGATGAGCACGGTTGGAAATTCAGAAACGTATCCAGGTCAGCGAGGCCGGGACGCGGAGCCAGTCGCTCTGCTGGAGAAACTCGCAGATAGATGATGATGATGCATCTGTTAGCGATCAGCGTCCTGACTTAACGGGCGAGTTTAAAATCACTGATTAGGCTGATGTGCTTCTGATTCCTTTTTGCAAAACAGATGAGTCGTTTTTATTCCAAAATCTGTTCCAAGTCCTCTTTTTTGGCAGCGTGCTAGGGTTCGCCGCAGTGTGAATAGAGGAGGCTCCCTGGTCCTGATGACTCTGCCTGAAGCATCTCAGCGCAGTGTACGTGCAGTCCTTCCGCGGCGTTTGCGCTAATGTTAAACATCAGCAGCTCCCTCTTCTAATGAAACGTTGTAGCCGAGACTCGTTACCGTGTGACACGGCCCCCGGCTCCCAGCCCCCGCTCACCGTGTCCGTTCCCCCCGTTCTGAGCACCAGGTACCCTGCTGTCCCCCTCCCCACTTCCTGTGCCCCTCAGTCATCGCCTCCTGGTTTTGTGTCCCCCCGGTAATGTTTAGAGGACAGCCGCTGTCTCCCTTCACCCTCGGGTAAAGGACATCGTTATTGACTTGGCTCTTGCTTTGTTCCATGTGTGTCCTGGATCTCCATCCCCTCCGAGTAGCCAAGGACACATTTCTGAGTTCTTGATCCCTGCGCTTTGCCAAAAGGGGAAAAAGAAAAATTGTTGAACCTGGAGTCTCACCGAGATACTTAACCAATTTAATCCATATTTTTCATATACGCGACCTTCTATCATCCAGTGGCTCCAGCCACGGAAACTGCGGACTGAACACAGCAGAGTTGTTGGCTCCTGGTGGCGTTTGTCTTGGGGAGAGTTATCGGTAATGAACTTGCATCACAGGCTGTAAATCATGGCCCTGCGCAGAGCCTGCGGGGCCAGCATGGGAATTAGCAATAGTACGAGGTGTAACGGTGCTGGGAACCCGAGACGGGGACTCGACCTCGGCTTCTGGCCTCTCACCGCCGGAGGCAGGCGGTCACATTTGCTCCCTCTGAGAGATAGGCATTTGGGGAGCTTCCCTCGGCCATTTGTTGACTCAAACGAAGCCTCGCAGGAAGTGGCCGGAGTTCAGCCCTTAGGAGAAGCCCGTTGCCCAGTTTGGGAATCTTCGATGCGGGAACAGTCAACTTTCAAAAAATGCTTTGATGCTCAGATTTAACAAAAAGTTAAAAGGAAAGAAGGCCCTTAATGAATGAATGAAATACCCCGCCACTCATGTCGTTTCATTAATACCAAGTGTTTTCTCTTCAAGATGAAGGGGGAAAATACCAGTTTTTCAGAATCTACTGTGATTTACGTGATCAGATTGCTTCCCTGAGGTCAACCGGAAGCCTGAGAGCACTGGCCTCTTTGCTCAGATGGGCCCCTGCACCAGCACGTCTGAGCCAGGGTGCCCCTCTGAGGAACGAATTTTGGAACTGCTTCCAAAATGTTTCGGTTTCTCTGTGACTGGGGGGCAGTGCTGGCCTGTGGGGAGGGGCCGGGGTGCCCGGCGAAGGCCATCCCTGCACAAGCGAGAATCGTACCCCAGTGCCAGTGCCGCCCCACCGAGGAGCACCTGGATGGAAACAGCCTACCCTTTGCCATCTCTGTCTCACGGAGGAGCCGTGATGAGCTGCTCTGAGATGGGTCATCTGTAGTTGTCTCGCCACTTTGGACGTGACCAGAAGAAAACTCTTTTCTCTGACACCGGATGCTCCGCGGGTGTGCCTGCCAAAATTCTGAAAACTATGAGTAGCGAGGCATCAAATACTTAAAGCACATATTTTTGTTTTATACGTGAGCAGTGTAATCATTTTTAAAACCACTTATCATGCCCCCCCCCAGTGTACACAAATGATTATGAATACCATTTGAATTAAATTTAACCCAACATTCTCATTTAAAAAAATTTTTTCCGGTTACTTTTAAAGAGTAGCATCAATCTAATACCGTTTAAGTAGATAATTCTAAAAATTCTTACAGCACGGCCACTGCTGTACGGTCCGTTTAAATTTGCATCGGAGGTTTTAAATGCATCCTCACCGTTGGTGGTCTCAGCCGTGACTTCAGACAGGGCGGGAGCAGGGGTGGGGGAGACATTTCGTCTTCCTCCTGTTAAATGTGAGTTATCGAGGTCCCAGTTTGAATGTGTCTGACATAATGGGAGCCCCCAGGAGGCACTTTGCTAAGCAGCTAATTCAGCCCATCTTCCCTAGAGAGGGTAATTGTTGTTAAAAACACAAAAGTAAAATGTGTTGTTTTCTCGTGTAATTATGTAACTGACATCTTTATATAATAATACATTTGGGTGGTCTGTCCCCGAAACACTTGGTTTGTTAGGAAACATTGCAGTTTCCACAAGCAATCACTTACGCCTAAATATTATGAAAGAATTCGGCATTGTTACATTGCATCATTGCCTTAGTCAGAAGCTAAACTTTCTAAGTGAGCTTGGCACTGGAGGAGGCTTCTAGGTTTTTTGCTATTTTTTTTTTTCCTTAAATGTCATTATACGAGCTAAAATATTCCTGAGACAGAATACTCTGACAGAGTGGTAAAAAGTAGCAACACACAAATCCCGCTGAAGAAGAGAGCCAGGGCCCGGAGCTGCTGTCGTTGGGACGGTCACATTGGGACCCCCTCACAGCGTCTTATTTCAGCCTCCGCTCGTTCGGTTACCCCGCCGGCTGGGTGAGGACCCATGAACTTCCCGGGCTGCAGCGAACCACAAATATCCTGACTATGAACACACTGCCATTAGAACCGGCTTCATTTTAATCCACGTTGGTAATAAGGCTCTGTGCCCTGCTGATTAAAAAAGCCCCACTTAACAAAACTGAATGGAGTTTTTCTTCTAATTCCGCTCTTCTGGGGCTGCAGACTGCTCTGGCCCTGCGACGCCCATCGTAAATCCCAGATTCAGCCGGGACCAGACTCTAGCTAATCATGATGGCTGATTATGCCACCCAGGGGCATTCTTTTAACTCGCCATTACCCAGAATCGTGTGGGAGGCTCTTGCAAAGTGGCAGAGAGAGGAGAGTCCGGGCACAGACAGATAGCACTGTGAGCAGGGAGAGGCCGTGTGCAGTCCATGGGAGCGTCCATAGGCGGGTGGGGGTTTAACGGGAGGCCTGGGTGATCTCAGGCCTAGGAAAGGAAACTGGGAGATGCTAGCAAAACTACAATCAGTATGTGATGTGATCGAAGGCTTATCCCGGCAGCCAAAGGAGGTAAACGGGCTGTGCGCAGAGGGAGGAGGGGTCGGTTTAGTCCTAGGGGTGGAGGTGAGGAGGGGCCGTTCCATCGGCAGCCTCTCCTGAGCCGAGGGCCACAGTGCCTGTCGTGAGATGGGCGGCTTCTGCTTCACCTCACCCCGAGTTAATGCTTTTAAGTCTGCTGCACAGAGAACGGGGTACGTTTGTCACGCAGTGTACCCCCGCCTCGGCCAGGGTGCCCAGGTGTCGCCCCTCACGCGCTGGAGGGGGCCGGGCCCCACCAGGTAGACGCCGTGACGTTTTGGCCTCGACATCAGGTTATACAACAGCACAGAACTTCAGTAATGGGAGAAAATAGCCCCCACCCTCAGTATAAACTGAGTTAAATCACTGCTCAGATGCAAAGTCACTGAAGTAAAGCTGACATTTAACGCTGTATTGTCTTTACGTGCATTTCCGTAGATATTGTCTTAAAAACTGTGCCCTCCGTGGGATGGCTGTGCTTTGAACTGGGGGTGGGATGTGCACTGAAGCAACGGGTCTCAGCTCTGCGCCTGTGTGTGCACATTGGAAAGCAGTAAAATCTATGATGTGGGTAATTCCTTCAGGTAAATGAAAATAGTCTCCCTCGTCTCGGAACATATGGTTCCCAAACTGAGTGCCAAGGCACCCCAGGGTGCCGCGGTCAATTCCTGCGGCGTGTTTTTTTATTTTTGCGGAAAACAGTGCTCTCTGGTATGTGCCAGGCACCCAGGGAACTACTGCCCGAAGTAGTTCATAGTTTCAACATTAGATGGCGCTACATTCCTTTCAATGATGTCACTTTTCTAAACTGGGTCTTTGGGAGTTGAAGGCTGTGTGGCCCTGAATGTCCCAGAACAGAGAAGTATCGGGACACAGGGCGATTCCAGGTCTTCAGGAAGAAGCTGTGCGGTGCCCCATCTGATAGGGTTTACCGGGAGTGACACTGTGGTTAAATTTTCAAAATTCATCTGTTTACCTGGTAGGAGTGTAGGTCCTGTTAGATCTTAGGGGGTACAGGGTCCCCGCTGGTGTCCCTCCCTGCTGTCTGACGGTGACTCGACCTAATGAGAAATGAAAATCTGACAAGAAAATAAATTCCAAGTAAATTCAATTAGATGATCCTATTGGCTTCTAGTCCAAAAATTGAGTTTGGGTGGGGGGGGCGGGGGCATGAAAGGAATTAGTCTTAGAATATATTAAAAGTTACACTTCAGGAAAAAAGGAAATATTTACAAATTAAATATTCAGAGACAAAATATGTGGTTTTTTTCTTTTTAAGTTGTTGGAAATAAACCGCAATACGCAAGCACATCATTACAAAACCAAACCGAAGACAATCAGTGCATCCTGTAAGTTAGAGGTGCTTTTTCGGCCCATAAAATAGCTCTTCACACTTGCAGAAACTTTCACAACAGGGCTCCCTGGGGGCGGTGCCTTCCCAGGCATTGGAAATGGGATTTGATTTTTAAAAATTCTGTATGTGCCCAGTTTTTTCAGAAACAGAACTTTGGTTTTAAACAAGGTGCATGTGTGTCCAGAAACGCTTTCCCAGGGAGCCGCGCGGAGGGCTCTCGGCTCCAATCAGGCCTCCCTTTGAACACACTGAGCTCCGGGGCTTCGCTGTGCTGGCCGTTGGCTCGTGTTTGATCCTGGTGGGAATGAGACTAATTGTTCAAGAATTTGTGTCCTGGTGAGGCTGTTAGCACTTTAAATTGATTTGGTATTTCAAAAAAGTTATTTAAAACATATTTATACGGAGGAACTTGGCTTTCCACTCACTAAATAACACTTTTTCCAGATTTCACCTGCCTCATTGTCTGCACAGAAAATGTATCTTAAAATCATCCTTCTGCGTAGCAGTTGCAGCTGGTTCCAGCAGGTCCCTCATGGTATCTGTTTCCTCTGAAACCTTTCCTGCCCCCCCACATGACAGGAACTGCCCTGTGCCTAATCTAGCCTCACAAAATGAGCGCCCTTAAAAATGTTTACATTCAAAGTGCCTTTTGCACGAGCACATGAGTTCTTTATAAACATCAGCTGATTCACAGAATTCTCTGGGCAGAGCCACTGATTTTTCCTTCTCAAAGTCGTGCTTTTGGTCCTTTGGGTCACCGTGTATCGGTTTTCCTGCACAGCAAGCAGGTATTGTCGGTTTCCCAGGAGCAGAGAATCAGACCTGCATGGCTTTGGAAGCGCAGGTGACGGACCACGGCGCCCGGTCGTCAGTAAGGGCCGGACGCGCACGCACACACGCGGCCCCTTCAGTAGGGTTTGTCCCGGGTGATGTCAACTTCCTAGTCGGCGGTGGGTAGACTGCAAGATCTGAACGTTCTGGAAATCTTTCTGATGTTCAGGACAAACTCTGACTCACATGCTGAGAGGAGCCTGGGAGGAGTCTTTTTGGTAAAACAATGTTTGGGAAACTGAGTTGCCCTTCAGTCTGTCGTGGGTTAACTGTGCCTTAAACTTGGCAGTAGGCGCATTTAACACAGTCATAGGGTCATGTGCAAGTGCGCCGTTGACTGAGCGTCTGTGATGTGCCTGATAACTAGGAAATATCCTTCACCCTGGGCTCTGCGTGTACGTTCCATTTTCCCCGTTTCACGCGGGAGAGGAATTAGAACCAGCGTGTTACGTGCTTTGCCTGGAGGGCGGGAGACCAGAGGTCGCGCCCAGGGCTGACTAATCACGTCCCCTGGGATCTTTCAGTGACCTGTTTCCTTTCCCAGGACCTGGGAGAGCCGCAGGGGCCCTTTGCAGGTTATCTAGCCCATCGACCTTGCAGGCCAGAGACAAGGAATTTGTGCAAGGTCACCCCGTGTTCAGTTCTTGTGGGTGCTTCTGAATAACCTTGAATGTGCTCGGTAAACATTCCGGGTTTATCTCCACTGATTGGAGCCTTCCAGAAGTTCCCCCGCCCCCCAAAGGTAGAGACGCCAACTGTTATGCCTGGGAGCTCATCTACGATGAGCACCCAGGGGTGGCATTGAGGGCCTCCCATCGTCTACCCTCAGTGGCCATTCTTCAGTCGGCCTTTACTCGGTGTCCCTGCTCTAGTCTACCATCAAAGTCCAGCAACACAGGTGGACACTGGGCCGTAACACTGTCTTTTGGAGAGTGTCCTGTTCACATAGTGTGCAAAATGTGTCCATTAATAAGTCACAGTTGCGGTTCAGTGCTCGGTGTTACCACTCAGTAAAGTTAAGCGATCGGCTCGTCTCCTCTCCCGCTCGCGATGATGTGTGTTCCTGACCCTCTAGCAGCTGATGTTTCTTGAGAACCGTCCTGTATCAGGCCCTGCAGTGAAGCAACTTAAAACTCAGCTCGTTTACTTATTCTAAGAACCTGAAGTGGTAGCTGACACGTCTTCAGTTCTACAGTTGATAAGAACTTGGGCTCAGGGGAGCTAAGTAATTGTTGAAGGGACACAAAACTCTTCCAAATGGGAGTTGACTGGACCTCCACCGATGAGCCACTTTTCTCTTAAAGGTTCATTAGCCAAAGAATCTTTCATCTCCCTCCTCACTCACTTAAAAGATGCTAAGATGCTCAAACGGACCCAGAAGGTGTGGGTGGCTTCTCAGCAGATAAGTGGAAAAACCTGGGGCTGGGAGCCCAAAGCTGAGCCGTATTAGCCCAGGAAGGAGGAGGGTGTGTGTGTGCGCGTGTGCACGCATGTACACATGGACACCTTTTCATCACGTTGGACGGAAGAAGAGGTTCCACCGAGGTGAGGGAAGACGGGGTGTGGAGCTCACACCAGATGGACTTAATTAAAACTTCATCAGCCTGGGGACGTGGTTCTGGAAACTCTTCAAGGTCCGTTTCTACGCTTACAGTTTGCACACAATCTCCAGTGTAGATCACGTTTAACCTGCCTTCCAGGAGGGAGGTGGGCCTTTTAATGCCTGTCCTGGGCCAGATCTTGACATTACGTCCTGTTGCTGCCGCAAGGCCGGAGGGCCCCCCACTGCCCTTTAGGGTGACTGCTGAGTTCCAGTTACTTGTCTCCAGTGCCGTCCTCAACCCGGGTCACTGCAGCCTGGCCACCCCAGCCCTTCACTGGTTTCCCTGGGACCGCCCACCCCTCCTCGCCTCTCCTTTGTCTAGTCTGTCCCCCCCCCCCCCCCCCCCCCGCTGGTGAGCGTTCCCCTCAGCGAGAGGCCCCAGGTGCACCTCCCAGTTTTCCTGGTTTTCCTTCACACTCTGTGTGCTCAACTCACAGCAGCACCGTCAGCTGTGGCCTCCCAGCTGCACCCTAAACCCTCTCTCGACGCGGTGTAGCCCGTCTCAGTTTGACCTTGGTTAGCACAGTGCTGGCCAGGCTGGACTGTACCGTGAACCGTCTGGTGATCTTGTGAAAATAAAGGTTCTCCCGGGAGACCTGGCAGGGCCCAGATTCTGCATTTCTAACAGTGGTATTGCCGGGTGGTGCCAGTGCTTTTGCTCTGAGGACCACCCCTTGAATAACAGCAGCACTTACACACCTGAGTGGCCGTAGGACTGGCTCCCTCTCACCTGTCAGCTTCCTAGAGCGCCAGGCTCTTCCTTTTCCGTGGTGCCCTCTAAGTTATACTCCCCTGCACGCAGAGGTCACCGCACAGGTGGGTCCATCAGTCTGTAGCCCCCAGTTAAGATTTAATTATATTCTCCGTTGTCCATAACTGGCTCTGATGCCTTAATCTTATTAATGGGAGGGCTTAGGCAACGGCACCGTCTATTTGAAGAACTTAGCAAATGGGTGTGGAAGTAGCTGTTCGGCTATTTCTTTTGTGGTCTCCCCGGTGCCCAGCGTGGGCCTGACGGTTCCCTGGTGGCGCCCCCTCCTGGCCCACAGTGGTCCCTCCTCGTGCAGCCGGGTCCTGTCCCTGGGGATGGAGCCTCTGCCCAGGGAGGCAGGGCTCCGGGAGGCCCGTCCGCAGTGGCTCCAGTCCCCGAAACACGACCGGCTACGTAGCAAATACCTGGTGATATTCTTCCAGGGGCCGAACGATTGAACAAAAATGAGAGTTTAAATTCCATCCTGGGAAACTGTCCCTCGTGACTCCAAGTAACAACCGCGTGCTCCCTCCAGCACTCCCATGGGGCCGGGTGCTCCTCAGGCGCTCAGAGCCCGCGGGCGAGCTCGGGAAATGCAGGTTCCCAGGACCACTCCAGGCCTGGTGGCTCCCAGCCCAAGCACAGGAGCGTTTAGAGGCCCCGGTCTGGGCTCGCTGCTCTGTTAGCAGGGCCGACAAAGAGCAAAATAACAGGAGGTTGTCAAAATAGAAGAATAAACATTCTCTTCCCCGAATAATTACCGTGACCCCCTCGGTTTACTCTCGCTGGCCTTCGTTTTCTCCCCAGCAGTGTCTTGTCTGCTTCTTTGTTCCAAATTCTTGCCGTGAGCCCTTTGAAATTTGAAGTCATGAGGCCTGGTGAGCATTTCAGAGCATAGGCAAAAAAGCCATTCGAGGTACAGTGTATGCTTTAGAATTGGGGTGGAAAGAAGGCGGGCTCTCTCTTTTTTTAAACTTCCGCAGGGTTTTAAGTGGAGGGAGAGGAAAGGGAAACACTGGCACATCGGGTCGGATGTGTGTTCCGCTCGCTCCGGCCCTGGGGGTCAGCGCTGATGAAACCCACAGCCCCGTCGCCCGCCCGGCGGTCGTCCCCAGGCACCTGGAAAACTCCCGAGATAGACGCAGGCTGCCTTTGACTCTCTAAAGAAGGGGATTGAAACCTGGGGTCCTGTGGATTTGGGGGTGACATTGTTAAAAGTTAACCTGTGGAGTATATGGGGAGGGGTGTCAACTGCACCAATCACTCTATTTTTTGTGTCTTTTTGACAGTCCCTAAGAAGGGGTGATCTGAGCCCAGCCTAACGAGAGGTGGGTGGGGGTGGGGGAGGGAGGGGGTGGGGAGCCTGCTGTCTTGCGGGGGGTTGTCCTGCAGCACTGGGAGCACCTGGGCGTTGTGAGGGTGACATGTGCGCCACTCTCTGTGGAAACAGATGGGCTAGGATCTGCCTGTAACTTAGGCGGTTTTTATGTTTAAAGGGAGATTTCCTCTACCAGGTCCTGCTGTAAAGAAAGCTGGAGTTTCACCCGGCCCGTGGCTCAGTGGTTGAGCGTCCTGTCGCCAAGGGGTTCAATTCCCGGTCAGGGCACGTCCCGGGGTTTCAGGCTCGATGCCCAGTAGGGGGCGTGCAGGAGGCAGGTGATGGGTGCTCCTCTCTCATCGCCTGTGTTTCTCTCTCTCCCTCTTCCTTCCTCTCCCTAAAATCAGTAAAGAACATATTAAAAATTTTATAAAGAAAGCTGGAGTTTCATGCGCAGGGAAGATTGGCAGGAAGACGGGCGGCAACGAAAGGTCAGAGGAAGTGGCCCAGCTCCAAGCTCCGTCCTTTCTGGTTCCGAATCCTACAGAGATTGGGGGAATCGCCTTGACGATGGAGAAAGTTTGGGGGGGGTTAGGATGATGCAGGTCTAAACAAGTCTTTTCAGTAAACTGAAGGCAGAATTAGCCTGTTTGGCCCGTGGTCGTTACAAGGAATAGTTCCGAAGAAGACATCGGCCTTCAAAATAGCCGGCGGTGCTGCTGTCGATGAGGGTGATGCTGACCGTGAAACGGGAAATGGAAATCCCAAAAGGCTTCACCGTCGCAACTGAGCGTCAGCCACACGGGCCTGGGGCCTCCCAGGAGATTCCCGTCATTGCCGTGCTTCCTGAGGCCCCGACTCGAGTTGAGTGGCCACTGTCCAGAGCATAACGTCTGACCAACGGGGAGTTTACAGAACCAGAGAGAGGAAGAGGAGGGAAAGCCTGCAGGGAGGGGGGGACAGGGAAATAGGACCCAGCGTCGGCCTCCGTCGAGTGGACCGACCAGGCGTAGTGCGTTCAGGGGGAGCAGCTCGGTTCCAGATGAGGAACAGCTGGAGGGAGTTCAGAGGAAAGCGGCGGGAAGAGATGAGACGGAACAAAGAAGCAGGAGGCACATAAACGGCGGCAGCCTTTGAGAATGAAGCCCTGATAGGAGCCCCTTTTCAAGTTTTTATAGCGAGGATTAGGAGGTATCAGGAGTTCTTTTAACTGTGGTCCAGTGTAGCCCAGCGGCCACTCCCTGCGCCCCTGAGAGCTCGCAGACAGACAGAAATGTGTGCACAGAGGAGACTCAGTGGTCTCGGTGGGCCCCGAGCTCTGCGGGGAGCAGCGAGGGTCAGGGGGTGCGAGTGGAACAGCAGGGAGGCAGCTGTGGGAGTGCGGGCTCCCCGAATTCCAGAGCAGCCCCCGGTGTGCGCGAGCAATTCCGTGCTAGGAGGCAAGGAACTGGTTTGCTGAGCCGTCCCGGGGGCTCTGCTGTTGGGAGCCATCCTGAGCCTGGCAGGGAGAGGCCACCTAATGGGTCCCTTCCGTCTGCTTTCCGTGACTCACCCCCTTGGCCTGCAGCACTGCAGGGCTGAGTCACTGCTGAATGCAGATATCTCATTAAAAGGGGGAATTAAAGGCTATTAAACATGATTTGCTGCTGGTCCCAGATTAAAGAAGGTAAACCAATTTACAATTACAGCTGCCCTCGTCCAAAGTAATATGCAAATTGTTGGAACAGGGCAGTCTCGGGGTAGCCGGAGTGAAGCAGACACCTCCCGGCACCCTCCCGAGAGGAGGGGTCCTGCGAGGGAGTTTCTGAGACAGGGTTGAGCAGCCCCCTCACCTGCAGCGGAGACCGAGGGCGCACACCGAGCTCTCCTTGGTGCATCCGTGACGTAAAATGTGGAGTGTGGATCTGTCTAGACAATGCATTCTCTGTATCCCTTTAAATGAAAAGGGACTGAGTCAATTAATGATCCTTTTAAAAGAAAATTTACATTTAAAATATACTTATGGTGCCACCAGGCATCCTGATGACTCAAGATAGGTTTACCAATCCCTCTTGTAAGAACCTGGAAATGGCGTAAACAACGTGAGTGACCCAGTGGTTGCGGGAATCTGTGGCATTACCACCCTGGGGTCAGGACCAGTGGCCCCCTTCCTGGCAGCTCGAGGAAGGCGCAGGGACCTCGGGGAGTTCCGCCTTCTGTCTGGAAGACCAGTGAGAAGTTACGTAATTTAGTCTTTCATCGGCGATCCTGCTCTTGACCTGCCCCTCACACACCTCGGACGTCCCTCAAGTGTAGCCCTTACCCGCCCTGGGAAACAGCTGGGGCCGTTTGGTCCCATGAAAATTACAAAGGGGCGCTTAAAACTCTGGGGACACTAGGCAGTGGGTAAAACCTAGGAGTGTCTCTAGAGCGGTCGCCCTTTTCTGCAGCCTCCCAAATACGTCTGTGCCCTGCTCGCCTCCTCACAGCTCCCGCCTCCCACGAGTCCCTCGTACCCCACCCTGCTGGGAACCCCACCCTGCTCGGAACCCCACCCTGCTCGGAGACCCCTCCAAGTGGTTTCTTCTTCCTATGAGGTGAGTCCAGGCTCCCAGCCTTGCTTTGAAAATGCTCTTATTTCTTCCGAGGTTCTTGCACGTACCACAGATTCCCGGATCTTTGAGTTGTCGAACCAGGAAGGAGTCCTGGGGGCCGAGTGGCGTCACCGGGGTTGTGTGAAATACACTTGCCACTCTCACAGAGGGTCTGTTGCCTGGAGACTGTCACCAGAATCTCGATATGTTGCCCGGAAAGACTGGGGCGAGAGAGGCCACCTGTTCCCACCACCCCTCACCGCCAGCTGCAGGGACTGCTGGTTCCTTCTACATCCAGTGCGGCGCTGGGTCAGAAAACCCAGGTGAGCCCGGCCAGTGTGGCTCAGCGGTTGAGCATTGACCTATGAACCAGGAGGTCATCGTTCGATTCCCGGTCAGGGCACAGGCCCGGGCTGCGGGCTCATCCCCAGTCGGGGGCGTGCAGGAGGCAGCCAGTCAGTGACTCTCATCATTGATGTCCCTCTCTCTCCCTCCCCCTTCCTCTCTCTGAAATCAATAAAGACATATTTTAAAAATCAAACAAACCCCAGATGAGTAAAACCGGAGGAAGACTGTCCTGAGGCAACAACAAATTCATTCTTGTATACTCTTTAATTCCTGTGCGTAATAGTCTCTCCTGTTACCTGAGAGAATTGCACATTTAAAATTTTTAAATCAACATGGAGTAGAGATTCTGTGATTTTTTTTCTTATTTAGTCTGGATGCAGCCGTAGCATCTCCAGCTTGGAGCCGGGAGATTGTCCTCTGCGGCTATGACCCAGCTTTCTCTGTTTTCTCAGGCTCCGGGTACTGAACGACACACTGTAAGACCGGATTATCCGTTAGGTTCCTTTTTTACACGGAGGTGTTTGGGGCCGGTGGCCTACGAGTTAGCTGGGGCGTGGGCCTGCTGGGCAGTCTGTCTCTAGAGGGTTGTGTGCTAGTCACCCCTCTTCCGAGTGAACCCCCGACTCCCCCTGTAAGTGGCAGGCTTCGTATCTTTCATCTGAAGCGCGCAGAGTGCTTTCTGAAACCGCACGGGTGATAGGAGGGAGAAAGCGAGCCCCGGCGGGGGCCTGCCCGAGGTCGCGGGGCACCTGGGGAGGCTCCGTGGGGAGAGCCAGGCTCTGCTGACGCGGACTCACTGTTCTCAGCCCCCGGCCCAGAGCCCTGATAAGGCTCCGCTGCTCCAATTTCGTCATCAAAGAGCTTGGGTTTGAAATACTTACATTTTGTGCCGGTATCTTTCAAAATATGATATCTCCTATCAGCGGGGTCCATCTCGTGGGTTAATTTATTTTGGCAAAATTGTGTGGACTGAAGGCCTGAGGTTGTATTGATCTGTATTCCATAAGCACTCAGACCAGACATTTGTGACCGACTTGACGGGAGCCTTTCAGGTGAAAGAGAACTGAACCCTGGAGGCGAGGTTTGTGCCGCCAGCTTTTAGTCCCCGGGGGGGGGGGGGGCACCGCAGGAGGCCGCTGGACTGAATTCAAAGTAGCAGCTACTTGTGGGATATTTTCCTTGCCTCTGCCTCTAGCTCCCCAATATTCATATTGTAATTTGCATATAGAAATACAACAGAACTCTTTTGTAAATATCTTCGTCATTTATTTGCATTTGTTATAAAAATAAGAATGAGTTAAGGGCTTGCTGGAGCCTGGAGACCCAACAGGTAACCGCCCGGCGTGCCCCCCAGCAGACGAAGCCCACGGCCAGTCCCTGTGGGAATCCACACCTGCCCCCCTCAGCTCTGCACCTGCGTAAGCAGCTGTCCTTCTAAGTCCCCACCGCCAGGCCTGGCCCGCGGAACAGGGCTCGCCTGCTCTTGGTGGCCTCTCTTCCCGTTTGCTCCATTTCAGGTGCTAGCTTTGCCCTCATGTCTGCCCCAGTAATTTTCTCTGTCAGTCCCCTGCTTACCCCCGTTAGTGGCTCCTCGTCTCTGTTAGCACCGAAGGTCAAAGTCTTTGGCGCAGCACAGACGCCCTCAGCCCCTCCTCGCTCGTTTCCGTCCACAGCACGTGGCAGCCCGACAGTGGCTGGGTCCGGTCATCTCTCCGCTCTTGGGGTTTGGCCCGTTCCTCTCTCCCTCCAGCTTGGCCTGTGCGCACTGGCTCTGGCTCTAGGGCCTTCAACAGGACACCTGCCCAGCTCCTTCTGAACCCATAGGTTTGTCTCCTCGGCCACCCCACCCATCCGACCCTCAGGGCAGGGAGAACGTCGTGTTTGTGTCCACGTTGCCTGTCTGTAGCCCAGAACCCGGGATGTAGGTGGTGGTCAAATGCTCTTGACCAGCGGAGGAGTGGACAGAGGCCCCGGACGTCAATTCCCTCCCTGGTAATGAACAGATGTTGATGGTCCATCTGACTCAAGGCCAGAGGGGGTCCTGCGGCTACAGTGCTGGGTAGCTTTCCCTGATAGAGAGGTATGGCCCCTTAATTTCCTTTTTGCTATTTTTACTATTATAGCTACACAGCCAGAGGATCTGTGCAGAGCCAGGGATTCAGGCCAAACAGCTGGCCTGATGTTGCTGGACCTATCAGAGCCTTGGACAGGTTAGGCCAGCGAGCTCTGCTCCCTCTCCCCCACCTGCAAGCCCTGTGGAGGGCTCTGGCTCGTCTGGCTCTGGCCCTTCCCCTTCCCCTTCCCCAAAGATCCTGGGAAAGCTTCCCCTTTTGTTCCTTCAACTCCCAGGCTCTTTCTCAGCACACCCTTCATAGTGCCCCACCCCGTGAGCCGCGGTGCCCCTGACATCTTCTGTTCAGTATTAATCATAGTCACTAGATGATGATGATGTGAGAGGGAACGGAATTGGATTCGGAGCTTCTCACATTTCTCAGCTTGTTTTTACAGCCCTGCGTCACGTGCGTGTCAAACACTAACCAGGGATTTAGGGTGTTCCTACAGGACAACGTCCTTGAGAACGTCTTAGAGAGGCCGTGTGACAAGAGGGACCCTTGGCAGTGCCCTGTCAGCAGCTCACTGAGAGCCCGTGAAGCCGTGGTCCCTGCAGCAGTGAGCGGGCCGTCACCAGGTCGTGCCCCACCTGGCACCTGGCTGAGGCTGCAGGGTTCTCAGGACACGCAGGCTGGAAGCGTCCCTGCCCCCTCCTCTCTGGTTCCTCCCTTATGAATGATGTGGGGAGAAGGGAGAGAAGGCGGGGGCTCCAGCCCCTGCTCTCCTTGCTGCGGGACGGCTTAGCTGGGAGCGGCGAGAAGCAGGGACCCTGGTCAGGAGGCCGTTGCAGGATCCAGACTGAGTCATCTCGTTGGCGCAGACCAGGGTGGTGGGGATCACGGCATGTTGGAGGTGGGGGGCCGGCAGGCCTTCCGCGTGGACCAGATGTGTGGTTTGAAGGAAGGAGAGTGAGACGGCTTTGAGATCGGGGAGCTGAGCAACTAGGAAGTGACGCTGACATTTCCTGCCGTGGGGGCTGCTTTAGGAAACCCAAGGGAGGGAGGTGTTAGGTTGGCTGTACCTGTGAGACATCAGAGTGGAGGTGCCAGGGAGGAGCCGAGGGAGGAGCACCTGAAGATGGAGAGAAGAGGCCCAGGACTGAGCCCTGGGCCCCCTCCACGGGGGGGAGCCTGGCAGAGTTAACCCAGCAGAGCCAGGCTGCAGGCTGCCCTGCGGCTTTGATGCCATTCAGGGGGGCTGGATACAAACAAAGGACTCACCGATTGATTGACCTGGAAAAATGCCTTCATATTAATGGAATAAGTGACCCACTATTTAAACGAAGAGCTTAAATTCTCCTTTCTAGTAGTGCTTCGTCTGTCAGGGAAACAGCTGAAATAACTTGTGTTGGATTGTGAGTCGTTCCCTTCAACACATAAACCAAACAGTCTGTACTAACTGAGGAGTCTGGCTTCTAAACCTATTTTATTTCATTTGTTTTCAGAAAATAATGGGCTTTCTAAGAAGTGCAGACACAATTCTTTATATGCAGGCTTTCCCCCCCCTCCTCTATTTGCACTTTTGTATTAAAAACGGGGCTCTAACGTTCAGCCCCAGCTCACATGGTTTTAATTTAACGATTGAAGAGCGTAGGAAATGACAAGGAGATTTGTACTTAACCGCCGAGTCTGGTGTGCCTTCCTCGGTGTCGAGGCTGTGGCTGTGGCTAAGAGTTGCGTTTCTTACGTCGGTAGCTCTGGAATGACCAGAATATGTTTTTTGCTGTTACGATTTGGGCAGTCTGGTTCACTTAGGACTTTGCTGCCAGGCATATCTTTTAAAGCCCGGTTTTCCCCCGCGAATAACCCTCTACAGGGATGCTTTCTGGAGGGACGGGAGTGTTGACTGTTTAACCTGAGAATTATATAGCTTGTTTGATTGTGGCGTCGGGAAACGTACCAGGGCTCACTCACAAGAGCCGCGGCTCAGTTTAATACAATTTCAAAATCGACATAAAAATTTTAAGACTTTATCATCTGCCCACAAATCCAAAAGGGAGAGATCATTAGCAATATCTTGGAGTTACTTACTCCTATTATAAATGGCTGTATCGTCTCAGTTTATAATGCCTTAAAAAGAACTGCACCCCCTTATAGAAACTCGAACATTATTTAACATCGGTTAACGTCAGTCTATGTGTACTTTTCAGTACTGACATTTTCGAAAGCAGGTTTATATCCACTATAAATTTTCATACTCTGTTTATCTCTTGGACCTTGCTGTGCTTAGATTTTTCTGTGCTTGGCTGTGCTGTGAATTGCAGTCCCTTAGCCACCCCTGTCGTCTTCATCACTAGTAAATAATGCTTTTTTAGGGCCCTCTTACTTTTTCTACTGCTGGCTGTTTCTCCAGGTAACCTCACACTTGCACAAACAAGCTGAATGTGACAAAGTAAAAAGCAATTCATGTTTCTAGGAATTGTACTCCAAGTGTTTCCAGGTCATCGTAAAGTGAAAATAACACAGAACTGGTCATAGGGAGCGGCCATCGAACTCCGCCCCAGGCGGTGACAGCTCGAGGGAGACGCACTCTCGGAGCCTTCGCTCCTACACTCGCCTGACAGCGAGATCCCAGCCGGGGATTAGAGGGTGGGACCAGGTCTCAACTGCAGTTTACCTGCAGAAGTAGGTTCCTGTTCTGTGTCCCACGGAGAAGGCCTTGGTCCAGGAGGTCCCTAATTCTGTAGAATCATAAGTTATGTGTTGATGATCTTTGGTTAAATTCTCTAGAAGAAATAAATCATAATGATAATGTCTTCTATTAAATTGGACCCATATGAAATTGCTACAATTCAACTGTTTTTGGCATTAAAAAAAACCAAAAAAAACAAAACTGAAGTGACCTGGCCCAGCCTCCTCTTTGTATCATGATCTGTGAAACCAGCCAGGGAGGTGTCGGCGCAAAGTCCCAGAAGGTTGAGTGGCTTGTTCAAGGCGCTGAGGTTGGACCGGCGATGCTAGGGCTTCAGGACCGGTGTCCTCGACTCCGAGGTCAGTGGTCTTTCCACTCCGCTTCTGGGAATAGGTTAAAGTTATCACGGTAACTGTGGCCTTGAAAGCCTGACCCCAAACCAGGGAACTGTGTGTTTCTTTAGGGAAAAGGAGGACTGTCATTGTGGTCAGCCAGTTAATCACTGGGAATCACAAAGCACCGGGAGAGCGTGCTTCGTCTAATTATTTACATTCTCTGGCCAAGAGGTAATTTTTAAAATTTTCCGCTCCTTTCTTTTAATTTAAAAAACTTATAGAAAATTTCAAGCATTTACAGGAGTAGAGGGAAGAGTTTAAAGAGCCCCACATGCCCATTGTCCAGGTTTAGCGTCGGTCTCGTTTAAATGGGATTTTTTTTTTTTTTTTAAATCCTTACCCAAGGATATTTTTTTCCATTGCTTTTCAGAGAGAGAGAAACATCGATGTGAGAGAGACACATCGACTGGTTTCCTCCCACACATGCCCCGGCCGGGGCGGGGGATCGAGCCTGCAACTGAGTGCCCTTGGCCGGAACTAAACCCGGGACCCTTCAGTCCGAGGGCAGCCAGGGATGACTTTGAAGCCAGTCCGAAACGGCCTGCTGTCTCACCCCTGAGTATCCAGTGTGTATTATAGTCATCCCCAATCCATTCTGGAGGCTGGTGTGGAGAAACACCGTTGTCACTGAAAACAAGCAAACCTTTCAGAACCTCCGAGAAGCTGAGCGGAGCTTGTGCGAGGGTTGTTTAGAACTAAAATTGCATCACATCAGCAAGAATTCGGTTACCAAGTCTCCCCTTCTGGCCTCCCTGGGTCAGATCCGAGCTGTGGGGCGCCAGAGGGAGCAACGGGGACTCGTTCCTGAGCTCGCTGCCGAGCAGGGTGCCCAGCACCAGGCCTCCCACGCCATCCGCTCAAGAGCGAAGGCTGCCCCTCGGTTGCCGGTGTTGTGTCACGTCCTGTTGTGTCTGCCGGTGGATGCATTTTAAAGAAAGAAGTTGTGTGTGAACGCGTTAGCTCCTGTACTCAGTAACTCCGGCACACGAGGCCTCTAAGTATTGTTGCAGAGGTTGCGATTGTCGATTATGAGTGTTTTTTGTTCTTAGTGATTTTGTTTTTATGGTTTTTTTGTGGGGGTGTTTTTGGGTCTAATTGGAAAACTGGTAAAATACTATCATTTTCCAGATAAAGTTCTTGGCAAGTTTTCTCTCTTTCAAACCCCCTAGGACTGTCCAGAGCTCCGTGAAAACATGAGTCAAATACGTTACAAATATCCCACAGAGGATCAGCAGCTTTCCCAGCTGTTTGGATTAGTGTCTAACATCTGACCGAAGCCCTCACCTCCCAGCGTTGTCCTGGGCTTTTACCCTTTGACTTGTTTAATGTTATAATTTAAAAACTGAGCCAATAGGGAGGGTGTCTTCACTTTTTTCTTTAAGACTTTTAACTCTTATCACTTACAAAAATAGCAATTATAATTTTTTTAAAAAAGCACCCACCACAGAAGTCCCTGTCTTCCGAGGAATTTCTCTTTGACGGTGCAGAATTCCTTCTTGATGCCACCAAGCTTCTCTCGCCCTGCCCACCCCTCTTTCTCCCTAGGTGACTTTTCTATTATTTATACAGTAAAATGTCTCCTAACTCTTAACATCAAAAAGAACTAAACTGGTTTAGATGGATTCGTTTCAGGTTCTGTTTTGAAGGTCTCCTGGCCCTGACCAGCGTGTTTCAGTTAATTGGGAAGGAATGCATTTGCGATCCCTCCGGCTGATCCCTTGTCTGTTGTCTGGCATCCGTGTGAGACGAGTTACAATAACTTGAACGTTTGGCAGGCCGCGCGGTGAACTGCCCAGCGTGGGGTGGGACGCTTTCAGGGCCCGATTCACGAAAGTGGAGCCATCCTCCTGCCATCTGCACAGAATCCTCAGTTGCTGTGCGTTGTCTCCAGAGCCATTAGTAACGTCTGAGGAGGGGTTCAGGGCGAGAAGGTGAAAGAGCAGGTCAGTAAGAGCAGATTCCAGAGCTGAAGACCAAATTTCAGCAATTAGTGTAGAGCGTGCCCCCCCACGCACTCTGTCTCCCTTACAAAGTGCCGTGGGCAGCGGAAGTAAGCGGTGGAAAACCTAGAACCCCGTTCCAGCCATTACCCAAAGAGAAAGTGATTTTTGTTCGAAACCCGAGAGGCTGAGTTGTATGGATTTTTCACCCCACCTGTGTGCCCCCCTGAAACTGGCACGAGGGTCATGATCCCAGGACACCACTCAGAGTGTAACAGGGCAGCCCCAGTAGCTGTCGCCAAAGCTCATTGAATTATGTTTAATGGCTCTTCATTTTCTATTATCTTTGACTACCTTTCATCTTTTTCCTTTTTAACTTAAAAATGGACATTTATTTTCAAAATTTTGATGGCCACCTTGGATACCATTTTGGGGGAGTTTCCCTTCAACCCTCGTCGGTGGCCAGTGAGATGGGATACTAGATGGGCCTTGGACATGCTCACCCTTTGGGCTTCCCTCTCCCACGCCCCCTCGTTTCTAGCATGCAGCTCCTGTAGGGGTGGAAGACACACCACGGTCTTGGAGCATCAAACCACTTTAAAAAAAAAAAAAAAAAAAATTCTTTATTGATTTCAGAGAGAGGAAAGGAGAGGGAGGGAGAGAAAGAGAGAGAAACATCAATGATGAGAGAGTCATTGATCGAGCCTGCAACCCGGCATGTGCCCTGACCAGGAATCGAACCCTGATCGCCTGGATCCTAGGTCGATGCTCAACCCCTGAGCCACGTCGGGCTGGGCCAAACCACATCTTTACGCAGATTTGCCCATGTGAGGAATGCAAAGCTCATCTTGATTTATGGCAGTTTAAATGCCTCAGCCTCTGTTAACCACAGTGTCTTGAATAAATGTGAATAATTGTTTTTGTTTTTAAACAATAAAACGTTTTAAGCTTTCACATTTTTATGACTGAAACCAAGAACTCTTCTTGCATTATTTTTGCAGTATTCTAGGTACTTGAGGGAAATTGTCGACTCACAGGATTCAGAGATCTTATCGCATCGCATGTTTCCTAGTGAGTTTTGTTGGGACTGTTACATTCAGTGCAGAAATTGCTGTTTTTAATTGTGAATAAAGGAGGCTGCTGAACTGGGAGCAGGCCTGCTCCCACCTGCTCGGGTCTGCGGCTCCACCCGCGCACCTGAGCTCATTAACCTCCCCGCTCGGCCGCGCCGCTCCAGGCAGATGTGCCGAGGCCACGGCTGCGACATGTCTGTAATTTTTGAAAACCCGTCTTTCTCAGACAGACGCGGGAAGAAAAACCGAGTGCACACAACACCACATCGGGAGGGAGCAGCTGAAGGTCTGCCATGAACAGTTACCAAAAAAAAAAGTACACCGCTAGTTGGCCTCCTCTGCCTCGCTGGGGAATTCACCTTGTCGAATGCCTCATAGTGCTTTTGTAAGGATCTTAGTTTTAAAAATATGCTGCGGTGGACAGAGCATGCCTGTTATGTAAACATACAGTTACTACAGACACCAGACATATGTGAGTATTTTAGAAGATAGAAAATGTGCTCGGATTAAAAAAAAGAGAGCTCGTTGCAATGTTCTATATAAGAGGTTAGCCCTCTGCGGACTGCAGGCTCCCGCGGACCAGCCGGACACAGCGCCGTAGGCTAAATACAGATCCTGGCCGCTTTCTTACAAAAATTAAATTATATCTAATTTGTCAAGATAATGAACGTGTATCTGATTTGCCTGTGGAATTGTGTCGACATGTCCTAAGGTGCCTTAATGGAACTAATGAAGATAATTTTGCATTTGGGGGCTGGTTTGTTTCTTGCCCCCTTTCTTCCCTCAGATGTTCAGAATTAGCTTGATATTTTAAATTTCTAGGTCTTCGTATGTGAGATTTTAAATCATTATGAAGTAGAAAAAACTAAGAGCAGAAGGTCGGTTATGCCCGGTCTTGCTGCGGCTTTGCTGAGTAAGACTTGAAATAATTACCCCAAACCTGTATTAGTTTATTCAACTGGATTACTTTGTGTGTAACAGTTCACGTGCTACATATAATTTCACTTCAGCCTGCTTCGCGTTCCTCCATGTCAGAGACGAAACCCAGCCCGGTGTCCCCGACTGTCCACGCACATCCTTCTCCAGTCGCAGCCGAGCTTCTGGCAACGTCCGCGTGGCTGCCCCTCCCGCCTCCCTGCTCCTGCCTGCAGCGCCCAGCTCCGCACGGGGCAGGGCTTCTCTCCCCAGCCCAGCGCCACTCCCCAGGCCTTGTTTTTAAATTTATTTATTCTTCACCTTCTGTACCTTTTTGTCATTGCTTGGTCGCCGCATCTCCCCCCACCCCTCCCTGTCTTCTGTGACACCGTGCTCCCTGCCTTGGGCTGCTTGTTTGGGGTCTGCTCTTCCTCCGTGCTCGTTACCTGTTGTTGTCCCTGGGGATTCCATCCCGTGGCGTCTTGTCTCTAGACGTGGCCCCCCGCATGCCCATGTCGCCTTCCCCGCCGTGGGCCACCATCGCGCCGGTGACCCCACATCTGTCTGCCAAATGGTGCGCGTGGACCCAGAGCCCTGGGACCCCGCGGGCCTCTCACGGTCAGATGCGACCGGAGCCTGTTCTTGTTCGACCTGCTCCTTTGGTTTTCCTGGATGCAGTGGCCAGCACCGGCCGTCCCCGACCCAGATTCTGTGTGTGGTCCTGATGCTGGCCTCCCTTCCCATCCAGTCCCCACAGCTTCTCTGTGCCCGGCAGCCTCGGCAGCCTCACACGAGCCCGCCCCTGACGTCTCCCACCTGCTCTCAGCTCTGCCTTCGCACCTTCACGTGTCTGTTGTCATTTTTCTGTCCTGTATGGAGAGAGGAGAGAGAAAGCTTTGGGACGAATTCGTTGTGTGTAAGCAGCAGTTCAAACCAACATTTATGTCAAATTATTAATGTTTTACAAATGCTAGGAATACAAATAAAAAATTTTAAACTAAATAAACTGAAATTATAATACACTGGAGAGAGATTGTTAAACTATTGCCCATAACTTGCAGACCCTTTCATTCAAACAAGTATCATAATCTTCTAAAAGCTGGGACTGTGATATGCAAACTGATTTATATGATCCCAGTGCAGCGTGCGCGTGCTGTTGGGTAATCTCAGATCCGTTGTGTCGTTTTATAGCATTATTACACGGCGCAAGCGTAGCTCGCTGAACCAGTGCCCTCCTGGTGACTATACGGCATTCCGATTTTTTATTATAAAAAAAGCTTTATTTGTGCATCCTTTTGTCCTTGTTCACCTTTTTTTTTTTTTTTTTTGAGGACAAATTCCCACTTGTGACATTTGTCAAATTAAGGGGATGCGTTGTTTTAAGGCCTTTAAAATGCATCGACAAACAGCTGTCCAGGGGTTAATGCCAGTTTACAATGTACTGTTCTTCGTGGGATACGAGTTTGTCTGTACTCCCCACGCCCACAGTAATAATCATTCTTTTATATCTTTAAACCAGTTGGATAAATGAAAAATGATGTCTCCGTCCATTTACTCTAATTTTAGAGATCTAAAATGTTTGGCGATCTGGTTCCAAAGCCCCCTCACCTGTAATGACGCAGGAGCAGAGAACTGGAGGGAGAAAGACGAGTTGCTGCCCAGCCACCAGCGGCGGTGGGTGTGCAGAATCGCAGGCGGCTGCTCGGGAGGAGGGGTGCAGGGGAACCGGAAACCAGAACTAGAGCCCCAGGCTCGCGTGCACGGCCCCTCGAACTCAGGCCCAGCCGCCCGGGGGGCTCGGAGGCTTTCCCCGCATTTCAGCAGTGGCCACCTACAAAGACAGTGAACAGCACAGAAACAGCGACTCATTCAGTGTCACCTGCTGTCAATCAGTCGCAGATGGCTAAAATAATATTCTTTATTTAACCTCTTAAAAATGAAGCCTTTCAGACGCTTACCCCATTAGTTACAAACCTTCAACCCTAAACTCACCCTCTTCGATCATGCGCTGAAACACTGAAGGATGTGCTAGCAATTGCTAAACAAGAAATACATTCTAAGGGACCTTCCCGGCCTGGAGGAAGGGACGCTTCTGGCAGGCGTGACACCCAGCTTTCAATGTTCAGAAACCGCTTTCTGAAAATGTATGTATTTATGTCTCTCTAAGCGAGGTCGTGTGGGCAGAAGTTAAAAGAAGGCAGATTTCTAAGAATCGGGACTTTCTCATTGTGCCAGGGGTTTTCCTATGAAATGTTTTGCAAACTGTCCGACCTCAAAGGGATCTTGGTGGCCAATAAGTAACAGCTGCCCCATTTTATAGATAAGCAACCCACAGCCCGGGACGTGGCAGCGCCCCCTGTGGAGCGGAGGGGCTCCGCTGCCCGGCTGCTGCTCCGCTGCTTTCTGCCGTGACAAGGTGCCCCTCACAGCGAGCTCCGCGCTGCGAGGGCTCCACCGGAGCTCGGGTCCTGAGTGCCGGGGCATGTGGAGAGAATTTCTACAGCAGTTTTCCGGGGTGGCTACGGGAACCCCTGCTGGCTCAGAGGCCCGAGCCATTTAAGTGACTGTTTAAAACCAGGATAGAAATACCTTTAGGCATCTTTCTCAAGGGGGAAACCCAAAAGTTTTTTTAAAGAGAAAAGAGAGACGAGATGGCTTCCCAGTAGACTGCTGCGCTGAGCTGATTCTTACAGAGGCCGCCCTGTGAAGCGGAGGCGCTGAGAGGGAGGACACGGTGGCAGCCGCTGGAGGCTCCGGCCCAGCCAGCTCGGGGCCTGACTCGGTCCCCTGAAGAGCCTCTTCCCCGCGTGTGCAGCTCCCCAGCCACCGCCCTCCTCGGTCACCTTCAGATACTGTGAGAAATGCCAGGGTCCGATCCACAGGAGCCCGGTAGTTGGGAAGTTTTAAAATAAGGCAGGTTTCTTGCTGAGAAGAAATAACCATCAATGTCTAGAATTTATCTGGCAGTCAGTTATCAACTATGGGAGAAATTCAAGTGACCTTTTAGGGTCAATTTTACAGTCTTGAATTTTCATGTTTTAATGAAATTTTTGCACGAGACGGACAAAATCGGGGGGAGAGTAGAGCTCGGCTGGCCTCTCAGCCGGAAGACCCTGTGAGTTTCTGTACTCGCTCCAATGGGAAAATGCTGTTTTTACCCAAAGCCAAGAGGTTCGGCTCAGTTTAGTCCTAGAATAAGGGTTTCAAGATGTAGCCTTACCGCGCCAGAGCCTGCAAGCCTTGGAAAACCGGGGTGATAGTGTGGGAATCTGACAAGCTTGCTCGGCGACCTGTTCCTTTGGAGATAACTCGTCCGTGTCCCGCAAGCGGGAGGGGATGCGTGTGCTCGACACGCAGTAAGTTTCTGCGGACAGACTCGCCCCGTTTTCCGTGAGTTACCTTTCCTCTCTGCGTCCTCGGGAGCGGCGTGCTCCCCGCTTTCCCGGGGCGCTGCTGGTGCCCGGGGACTGTGGCTGTGGATTAGCAGCGCCCGGGGCGGGGAGCGCTGTCTACCTGCCCAGATACTTTATTTACAGTCTCTCATTTACAGGGGAGAGTTGGGTGATTGGTCCAAAGTCACACAGCTTGTAAAGAAAGAGGCCAAGATGTTGCATCACCGGCCTCACTTTTTCTTAAATTATTTAGACCGCTCTCTTTTATCTCCGACCTTCTGTTGTGTTCTCTCTTCCGACATACGCGGGACGGTTATGTTCGTAATTTACAATTTACCCTGAGGCTTTTATATCTCATTTTGACCTTTGATGCTCTTTAAATGAACCAAAGATAAGTAATGAAACCTTTTCACATTACTTAACTTGAACATGAGTTATTTCTCATTACTGTTGAGGAAAATGGAATACGTTATTTAAGATCTATTTTGGATCGACCCTTGCACAGAGACAATAAATGGATGTTTTGATTTTGACGTTTTTACAAGCTGATGCAGATATATTTCAAAATGAAACTTACTGTTCAGAAACGAACACACAGAGCATGCTCTTGTATGGTTCCAATTACGGGGACCGGGCTGGCCTCCAACTCCCGGGATCGTCCTTATGGAAGGTTCTACAGCGAAGGGTATGAATTGTTCTCGGCGATTAGTGTTTGGTAACGTGGAGTTCCAGATATACGGTGCTGCTGTCGCTGGTAATTATTTATGTAGATCATACTGGTCCCAGAAGCTAGGTGCACGCCTGGAATATGCACTGAGTATGGTCTGTGTTGACATCGTAGCTTTTGTTTTCATGTGCCTTTGGATTAAAAGTATTATGAAATCATGGTCCCCAGCTGTTTGCTGGAATATAGATTGTGCAGGCATTTTAGGGGGCGGTTTGGTTAAACCTATCGAAGTTGTAAATGCATGTTCCCTTTGACCTGATACCCTTCCCAGTAATTTTCCCCGAGAGATAAACTTACAAAAGCACACGGGCTATGTATACAAAGATGTTCCGTAAGCGTCCCTGGTAACAGTAACAAACCGAAAACAGTCTAAATACCCACCAGGAGGGTACTGCTTACATAAATTACATCACCTCTGTACAGCGGCACAACCACCACGCGATCCCTAAAAATATATGTCAGTACCCAGGCTGCTGTTGAAAGATCTTCAGCATGAATCAAATGAGGGAAGCAACGTGGAGAAGTTTAAACAGCATGTGTTAGTCTGTCTTTCTGGGCATGTAGACACATCCAATTAACACGCACAAACACCAGCTCCTAAAACATAAAAGATGTATTTTTTCTGGAAGGAGACACAGAAATATAATAAATAGAGTGAACAGTGATTGACTTTGCAGAGTTGAGTGGGGATGCCGACGATCAGGAGGCTTTTTCCTTTTGTTTCCTGCTTTTCTCCACGGTTGGAGTTTCCTAAACCTGTTCGTGCATCCCTTTTATTTTTAAATTTGATTTTCTCCGTGGTCATTCGGATAATGGGATTAGGCATATTTTTCTCTTTTGAGCTTTTGTGCGATACCTGGAACTAGTAAGTGTTATTTACAATAAAACCAATGGCAAGGATCTTTGGTTGTTGTTAAGATCACACTCGATCCTTGAGGATGTAATTATTTCTAAAGTCTGTGACACCACTTACTACTATTTTTCCATAGCCGGTTTGTTGAAAAAACTTCAAGCCTGCCCAGACTATGCTGTCTTATTATATACCGGGTGGGGCAAACGTAGGTTTATAGTTGTTCATGTGGAAAATAATACAATAATAAATAGTGATACAAGAATAAACTCTGTGTTTCAAGTGCTCACGACAGTGAATCCCCCTTTGCCTGCCCTGTAGAAGCAATTCTCTTACTGCTTTTTGGTCTTTGGTCTTTGGTGTTCCCCAGTCCCCTTGACTCGAAGTAGGTAGGGAATAAGCATAAAGACAGATGCCCGAAGCCTTGACATGGGAGCCTTTAGGGTACAGGACAGGGTACAAGGACCCCTAACAAGAACCAGCTAGCTCCTGAAAGGGCACATGCTCTGGGGAAGATCAGAAACACAGCCCAGGATCCTACCCATGGTGATCTGGAAACGTGACCTGATGGCTCTGATTACGTGCATATAGAAGGCGCGGAGGACTGAGGGTGGCAGAATTCTCTCTGAGCTCCAAGTGGAGGCCTGGAGTCCCCAGCTCTGTCACTAGCCCTGTGACCAACCAATCCTCACCTCCACAAAGAGGCAGAGTAGCCCCTTATCTTGGCAATAAAACAAATCAGACGTTCTGATACGTATGATCACAGTTAAGCCCTGCCACTTGGTCACCTGGTGCACACAGCACCTTGCTTCCCTTCACTCAGCAACGCAAAACTGCTGCAGGAGAGTCAACCTTGAGCTGAGTGCTCCTGTCCAAACCGAATGGAAGCGAGGACAAGCTCTCCGTTTCGTTAGGGACTCTAAATTCAGTCCTAGATTGAGTTCGAGCTGGAGAAATCTTTGTGCTTTAGCCTCACTAGATTGACTGCAAAATGTTCCCACTGAAGTCCGTTGACTTTTGTGTTGACCCTGAGCTGCCTCTGGGGCCACAGTAAGAAAATCACCGTTAAGGATACGCTGGTTCATTGTACTTTTCAGTGAGCTTTTAAAAAAATATCCTGATATTAAGTTCCCTTTAGGATTTCACTAGGAAAACGTTGATCTCTTCTGCCAGCTGGGTTTACTTCAGCCTGTGAGATCATACAAAGACAGTCTCTACATTATACAGGCTCATTCTACCCAGTCCAAACCAATGTCCACATCTTTAAGTTGGAGAAAATAATTAACCCATTGTAATCTCCATTGACTCTCAAACTTATATCTTCCCTTTAGACCCTTTCATTTAAACTCTAAACTTATCTCTGCGTTTGTTTGCTCAACACCTCCATTCATTCATTCATCAAATATTTGCAGAGCATATACAGTATGTCAGGCACTGGTCTAGGCACCGGGGATGCCATGAAGATAGAGACAGGCCAAATCCCTGACCAAGATAACATAAAATTAGTCATGTTTCCTTTTGTGTTTTCTAGATATTTTCATACTGGTTACTATGGGAACTGTAATTAACATCCTAAATTTATAGCAATCTGAATAACATAAAAATTGAGCCTCAATACGTAAAAACTACTCCTACGCAGCTCTGTCTTCCCTCTATTTATGTTGTCTCTACAAATTACATTTATACATTGTGTACCCATTAACATAGATCTTAAATTACTATTATTTTATGCATTTGTCTTTTAAGTCGTATAGGAAATAAAAAAACGGAGTTACCAAAAATACAATAATATTGGCTTTTACATTTACCTATGTAGTTACTTTTATCAGAATTCTTTATTGCTCTGTTTAGTATCCTTTCACTTCAGCCGGAAGGACTTCCTTTGGCGTTTTTTGTAGGGCAAGTCTATTGACAATGAACCTCCCCCGTGTGTGTTTGTCTGGGGATGTCTTACTTTATTTTTCATTTTGAAGGATAGGTTTGCCAGGTATAAAATTTTTGGTTGACAATTTTCTTTCTAAAGATATCATCCCACTTCTTTCTGGCTTTCATGGTTTCTGATGACTTTTACTGAAGATCTCCTGTATGAGACAGGTTGCTTCTTTCTTGCTGCTTCTCAGGTTTTCTCTTTGTCATTTGCTTCCAATAATTTGATTATTATGTGCCTTGGTGTGGATCTCTTTGCATTGATTCTTCCTGGAGTTTGTTGAGCTTCTTGACTATGTGGATTCATATCTTTTATCATATTCTGGAACATTTCAGCCATTAGTTATTCAAACATTCTTTCTTCTCCTTTCATCTCTCTTCTTCCTCTTGGATTCCCATTGTTCATGCTCACACACTGTTATGCTACCCCACAGGTCTCTTAGGCTCTGTTAATTTTTCATAATCCTTTCTTCTTTCTGTTTCTCAGACTGGGAAATGTCAATTGACCTATCTTCAGATTCACTGGTTCTTTTTTCTGCCTGCTCAAATATGCTATTACAACCCTCCAGTGAGTTTTTCATTTCAGTTTTTTACTTTTCAGCTCCCAAATTTCTCTTTGGCTCCATTTTATAATTTTTATTTCTTCATTGATATTACCATTCTCCTGGTTTTCTTTAGCACTTTGTCCATGATTTCCTATAGCTCTGTGAATATATTTAAGACAGCTTAAAGTCTTTGTCCAGTAAGTCTAATGTTTGTATACCTCGGGGTAAGTTTGTTAACATCTTCTGTGAATGGGCCATACTCTCTTATTTATTCCCATGTCTTGTCATCTTTTTAGTTGAAAACTGAACATTTTGAATATTATAATATGGTAACTCTGGAAACCAAAGTCTCCCTCTTCCAAGAGTTTGTTGTTTGCTATAGGCTATAGCTATTTGCCAGGTAACTCTTCTAAACTATTTTTATAAGGCCTGTGTTCTTAGTCATGTGTGGTCTCTGAATTCTCTAAGTTTTTTTTTTTAAGCTTATATTCAGTTAGTGTTTTGACAGAGGTTTCCTTAAATGCTAGGAGCCAAATGAGAGAGAGGAAGAGAGATGAGAGAGTGAGAGTAGAAGGGGGGGAATCTAGTTTTGCCCTGAGCATGCACAAGACTTTCTAAATTGCTCAGTATGTACAAGTGCTTTTGAATTCCCTGATTTCTCAAATAAATGCTGCCTAACTTTTCCTCCCTGACTTTTGGTGATGTGTCCAATGCCTCAACTTAATCTTTGGCTCCAGGTGGCTGCAGACTTTTTCTTTGCCTTATAAAAAGTTCCACCTGAGTAAGTTTCAAAGTAGGTAAAAAAAAGACCAGCACCTTGATCAGCCCTTCAGGTAGTCCCAGGTTAGAATAGGCAAACAATTTTTTACAGATGAGGTCTGCTCTGCTCCCTCCTACACCAAAGATCTGGATCCCATACTTGGTACGTGGACTGTCACCTTCAAAATAGGTAGGAGCACTGGCCCACGACATATAAAAACACCACAGTGCTTCCCTGCCATTTTCAAATTGCCTCTTTGCTCACTCAGCGTTCACTTTGTTGCTGTAAACCTTTGTTTTCCAGAGTTCTGGCAAAGTTGATTCTGACAGTTTTTGGCTTGATATTTCAATGTTTCCTTGGGGGACGGGGCCCTGGGAGCTGCCTGCTCTGCTATTTTTTTCTTATGTCATTTCCTGCTTTTTAAAATCTAATCTTTAGATGTGTTTTATTCATCAGAATATTCTTTCTCAAACTATAAAATATTTCCCAGCTTCAGAATTTGTAATTGCAGTTGTAATCTTTATATCGAAATAACACTGTAGGCCCATGGAGGGTGCTTTGCAAAGTATTTACCTATTTGTAAGAACCTTTAAAGAGGAAAAGCAAGTCATGTTTTATTAGGTCGGCACTAAAATAAGGTAGAAATTTCATCCGTTTTAGGAGTGAGCTAATGGCTGAGTGAAGGAAATTATTGGGATGTGAGGAGAGGGCTGAATGGAGGGCTGTCCACCTTCCCACGCTTCCCCGCTCCCTCACTTTGTGTCTTCACACTTAGTTGAAGTCCGGTTCTTCGTGGTCATCATTCGGGGCGACCTGCAGGGCGTGACCCAGTGTGTCCCATGGCCGTTGCTCACTAAATATTTGAGAGAGGACTTCACGCTAACTAGGGCAGCGCGTCTGTGCTGAACAAGGCAGGGGCTGTGCATTTTTATGTTGCAAGGAGTATAGAGACTTTCACCCCGAGAACCATTTTAAGGCAGGTTCCAGGAGGTAGCGTTGGAGCAGGTGCATGTGGCCACACTAAGTGCAGGTCAGAGACTAGAATGATCGTCTTTCCACAAAATAGTTCCCACTTCACAGACAGTGCTTTTAGAAGTACATCTGTTTCTTTTTCCTACGCGAGGCGCAGTGTGGTGCTAGCAGGCGGCATGCTGGAGGCAGACTTTGCGTCATTTTCGTGGCCTGGCCCTGTCCTCTCTCCACCTCCGCTGCATCGCTCGGGGATGGTCCCGTTCCGCATCCATGTAAACATTTATAAACACTGTCACTGTTCCAAGCTCATGTGTCTTCCTCTTGACTGTTTTATGACAGTGGAGCCGGGGAGTGGGGTGGACGTTTGCAGAAGTCCCGGCCGCAGCACTTTTACGTCCCCTCTGCTCTGAAGTTGTCACCCTCTGCCTGCAGCGGCGTCCTTCCCTGGCGGCGTGAGGAGCCGTCTCCCTGGCCGCCCGCGCCCCGCACACCTGCAGAGCCTTTCTGCAGGCCCTTCCCGCCGCGAACGCGCAGCGCCGCTGCTCACTCGACTGTTTGATCACCCGACACCTAATAATAAAAAATTCATCGGCCCCATAATGGAGCTTCAACCTTCTTCATGTTTAAAAATGTTTAGACATCATTTCGTTTTTTAAACAGAAATCACAGTCGAATTAAATAAGCATTTTTCTCGGGAGATAACATGGGGATTTGAAAGTAAATCACGGCGCACTGTAGACCAATAAAAAAGGCTGCGTGGAGATGGTTGCCTCACTCCGGTTTTTAAAACGCGGCACTAAAACCAGAGCGTCTCTTAAAACAAGCCCAAAGCACTCTTTGTTCCTCAGCTGGAAATTACTTCCGTGGCCTTTGACATATCAAGGAACTTCTCTATTAAAAAGCAAGCGCAAGAAGAAATCTTTTCAACCTCTAAAAATTTAAACATACGAATCTGTTTCTGCCTGTGCGAGGACAGACAGTTTCACTCGCAGTTTCTAAAATCACAGCACAGATTGTCTGAGAAGCATTTGTACTAATCATTTTTATGAAATTTGAGTGCATGACATGTAAATGAACTCTCTGGTTTTTTTAATCCCAAGCCTAGGAGAACAGTAAAACGCTCATGCATCGGGGCAGTTGGTTAGGGAGGAGCGGCCGTTGCCGTGTCGGAGCGCAGCCCTCGGGGGAGAGGGCCCCGGAGCCCTGTACCGGGATGTGCGTGTGCTTATCGACCGTAGGGATGTTCTCAGTGAACAGCGAGGTCTCCAGAAGGCTGTGTGAAGGTGGCCTCGGGTTTCCTGGACGCCTGCTTTGTGAAGTGCGGTCCGTGGCCCGGGGCTGGTCCGCAAAGCGCCTGCACCCGGGCGCGGCCGGATGAACGCAGAAATCGAAAGCAAGCGTCTGGGAAGCTGGTAACAGTTCGACCTGGCGGCAGCATCGGAGCGCGAGGCTGTGCTTTCCGCAGGAGCGCAGCTTGCTCCATGATGGGTTAGGAAAAACACGAACAAACTAGGTCCTTCCTTGCACGTGGTAGTAGAAGCTGCGAGGGAGCTCGGGGTCCGCGGACTTTTCCTACAGAGTCACACAGTAAATATTTTGGACTCCGTGGGCCGTACTCGAAGTCGCACCCGCTCAGCTCTGACAAGGGCCATAGCAGGTGAAACCGCCCGGCCACGCGCCAGGTCAGCTTTGTGCGTGGACGTGGACGTTTGAATTTCATCTAGTTTTCACACGTCACCAAAAGCTGTTATTTTTATTTTTCCCCCTCAATCGTCTAAAGGTGTAAACACCACTCTCGGCGCCCGTGGGCCCTACAGAAGCGGGCGAGGGCTGGGTGTGGACCCCGGGCCAGCTCGCCGGCCCCCGAGCTAGTCCCCAGCCGGGTGACAGATGCTGCCGTTCCCTGGTCTCCGCGCCCCCTTGTCTCGCGAGTTTACTGCCATTTCCTTCCACCCCGAAGTCTGGGTGATGATTCAGGAAAACCTCAGAGCTCTCGCAGCGCTGGGAACACCACGTTTCACAAAACCCAGAGGAGCCCGGCCGCACGCGGCTCAGCGGTTGAGTGTCGACCGAGGATCCAGGCGATCGGGGTTCGATTCCCGGCCGGGGCACAGGCCTGGGTTGCGGGCTCGATCCCCAGTCGGGGGTGTGCAGGAGGCCGCCGATCAGTGACTCTCATCATTGATGTTTCTCTCCCTCCCTCTCCCTTCCTCTCTCTGACATCAGTAAAGACATATTTAAAAAACCCAGAGGAGAATGTCCCAAGGATCACTGTGGGAATAGCTGCAGGATTCCGTGACCTATCAACTTGCGTGGGTTTTGCTGAGAAATGGAATAAATGCCGGCAGAGTGGGGAGGGCGAGCTCTTTATCGGCCGCGTAAGAGCGGTGGGGGTTGTTTCCGTGGTCGCCAACATGGGTGGCGACAGAGCCTGGGTGGCTGAAATCCCGCTTCGCTCTTGAAATGGAGGAGCCGCCTGTCCCGATGGTCATCGAGTGCCGACGAGCCGTGAAGACCCCGCGCGAGCTTAGCACCTGAAGGAGAGACGTGCTCGGAAGCCGGCCCCGCCGCCCGGCCGTGGTGCTCCCCTCTCAGGAGGCTCCATTTCGCTGCTCGGACGAGGTCCGTCCCTCACTGTCCTGAGCTCTGCCCTTTGTGGACCCGAGCGCTGCGTAAGCTCACGACTTGCTTGGTTTTCCGCCTAATCGCCAAGTTATAACAGTCATGTGGCCCTGGCCGGTGTGGCTCAGTGGTTAGGGCATCGGCCCAGGCACCGGAGGGCCTCGGGTTCAGTTCCCTTCAGGGCACCGACCGGGGTTGCAGGTTCCATCCGCGGCCGGGCCTGGGTGCCTGTGGGAGGCAGCCCATCGACGTGTCTCTCAATCCATGTTTCTCCCTCCCTCCCTCCTCTCCTTTCTGCTTTCTCTAAAACTCCGTGGGAAAATATCCTTGGGTGAGGGTTAGCAACAAATTATGACAGTCCTGGCACATGGTGGTCGTGGTTTCATTTGTTAATGTTCCACGCCGATGCAGCAACCCCTCCTGCGTCAGGTGACCCGAGCGCCATCGGGACCCGCGGGTGAGCGAGGCGGCGGCTCCGGGCGCGGCCTCCTCCCCTGGTGTTCGTTGTCCGCAGGCGTAACTCGAGCGGCGTGCCTTTCGCTCTGCACGTGTGTGGGGTCTTCTGAGGAGCTGCTCGTGGTGCTTCGGCCCCGGGAGAGCCCCGTCTGGTGATGAAGCTGGGTGCTGAGCTCACGTGATGGTCTCCTGCGAGCGGACGCCCCTTGGTGTTCTTTCTCGGGGTGTGAGAGGCTAGCTTTTGCGTGCGTGCCGTGGCATCCGGGCCTGAGTCAGGCCCTCCAAAAAGTGGGGACCGTGAGACAAGCCAGCGCTCAGGAGACACGTCCTTGGCCCAGGCGCAGGCTCATCACTGCTGTGTCCTGCGTCGCGTGTCGGTCACACGCACGCTGTCCTCCTGTCGGGGGCAGGCTGTGCCTCCTGCTGTCTGAGAACAGACTGGGGAAGTTGGCCCCCTGATTGCATTAAATCCATAAAAGGTCCATTTTCGAGCACAGCCACTTTTAAAATAGGCAGTTTCCTGCCTTTCACTTGAAAATCCCAGCGTCGCAGTGCCTCCTTCACCGGCCACGTTTACGTGCACCGTGTCTCGGCCTCTGCCGCTTCGGCTGTCTGCGGGCTGTGCCTGGTCTGCAGGCACCTGTGGGCTGGGTCGAGTTCCGGGTGCACCGCCGCTGGGAACGGAGGTGAGGGCGGCCCCGGGCGCGGCAAACTCGGAGCCCCTGCAGGCTGCGCCCAGTGGGAGGTCAGTTATTACGTTGTTTTGTGGGTTGAGGGCTATTTACTGGCGTTTAGCAAGCACCTCTACGTGGCACGCACTACGTAGCTTTTACTTTATTTAAAATAGCCAGACTTTTTTAAAGATTGTAAGATTGTAAAATGGGCTTTTTTGTTTGAGTATTATTTGCAATTAGAGACACTTACAAACTTACAGAAAAACTTTAAAACTAAAGAGCCCGTTGTCTTCAGAATGGCAGTGTGTGTGTGTGTTTTTGTGTGTTGTGGTATGTGTGTGGGGGGGTGATGTTATGGTGTATGTGTTGCATGTTGTGGTGTGTGTGTTGTATGTATTGTTCCCGTGTTGTCTTGTGTTTGTGTGTATGTGGAGTGGGGGGGTGGGGGGTTGGTGTGCATTTGTTGCGTGTTGTCTGTGTGGAGTGTGTGGCGTGTGTAGCCTGTGTGGTGTATGTATGTGTGCATTGTGTGTTTGTGTGTGCTGTGTGTGTGTTGCGTGTGCGTCGCCTGCGCGGTGGTGGTGAGCGTGCCTGGCTCTGGCCTGCGTGTAGAGCCAGGCCTCCGCCCGTGCGTCTCAGTGAGCTGAGCTCCGCTCTGCGCGGGAACGGGTGGGCGTGGCTGGGGCTCCCTGGACCCGAATACCACCTGCTCTGCTTCTGGAGCATGTTGCAGCAAGCCTGTGACCCTCAGTTAATGAAAAGATGTTCAACAACCCGTTTAATACAAATGTGCCTGCCAGGAAGGGAGACCGCCTCTAAGGTTTCGTAGCTTCGCTGCTCCCGTTTTAATGGCTGGTCTGGAAGCCCGCTGGTTAAAGGCTCCCGCGGCCTAGGCTACCCCTTCTGTGCCCCACTGCTCCCGGGTTCCACTCTCACGCCCCGGACACGAGATCGTGGAGGGACCGCGTCTCTGCTGCCGCCCGGGGCCGCTCAGGCCGACGCCAGCGGAGCCCGCCAGAGCCGCCCGCCGCTGCGCCCGCTGTGGGGCCTCGCGGAGGCCCGGAGCCGCGAGACCGTGTTTCCTGTGAGAGGCGGGGGAGGAAGGTGGGAGTCGCCGTCGCTGTGAAGCGTGGTCCCCGGCGGTCAGCGGCTGGTGGCGACCGGTCCTCGCCCCCGAGTCGCCCTCGTGTCCGTCTGACTTCACTGTCGTTTCCTCAGCGTCTCCCGCCCTCTGCCGTCCTGCCCGCGTCCCCTCGCTCGTGTGCGAGGCCCGTGTGCCTCCTCAGTCCTGCCGCCCCCGGTTACGGCGCCCCTGGCCCCCCGTGACTGCCGCCTCCCTTCAGTCTCGCGTCCCTCGGCGTCCCGCAGTGACCTTGCGGGGACGTGCGGCTGGGCTCTGTCCCCTCTGCCTTTGGACTGTTCCTGCAAAGCAGGCTGGTTTGGGTTTGGGTTTGGGTTTTTTTGGACCAAGAAGACCCCCTGGTGCCTCCTGCCCTTGCGGTCCTTCCACACGGCAGGGGCTGAATCTTGTCCCAACAGTGGAGACGGGAGGCTGCTCCGGGGCAGGGAGTGCCACCCGGGTCCCCTCGCTCCCATTCCCTCCCACCCTCGACACACCCACTCACTCACACCCACTCACACCCCCATACACTCACTCACACACTCCTCTCACCCCCATACACTCACACCTACTCACACCCACTCACACTCCTCTCAGACACCCCCATACATTCACACCCACACACACTCATCTCACACTCATATACCCCCTCCACACTCTCACATTCCACACATTCACACCTACACACCCACTCACACACTCATCTCACATACACCCCCATACACTCACACCCACACACACTCACACCCACTCTCACACACTCACACACACACACACACTCTCTCTTACAGTAAGTCCTCCTTTTTTATTCAATGTCGGCGATAGGCTCTTGCCACTGGAGTGAGTGATGTGTAACGGGTTTTACTGGGAGCTAATTGGTGTAAACAAAGGTTCCTACAGCATCTCATCCAGGTCACAGAAAAGTGACACTGAACAAGACGACATCTTCGAGAACCTGCTCTGCTCAGAGCTAGATCGTCTTCTTGGCTGAACCCTTGTTTGCTGCCACGGACACGGCAGGCTGTAGACGAGTTTGACACGGACTCAGAGTTAACACAGTTGGCCGCCGGCCTCCTCTGTCCTGTGCCCCAGCCCTGCCGGTGCTTGTTGGCTTCACACTGACCGTCCCACACCCGAGGCTGAATCTGCCCGGCTCCCGCGTGGAGTGTCGAGGACATCCCGGGACAGTGGGGAGGGCCTTCACTCTGGACGGAGTCCTCCATCTTTCTCCCCAGGTTCCCACGTATCACTTCAGACCTGTTTTTCCAAAATTACTGGCTGCTAACAATAGTTTTCAGGATTTGTCCACGTAACTATCCCGTCCCCGGCCCAGTCTTGTCTTTTCTTGGAATCTCTGTATTCCCGGCACCACTTTTAAAGATTATGGTGCATTGTTCTCCTTAATTTGGTTGGTTTTTGTTAACATTTTTTTTTAATAGTGATTTTAAGTTTTTTTAAAAACTTACCTTTATTGTCGAAAGTATTGCAGATGTCCCCTCCCCCCGTTGACCTCTCCACCTGCTCCTGCCCCCTCCCAAGGCCTCCCCGAACTGTCGTCTGCCCGCGGGTTATGCACATCTGCGTATAAGTTCTTTAATTAATCTCCCCACCCCACCCCCGTCTTCCCCGTGAGATTCGTCCGTCTGTCTCGTGCTTCTGTGTCTCTGGGTTTTTTGTTTGTCATTTTTTTGTTGTCCATTAGATTCCACATATAAGTGAGGTCATGTGGTGCTTGTCTTTCTCTGCTGGCTTAGTTCACTCTGCATAGTACTCTCCAGGTCCCTCCACGCTGTCCCATGGGGTAAGGGATCCTTCCTCTTCACAGCTGCGTAGTGTCCACGGTGTGAATGTCCCTCAGCTTTTATCCACTCATCTCCTGAGGGGCACTGGGGCTGTTTCCAGATCTCAGCTATTGTGAATGGCGCTGCTGTGAACATCGGGGGGCATAAGTTATTTCTGATGAGTGTTTCAGGATTCTTAGGATACATTCCCAGAAGGGGGATCCCTGGGTCAAAAGGCAGCTCCATTTTTAATTTTTAGAGGAACCTCCACACTGTTTTCCGTATTCCGTTATGCTTTAGGGCAAACATTCTGTTGCCTGACTTCATTCTGCCAACTTAGCCCAGGAGTCCTGTGCTAGGCCCCCTTCGTTTATCGTCATAGTTAACCTTCAAGTGCTGCCTCCTCGATGAATCACAGCTGACATGATCTCTAATCCACGTACGAGGACGCCGAGGTCTGAAAGGGTGACCTCCCCCGATGTCACGCAGCTCGGGGTGACGGTCAGGGCCAAACCCGGGCTTGTGTGTCTCCACGGCCTCTGGCCCTCCCTCTGCCACGCCAGCTCCTCCCGCCTCCTCGGGTTCCTGTCTGGGTCCGTCCGTGACCCTCTGGGGCTTCAGTTACTTTGTCTGCAGAACAAGGGGCCGGCCTGCAAGGGACCTCCCAGCTCCAAACTCCTGTGTTTATGGTTAGCGGGATGAGGAGACTACATTTTACTTTAACATAAATTCATTTGACTTTACATTTAATCGGACCGGCCCTATATTTCACGTTTAAATATACATTTATATGCCTCTGCAGCGGGGACTTCTAGATTATGTAAACCGCTTTGCTTTCCCAACTCATTTCTCAGGTGCTTTGGAATTTCACTGCTGTTCTTTTAACATACGGTGTTTGCAAGAGCGCTGGAGACCTTTATTCAAATGTTAATTTTCCCCTGTATTATTCTGTCCTTGTAACACTTCCTAGTGTGCTGAGAATGCCGGCTTCGGGGTAGCTTGAGACAGTGGAGCTCGGAACAAAATGGAATGATCTGTTTGGAGGTCAAACCCTCAACCTTGACCTAAACAAACCGAGTTAACTAACCGAGGATTACATTAAGGGAACGACAAATCCTGGTTCTGGGAGTTTGGAATCTACGAGATAAACAGACGGATGTCAGTGCACGTCTCACCCACATGTGCAGGCTCAGTAAACAGCAGCTACGTCTGTTCCCAGCTGCAGATGACAGTGGTGCGAGGCCGGGCTCGCAGTGGGGAGCGGTGGTCTTAAGTTAGCCCGGCCAGTGGGAACACAAGGGACACAGTGGACACTGGGGTTGCTCGGGGCTCAGGTCCAGTGGGTACGCGGATAAGGCAGGCCTGTGAGGATGAGCGGGCTGGGAGCGCTGACCGTGTCTCCTTGGCCACCCCCAAGCCTGTCCTGCAGGCGGGCGCTGCTGCGCCCTGGCCCACGAGGCCGCAGCCTCCCTGAGCTGGTGCCCAGGAGTGGACGGTCCACACTCATTCCAATCCCTTCCTTTGTGAGCCTTCCCCTGGGTGATGTGACTTAATTGAGCCACTTCTCACCGTACTTTTCTCACCCATTTTGTCCCCTCAATATCCCTTGGGACACCTTGTATTTGCCAGACACTTGGCTCGGCCTCGGGTGTACAGTGGTGGGAAAAGACCCAGTGCCTGGTCGGACGAACTCCCGGTGGGTGAGCGAGAGTTAGAAAGTCAGGAGGGGCTACAGATCATGGGCAGGGAGACCAGCGGAGGAGGTGGAGTGGGAGGGAGACGTGCTGAGCCTGCACCGGCGCTCGCTGCTGGTGAGCTCATTTCTGATTTCATTCCTGTCCTCGCAGATTCCAGGCTCTTGCGCAAACTATCTGACCCCTCCCTTCTGGACTTTTCCTAAAGCCTCGGACGGAGGCCGTCTTGTCTCTGGAACTGATAGTATTTTTAAGCTCCTCTTAGTTAAAACCCCAGTATTTGTTCCGCCCTGTGAAGCGTTGGCCCTGTGTCAGGCGTGGAGGTGTTTACCAAGATCTAAGGCACCGCCGGGTCCCTGCCAGGACCTGTGGTCTCTGTCCTTCGTACCTTGTCTCCCAGGCCACATACCAGGGGACCACAGTCGGGCAGCTGGCCTCCTTTGTCCTTACTGCCAACGTCCAGGCTCTTGTCTCCCAGCGAAGAATCCCAGGTCCCGTGCGTCATAGCCACCGGACTCTCCTACCTGCGTGCCCCGTGACGCATTTTCCACACCCTCCCCTTCATCATGCCCATCGCCCATTGGCGCTCGGGGGCACCCGGTGGCACTCTCTCCCCAGGGCTCAGTCTGTTGTTCTTGGAAACTCCAGCCTCCAAGGAGAAAGTCCATCCCGCTCCCGGGACTCTCAGCTCCTTGAGCTCCTTCCCTCCAACCACCTTTCCTTCACCCCCCTCCGCCCCTCCTCTGGGCCGTTCTCTCCCGGACTGGTCGCTGCAGGGGGCTGCCCGACCTGGGAACCCCACGTTCAAGCTCTGTGACTGACAGTCGCATGCTGGCCTCTCATGATTGAAAACCATAAGGCTCAGGTGGCCCCAAACTTCCTGGCAGCCCTGCCTCTCCCTGGTCACTTGTCTGCGAGGACCAGCTCATCCTTTCTCCTCTGTCACAAAACCTCAACACCCCCTCTTCCCGAGGGATGAGCTTGCTCCCCGTTTTACTGAGGACTAGAAACCAGCAGAAGAGAGCTTCGTATTCCACGCCCGGGTCCACTAGTCCACTGCACCACGCGTGCCGTGGCTCCCGTGTCCTCTCCTCGGAAGTTACCCTTGGTCCCTGGCATTGCCACCTCGCACTCCCGTTTAGTGACTCGTTCCAGTTCCAGTCGTCCCCCTTACCTGCAGGGGACATGGTCAGACCCCCGTGGATGCCCAAAGCCACGGAGAGCCCCTAACTCTGTGTGTACTGTTCCCTTTCTGCACACACACACCTGTGGTAAAGTTTGATGTATGGACTAGGCGCAGTGAGAGGTTAACAACAGTGACTAATAAGTAAACAGAACAGGCCTAACAGCGAACTGCAGTAACTAGTGATCCCCTCCTTCCTCCTGAGAGGTAGCGCTGTCCTGAAGTTGGGGTGTCCTACTTTGTGTTGGTTAACTTTCTGCAACGTGATTTCCCTTCGCATCTTGGAAACGCCGCGTGAGTAACTGCGGGTGTGGAATTGGGCACCGTCCTCGCACCAGCCCCTGGGGGCTCCCGGGACGTCCTGCCCCCTTCAGTCACTCGCCGCGCTCGGCCCCTGTGCATCACGTGCCTGCGCAGCACCTTCTCTCCCGGCCGGTCCCCTCCTGCCCCGAGCTCGTCCCGGTCCCACACGTGCCGGCCCTGGTAGCTGTCTCTGTATTGGCGAAACGCTTCTTGTTCTGACGCCTGGAAATCTCAGGCACGTTCACCTGTGAATCCCGTCTCAGGGCCAGGCCCCTGTGAACCGCATCTCTGCAGCTCTCTCCTGAATCAGAGGCACCGGAGGCAGCTGCTGGGGAGGCCCCGAGGGGAGCCCCCTGCAGGGCCCGCCCGGCCCTGGGTGCAGGCGGGGAGCAGAGGGAAGGGAGGGAGGGAGGGAGGGACCGCCGACGGCTCACAGAGGGGCCTCCGCACGCGTGATGCCCGTCGGAACGCGCCGCTCGCCCGCTGCTGTCCAGCGGTCCCGGTGACGGGGACCCGGGTCCGCTGCATTCTGCAGTTCCTCTCACAGGGAACTGACCGGGTCAGCTTTGTCCTCCCAGAGCCTTGGAGCCTGCAGTTCTCCGGCCTCTTGCCCAAACCGGGACATCACCTACCTCGAGCGCTTGGTTGGAACCCCTGGAAAGCGGTTCTGACACAAGACAGTTTGAACCCAATAATTCCTGCTTTGTTTATTTTTAATTACAAGCACATTCTATAGGGGTTTCCTCCACGGACTTACCCGACCTCCTTTAAAAAGAAAGCGACTTCAGATGTGGAAGGAAATTTATCTGTTCCACCCTGTTCTCTGAGAACAGCAAGTTTCCGTGTGTTTCGGCGACACGGCGCTTGTTTTTAAGAGCCGGAGGCACGTTTTATTTCAGATGTGCGTGTGGCTCAGTGACATGTAACGCAGATCTTGTATTTTAAGCGTTTTCTTTTAAATATCGTGCAGAAGTCAAGGGGAAGGAAAAGAAGAAAAGAGTAACAAATGCTTTGGTTTCACAAATAAATAATATTGTGAAATAAATCATCGGGATTTTGTTAGGTAAAAGTCCATCCGATCTGCTCATTGTTATGAAACTAAGTAATAAAATGTTCATCTCGCGGGCATTTCGCAGGCCCTCTATTGACTGAACGTGGTAATTAATCAGTAGGTTTTAATGAGCAATATAATAAACATTTTTCCTTATAAAAGCCTGGCCTAGTATGATTTTCAGTGAAACAGTTTGTTTTTACAGAGCAATAAAACTGGAGACATCCTGACACGGGCCAGCTGTGTGATGGGGTTTTTATACGGTTTTTTGTTAAATGTACATTCACACGATTGGATGTTCAACAGAACTGATGTCACATTAGAACTGCTTTTTCTTTTTCTTTCTTTTTTAATTACAGTTGACACACCGTATTATATTAGTTTCAGGGGTATAGCAAAGGGATTAGACATTTATCTACCTTACAAAGTGATCACCCCGCTCGCTGAGTCTAGTACCCATCTGACAGATGTCTTTATTATTTTTTTTATTAAGTTTATTGGGGTGACAATGGTTAATACGAAGATACAGGTTTCACGTGTGGGTTCCTGTGTCACGAGGTCTGTGTATTGCCCTATGTGCCTTTTCTATTTTCCGTATCAAACACAAAAGTCCCAGAAGTTATGCAGGTTTCTCTATTTTAAAATGCACAGTGATTGTCTTTAAATGCAGAAGCGTGGCTTTGAGCTTCTCCACCTATAAAAGCTGAGGAAGAGTGAATTTCTGTTACGGGAAATCCTGCAGACACGTATGAGGCGCTCCCACCAGGGCGGTGGCTTCTCCTCGGCCATCCTTGCACTTTGAGCCCTGCTCTTGATCTCTCAAAGTTTGATTTTGTTAAATTGCTCAAAGGTAGAGAGAAAAGTGTGTGGCTTTTTTCTTTCAGCAAATTAAGAAAGTGCGAATCGGCTGTGTCCCTGCAGGAACTGTAGTACTGGTTGGTCTGGCTTGTCAGATTAAGGCCTTTGTTTTGTTTTGTTTTGTTTTAAAGCAAAAATAATGTTTTTTCTCTTTCTGGGTAGATCTCTGGTAGCGTATCTACGTTACAGATTTCTGTGCATTTTTGTTAGAGTCGATATGATTATTAACCCACAAGACTTCAGATGTCAGGAACATTGGGGAACGTGAGAGACACAGTATCTAACTTTCTATTTGCAAAAGTGAAATGTTATGACTGAATGTTTTCACCGTCCAAAAGCCAGGCTGGCTCCCTATCGATCACTCGTGCTGTTAAAATCCCCTCCCTCCGCCTCACACGGCCGCCGACGCAGATTCCAGGGGGCCCGACGCAGAAGCCGGCATCCTCGGGAACACACGGGACCCCCCGAAAGTGTTTGAGCGCCCTGATAATTAACACGTGGTTGGCCACTTTGTTTTAAATCTTTGAGAGAACGCCAGCCGTAAGGGGTGGGGTGCCCTCGAACCCAGGCAAGATTCATCTCCTGAACTCGTTCTGTCTTTGTTTAAAGGACCGTGAAAGACAGGACATTTGTGCAAAGTAAACACGTTTGAGTAATTTCTTCTTAGGACTTTCAAACAGAGCGTGTTCTCTGACACCAGGAGCGGTGCAGGGGCCGAGTCTGCGTTTTAAAAGCCGAAGGTGCATAACTTTTAGCGGCGTCAGAACAAACGGATGTCGTAAGATGGAAACTGAAACACAAGCGTTAACATGAAACGTGAGTGTGGGAAGATGAGACGATAGGCGATACTTTCATAGGAAAACTTTTCAGAGCAGGGCCCCTCGAGCGGGAGAGGTCAGGTACCTGACCAGCGGCAACAGATGCCTTTTGATTCACCAACAATGGGCCCACTTGGAGCTCTTCCGAGACCCAGTCGGTCAGGGGTGTTTGAAACACGCTGAATTTGGGGAGTGGAGGGAAGCGTCTTCTAGAAAAAAATGCAACCAAGATGATATCATCCGGGTGTGAGTCTGGGAGCCTTCGCGGCCACCGACTGGAGGAGCCTCGAACCCCTCAGGACGTAGTGTCCTCTCACGACGCCGGGGAATCGCGAGAGTGGGAACAATTCGCACAGCGGCACAAATAATTCTCATTCATCCTGGAACCCCAAACACAGAGAGGGAAACTGAGGCCGGTGTGGGCAGACGACAAAGAGATCACCGCTACAAACACCCGCAAGAAGGATTTTTTAAAATGTTTACGCAACCAGGTTAAGAGCGGGCTGGACCGTCTGGGACAGACGAGGGACACGCAGAGTAACGGCAGGAGAAAGCACAGGGCTGCGGGGGAAACGTGGTGGGAGTCAGGGCGTTCGCCCGGGCAGGTGGCGGGGGTCCCCCAAGGGATCTCGAGTGTTCCTGGGGTCACGGGTGTGATAAGCCGGTTTACAATGTTGAATTTTTAAACAGAATGTTAACCAAGGAGAAATATGGATCAGCCACATTTTGTAACAACAACAACAAAAAAAAAACCACACAACAACAAAAGGAAAAATAGTAAGAGACGTGCAAGCGAAACTCAGTGGAACAGGCCGTGGGTTCGTAGGCCCCGTGAGCCCTGGGTGCCGGAGTATCTGGGCGTTATCTGCGCAGCTGAGTCAGGAGGAAGCGTGTGGTCGTGTGCGCACAAGCAGGAACACGACTGACCTTGGTGCGAACGGCCCTGGGGATGGTTGACGCAGGGGTGACACTGCTCTTGGACAGTGGTGCCCAGTTCTGGCCAGGACGTCCCTTAAAGAGCCCGCGCTTTTCTGCCAAGGCCGCCCCAGAGCCCGCCCGCTGCAGGGACCTCGCTCATCCTTGCCGGGGCTGTTGCTGTTGGTGCTTTTTCACGTTTCCACGCAGCCTTTTCTCTGAAGTATTCAGAGCTGTTTCAAAGAGTTATCCTAGGAAAGAAAATCTAGTGTAAGTTGCTGAAAACCAAAGGAGACCTTTCTTAACCCCGCGTGAGTCAGTGTGTGTGCGTGTGTGCGCTGTGCTTACTCCGCTATAACTTTTTATCTCCTGGACACTTAATTCGTCACTGCGGACATCTGCAGCGAGGAGTCAAAGGCCCACTTTTGAATCGGTCACCGTGCCAGAGGTGAAAGCCGCTGACTTCGAGCCCCTGGGAGGGACTCTTGGCCGCGCTCACGGTCAGTGGGTGTGTTTAAGTCCTGTCAGGTTCTCTGTTCCCTCGGGGAAATTTGTACCCAAGGAGTATTGAGTTTTTTCTGTTGATTTGTTTCCAGAAGCCTGTGTTTGCTGCATTCCTGCCTGTTTTATGGTTCTGTGCAAAGGAGGAACAGTTTCTTGCCTTATTTGGTTTGGATTTGATTAGCAATCTTTGAGATTAGTTTGGTCTTTTTAAAGTAAAACAAATGAGAGGTGGCCAAGGGTGGTGGAAACAGCGCTGGGCAGGAGAGCGGAGCCCTGGTCCCAGCTGTTCCTGCAGCCAGCCCTGGCGGGGGCCCTCGGTGCCCACCTGAGCCCCATCACTAGGTCCTGTGCAGAGCAAACGCTGATAAACGGGAGCACCGGGTAGTCAGCTCCAAGGGATTTCAGAATCCCACATTCCTCGTAACGGCCGCAGCAACAAGCCCTGCACTCTGTGGACACTGCGACTCCCACGCCCCGAGAGGCGGGTGTGTGTTGTTGGTCAGATGCGGATGCAAAGGTTGTTCAGGACCAGGCAGGTAGCAGATGGGCGACCTGAAGCTCAGGCTGGTCCTGCGCCCTGGAATTACCCCATTGCGCTGGTTTCCCAGCCACACGGCGTCGTACTAGTTCTACATGTAGCTTTTAGAATCGGGCAGCTCTGGGTTCAAAACTCTGCCACTTTCCGGCCTGTGGCCTTTCTCTGAGCACCGTGCACTGGGACGTGGGTGGAATCACACCGTCGTCGAGAGATTAAGGATAAACGCGCAGGCCACAGGGAGCACCGAAATCGGGCGGTGTGGCGCCTTCGGGAGCCCCTGCCCCGGCTGCTGTTTATCGCCATTTCTAAGAAGAGAGCCCAAGGTGGAGATCTCTGTATAAACATTGTTTTATGAGGCCTGTACACGCATCTCCTTCTAAAAGCTAATTCCCTCACAAACGATTCTCACTTTGTTTTGTCTGTCTCTCGTCCGAGATCACGAATGGACGTCTGAGGTAGTCTAGGATTTGCGATGCTTTTGCCGTTTGCTTTGGGGGAATGTGGCTGTCAGAGTGCAAATGGGACATGGATCCTTTCCCCCCATTAGCGGTTGGCCCCCTGCCCCCCAGATTCACCCAGGAACTAGAAAACAATCCACCACACTTGGAAGGACCTCTCTCAGGGACTCAGTGGGACTCCCTGCCTGCCGGGCATTGAGGTCGGAGTGTTGCCAGTCGGCCTCCTGTAGGGAATGCCAAGTCCAGCTGCGCTGGGCAGAGCCGTGGCGTGTGCGGGCCACCTCCGAGGAGGGCGGGCCTCCTGTAGGGAAAGTCACCTGCGCCGGGCATCTCCGAGGAGAGTGGGCTTGCTTTCGAACTCGCAGCCGACTGGCACCAGACTAGGATTCTGCCTGTATTTACCTTCCTTTGTGTCAATAACTTGGAGCTGCATAAATCAACAGCTTGCAGTGCCTCCGTCCCTCACACGTGCGTGTCCGCCTGTTAGCAGACGCAGCTTCTGGGTGAGAGGAGCTGTGGGGAAACAGGCGCTCCAGTGCACAGGGAAGGCGTCCAAGAAAGCGTGAGGATGTGAGTGTGTTTACCGAGAAAGAGCAGCACCCAGGAGGCTAGGATTATTTAGTAGCTTATTCTACATTAGTTTATTAAGTGGCTTGGTTCTTTACTCAGACGTTCCCCACCCGCCCGGTGGGAGTGGGAGCCTTAAGTTGAGACCCTCTCTCCCTTGTGTCCCCGGGGGACATTCAGCTCCTTGTCTTTATTAAGGACCTTTCTGAAAAACGCCACCTCTGGGAAAGGGCCCTGGACTCTCCCACCTGAGAACTCTTTTCTGCATAATCAGCCTAATTTTTTTCAAGTCGGATCATAGTGGCCATTGTCCCGTCTGTTTTCCCTCCACGATGCTCCCAGCTCGGATGTTAAATTCGAGGCAGCCAACCTTCCTAAGGAAAGGCGTATACGGTGCCTCAGGCCTCATCACGGGAGGCACTTTGCTTTGAAGTCCAGTGTGAACACTTAATTTTTATTTGCTATTATAAAAGTCTCTTTGAGCTGACAAATATGAAACTATGACTGTGATTTCGGCAGGAGGCCAGCAACTGCGGAGAGAATATGCTTTTATCTCCGGGAGGCCTTCTGACTACTGCATTCTTCTATTAATAGACGCAGGATGGGAGCCGCGTCCTCCGAGGCCTTCCTACGAGCTGTAGGCATAAGATGGATGTGTCAAGCAGTAAAAGTTTAATGTACATTTATTTAAATCTCCCGTCGCTGGGCAGCTGTTAAATTTATTTAAGAGCTCTCTGTGGCCAGGATTCCATTTTTTTCCCTCCATTTATTTGCTGTCCTCCCTGGAATTTCGGTTAAACAATAAAAAAATTACACGTTCAAGTTGGTGAGCAGTTGCATACTCAGGCTTTCTCGTGGGATGACATGGGAGGTGTGAGCCGGCCTCGGGAACTGCTCCTTGGTCTTTACGGAGCCGGCCGGTGGGGCCACCTGGGCCAGAGGCTGTCAGGGCGGCTGGGCTCGCCGTCTCCTGCTGTAACCAACGGCTTAAGATTCGATGAAGGGTTAAGTGACACTCCAGATGGAATATTTTCATAGGTCAACTAAGTGCACGTGCTGATCCTAGGAAACGTTTCTATGGACAGCCGTTCAAAAAATCTTTAATTAAACAGCTACATGAATGTCAGTGTTTATTTGGGACCCCAGGTGAAAGCTGAGTGATTTCCTTTATATCAGACCTGTCAGAATGAGCCTGGCCGGCGCGGCTCAGCCGTTGAATGTCACCCTATGAACCAGGAGGTCGCGGTTCGATTCCCGGTCGGGGCCCAGGCCCAGGCCCAGGCTTCAGGCTCAGTCCCCAGCAGGGGGGGTGCAGGAGGCGGCCGGCCCATGACACTGATCATGGATGTTTCTCTCTCTCTCCCTCCCTCTCCCTTCCTCTCTCTAAAATCAACAAGGACATATTTTTTAAAAAGAAGGAAAAAACTGTCAAAATCAAAGAAAAGAAATTATTTTACCGGCCCTGACTGATTTTGAGGGAGAGCTTAAGGGATTCTGCCCACACAGCGTTTTCATAACTTTTAGGAGTCTTCAAATCTAGGAGTTAGCCTTTGGGCATTGGTTGCTACTTATAAGCCAGATTTGGGGAATATCCTGTAGATGTTCTTGTGAAAATATTCCCTCTCTGCCATCCATCATCTTCTAAAACTGAGCGACTTCGCGGGAAGCACAGGCTCCCATTAGGCGAGACCCTTGACTTGGGTGTGTGCTAGCACCGCCTTTGTGGGGGATCGTTCCGATACCTCCGAATGCTTTTTCTTCCTCTTGACTGATAAAAGGAAAGCTTTCTCCTGACGGTCAGGATTGGTGAGGGACCGCCATTCAAACTTCCTCCCTGTCGCCTGTGTCTTTTTTTCTTCTAGGGTATGAATCTCTTTTCTCAGGGGTAATTCTACCCAGGCCACCAGGCCCCTCCTTTTAGAAGGTCCTTGGACAGTGTGAAGCAAAGGTGGGCAGGCTATTGCTCTTGAAAAATGCTCTGGAGCGTGTCCCAAGAAGTAATGTCTACAGAACACAGTGGCGGTGCTCCATCCAGTTCTAAATGGAGGTTTTCATTTGTCTTTGTTATAAACTACAGCATTGGCTCTGGGATAACTAGGACCTTACGTTTGGATGCTTCCATAAATCCTTTTAAATATGAAGACCAACCGTACCCAATAAATGTGCAGACGTTGGGGAGCTGAGGGGGATTATGAGCGGGGCTCTGTTTACTAGCAGTGGATCAGAAACCGGCCGGCTCTCGGCGTCCTTTGCCCCAGCTCCTCCACGCACTACGTGCAGTTTCCTGAGGTCTTCGTCTTTGACAGTCTCACTTTTAGCCTCTATTTGCAACCTCGGTTCCCTGTGGCCTGCTTTGGTTTTGCCAGACCCTTGTCCCAAGCTCACAGGCTTCATCTGCTTCACGCTGACCCTGCGTCCAGTGCCACCTGCACCCACAGAGTGTTAGTAACAGCGACCACGGAACCGGCCACGGACTCCGGCCACGGACACCAGCCACATCTGACCATGTTCCCGGGTTGGCTGCTGCCCAGTCCTTCTGGTCCAGGCACAGAGTCCTCCAGAATGTTGATGGTTTTGTAGCAACGCTCCATTGGCATAAATCCGTTGCTCAACCCGGACAGGGATCTGCTTACCAAGTTTTTTTCTATTTTATTTGTTATTTAGAAGGCCCAGGATTGGGAATAGTAGGTCCGTGTTGTAACCAGTCTGTGTGCCAGAGGTAAAAGCCATTGGCAAAGCTCATCACAGGAGGGAGGCCGTTGGCAGGGCCGGGGCTGGTGGGCGTTGCTGGGTTCCGGCTGGTTTACGCTCCCTCGGGGCAGCTTGTACCCAGAGCATTTTAAGGCTAGTTTTCTACTGCCTCCTCTCACCCGCCCTGTTGCATATGTTTTCTGCATTCTTCACCCAGTTCTCTCTCAATTAGCGCAAATTCCCTTCCTTATAGGGTGTAAACCGCTTGGAAACACTCACGGCTATGATTTTTTTGTAACAGCAACTTATGGAGACCATGGCTGCCCCTTCTGAGCGAGAATGCAAATGCCAATGCACAAAACTAACCCGGGTTCCAGCGAGGGGGGCCGATCGCCCACAGCCACGCGTGTCTGAAACAGCCAGAGATGGGGGCAGCCGCGCCGGTGAGCGTGGAGAGGAAGGAAGCTGCCCGTGGGGTGTTTCTTCAGCTCCGTAGCCTCTGTCCCAGGTGTGCGGAGGCCAGAGGCTGTGAGGGTCACGCCCAGTCCCCCAGCCGGCAGGCTTATTAGGAAGAGAGCCCTGAACCGGTAGGAGCTGGGACAGGAAAGGCCTGCGGCTGAGCGGGGAGGCGTGAAACCCGAGCCCGGGCCTCCCGGTTTGGGTGTCGTCGAGTTTTTATGCCGTTGAGGAAAGTTGAGATGTACTGTGTAGGAAACTGTATGTCGTTGTTTATATCATTCCTGTGACAAGTGGCGGGGAAAGTAAAGGTGCCAGAGATGAGGGAGGTGGGCTTGGCCCGATAAAGGCACCTGCTGGTGCAGCTGACCTTGGGAGGACGGTCCAGCGGGAGCCCTCTGCCCAGCGCCGAGACCGCTCCCCACGCTGAGCTACCATGTAAGACAAGCAAGCGCCCTGAAGGCTCGCACGACCAGTCCCCACGCGTCTGCCGGTGGAACTCGGCCCTTCAGTCCCGTGTTACATCCTAGATTCTCTGCTCGACCGCATGCTGCGTGTGATGTGCTCGCACCTTACGCAGCAGGAGCTGCCTGCGTGATGACCGTGTCTCGGCGTCCTGGCCTCGCACGGCGCAGGCCTGTGGGGCCAGAAGCAGCCACCCGAGCGGGAGGAAGGGGTAGATTGGGGAGAATTTCCCCCTAAGTCCTTCGTTCCAATATGTGCCTGACCGTGAGTAGCAGCATGTAGCCAACGTTAATTTTTCTTCCTCTTTGTAAACCAAACGTGGCCGGGACTATACCTTGTGTTCCTGAGGGTTTGACGCTGAGACTCTAATCCCGAGGCGTGGCTTGTGAAGGTGGCACGCCCCACGCGTGCGCTGTTTCTGTTACGCAGTCGGTAGCCGCCTCGCCATCTCTTCTCACCAAGTCCTTTTGGGTAGAAAGAAATGAGAACGTGGAGGGGAAGCTGTTGCCCAGAATCCCCAAGGAACCGGTGACACAGTCTCTCCACTTAAAATGCGTGTATTTCAAACAGATTTCATTGGATTGAATTGGCATAAACATGGCTAATGCCCGAGATCAGTCTACGTCTCCTCCACGGGGCAGCCGCCTTGGTAAGAGTCCGTGTGATGCCGGCTCGTCTGAAGGGGACCGTGGTTTGTTCCGCAGCTGCTCGTTCGAAGGAACGTCGCCCGAGTCGGCGTGGGCGCGGGTTGACCTGGGACATTCCCCCTGCGGAGCTGAGCAGCCCGGGGTTTGTCCGACATTCACTTAGTTTTGAAATGAACTCTGAGTCCAAAAGCAGTGTCTCCTGCGTCCTGTCTACTAAATGTACCCCTTGCATTGAGAAGCAGCGATGTTTCTTTTTATGGGATATTCCTTAGGCTCATGGAAACTTACACAGTGTAGGGAAAGGTTTGCTGGGGACAGTGAGTCTCACCTCTCAGGCTCCCTGGAGATACCGAATCCGAGCAGCCCTGACGGTGCCCCTCAGCCCACCGAGATGTGTCCCACATCTTGTAACCGGAAGGGGAGCCGTGGGCTGCTTGGGTAAGACGCAGGTCCCCCCTTTTCCATTTTTTGTTTTTTTTTCTGGTAGTCAACAGTCTACATTGGGTGGCAAGAGGCAGCCCGTGTGGGTATGTGATTTTTAGATTTATTACGAAAATATTTAATTTTTTATTAAAAATTCCATTTGAGCAGTGCTGGTGATCCATCTTCATTTATTCCAGGTTCTCCAGGAATTTAACATTATTAGGCTTTGATCTGAAATTTCCTATGAAATTATTTGGCTCCCCGTTAGTATTTAACATGAAAAGACCTCATCGTAAATGGATCAGGCCCTGAGAACAGGGTGTGAAGGACACTCAGCTGAGCCCCTGCTCCGTTCCTGTGCTTTTCCCTTTTCTGCAGTAGAAGCGGGTAAGCTCTGCTGCACCCGTTTCCCAGGTGGGTTCTGGCACCTGGTGCCATGCCGAGCGCTTGGATCGAGAAGCCAGACCAGCGTTGGCGTCAGCTCTCCTGGAGGAATCTCCCCGATGGTGGCCCCCGGGCCCCTGCCCCGTCCCCCGTCTCCCGTGGCCAAGTTCCCCAGCGCTGCTCTGCGTGAAGTGTTTCTTCTCAGAGATTCTCTTTGTCGTTCGGGACCTAAACTTAATAAAGGGAATGAATCTTACCTAATGATTACAAAGCTATTTTTTATTACACTTTTCTCATTCAGTGGATTGGTAAAAAGATTCACAGTTACTATTTGCTGGCAAACATGCATATTGGACAAGCTGTAGTATTGTGGTTTTACAGCTTTCAGTGTTACAGTTTTTGAGTGGCCTAAGGGCACGCGCAGTCACCCCGACTCCTGGGTGACCCATAAGAGACATACGCGTTCTGCGTGCTTTTCTCGGATGACAACGGCCACCAGCAGTACTTCACAGAACTGTTGACACTTCAGGGCAAGGCACTTGGTTTTAAAATACTCCCATGGAAGGAAAAATAATATTTACCCCCCTCCTCCCTCTACCTCCCTTCCCTTTTCCCTGCTATCTTCCCAATCTGCATGTTCTATGTGTTGTTGTTTTTTAACTTATTCCCCTATCTGGAATGCTTATCTAAACAAAGAGTTAGATGGCCCGATAAGGCAGACGAGGAAAGGGCTTCCCTTGGGCCGCATGAGAACTTTCAGGCGTCTTCCTCGGGCGACCTGCACTTCTGTTTATAGAAGAACACGATTTCAGAATAAAACTGCAGCGCCTTTGCCGACGTGGACTCCGGGGGCCCCGTGCACGCTGGCACATTCCTGAGTGGGGGCCGCTATTGTCACAGTAGGGAGTCGCCTCATTCGAGCGCGCAGTGGGGGTGGCGAGCGCCTGTGGACAGACACCTGGGGCGAGGGAGGGACGTGCAGCTCTGCGGGGACCCTGTTGAGCGGCAGCCTGCGACCTTCGTGAACCAGGCTTCCCGGGAGCGTTTCCTGGAATAACACACCTTTGGGACATTTTTTTTCAAGTTTAGTCCATAGACACGTCCACACTCTTCCGCAGAGAGAATATGTGTGTCACTGGTGATTTGGAGAGTGTGGGTCGTGGCTGTTTGTGTGTCGAGTCCCCCACGCGGAGTCGCCGTGTGGGCCTCCCGCTTACGTGGGTGTTCACTCAGCGGGCTCTGTGTTGGGGACGGCGGGCGGGGCCCTAGGGAGCGGCCTCGGGAGGACCGGGACAAGGACAGGCGCTGTGGGTTTGCCACCAGTGCAGAGAAAATTAGAAGCTTAGGCGTCTGGGTTTCTGACCTTGGTGGTCGTTCCATCCTCGGGGTCTTGGTCTCTTTATCTGTGAAACGAGAGGGTTAACACGTGCCTCCGGCTCTAAAATTCTGGCTCTGAGAACATCTTCCCCATCTCAGCTATTTAGAATGAACCTTATTTTCAATTCATCTAAACAGCTTTAAAACGCTGTTTAGAATCATTACAGTCACACTAAGAAAGGCTAAAAAAATAATCGACAAAATTGCGACTGTCTCCCATCACGTTGTTTGTGTGACAATCTGCTAAAATTTTTTGAGCTAATAAAAATAAAAGACAGACACCAAACGGATGCTTTTTGAGAAAGCGAAGGGAGACATATGGCAACTCTCCAGACGCTGCCGACACTCGTCTGCTCCTCCGGCTGTTACCTCTCCAGGTGCGCACGGCCCAGGGGACCCGAGGCCGCCTCAGCCAGGCACCTTCTCCGACTTCCATTCCCCGCTTTCCCGAAAGGCGTGATCTGACCCAGGAAGAGGGCTTGGAGCCATGGCTCCGTAATCATTCATCTCTAGGACTCCGCTTGCCCATGGACAGTTTCCACTCTGGAGCCTTTCAAATCGGATCTTAAGCTCTATCCACAAATGTCTGTTTTTACTTTTATTCTGTTTACCTGGTCTGGAAAGTAATCGGCTGTTTTGGGCATTGTTTAAGCAGTAACGCTCAATGAGTCCTTTTAGTATCGTTCAAGATTTTGACTTTGACATGCCCAAGAATATTTCAGAAATGAAAGACTGTCACAGCCTAGGTCCCATAAATGAGCTGCTTTTAAGTGAACCAGCCTTACTCAGGGGAGCTCTGCGCCTTTGCCGAGTTTCAGGGGCTGTAACTCACCTCCAGTCCTCGGACCCCGGTGCCGGTGGCCGTCCCCCATGGGCAGGGCCGGGGAGCAGGGAGCGCAGGGGCAACTGCGCGTGTTCGATGCAGGCGGAAGGTGTGTGGTCTCCAGAGGCCCGTCTCAAGCTTGGGCGCGCAGCTGGAGAGGTGCGAGGCTGCTTCTCGGGCGGGAGTGGTTGGCTGCTTTGCGTTTCCTGCGTTTCCTTCTGTCTGACCTGTGCCAGGGGCAGCGGACGGAGACCAGGACTTGAGTGATGAAGAGGCGGCTCTGCGCCAAGCCTGCCCTGGGCCTGAAGGTGCCGCCTCTTCCTGAGACTCGGGAGGGCGTGGTCCCGATTAGAGGCTTCTCCCGAAAGGCTGCGGTTTCACCAGTCGTCAGAGCAAGTGCGAGGTTAATTTGGGTCGGCCGTGGCTCTGTTTCCCGAGCGTGCGCTGTGCACTGGGCAGTCGGTACATGCCAGGCAATCGGCAGTTTCTCGTGTGCCGCCCTCCGTGATGAGCGTTCACAGGACAGCGAACCTTTCAAGGGAAGGGACAGTCCTCAGGCTGCCTCTCGGGCGTCTCAGGTTGGGGCCCTGCAGCTTGGCTGTCAGCAAGGCAGGAAGGCAGCTGCCCCCTTCCCGACGCATTGGGTGCTCAGGTCTGAGCGTCCAGCACTCGCTCGGGCTGAGGCAGGAATCTGTTGGTTCTCAGCCCCTGTACACAGTCGTCGAAACACTGAAGTCCCGACCCGTCCCTGTGAGTTTATCTGACTGCGCCGGCCCTTCCCCCAGGACCTCCGGAGCTGCCCCGCAACCCCGCAGCCACAGGACGAGTCCTGACTCCACAGGGGCCTTTGGAAGCGGGCTCAGCTCCACAGCCCTTGTGCCCGCTGCTTGGTTAGCGCTCACGCTGTGCCCCTACTCGCGTACTGTAAATATTATCCTGGCGGGAGGCATCATCTGCACGGAAAGCTAGGTAACCGTCAAGAATGGGGTAAAGGGGGGACATCTGTAATACTTTCAACAATGAAGATAAATATTAAAAAAGAACAGGTCCTCAAAGTTATAGTCAGTGTCATTAAGAGGCAAGCATTTAGTGCAGGGACTAAAAGTACTAGTACAAACAGTGACTCTTTTATAGTAAAATGTCTCCTGGCCCCGGGACAGGGCCGGGTCTGAGCCTCATTACTGAGCGCAGGCAGAGGGACGGGAAATGCTAACTGAGCTGAACCGGCCTGAATGTAGACCTCGTACTTCAAGAAAGAGCCAGTGGAAATTTGGAGGAGGCCAAGCTAGAAACTCGAACTAAAGACATCTCAGAAGAACTCATCTTCTCCATCACAACGCGGCCGGCTGGCGAAATTAGCCAGCAAACCAGATGGTGCTGCCTGCACGTCAGTGACCCCGGGAGCGATGTGACAGCAGGCCCTTAGAGTCGCCGTGTCGCTCGGCTGGTCCTTGCCCCGACGGCGAGCACTGGCTTATAACCCACAGCACCGGTGTGTCCGCGGACCTGCGTCAGAGTTTGGAAAGTAGGGGTGGAAGCCCGAGTGGCACTGAGAAGCACCCGGACGCAGTCCTCAAAGGCTGGTTCCTGGGAGCCCAGCCTGGCTCCGTCAGCACATCCCTTCAGTGTTTTATGCACACTAATCTGGCACCTCCTGGGTGAAATCATCTGCAAAAATTAGTCCATGTTCGTTTTCACTGGCCTCCTGTAATTAATGGGAAATGTAAACTACTTCTGTTATGGGGCGTAAGTTCAAGCTCAGAACCGGGAGTCCCGTCGCCTGGGCTTGTACTTGCACAGCTGCAGGAGTGTTAGGGAGGCCGTAGACTCCCATGGCGGGAACACGGCGGGAACATGGCGTGGAGAGGACTGACCTGGGCCGACGTCTGTTCCCTGCTTGCCCTTGGACAAGGTACCCCTGAGCCTCCGCCCCGTGAGGTCAGTGCGGGTGACAGGTAATACTCCGGGCAGAGCTGAGGGAGAGCACACGAGCTGATGCTGAGTCCACTGGGGCGAGTGACACAAGTTGCTATAAAGCTGACAGCCTGGCCCTGGCCGGTGTGGCTCAGTGGTTAGAGCCTGCAGACCGAACGGTCTCAGGTTTGATTCCTGGTCAAGGGCATGTACCTCGGTTGCAGGTTCGCTCCTCGCCCCTGGCAGGGCACGTTCGGGAGCCTGGTGTTGGGTTTGATCACATGGCATTAAAATCCCAGATGTTTACTGAGCCTCTACTACAAGCCACGCCAGCTTCCTGCGTCTGCCTCTGCACACAGGCTCACGTTTATTTTCTTTTGAAAAATGGCCTTTCTGTTTTTTATTTGTCCACAGGCATGTTTTTATTTTGTTTTTTAAAGTACAAAAACTATCAGGGTACGTTGTCTCAAGTCCAATAATTTAGAGGCATATTAAGAAAAAGCTAATAATCTTCACTCCCCTGCATTACCATTTTGATGTGGCTTCTCCCATAGCTTTTTCTGTGCTCAGTAACTTTCCTAACTGTGCACGTAATGTGCCTAAAACCTAGATGTGCGATACTGGTGATTTTTACATGGGGCTGTATTTATTATGCTGGCAAGTGGGAGCATTGTTCCCCTGACGATAACTGACTCTCTCTAGTGTACTTGATTTTGTTCCATCTTAGAGAAGGGAGGGGAGGCGTTGTTACCTCCCTGCAGAATAATTGAGCAGCTGAGACCCCACCGTTGGCCAGAACCTTCCTGTTCTGAATAGAAGAGACTCGACTGATGTGATGGGCTTGCTCCTCCCTGGTGGTGTCAGCTCTCCTTGGGCAGCGGGACTGTAACAGGTAGATGTGCTCTTTGATTTTGAGACCGTCTCCAGGGATCGCAGTATCAGATCTAAATACTCAGCACCCTTCTCAAGCTTCGGTGCTTGAGGGTCCTCTCATTGGGTTTTGTTCGTAGAGAAAGAGCCTGTTTTAGAATAGGACTAAGAAGCGTCCAGACCCTACGAACAGCGTGACCCTGAGGTTGCAGAAGGAAAGATTTGGAAAATGTGACTGTGTAGTTACATTCACATATATATCACATATTCATGTGTATATCACAGAATATATGTCCCTTTCGTGCCTATGATGATAGCACTCAGGATGCTTGGTTGAAGCAAGATGGACTGTTGAAAAAACAGGACTACTCTGGGCTATTTAAGTTTAATGAAACTTAAATTTGAAACCTTTCTAGGTGCCCAAGGCTTTGAAACAACCCCTGAACTACCACGCGGAGTCTTCCCCGTTACAGTTGTTAGGCAGTGCTGGCCCTTAACCCGAGAATATCCCCTGCACACGCTTCCCCAAGATTTTACTCTAAAACCCGAAGACAGTAATTACAGGTACGCGTTCGAGTCCGTGCGTGAACATTGCTGCAGGGACGTCGAAGACCTTTAGTGTTCGCAGTTCACATGCGGGGCAGGAGGTGGGAGGTGGGAGCACGGGGGAGGCCGCCCGGGTAGGTGGCCGTTAGTGCGAGTGGGAGGCAGGCCTCTGCTAGGAGGCGGCACTTTTGGCCTCAAGGACACAGTGCCAGGGCTGCCACCCTCCCTGGAAACTCCAGGAGCCTGAAGACAGAGGCCTCCCCCTCCAGTAGCCTCAGCCCCTCCCTGTCAGTCACTTGCCTACGATGTGAATAGACTCTAAATTCACATTTCTGGAGCCACATGGTCAAAATAGCACGTAATATTCAGTGTGAAATTCTTAACGTGAAACCCAGCTGGCAGATGGGAGGGGTCGGGAGAGGGGAGTGTGGGTGTGCGAGGGGCGCGTCGCTGTCGGAGAGCTCGTTACGCTTTGTGCCGGTGCGGGAAGATCTGCAAACATCTGCGATGCAGCAAGAGGGAGTTTCTCGAACCTGAACTCTGTCCGATTTGCAATATTTCATAAAAGTATAAAAACCATTAAGATAGTGATGCGGGCCGTTCCAAATCCTTGCCTGTCTAGACTAATTTACTCATTTAGGGACTCTTCAATTCTAGTTAATAAATTATGTTTTTTGATGCTTTAAAATAAGTTCTTGGCTTAATAACATAATTTAAGGGGGCAGGGGGTTAGTAGAGGGAGGGAGGGAGGGAGCAGAGCTGGTTCAGCTCAGGTCCATCTAGATCATGTGTCAGGCCCTGGCCAGGGTGCCCAGTGGTTAGAGTGTTGGCCCTCGAACCAGAGGGGCCCGGCTTCAATTCCTGGTCAAGGGCACACACCTGGGTTGCAGGTGCTCCCCGGCCCTGGCTGGGGCACATTCAGGAGGCAGCCACTCGACGTGTCTCCCTCACATGGATGTTTCTCTCTCCCCCCACCCCCCTTCCACACTCTCTAAAAAATTCAATGGAAATATATTCTCAGGTGGAGATTAACAAAAATAAATAAAAAATAGATCCCGTGCCGAGAACCCCGCCCGTCGCGTTGTCCGTGTGCGTCTGTTCCGTTCCTTCGGCCGCCCCGGGGTGTGCAGGGAGCACCCTCCGTCGTGGTGGCTGACAGGGTGGGGGGCGTGTGAGGACCCGCAGACCCCACCCAGAACACGCTGCTTTAGTTCCTCACCCAAGCCTGGCGGCCCTTGGTCAAACCAGACGTCTTCACGGTCGGTCAAATCCGCCGCCCCCTCTGACGGCCCCAAAAGGCAGTTGCGCCTGGGACCAGGTGACCTCTGTGTGGGAGGTGAGGCGTCGCACACGGGCGTCCTTCCAGGGGCCCTAGACCCCCCGCGTCACTGGCATTTAGCTTCTGATTAAAAATGGTTAGCAGGAGCCATCATCGGCCAGGCACTGACACCATATGATTTTTATTTTCAAATGCTGTGATAAAATCGCCTTCTCGCTGATGGGAAATCGGGCTGGTAAGGGTGGAAGGAAACAGATCGTATTGTCGAGGTAAAATCGGGCTGTGGCGCAGAAGCACAGTTGGCTGTTCCCTGGAGAAGGGGGCATCGAAGGTGGTGTCCAGGGCGTTGGCCGAGATGCGCTCAGGGACATTCTCCTGGGGGTCCTCTGCCGTTGGGCTTCCACTTCTGAGTCCAGGCCACGGGGATAGGGCCCACTCAGGAAATGCTTCAAGACACATTAAACATGGCGTGACGCTTGTTTGTGAGGATACTGTGTTTAATAAGGAGGTATCCAGTCGTGACCATAATCTACTAACTGCAAGGCTGGGGGTGTGAGGGAGTGTGGCTTTGAGTTATAGAGTTTTGTTTATTTCTACTCTCACGAAAGGATTCGAGGCCAATTCTGATCCTGGACGTGACTTTAAGTAACTGAACTTCAGGCTGAAGTGGGTGTTAATGGCTTCCCCTCTGAGCCGGCTTCTGATCCAGCAGCATAAAAAGTATTGTTTGAAATGCACAGTTTAAACCCCCTTATCTGTGCTGATCTGCCCTGGGAGTTGAACAGCTAATGAAGACTTGGTGAAAGGGCCTTAGCATTAAAAAAGTAAATAAATGCATACCCGCAATAATTTACTTTAACTTAAAACATACAGATGGTACCAGGCCAAGGCCTTTCCTCTGATTATTATATTTCTCACGTAAAGCACAGCCGTGACCTACGTCTTTAAAATGGAGCCAGAGTCAGAGGCAGGTGGGAGGCGACCTGCACCCTTCCCTGCGGTCCTCAGGCCTAACCCAGACCCAACTCGACAGCCGCTCGTTTGTCGGGCAGACACGGTTGTGGATAATCGATGCACTTCCCCCAGTATCTCTCAACGTTGTGAAAGACGGAATTCACCTCTCCAACCTGCACTTAGGACGCCAGGATATCGCCCCGCCCGCCCGCCTGCCCACCCAGACGGCTCAGTGTGCATAGTTAATGAGTATTAAGTTTAGAAAAATAACCCTAAAAATCAATTTCATGGTGAGTGCGCCTAGCTAAGTGAGCCATTTAGACGACATTGTGCTCGTGTGTAGCAGACCGTTTTATAAGCCACGCGGGCTTCCCAGGCCTGCGTCTCAGACGAGCTAATTGGCCGGCTCGGATGTGCTCGGGCCTCACGCAGTAATTCTCCTTCCTGTCCAGAGCGTCCTCGCCTGCGTCTCCTCCGTGTGGGTGGAACGTGAACGGCCATCCTCCGTGGCCAGGAAAAAGTTCTTCATGGGCAGGTTTCTTCCTCCTTACAGTATCTGATCTCTTGAAATAAAGTAAAATCATAACTGAGTGTTCTCCCAAACGTGGGGGATACAGAATCAAGTATAACCCCCTAAAAGTGGGCAGTGCCCCCCAAAATGAATGCTTTTTATGCAAGTGGAATAGGAGTGATTACAGGAAAGGAGGGGAGAGGAGAGGAAGGTGGAGGCCATCGAGAGCCGGCCGCCTCCGTGACGACGACTCGTCACAGGTGGTCCTGGGAAGCCTGCCGCCCGCACCTGGGTGCGAAGGCAGGTGTCCCAGTGCTCTCGCCGCACCTGCCGGCACTTCCCGTCCTGCGAGATAAGCAGCGGCCTCTCTATTTGGACACAGATTAAAGGATTTATGGGTCCTACGGGTCTTTTCCCTGCGACAGTCTCTCTTCCACCATAGGGTGTTTTCTGTTTGCAAAACAGCCCATTGCAGCTGCCTGCAGGCGTGTGTGCAACGGAGCTGAAACCAGCGAGGCCCGAGTTTTGAGACTGTTCGTGAAACCCTCCCTCCCGCGCGGGACCCTGGCGGGGGTTGGGCCGCGTGGGAGCTGCTCTTCGTCTCCCGCTATCCTCTTTGTGTCTGGCATTGGACTGGGTCCATTAGAGAATACACAACATTTTTTTCATTGTCTGTGCCCTCGAGGGACGAAAACAACTCAAGAGTGGTTGTCCTCGTGCGTCTGGGAGATGCTGTGGCGATGCCGCGGCCCCACTGAGCCCGACACCCAGTCCCACCGATTCACACGGTGGTTATTCACAATGCCTGTTGTAAGGAGAAAGCGATGGCTCGTGTCACTGGGTACACATAGAGCCAAAAAGTAGAATCAGCCCACATGTCCATGAACCCGGGTAAGTCAACGTGACGCAGCCGTAGGTGTGACGTCCGTCGGCCACGAGAGGAGGGAGCTTCCGACACGTGCCGGAGCACAGGGGGCCTTGAGCGCGTTGTGCCCAGTGAAGGAGGCTGACACAACTGAGTTTAAAACGTGGGATTGCAGCATCGGCCTCCTGTTGGAAAGGTATGAGCAGGTGGTTAGGCTGGTAAATAGTGTTAGAATGGCCCAAAACTTGGGTCGCTGAATTTATCAATTTAATGGAAGATATTTTTAAGCATTCTGATTGAGGGGGAAATAATTCTTTTACTTTTCAAAGATTTTTTTTATTATTGATTTTTTAGAGAGAGAGGAAAGGAGAGAAAGAAACATCGATGTGAGAACAAAACATCCATTGGCTGCCTCCTGCGTGCCCCCTGCCGGGGATGGAGCCTGGGACCCGGGCGTGTGCCCCGACCAGCAATGGAGCAGGTGACCTTTCGGGGCACAGGACAACGCCCAGCCAACTGAGCCACGCCAGCCAGGGCAAAAAAAGGATTCTTAACAACTTGAGGATGTTTTGATTATTAGACAGTCTAAAAAATTATACTGAATTTATAAATGGAGCTTCGAGATGCCTACGATGCAGGGTGCTTCAGGCCTGGGCTTGGCAGTTATTTTCTGGAATTGGCCAGACAGTGACTATTCTAGGCTCTGTGGGGCAAAACTGCCTCTGTGGCATTAACTAAGTCTGTAAATGGACCCAAACATTCAGCCTCCTGAATGTATTGTCAGAATTTACCAGGTGTATAAATAGAACGTGAAGGTTGTTAAGTGGAATGTAATTGCTTCTGGAAAAACTAGATTCTTTATAAATTTCAAACGTTTGGGTTTTTTTGTAAATTTAATAAGTGTATGCTCCTTTTTGAAACTGAGAGTGACAGTAAGGGGCATTGCTGTGGCTGCAAGCCCCCCGTATGGACGGCAGGTCGCCCTGCGCCCGGCTGGCTCTCGCTGCCTTTAGAAGGAAGTCTCCACGCGGAAGAGCCCAGGCTGAGCCCAGGCAGGAGAAACAGGGCTCTGCCGGGAGGGCCCTGCCCTAGGCCGCAGTCCAGAGCATCTGAAGTCGTCGGTGGAGCCTGGCCAGGTTGGAGACGCCAGCTTCTCTCTGCCCCTGGAGCGAGAGCCAGAGTGAGGACGGGGGGAGGGGGGCTGGCAAGTGAGGCCACACGGGGCCGCCGCCAAGCGCTCCCCATGCCCCGCCGGACAAGGCAGGACACTGCAGGATGTGTCAGGCCAGGCTTGGCAGTCATTTTTCTGGAGAGGGCTGGATAGTAAATACTGCAGGCTTGGTGGGACATAGCTGTCTCCATGGCAGCTCCCGACTCTGCTGTGGTGGCAGGAAAGCAGCCGCGGATGCGTGAAGCATGGCTTCGTTCCAGTAAAGCTCAATTCACGGGGTGCCGGGGCGCTGGAGAGGCAACCCGCCGTGGCTGCTGTGACTCAGGTCACTTCTGCTTTTAAAAGATTTTCCTGTAACATTAAGGCTTCCCCTTGCGGTGATGGGAGGACCTCAGGGGGGACTTAAAACACAAGAGCATGGCCTGGCCGGGCGTGGCTCAGCTGTTGAGCGTCAGCCTAGGATCCAGGAGATCGAGGTTTGATTCCAGGTCAGGGCACAGGCCCGGGCTGCAGGCTCGATTCCCAGCTGGGGGCGTGCAGGAGGCAGCCGATCAGTGGCGACTCTCTCATCACTGATGTTTCTGTCTGTCTCTCCCTTCCTCTCTCTGAAAGCAATAAAGATATATTAAAAAACACACACACACACACACAAAACTGCAAGAGCATTTCTAGGCTGCTCCTTGTCCACCTGTGGGAGCAGCGGCACCCACGCGGCAGAGAGCCAGCCACGCCTGGGGTCTCTCGGGAGCGCTGGCGGCTGGCTTAGGTCTCTGACAGCAGGGTGCACCATCCCTAATCTGGGCCTCTCCCCATCACGTCCCATAAGCAAACTTTTGGGCAGAATCAAACCAACCCCCAGCATAGCAAAAGGAGAAACAGATATGTTCTGAGCTTTTAGGTTCCCAGATTAAGCAGAAACCTGACTGCTTCCCAGACCTACCACCGAAGCACATGGGTCATTGTAGGTGGCTCTTCTGGACGCCACGTTCTGTGCCCCAGAAGCCCGGGTTTCTGTGTAGTTCCTGTCACCTCCCAGGACGTCCTCTGCACATCGAGGTTACTCCCTGCGCAGGAGGACGGCTAATACAGGCTGGGCTCAGTCCCAGGTCATGACCTGCAGGCATTTGTCTGGGTTTTAATTTTCCGAGCTCAGGCTGCATTTTGCTTAGGAAAGAAGCCGTCTTACCAGAGCCACTTTTTCTATTACACCGAGTGTCCCTGAAAGCAGCCCCCCATTTTAAAACTGCACCCCAAAGTGGTATTGTGGTGTCGGTTGTCACTTTCGGGTCCCCGTTGGAGCAGTGAAGAGAAGCTGTGTCTGCTCTGTGTGGTAATATCGTGGGGACCATGGCGAATTGGTCATGCGCCTTATTTATCCCCGCCTTTAATGACATATTTATACCTTTTGAAGGATTTCAAAATCCTGCGAGCAGCACAGCAAAGAGGGGACAGCTGGTGCCACCTCTCTGCACTGACTCGCTTTGAACCAGCTGCCAAGAATGCGGCCCGAGGCGTCCAGTGACGCTGGACACCGTATCCTGGCGGCCTGGAGCCGGGCCCGTGCGCTGCGGCCGGTGAAGGTCGTGCCCTGCGCCCGGCCCACGTGCGTGGACGGCGGGGCGAGGCCCCTGCGCACCAGCGGCACCGCGCTCCCGGCTGCATTGTGGGGTGTCCCCGGCTCCCTCCCGGGAAAGGAGTCCGCTGGTTCCCGCCGGTTCCTGTGGCGCGAACACGCCAGGTTCAGGGCCGAGAGACCCAACTCCCCGCACCTGGGGGGTGAGAACTGGCCGAGGGACGTTCCCCCCGTGTGGCATCCGTGTGCCGTCTGCGTTTTCACCAGTGATCGGGGTGCAGACGGCGGAGCCCCCCGTCCCAGTGATGAGCTGTATCCTGGGACCTGTCAGCCCCGCGCGGCTCCTGAGCCCCCCTTCACCCGAGCACCCCCTTCACCCGGGCCCCCCTTCCGCCCGAGCCCCCCCTTCCCCGGGCCCGGGGGAAATTTACCACCTGGCCCCCCCGCCTACCCGAGTTCAAACCAGTAAGAGCCTGTCTCGGAACGGCGCTCAGTCCTCAGAGAAACGCCGACTGTGGGCGGGCACCTCGTGTATTAAACACGAGAAAACCCGCAGGACTCCTCGGAGCTCAAGGTTCTGGACCGAGCTCTGCGCACTCCCTGCTCTTCCAGGTGCGTCCCCCCACCTGCGGTCAGAGCACCCACGCGGCCCCCGCCTGCGGTCAGAGCACCCACGCGGCCCCCTCACCTGTCCTCTCCGGGAAGCGCTGGTTGAATGAGTGACCCTGTGGGAAGCCAGCTTTCAGGCTGGGGTTTACCGAGCTCCTCATACCCACCCCACCCGGCCACACCCACCCCGAGTTTTAGGGCGGCCCATTGGCACCTGCTAGTTTTTCCAGGGGGAATGTGTGTAGTGCCTGTGGGGGGCCCGGAGCAGGTGGAGCCATCACCCAGCTTCTCTGCCCAGCGGTGAGTCGTGGGAAATAAGCTAATACCCCAGACAAGGGCGGAGGCGCCGCAGGGCAGCGACGGGCCCCCAGGCGGTGCCCTGGAGTGGGGGCGCCTCTTACCACAGCAGCGCCCGGCACAGGGTCCCGTGCTCTGGAGAATCCTCACCCCCAGCTCTGACGTCTGACACGCTCACGTGGGTCCAGGCCCTGTTCGTGAGCATCTGAGCTTAGACCTCAGCTCCATGTCCCGTGGAAACGCCAAGCAGTCCTTCTGGACTGTTTGCCCGCTGCTCCCCAGGGTGCTTGGAGGGTCGGCGCCAGCTCCGGGCACACTGTCCTGGTTTAGTAACAAAGCTGGGGAAACACGCCACTCGTCCTGCCTCAGGTGAGGCGAGTAGGTTTTAGGAAAGAGAGACCTGTGGTCGCAGCTCAGAAACTACTCACCGGCCTTCGGTGAGCTTACAACAGGTCGGAGAGAACTGAAAGTAGAATGTCCGACTGGACGTGAGGGCGAGAGAGACCGGGACCCGGGGACCGTGGCTGCTACCCCTTCCCGGGTCCTGGAAGCAGGAAGGCCCGTCGCCTGGTTTCTCTGCCCGCGGACACGTGAGGGTGCCTTGCCTGCCCAGTGCCTGGGTCCCTCGCAGGTTAGCCGCTGCCACGACTTCAGCGCAGTGACGCGGTGCTGATGTGTCTCCTGTTGAATGAGGACTTTGCCGTCAACGGGGTGTGTGAGTGACACTCGGACTCGGGACGCGCATCTCCCCACAATGCGTGAGTGCGGGGGGCCCCGGTGATGTAGTTATGGTGGCCTGGTGTTCCTGTCTCTACCGTGGACGCAGGGCCACTAGCGCTCTGTGGCCGTCCTGAAACCAGCCGAGTGACCGCCGGTCTCCGGGCAGCTGAATTCCGATGTGACTCCCCGAGTGGGTGTCCAGAGCCCATGTGGAAGGTCCGAGGTCTCCTTGCAGCAGCTTCCAGTTAGCACGACGTTCCGGCAGCCGATAAACTACTCTCGAGTCGTTTAAAAAATGTTTATCTTGATAAGAAAGTAACCGTTAAAAAATTATGTCCATTGTAAGAAAAATAGATTCTTGCATCATAGGCAGCTTTTTAACTGTAAAACCAACATCAGATGTCAGCATATGACTTACGTTGGTTAAACTTAAATACCTTTCTTTAAAATTATACCCCAGCATATCAAAGGGCCACGGAAAAGCAGTGGGCGCAGGTTCAGTGGGACGGTGAGTGATTTTTATTGTAATAGTACTGGGAAGTGGAAACGGCAGCCAGGGTTCACATGGAACCCGAATCGGACTGTCACTCGAACGGCAGAGCCCACGCCCGGCGCCGTGTCTCCGTGTCCCCTCCCGTGTCGTACTTTCTGCTCTTGAACGTGAAACTCTGGGCGCCGAAGGGCGGTGTCCCCGGGATCAGCACAGTCACCCGCTGGACCTGAGTGTCGCCGAGCGCCCGGCTTGTTTTCAGGTTGGCAGTAAAATGGGGAGTGGGGAGGAATCCCTGGGGCACCAGCAGGGTGAACGTGGCAGGTTAGGTACCACTGAGGTGGCAGCGACAGTCTCAGGCTCCCCCGCGTGTCTGTCAGCTTAACGCCCGTGGGCCCCTTTGTCGGTGACCACCCTGGGGTCCACGCTTCCTTTCGTTTTCAGCGGGAGCTTCCGGGGCGCGACCACCTGTGTGTGTCACCTCCCAAGTGCCCACGTGAGAGACTGTTTGCAGTTGCCTGGAAGCCAACCTCACGGGCAGCTAAGACCCTTACTGGTGTGTGTGTGAGTGGGTCTGGCCTGTGTTGCAAATATGACACATTTTGTGATTACTTAAATCTAACATTGTTTTCAAATTAGCTATTAATGTGCTACCAGGATCAATTCTATGCACTTTGTTTTTTGTTTTTTAAATATATCTTTATTGACCTCAGAGAAAGGGAGAGGGGGAGAGAGAGAGAAACACCAATGCTGAGAGAGTCGTCATTGACCGGCTGCCTCCTGCACGCCCCTGATTGGGGATCGAACCCCGATCTCCTCGATCCTAGGTCGACGCTCAACCGCTGAGCTACGCCCGGCCGGGCTCTGTGCACTTTTGAGTGGACCATTCGGAGGAAATGTTGTCAGGAATATGCACTGATTGTATTTGTCTTTTTCTTTATTTAAACATTAATGCATTTCCTGCCACCAGACGTCTTTCAGGTGCTCACAGTACTCACAGTGCTGTCCTTTGCATGTGGGGTTATAAAACGTGGCAAGTGTACAACTTCCCCCCTGTACCAGGTTGTGGATGTCGCCCGCCATCCCCTCTTGGTGGGAGACGTTATTGATCAGAATCCAGATTGCTCTTAAGCACGGGCTCCCCATTTCTGAATCCCGTGGTGCGGTTTGAAGCCTCGCTTTATGGGAGAAGGAGGCCTCCCTGGTTTTAAACTCCCTGGAGCAGCCACCTCCTCTTGGGAGCTGTGGACTTGAGCATCGGGCCCCCGTCCCTCCTGCCAACTCCTCTCTGCCCCGGCTGGGCACCCGCTGGCCGGGCTGGGGCGGGCAGGTCCTCCTTCCTGGGGCCAGGTTCCGTCCTGGTGCTGGTGGCCACACAAGCAGTTTCAGATTCTCTTGGAAGTTGTCTTCAGTGTCCTAAAGAAAGGAAACTAAAAGGATGGAGTTTACATTTTCCATAAGGGAGAATCCTCTTAACATGATTTGTAAGAACCTGTCCTAACAACCACTTTCCCAGGTCTCAGAAATACATGCTAGGTATTTAAGGAGAGAGAAGATTAAATTATATATTTTTTCTGTGTGTGTTTGATGAAAATAATTGTCTCGAGTAACAGAGCGCACACGGTCCTGCAGGTTGTCGCCAAGTTAGTAAGTTAGCGCGGCGATGAGGGGCGAGGTGCTCTCCTGGTGACCCTGGTTGACCTGCGTCGTTCTTGGCGTCTGCGGTGTGTTTGGCCTGCGCCGTAGCACCTGCAGCTCTTCCAGGACCCGTCAGACCCTGAGCTGCGAAGTGTGCGGACGGGATGGCCGGCGCGCCATCCACCCTAGAGGGACACTCCCGGGTGGTCGGCGTGTCGCCGCGTTCTGACCGCAGCTGTGGGCGGGCTTCGAGGACGTCCCAGGCCGCGGTTCAGAGCCGTTCCCCCGACGGCCCCCCACTTTATCACGCTCAGCGTTTTGGGATGAGGAAGGTTCTGACATAATGAATAACGTATTTATCTTCTCTGTCCCCCGTAAGGTCAAAAAATATTTCGAGCTTGAACCCCTGGCCCGCGGAAAGCGCTGGATTCTGCATCCCTGCTCGCTGCACGACACGGACGCCCTGAAGGACAGCTTCGCGCAGCTGATCAACCTGTTAGAGGAGAGGGACCAGGACGCTGCAAGGCTGTGACACCGCCGAGGGCCTCAGCCTCCCGGGTGGCTGCCGTCGGGCGTGAGACGTGCCCCTCTCCTCTCGCTGGTCCTCTGGGACGCATCCCTCCGCTCCCGTGAAGCCTGCACGTCGGCGGAGCCCCGTCGGCACAGCGTCGAGCAAACACTACTGAGAGAACGTGTCCTCCGTTTACCACGGTCTCCGCCGCTCTCGCTCCCTTCCGTGCCGGGCCCCCCGTGTCCTGTGCTGGGGGACGAGCTTGGGGCTCGCGGGGATCGGTCCCCGACGAAGGGCTCGGAGACGCGGAGCCTCGCCTCCGTTTCCCGGGGCTCGGGGCACAGCGTTGTGTGACTGGGCCCCCCCACAACGTGTATCATATTCAGCATCTCTTGGTTTCATTTTATTTTATCTCATTTTATTTTTTAGTTTTTTGTGTACTGGCTTTATAGATTATGGGAGACAAAAGATGAGCACCAAAAATTTTAATTAATTACCGTATCAGAAAGGAATATCCTGCCATAGAAAATTAACTTCGAAGGATTTAAGGGCGAGATGCGCAATGTTTCCTTCGTTACATCTGAAGCCTCCCCCCCGCCCCCTTTTGAGAGCAGAGACATGGTCTTAGCTTCTGAAAGGAGCCCGAGGGCTTTCAGGCAGAGCCTCACATCTCGGGGGACGGTTCAGCCAGTCCTCAGCTTTCTTTTTAATGGGAAGATCATCCTGCACAAAGTCAAGCTGCAGTGTCATATAGGTATCTTTTTCTAAAACTCTTGTGTTTGATTAAAATAGAAAAAAATAATTTTTAAAATAATAGATAACATTTTTAAAAACTGCCCAGTGAAGTCTAGTTTATGCCAGCGGAGGCTGCAGCTGGCGTGGGTTTGGCAGAGAATCGTCTGTGAGCTCATTCATTACGTGCCGACGTGGTTCCACCGGCCTGTCGGTGTCTCCGTCCAGTAAGGAAGAGGTCCGTCAGTATTTCTATGGTCAACCTCTATTTTCAGGGGTTTTGATGTGCCCTTAAAAATATGCTGGGGCTGCAGCAAATACATAGTTTTAGGGCCCAGATTCAGTCTTTGGAACGGATGTTTTGTGTCATTTAATTTAAATGATAAAATTATGTAAAGATTAATGTACAGTTTTACTGAAGTTTGGCACCTTTGACCTTTCCTAAATCGGGGATAATCTAGGGATATTGAGGTTTATGGTCGAAATACTCTTTGGCACATTTTGTAGATTTTTGTCCACTTAAAATTCCAAGTGGCCCAACGACCTAAACTGCTCCCTCCACCTGAGCAATAAAAACGTGTTTGTGATTTTGGGGCGGCATCGCTGACTCCAAACCCCGCAGCCCCCAGTCCCGCGGGGCCGTGGGATGCCTGTCACTCTCGGGAAGGTGTGTCATTAACACTACAGCCTCTGTGGTTTAATCTTGGGGTTTTTAATGAAATCGTTACCTTTGAGACATCAATCGCCTCCTTAAGCTTTTTTCTTAATTGGCTGGATCGGGAAGATTCACGTTCGCCTTCGTGTACATTTTTCCACCGTGTGGCCGGGAGCGGCACAGACTTCTCGCTCCCGTGACCAGCTCGGGAGCCCCGGACGCTCCCCTCCTGTGGCGAGTAACCGGCGATGGGCCTCGCCTCCTCCGGAGGTTCATTAAATGCAGCGTGGTCCTTGTCAGCCGGCGGCGGGCGGCCGGGCCATCTGTTAAATGACTCGCCTGCCTGCGTGAGCTCGCGTGGCGCGATGGGCCGCCAGCCCCGCTGTCTGCGCCCGCCGGCGGGGAGACGGTATCAGTCAGGGCCCGGCAGCAGCTGTTTCTGACAAGTGTCTGTCTGACGCCTAATGCTCGGCAACTGTCAATAAGGCCCGTCTCCGTCTAGCAGCATCCTGTCCTGGTAACCCTAGAATGTGCCACGTTTCGGAAATCCACACGGGGGCGGGCCGGGCCGGCGTGGGCGCTGGGTGTGCGGGTGCCCTGGTCCTGCTGTCACCCCACCTGCCACAGGCGTCTCCGTGTGCGTGTCTGAGTTACGCAGGAGACCGCCCGCGGTGTGTCCCTTCACTTTGCTTCTCATGTTTATGGAAGTGACCCGTTTTTGTACCTTCTTAGCTAAAGCAGTTGCCTTTTTGTAACGGCAATTAATTTATACGGGACTTTGTACCTACTGTAGCTGACAGTATCGGTTGCTAATGAACTGCCACTCCCCCCGTCTGTGAAAAGTGCTGAGTCTGTGCCCAGAGGTCACAGACGCCTCGGACAGCTGCCAGGCCAGGCCTCGCGCGTCCGTGTTTATATACGACCCCCCCCCACCCCGTCTTCACATAAAAATAAACGCTGGGTAGAGCTCATGTTTTCAGACTCACTCCTTTCGGCTCGAGCGTTTCCCGGGTTCCTGTTTACATTCGAGGGGCCTGGTTAAGTCTTCAGAATTGGTTCTGCTGCTCCTGGGTCACAACAAAGGATGGATTCGAATTTCCTTTGAAGCCCCTGTGAAATCCTTAAAAGACAAAAACACACGTGTCTTCCCGCGGGTGTGTCCTGGGCAGCAGCTCACCTCCACCGAGGGTCCTCCGGGGTGAGAGTGGAGACGCGGGTGCCAGGTGTCGCCCTTCAGGCAGAGCCTTGCCCTGTAGCATCTGCCACCGAGCAGCTGGGAGCCACCTCTGGTGCCCTTAGGAAGTCAGTAAATATTTTTAAGTGACTCGAGGAAATACTGTGTCTTTGCAGGTCCACCCTGAACGATTCTGTAAGACAGAGAGTGAGAAAAATAAACCGATAGATGGGCAGAAGGGAGAGAAAGAAAAGGGTGAGATGGTGCATTGTGGACATTGAGAAATTCAAGTCCCAGCTCCGTGGGTCCCCAGTGCAGCCTGATCGCCGCGTGTGGCCACCCGGAAACTAAGGCAGTCAGTCCTGGGCGGGACCCGCCCGCGGCCCTGCTGAGCGTCCCAGGTGGGCGGTTCCTGAGCATCTGGGATCCCCCAGCACATCGGGCAGAGCTGTAGGGTTATCTTAATGTCCAGACAGGACGTTCATGCACACTCACCGGGTTTATAGTTTCGGGGTGCATCTTCCTTAACCTCCTGACCTAATGATGCCAACAGAAAGGAAGAGGGGTGTGGAGGGGGCGGGGACGTGGGGGGGGGTGCTTTAGGGTCCCGCGTTTTCCCAGAGTTTGGAAGGGAGGGTCTGTCTTTGTTATGCAGAAACCTAGAGAATAGAGTTGGTTCCCGGCTCCTCCGTCCGGCCTGCGTCCTGGAGATCTGAAGTCCCCGCTGTGAGATGCTTTATCTCATCTCGCTGGGGCTCCGGGCTCCCGGGCTCACAGTGTCAGGTCCCCGCTGAGGCTGCAGGATTGAGTGATTTGCATCTGGGAGGTGAGGTCCTTCAGCTCCTGTGTGAAGTGAGGGGTGAGCCCAGGTGTTGGCCCCCAGTCCCCTCCCCACCCACTGACTGTCCTGGGGATGCCTCTCTTTGTGACAAGCTTCCCGTGAAGCCAACGCAGAGAGTTCACAAGCCGCCAGGAAGACTCCGCTGCCCCTCCCTTTCTTTACAAAGTGGAAGTAAAAATCATGCCATTCTCCTCAGGTTTTCTCTGCCGTCCCTGCTCCGTGAGGTTGGGAAAGGACAGCGGCCTGTTTGAGGCTCAGCTTGTGCCTCCGGTCCCTGGCTCCAGGTCCTGCTGGAGTGGCCATGGGACGCCTGTGTGCACGGTCACTTTCACAGGGGCGGGCAGGCTGTGACCAGGCTCGCCTCGTGGGCCACCGGTGCCGCGTGCCGAGAGCACAGGAGGGCCTCGGTCTCCTGCGTCGCTCGGCTCAGCCTGGTCTATGCCCAGCCTGACCCCGGGCCCCCCGACACACACACACTGCTCCCCAGACCCTCCTACAGCTGTGGGCAGCTCGGGCACTGCCATCAAGTTGCACCTGAAGAAATGATCTGCCAACCACCAGCCAAGTTTGAATGTCTTGCTTTCCTTTCTCTCTTGTTCAGAGATCTCCCCCTCCTCTGACCCTGGGCACCCTCTACGCAGACGCGGCCTGGCCGCCTCGGGGGGCAGCGCTGTCCCCAGAGAGGAGAGCCCGGCCCAGCCCGTGGGGACGGTGCACACAGGCTGACAAACAGCCCGGCAGAGGCATCATGTCCCTCTCTGTCCCCTGCTTCCTCACGGGACGGGATGGGGGATATGTGGGGGTCCAAACAAGCCCCGGGTCTCTCACGTGCCAGCCACCTTCCCGCAGGTGTGACTCCAGCCTCGGGGGCCACAGCCTCTGCTGACGTGGACTCGCTGAGACAGGCTGGGGCTCCAGCACCAAGCACGTCACAGAGGGCCAAGCGCCTCTGAATGATCGCCCCGCACGCGACCGACCGCGGCCCCGGCCTCCCGGTGCCCCCTCCGTCGGGCAAGCTCCAGACCGCGCTGCGGGGGGCGGGCGGCTGCCCTGACGTGGAGTCCCCACCAAGGCAGGTTCTGGAGGGAGGAGGGAAACCACGCTCACCTGAGGGCTCCGGCCGAGGGAATGGTTTCTGCTGCTTTGTGTATAACAGACGTAAAGGTCACCCCGAAAATGCACACTGAGGGTCCCCAAAGGCCAGGCGGTGTGATATTAAATCATCAGACACATAAATATCAGAGTAAATCAAGAGGGAGAGGATGTCGTTGGAGTGGAAACTGCCCACCGAGGCGGACAGTGGGCCTGCCCGCCGCTCCCCGTGGCCAGGACGTGGCGGACCTGGCGCGGGACCTGCCCCGCGGTGTCCAGCCTTCGAGTCACAGCTGTAAGAGCCCAGCGCTCCCATCGACCAGCTTCGGCTGGATTCCCAGGTGACACCTGGCGAGGGCTCGACCCACCGCTGTTCTTTCATAGGTCTTGTCTCACAGTTGGAACCTTTGGTTTTAATCGTTTTAGGCTCTAATTTATCCATCAATTGCACATTTTTGTTGAACTCCTACTACGTGCCCGGCATTGTGTCAGATGCCTGGGATACCGCAGTAAACAGGACCGACTTTCTTCCTACCTCTGTAGGACTTTGATTCCTGTAACATGGGTCAGGTCAGATTATTTCTATGACCCTAGAGAATTTTTTTATTTGGGGGGGGTATTTGGTTATATTAAAATTGTAATTCAATTTGCGTCTTTGTAGTTTTCTCTAAATATTTTCTCTTGGTCCTAATTCTTGATTCAGTTTAATCATTTAAATTCTAAAATTTTCTTTGGATGCTGTTTAGTTTCTTTGGAGACCTTTAATAAAACTAGAAATTTAAACAAACCCAGCGGAAAGCCTTTGCCGCTTTCTAGCATTTTTCCGGGACGCTGGCACCTCTTATTCTGCTGCGTAGCAGCTGCATCACGAAGCCGGTGTCCAGCACCCAGAGGTGCGCGCTGTGCAAAACCAACCCGCCCGTCACCCCGTCCTCTCGTCTCCCTGTATCCAAGGGGCTTCACCGCCTCCAGAGCCGCCCGGCCTCATCCGCCGTTGACCCAACAAAGGATCTTTGTTGATATTGTTGAATGTTGAATCTCCAGGAGCCAGAGTCTTATCAGTGGCTTCTCCTGCATTTTATTCCACCCACAGTCAGGCTGCTGTTAAAAATAATAAAAGTCACAGTTCAGGTGCCCAGACAGGGGGTAACCGAGCCCTGTCACCCCCTGGAGAAGCTGAAGCTGATTCCATGTTTTACAATTGAAGGAAGAGTTGATGACCAGGATATTTTAAGGGTGATAGTGACTTTGTGGCTGTAGTGTTTTAAAGGAGCCCTTATCTGTTAGCGACACATGCTGAGATATTTACAGAGGAAATAATGGTGCTTGAGATTTATCTTGAAATAATCTATTGGGCGGAGAGGAGCGGGAGTGGGTGGGGCTGCGGTTGCCGCGAGGTTGGCCCTGGCGAGGTCGGCGACTGGGCCTGGGGGACACTCACGGTGGCTCACCCGCCTCTGACGTGCAGCCGACATTTCCCCCAGGAAAAGGGTTGTGGAGGGAAGGACGGGACCAGCCACAGAAGAGAAGCCCCCGTAGCACAGAGCCAGCCCGGGGCCCGGACGCATCCGGAGCTCACTGCGCGAATCCGTGAAGAAAACCCGCAATCCGCGTGGGGGACATCGCAGGAGACGGGAATGGCAGCCTGCGGGGGGGGGGGGGGAACCCAACCGCCAGTCACCTCGCGAGCAGCGAGGTACGAATAAGTCGCGGGAGAGCACCACGCGCGCTCCAGAATCGCTAAAATGAAAGACATGGGAAAAAGTGAGAGAAAACGTATTGGAATCTGGCTGCTCATCACTGGTGACAATGTGTGGGCTGGTCCCAGGAAGGGGCTGGTGCATGGTGACAACCCCGGTGCTCAGGGTCACCCGGAACCGACCGCGAGCTGGTCACACTGATGGGACGAATGTCATGTACAGAGCATTGGCCTGTTGGCCTAGAGAAGGGTGAGCCGGCGGAAAATGTAATCTGGTGTCGAGCTCAGAGCTCAACGTTGGCTATTTCAATGTTTATTTTTCAGAAGTCACTGGTGCTTTCTAGGGTTTTGTGTGTCACTGGCTTATAAATTGCCTAAAATAATAAAGTAGAGGCACAGTTCGCAGTGGCAGATTCTGCGCCCCTTCGAGCCCCACCCGGCCCTTTCTCCCCGCGCTAGTCAACCACTTGCACTGAAAATAATGACGTGGGAGGGAGACCAAGGCAACCCGCAGCTTCAGCTCTTTCCAGCCGGTCCCTACTCCTCAGTAGAGTCGTTGGGATGTGTGTGTCTCAAGAAGCGAAATAAAAACAGATGAGTTCATTTTGTGCAAAACACCAAAGAACTGTACAAGCTCCTGAATACAAATTGTCCGATGTCAACGCTCAGCATGTGGGAAAACTGGCCTTGCACAATACAGAGATGAATGGTACAATTTAGGTTAAAATTTAAATTTTTATTGACTTTGACATTAAATAGCAAAGACACAGCACCATGGCCAGGCAACATCAAGGCTTTTGAACAAAGGAAAAAGCTTTACATTAATGGCATTTTTCCTGCGTTTTGTTTGTTTTTGTTTTTTGTGTTTTGTTTTCGTAATTCTCACCAGAGGATATTTTCTCCATTGCTTTTCAGAGAGAGTAGAAGGGGGGGAGAGCGAGAGAGGAAAAGAGAGAGAGAAACATCGACGGGAGAGACACACATCAGTTGGCTGCCTCCCACACGTGCCCGGACTGGGTTGGGGGTCGAGCCCACAACCGAAGTACGGAGTTGAACCCGGGACCCTGAAGTCCACAGGCCGATGCTCTAACCACTGAGAAACTGGCTGTGGCTTCCCCGCATTTTGAACAAGGAGCCCCGTGTTTTCACTGGGCTTGGACCCCCCGAGCTGTGGAGCCAGCCCCTCCTCGGCGCTGACAGACGTGGGCCCCGAAATGAACTGGGCCTGACTTTCGGCATTCGGACCCGCGGATCTTGGGTGACTTGTTAACCTTTCCAAGGCTCAGTCTCTTGACCTGTAAAATGGGAATATTAACCATTTATATCATATACCATCCAGTCTTTATGATGATTAAATAAAATACTATAAATAAATAAAACACCCAGCGCCTTGCCTGCCACATGGCAGGTGCCTGATACGTGGAGCTCGTGTCATCGCTAATTATTAGCTCTCACGGGGGAAACGTTGGTTGCTGCCCTCACCCCGGTGTCCCGCCACGTGGGGACCTGACGCAGCGTGGAGTGCGTGCTCCACCCACTCGGCCTCTGCCACCTCGGGGGCCTCCCTGTCACAGTCCCTGCAGGCTCCTGGAGGAGGTCATGCCAGGCGTTCTCTGGCGGCACCCCTGGCGGCCGGTGGCTCAGGAGTCACTGCCAGCTTGTGGATGGCTGGTTCGGGCGGGGCACCCAGCATGGGCCCGTCGAGCACGGCCGGACAGCCCGGTTCCGCGTTACAAAGCATAAGAAACTGCTGGACGGCCACTGGGTGGGGCCACCCCTTGGACACCTCCCAGGTGGGTGCAATGTGACGAGGAGACACCTCGCTTGGTTCACCCAGCGCAGAGTCTGGCTGCCCCCTAAGGTGGTCTTGAAATGTTTGGAAGTCAGGCCACACTGGTCTTTTTGATGGTCTGGTTGTCAGAAAGATGCAGTTCTTTTGACAGAACACAACCCGGACACTACTATCCTACTTCTGAATCCACAGAAAAGAAAAATTACACCCTGATGTTGATGTGACATCTCGGCATTGAAAGTGTTACTCCGCGGGCATCCGACAGGCCTCCCGAGGATGTGGTCTGTGGACTGTTATTAAATAGAAATAACCCAGAGGCCCAAATGCAGATTCCTGGGCCAGGCTCCTAGACCTACTGAACCAGGGTACCTCTGAGTGGGAGGCCCAGAAACTTGTATTTCCAAAGGCTCCCTCGGCGACACTAACCACCTGCCTTTAAGAAGGGTTTTGGGCAGCACAGGGCACAAGAGGGTGACCCATGGTGGGGAACTGGCATGAGGAAATGTGCTCGTCCGGGACATTTTAAACCCCACTGGACCCTCCACGTGCCTCTGTTGGCCGCTGCTCTGGAAGGCGAGCTGACGGTCACTGTCATGCAGGTGCCGCGAGCCCGTGGCTGGGTCCTGCCTGTCCAGACCTAAAGGGGCCTCTGGGCGTGAACGAGGACCTGGGTCCGAGACCAGGAGCAGGGCCACACCGAGGGCTCTGAGAGAACCATTTGAAGACTTGAGGGGGAAGGTTCTGGTATGTTCTACGCCAGCAGGCGACCAACCACATACGCCTGCCCTCAGGGAGCAGGGGGATGTGCGGGTGGGTGCTGGGCGGGACGGGGCGTGGACACTAATTTCTGGACCTTCGGCTTCCACGGGTGTTTGTTCCTGAGACTGGCCTGCCTGAGGCTGGGCCAGCACCCCGTCCTCCCCAGGCCCCCTTCCCAGTCGCCCTTCACTCGGCCCGGAGGGCCAGCCTCCCGTCGCCGGAGAGTTGGTTGGACACCCGGTGACTCGAGAGCGTCAAGCCGGAGGGTGAGAGAAGGAAAAGCCGCTGCCCAGTGGCTCCCGGAGAGGGGGCAGCATTTAACCCAGCGCCACGGCGCAGTCGGCGGCCTCCCAGGCTCGCTGCTCCTGGAAGACCCCCTGGAACCGGCCTTGGTGCACCGGCTCTGGCCAAACGACCCGCGTTGTCTGAATGTCAAATAAAAGCAAAGAACGAGGGACCTGAACTTTGAAAGGCATCCCCTCCAGAACCATCTGACACCCTCCCCCAGGACTCGGAGGCCAGGCATCCTCGCAGGGGTCAGGCCTCCCCCCAATACAGTACCTACAGTAGGGGCTGGAAAAGCCATCAAAGCATGAAAGGTGTCAGGGCTGTTTACGCCACATTCCTGTCTATTTGCTGCCCAATTAACATGATTTGCAGCTGAGAAAATAATGATGTTCTCCCCCTCAGAGATGGATCGGCCCTGAGCCGTGGAACAAAGAGGAGAGAGCCCGTGGTGTTTATAGAAGATTTTGCAAACAAATACACTTCAAACGGAGCAGTGGGGACAGATTCTGTTCCCAGGGTCGTCCTCCCTGGTTTGTCAGCCTCCCAGCCCCTCCTCATGCTCTGCTGGGGTCCTCACGCCGGCTGCTGCCGAGGGGACGGTGCATGGAGCAGGATGTCTGTCCTGGAGTCCAGACCCCACTGTCCAGGCAGGAGCTTCTGAGCACTGGGGGGTGCTGGTCAGACCGAGGTGTGCTCAGTAGGACACAAACCCCAAACTTTAAAGACCTGGTACCAAAAAAAGGTGAACTGTCTTTATATATATATATATATATATATATATATATATATATATATATATATACGCTTTTTATTTGTTCATTTTAACAAATCAGGAATCCATGAATCAATGTTGTTTAAGAAACTTTTAAAACTGACAATATCAAACATTTTCACTAGTCTTCTCCATGGTTTTTTCTTTATTTTTAAATTTTATTTTTAAATTTTCCAATCGCAGTTTACTTTCAGTCTTATTTTGTATTAGTTTCGGGTGTACAGCATATACTTTACACGGTGTCCCCTGATATTTCCAGGACCTACCTAGCACCTTACATAGTTATTACAATATTATTGACTACATCCCCTGTGCTGTACTTATTTTCTTAATAATTTTTATATTGGTATACTGAAATGATAGTATTTGGGATATAGTGGGTGAAGTGAAATATAACATTAAAGCTCATTTCGCCTGTATCTTTTCTTTTTGAGTATGACCACCAGAGAATTCAGAATGTGTGTGTGCCTTGCACTGGGGTTGTGTTATGTTTCTGTGGCACGGCCTGGAAGCCTAGACTGGGGGCGAGCAGCCTCGGGCCAGGGCTGACCAATGTGGAAGTCCAGTTCTGAGCGGAAAGTGGTGTTGGGGGACTGGGGCTGGCAGTGCCCCTCTTGCCGAAGAGGTATGGTAGGGACAGTGGCCCCGTGCGCTGCCCAGGCTGGCAGACTAAACCCGCCTTCCTTCTGGGTCGGACACCCTCCAAGGAAAGTCCATATTTAAGCCTAGTGGCCGGGAGGTTTCGGGAGGCCGATGCACGCTCTCCGCTCAGCCACCTGAGGAACCCTGCGGGGTCCCCACGCGGCCGCTGTGCTCTGCGGCCACATCCCTGTGGAAGTCTGGCTCGGCACGAATGAGCCGCTGAGATTTTTCCGTGTCTGATATTAAGTAGGAAAGCCGTTCAAAGGAAACGTTTGAAGATAGTGTGGAAATTGGAAATGCGGGTTTTTGCTGAGCCAAAGTGCAGGGCTCTGCTCCCACCGTGGGCTCCACCGCCAGCTCATGGCCAGCGCCCTCCTGTCTGCCGGTGGAGCCCAGGCTCATCCTGCTGGGGCTCAGCTCAGTCCTGAACCCTGCTACTTAAGATAACAACTCACTGATCTAAGCCAAGAACTTGAAGCATTGGGACCATGAGGCTGAGTCGATTCGTTCTGTTCAGAAGCAAGGCCTCGGCATGGACATGGATCCCTCAAACAGCAGCAGCAATAATAGTAACAGCAAGTGTTTACGGAGCACCTACGTGTGCTCTAACTCTGCTGGCTTACTTCACTTCGGCCCTGAGTGACATAACAGGGTTTTGGCCTGTTCTTTTTGTTTGTTTGTGTGTTTTCTAAGCTACCCAAGGTTGCACAATAAGTGGTAGGCCCGGGTGGCCTGACCAGGGCCCGCACCGTTGCCCTTGCAGAGAGTATTAAAAACTTAACAATATGTGTCAGAAAGAGCAAAATGAAAAACTAGAGCTCCAGCCACTCAGGAGTGGAGCCGGGAGCACGTGTGTGAGCCAATGACCCTGGTGTAAATTCGTTGCATTACAGTAGTGCTTTTGGATAAAAAGGCCCTAGTTCTTAGTCCTTTTAGATAAAAGGTCTCAGCAAGGACTTAGTTCACGTGGAGCTACCCAAGAATAGGGTCCAGGTTTGATCTCAGAATCCTTTCTGGGCCTGCCACACCTTGCTTTTCAAAGACCTGCTGTTGCCCGTAGTACATGCCTGTCAGTACATATTTTATTAACTTACTGAAACCTCAAAGCTTTGACTTTCAGACCACTCCTAGGCTTGATGCACCCGGGGAGGAAAACTGAGCCTGTTGTCAACGTGCTGCCTGAGAGCCTCTCGCAGCCCGTGTCCGCCCTGCCACTCACTACGTTTTCCAGATGTGGCTGGAAAGGCTGCAGTCGGTGGCTGCAGATGGATGGCCCAGCCACGGCAGGCGGATGGACATGGGGACCTTTGATGTGGGGCGATTCTTCTCATCTCTCCTCCAGGAGGTAAAGCTATTACTCCTGTTGAGCCCGCAGCTCGTCCCCACCTCTAGGAGACCGTGTAATTAGCGTGCAGCAGCCCTCGGAGCTGGGAGCCGGCCCCCATCCCTCCCTCCAGCCAGGTAGCCGGCAGCCCGGGCGGATTCAGAGTAACGGGAACCCCAGGAGAGCTGCAGGCGGGTCTCCCCCAGGCCAGGCTCCTCACGCACACAGGACAGCGGGCCCAGTTGGTCCATTTAATCGAATTTTCAACCCAAGCTCACAAGCCTGGCACCCACGCTCCTCACAGTCAGATGCAGTTCATCAGAGGCACTTGCTGCCCTTGGGGCGCTGAGGAGGAAAGGACTTTGAAAGGCGTTTAAGGAAGGACATGGATGAGTGACGCAGGAAACCAACCTATGGGGCCCCGCCTTTCTCTGTCCTTCGTCATCACTTCCTCGCAGGCAGTTACTGAGCCGGGAGGAGGGTGTGAGAGCGGATCCTTCGGGCTCCTAGCTGCTCACTGCACCTGTTGCCTGCCTCCTGCTCCCTCGCCTGGTCTGAACAGAGAGCTCAGCCTCCGGGGATGGGGCGGCTCCGCTTACCCGGTTCCAGGGGTGACACGGTGGCCTTGTGCTTCCTGGCACCTCACTGGGACTCACCCGCTCCTGGGGCATCTCCGAGGTTCTATGCACAGAGGAGGCGAGGACAGCAAGGACCAGCGGGCTGAGAGACCGTGCGCCGGTCCCCGCTCACGCACAGCCCCGTCCCACCGGGCTCCACTCGGAAACGCACGTGCGCAGGTAAAGTTCAGGCATTTCAGCGCGGTGATGGCAGGCGTGACCGTGCACACGCGCCCCCCGGCGCGGCCCTGTGACCACGGAGCTCGCCCGAGAGGCCGCCCGCCCGACGCCACCCCTCGCTCTCCATTCCCGCAGCCACCGCCGCGCTCCAGCTCTCCCCGCCCCGCAGCCCCAGGACCAGCGGGTCTCAGAGCTGGTCTCCTGACCCCCTCCTCTCCAAGGTCCTGCGGCTCGCTGCCGGTGGAGCTCGCCTAAAGCAACGCGTCCGCACAGCGCCTGGCCGCTGCGGTGCGCGGGGAGGCTCCAACTCTTCACCCCAAAGTCACAGCCTTCCACAGCCTGGCCTCAGCCAACGTTCTGTCCCCCCCCCCCCCGACCCCACCCAGCTTCATCCAGCGAATGTGAGCGAAGGTGCTGCCGGAAGGACTGACCCCGGCCTGTGCTGGTCATTCCCTCCCTGAAATCGGGGCCATTCCTCGGAGCCGGATTTCACCTCCCCGAGCCCTCCCACCCACCCACGACAGCAATGTCACCGTAAGGACCTGCAGCTGGCTGAACAGTGCCCACCCAAAGGTACCAAGTCCTGCTCCAGGCCCGAGAGAGGCTCTCTGCGGGTGTAACTGTGGCAGGATCTTGCCTTGGCATCGTCCAGGTGGCCCTAAGCCCTCCAGGGTCACCCGGGGAGAGGTTACATGGCAAGGAGGTGGTCGGCGTGAGGGAGGCCGAGGCCGTGGGACGCAGCACCCGTCGGGGGGGGGAGGCAGGAACGGACCCTCCAGAGCCCCCGAGCGAGTGTGACCCGCCACCACCTGGCATCGGGCCCAGTGCAGCCCCGGCTGACCTTCTGGCCTCTAGCTGGAGGGGAGTGAGCTCCTGCTGTGTAGCCACTGGGTCTGTGATCATTTGTTGCTGTGGCCACGCAGGACAAACACTCTCACACTGTCGCTTGTCCACACTGATGGGTGGTAGTTATTTTTAGACATTGCCTCTGTCCCACTAACACCATGACTCCCTCAGAGCACAAGACCGTGTCTCTGATCATTGCTCCTCTGTAGCACTTTACTAACCTAGTACCTGCAGCCGATGCTCAAAAACCAGCTTTGGGGGTTAGGTTTACTGGGGCATAATTTCCCTATTTTTATATACATATTTATTTATTCCCACTCTGTGGCTTATTGTTTCATTTTTTCAACGATATGTTTTAAAAAGCAAACACTTTAGATTTTGATGGAATCCAATTCAGCAGCATTTTCTTTTCTGACCCCCGCTTTCTTTTACTTTTTCGAGAAAATGTTGCCTAACCCATTGCCATAAGGGCTTTTCTCCTGTGTTTTCTCCTAGAAAGTTTATTATTTTAGCCCCAACATTCAGATCTGGGATCTATTTCCAGTTCGTTTTTGCAGGGAACCATTTATATGACATGTAGCTATGTCACCCAGCATCCAACCGCCGAGACTCTAATGGGAATAAAATGATGTGTTTCATAGAACCAAGACCAGGGCCCAGGCGAGGGCTTGGGATTGTTTCTTGGGGGCCCTGAGAGGCATGTTTCTTTTATTGTTTTTTTATTAGCACAGCTTTGCTGGTTAAAGGTTCGCCTTTCAGCACGTTTTGAAATTCCAGCTCCCAGGTGCCGTGGAGAGAAAATCCTCGCGTGGCCGGCAGATTGGGAACACCTGCCTGTAGCTGCCGCTGAACCTGCTGGACCTTAATTAAGAAAACCACACACCTATTTCGCTATCTGTGAGATGGTGTCTTCACAGTTGAAGTGAAGTTATTTAAAGGCCCGTGTAGACAGTCGGGAATCTTGTGCAGGGGCCACAGGGCTCCCCAGTTTCACTGTGATCATTGCTAATTATACCAGTTCTCCATTAAACTGCTCTTAGGAGCCGCCGATGACATCAGTAGCGAGGGGCCCACCGTCTCCCATGTGTTGTGAGCGTATTAATTGTAATTATTGCTTCGGCGGAGGCAACCTCCCACCCCACAGGTGCTGGTCCCATTAGTGACTCATGGTTTCCAAAGGACTCGGGCGGTGAGGAGGCCGACAGGCCAAGGTCCTCCTGTGAGGAAAGGTCATTGTTTCATGGGATGTGCGGGTCTTCTCCCACGGGAGACACCCCCACTCAGCGAGCCTCCCACACATGGCTCAGTCTTTTAAAACTATGGGGGGAAATCATTTCGGTTCAGCCGCTGGGTTTTGTTGTGTGTTTTTTCACCCCGAGAGCAGGTGCCTTCCCATAAATATTTCCCCGAAGTGGAAGCTGCCCTGGGAAGCGGGTGGGTGGTCTGGATACCAGACCGAGGGCCTGGCAGCCAGGGGTCTGGCTCTATCTTTGTGTCTGAAGGCCCAAGGCAGTGGCAATAAATACACAAGTGCAAAGGGGAGAGGTGGCCCTGAGCCTGAACCCAGCAGAAGGGTAGAGGGAGCCGCCTCCCCAAGGCCATTGTTCGACATTTTTACTCTGTGTTTGCAACAGGCCTTCAAATTTACTCTCTTCCCTCAACAAGGGCAGGGCCCTCCCTCTCTCTCCGTCTGTCTCCACCTCTCCCTCCGTATATCCCCCCACCCCAAGCGAGGGCAGGGCTCTCCCTCTGGGAGAAAACAGCCACCCCCCCACCCCACCCCCCGGACTTGAGCTGTGGCTCCTCTCTCTGCTGGGCCTTTTCAGCTGGTCTCTGATAATAGTGTGAATTATGAGTTTTTAAGGGTCAGAGGCCTTAACTCTTTCAGGTTTTCCCCCCCTTAACTTTTTAGTATTAAAAATATTCCAAAGCAAAAGAAAAGTTTAATAAACTCCCGTGACCTCATCTTCAACAATTATAAAGTCGTGCTCGAACTAATTTTATCTCTACCCCTGTTTCCATTTATTTTCAATGTTTAAGGATTATCTTTTTAAACTAATTTTTGTCCTTGTAAATATGTAGAATATTTTCAGAGCGTCAAAGTCTAATCTACAGGGCAAAGTATTAAGAAACCTTGTCTCCTCCCTCCTTTGGGGGTAATGATTTAAACTGTTTCTATCCCTTAATTTTTGTATATTGATCTTGTACTCTGCAACCTTGCTGAGCTCATTCATTAGCTGTAACAGGTTTTCAGTGGGCGCCTTAGGATTTGCTATGCACAGTGCAGGATTGTGCCGCCCATGAGTGGAGGTAGTTCCGGTTACTGGTTTACAGTCCGGAAGCCTCATGTTTCTGTATTTTGCCCAATGGTCCTGCTGGAGTCTGCAGGGCGATGTTGAATGGAAATAGTGAGAACAGACCTCCTGGTCATTTCCAAACTTAGGGGGACATATTTTAGTCTTTCGCTTTTAAGTACAAGGCTAGCTGCAGGTTTTCTGTAGATGCTCTTTATCAGAAAGTTTTCTTCTATGTCTAGTTTGTTGAGGTTTTTTGATCATGAAACAGTGTTGGATTTTGTCAAATGGTTTTTTATGTCTATTGAGATGCTAATGTGTTTTGTTTTTAATTCTCTTTGTGTGGTGTGTTACATTACTTGATTTTTGGATGTTAAACCAACCTTGCATTCCTGGGATAAATCCCACTTGATCATGGTGTATAAATCTTATGTTGTTGGATGAGTTTGCTAGGATTTTTTTCTCTATGTCTGTATTGATATGCAGTTTTATTATGACGTCTTTGTCTAATTTCACTATTAAGGAAATACTGACCTCATACAATGAGTCGAAAAGTGTTTCCTCCTCTTTAATTTTCTGGAAAGATATTTCCTTGTTTTACTATCAAAAATATGCGTGTGTGTGTATTGGGGGGTTGTTGGGTGTATGTGTGTGTTGGGGTGTGTGTTGGGGTGTGTGTGTGTTGGGTGTATATGTGTGTTGGGGGGGTGTTGGGGTGTTGGGGGGTGTGTGTGTTGGGGGGGTGTTGGGGGGGGTGTTGGGGTGTGTGTGTGTTGGGGGGGGTGTGTTCTATAGCTCCACAGCTCTCCACCGAGGGAATGTAATGAAGTTTAACCAGCTCCTTATTGAACTGTTTCTAGTTCTTTCCCGTTACAACTCACCCTGCACTGAATTACCCTGCAGCACATGCTTTCATATGCCTGTGTGTGTGTAATTCCCAGAAGGAAGATCCATGACTCAAAGACTAATCACATGTAGGACTCTGCTAGATATTGCCAAATTCTTTTCCTTAGGGGCTGGACCATATTGCATTTTGTTCAAAAGGGGTGATTATTTGTACACAGCTTCACTAATAAAGTAGTTTAACTTTTCTTTCTTGCCATTCTGGTTGATAAGAAATAGTAATTCCATATAGTTTTAATTTGCATGTATTTCATTATGAGTGAGTTTAAAACTCTTTTCATATGGTTAAGGACCATTTACATATCTTTATTTATGAAAAGTCTGTTCATATCTCTGGCCTATTTATCTATAAAGTAGCTGAACGGTTTCTTCTGATTTTAGAGGCTCCGTATATTAAGGATATTGAAAATGTTTGTAGTTTATATTGCAACTAATTTTTCCTAATATTTATCTTTTTGCCAGGCTAATGGGATTTTCTCTTACTATGCAAAAGTTTTGATTTTTAATTTTTATAATCAATCCTCTAGGTTTCATTTTTTAATTGAGTGCAGGCGTAGAAATGATTTAGAAAGAAAGAGCCCTGATTCGAGCAGCCCAAGTCCGAGGAAGTCCCTGGCTGGACGCCGGCAGCCCTTAGCCTAACGATTCCCCTCAGGGCCACGGACGTCCCCCTTCCCTTCTCACCATTATTGACGCAGCTATTACCAGATAAATCATAGCTTTCTTTGCAACACTCCTTCCTCCAGCTCAGAGCTCTTCCCCCACAAGGCTTTTTTTGTCTTGGGCAGATGAAAGCGATAATGTGGGGGTGTGGACAGAGAGGACCCAGAGAGAGCAAAAGCTCTGGATGAAGCTGAGAGGCCCCAAACAGTGCGAAATGTGGTTGACAAATGTATTCCCCCCAAAAGCCACCACCACGGAACAGAGACGTGTTTTCTTCCACTCCGATCTCTCCTCTCAGGAGCGGGTTGTGGCTTCCATCGGGACTTCTGCAGAATGAAACAAACGCTTCAGGCCTTGGACGTGGCTGGAGACGGGCACAGCCTCGTGGGCAATGCCACGTTTCCTGTACCTTCATAGACGTAAGGGTGGCAGCAGACATGCCCACTGCTCGTTGGTCAAGGACACGGGTAGGGTCTGTGGCAGGTGAGCTCCGCCAAATGAAGTGTCCTCGTGCCACACGTTTGGGTTAATATGTTTACTTTTTGCTCATTTTAAAAAATTTAAACTATGAAGCATTTAAAATATTTTTTAAACCCAGAAAGTAATGTAACTCACCACATACTTGCCACCCATCCTATAACCAGAATTCCTACACAAGGCCTATTTTAAAAATTGAGCTTCAGCCCGGCCGGCGGTTGAGCGTCGACCTGGGATCCAGGAGACTGGGGTTCGATTCCCGGTCAGGGCACATGCCCGGGTTGCGGGCTCGATCAATGACTCTCTCATCATTGATGTTTCTATCTCTCTCTCTCCCTCTCCTTTCCTCTCTCTGAAATCAATAAAGATATATTTAAAAAAAAAAAAAAAATTGAGCTTCAGATAACACATTCAAACAACTCTCTGCTTTACGAAAGGTGATGTGAATCGATGTGTCTGTACAGATCTACGTGTAAATGCACTTGTCTCCATGCAGGTTTGAATAAATCGGGTTGGGAGGTGCCTCAGGCCGTGTCCTGTCCTGTGTCTCTTCAGAGCGCGTCCTTCCTGCATTTCACAACTGAAAAGGAGGGTGCCCTGGGCCTAATTCCTTTCTCTAATTGTCCCCAAATGTGTGGTTGGCTTAGGAACAGTGTCACTCAGTACCCAGCATGGGACACCCCGAAAGGGTGCCGGGTCTGGATACGTTCGAAGCTCTAACCTCCCCTCGGACCCGGGCTCTGCCGCACTCCTGGGATCTGCGCTCCGTCTCTGTGCAGGAATCTGACAGACGGTGCTCGACGCTGCGAGCAGGTTGTGATTCTGACAAATTAGCTCCTAATTGCTTGGCTCCAGGCTCTGCTCGTCTTGCGTGCAGAGAAGGCCGTCCCCAGGACACTTGGGGGGCTTGTAGCTCAAACTAATTTAATTTAAACCAAATGGACCCATGCGATTATCTCAACCGCAGATACGTAACACAGTGTGCAATATGTTTAAAGGCAGGAGGGGGTTAGTGGTGGAATTTCAGACTGTGGGAGGCGAGGGGCTCCGAGGGGAAGGCAGGCGGTGGGGCCGAGACGCCAGTTTCGCTGAGGCTCGTACGTAAGGATCAGAGCGTCACGAGGGCGCTGGCAGGACTCTAAGGCTGGGAGACCCTGCGGAGGAAACCCCACGAGGCTGGGACACCGGGATCCTGCAGAGCTCGCGTCCCCTCGCGGTGCTTCATTTTCCGTAGGACGGTTTCCCGATTCACATGCCCGTCCGGGGAAGGTCTGGGTGCTCACTTTACTCGCTATTTAGTTTTTATTCCTGGCGACTCACAGCCTCCATTGCCGCCCCAGCACATGCGCCTTCCACGTAGACCGAGTGCGAGAGGAGTGACAGTGACGGCAAACTCTCACTGAGCTCTCGGGACGTCCCCAGTGCTGCCCTGAGTGCCACGTGTCACGTCGCTGAGCTCCTGCAGCCTCCCGGGGAGGCCCTGTGCGACATCCCCGTGCGCTTGCAGAGCAGGGGAAGGAGCAGAGCAGGGAACATGCCAAAGATGATGCCTAGGAACTCACTTTTTTTAAAATTCTCACCTGAGGGTATTTTTTCCATTGCTTTTCAGAGAGAGTGGAAGGGGGCGGGAGAGAGAGAAGCGTCCGTGTGAGACGCGTCCATTGGTTGCTTCCCGCATGCGCCCCGACCAGAGCCAGGGATGGAGCCTGCAACCGAGGCACATGCCGTTGGCCGGAATCGAACCCGGGACCCCTCAGTCCGTGGGCCGACGCTGTAACCGCTGGGCCAGCCGGCCAGGCAGAAGTCACTCTGAGCCATCACACTGCCGGACGCCGTGTGAGCCACGGGTGGCAGCGAAGGGACCGCCTGAGGCCGGCGCTGCTCCGCGAACATGCAGGACCGAGCGCTCCAGGACCTCAGGGGCAAGGGGACGCTCAGTGCCCTGGGGCGCGGCTCCCAGAGCTTTCGCTCACATGTGCCAGTTTTAATGCATCTGTTTGAAGCAACCACATTTTCCCACAGCCACACCCACTGTGGTAGGTTTACTAGGTTAACACATACCAAGGTGCCCACGGTTGACTCTGTTTAACTTATAAAAATTGCAGTTTCAAATGGTTCACGCCTGCCCTGCCCGGTTGGGCTCAGTGGTTAGAGCGCCGGCCCAAGGACTGAAGGGTCTCAGGTTCGATCCTGGTCAAGGGCACGTACCTGGGTGGCAGGCTCCATCCCTGGCCCCGGTCAGGGCACGTGCAGGAGGCAACCAGTCGTGTCTCTCTCACAGCGATGTTTCTCTCTTTCTCTGAAAAGCAATGGAAAAAATATCCTTGGGCGGGGGATTAAAAAAATTTTTTTAAATGGTTCACTCTAATACTTCTGGCGCTATTGAGAAGATGATGCTTCGTCGGGACCTGAGCTGTTTGTTTATCCCTCCGTGAGTGACAGTTACTGAGGGTTAACTGCCAGACACTGTCTGTGCTGGGGCCAGAAGCCAAGGAGACACAGATCTGACCCCCAAGAAATTCTCAATTTTCCGCAGGAGATGGACAAGTGTGCACATAACACAATTAAAATAAGAGTATTGTGATCCTGAAGTTCCAGATCAGACATCTGGGGGAGACTGAGAAAGGGGCACGAACACAAGCCTGCAGAGGTGGGGGGACTCGCGCAGAACAGGAGGCCTGAAGGATGTAAGAGAGGAGTGACCATCTGCTCTCATGGGAAAGGACATTAAGACACCTGCCCGCTCTTGAAGATGAAGAATGACATTTCTTTTTCTCTTTAAAAAAAAATATATATATATATAATATATCTTTATTGATTTCAGAGAGAGGAAGGGAGAGGGAGAGAAAGAGAGAAACATCAGTGATGAGAGAGTCACTGACCAGCTGCCTCCTGCAGGCCCCTGACCTGGGATCGAGCCCGCAACCCGGGCTTGTGCCCCGACCGGGAATCGAACAGCCATCTCCTAGATCCTAGGTCGGTGCTCACCTGCTGAGCCACGCCGCTGGGCGTGGAATGACGTTTCTTTAGTTGCTGGATTTCCTCAGGAGAGTCAACGTGGACCTGCCAGGCCCCGGCTCCCGAATCTGGGCTCTGCCTCGTCAGCGCTGTCCCTCCTGCAACAAGCTACTTCTCATCTAGAAGATGGAGCTATTAGCACCTGCCACATAGAATTATGGTGACCAGCTGCACAACACACGCCCAGAGCTCAGCATAATCACGCATGCAAAGTGCTGGACCAGTCGTTGCTGTTGTTACCACCGTTGCCCAGCTCTCTGTTAACGAGCATCGCCCTGGACCAGCCTCGGGGAGGTGTCAGCTGTGTCCTCTGGGAGCCACTGGGGGGGCCGCGGCTGCGGCTGGTGCAGGTACTGCGTCGGGTGATGTACGACCTTCAGGAACTCGTGACTCTTCATCGGGCCTCGTGCGGCGCAGAACTTTCCCAGAAACCCGGGGTGTCTGCTTGTCATGCAGCGTGTGTGTGAGCTTCAAGAAGAGCTTGTCAGCACACAAAACTTCCCAGATGGCTTTTCCAGGGACTTTTGATCTCTGCTGCCTTTGATTTGAATGCTCCCCAGAGGTCCGAGAGCAGATTTCCCGTTGCATCCTAAACACGGCCGTGCAGAACTGAGCAGATTGTTGGCACAGTCGGCCCCTCTTGTCCAACTGCAGATGGATCCATGGCACAGAGGACGGCTCCACATCTTTTATCATTGACTGAGCCTTGATCCGCTGGCCCTGGAGCTCTGCAGACCCCTCGGAAGGGCCTCGGACGACGCCGGCCAGGTGTCCACCTCCAGCCAGCTGGAAGCCAAGCTCTCGCTGCAGAATCCCGCCTCTGGAGCGGCTGCCAGGTTCGTCCTGCTGCAGGAAACCGCCGTGATGTTTGAGTGGTTGTATTAGCTTCGCCCGCAGGCTACCATGGATTCGAGGTGGCAGCTTAGAGGCTGAAGGACCGAGGCTCTGGAACAGGGCACACGGTGGAGTCAGCCACGGTCAGCGAGGCCCAGCGTGAGCCTCCCCGCGTGGGCCTCCCGCTCGGAGCGGAGGCCAAGGGAACGCTGTCCATGCCTCGGCTCGCGGCCTGAGCCACGGGAGGGAAATGAGGGCCCGAGCCTCACAACTCAGGGTGCAACGAAAGAGCAGGGCTTGGCTGCGGAGGCCTGCTGTCCACAAACAGGACTGTAGCCTCCATCGGGGCATCACATTTACTGTTTGTTCGTCTCCTCTCAGGGTTTGCAGGAGTCACACTCGTGCTCTGCACAAAGGGTTAACCAGGGATTTACGGGGGGGCGGGGGTAGCTGTGGCAGAGCTGCTTCCCTTCCTCCTGTGCTCTGATGTAACCCAGTGCCAGCCCAGGCGATGGAGACCAGAGCAGCTGGGGTCACTCCAGTTCTTCTTCCCCAGCCTCTCTGCCTGCAAGTGTGTCAGATTTTTAAAAATGAGGCTCCATAAACCACATCATCGCCGAGTCCCGTGTGCCGTCTCCGGGGGTTTCGCGGTTCCAAGTGCTGGCCTTTTTGGATGTTGTCCTGAGGCGGCCCTGGGGACAGTCAGCTTTGCTGAGACGCTCTGGCCCTGGGTCACCTGTGGCCAAGGTGAACCCGGGACCTCGTTTGCAAGAGCTTGGAGGAGAGCTCACCGGGCAGGACCTGAGAGGGGGCGACTGGCTCTTCGGGGCTTAGGAGAGGTTGACCCTTGACCTTCCAAATCCTCAGAACTCAGCAGCTCCTAGCTGGTCACACGTGGTCACTCCCAGCTTGGCAGCCGGGATCCCCCCATCCTCCGAAATTCCTAGAAGTGTAAAGACAAAAACCAGCCCTGGGATGTTGGCAGGATCCAATGTGTTACTAAAAATGGGCCTTTGTGGAGGGAGACTTAAGAGTTTTAAGTGAAAAAAGCGAAGGAAATTTATGTGATTGTCAGGGCCTCCAGTGACTGCAGTTGCTCTGCGATGGTTCATTACCAGAGATGGAAACAGGGTCCCAGGGTCGCTGCTTCCCGGCCGCCCCAGCCAGGAGGGCGGCTTGGGAATCTTCCAGGGTTTAGATTAATAACTTCGTGGCTGGCCTCTGAGTGCCCAGCCCACCTCCGCAGCGGCTCCTGGCCTCCAGGCCGGCGCTGGGTCCCTTCCCAAACTCTGAGTAACAGTAACGTGCTGGGGATAGGGGACAGTCTCTTCTCCAAGCGCAGAGGTGGAGGCTGGATGACCGTCCCCGCCTGGTTCGCGCTCCAGCCCGGCTGATACCTTCTCCATGGGCCTACAAGGGCCGAGATCCCCGTGGAGCTGGGAGAGGGCGCGGCCTCCTTGAGAGCCTGCTGGTTCCCGGCCACCGGCCACCGTCTCGGCCAAGACTGCACTTCCTGTCCCTCTCTTGGGGCTGCAGGGGAGGAGCAGTTGGATGGTTTGATTCAAGTTTTCCCAGAACAGGGACCCTCCCATCTCTGTTTACTTCCCAGGGAGCGAGAGTGGAGGCCCGAGGATGGGGCGCCTGCCGGGGCTGCTCCTGCTACAGACAGGGCCCGGCCGGGTGGCAGCCTGGGCCCTGCATCGCTTCTCCCGGGGCAGGCGGACACCTGCCAGCCCTGCCTGCCGACTCTCCAACGCCTGGACCCCAGGACGACTACTTCCAGTGGCCCGACTCCCTCTCCCCCAATCCGCGAGGCTTCCCTCATGCACCACCCGTCTGCTGCATTTTTTTTTTTCCCCAATTGTGGTAAAAAGACACAACGTACAGTTTCCCACACTCACCATTTTTCACTGCTCAGTTCAGCGATGTCGACTGTATTTACGCTGGTGTCCCCGTGTCTCCAGACAGCTTCATGCGGCAGAGCTGAGCCTCTGCGCCCGTTAAACAGCCGCCCCGTCCCCTCCCCTCCCCGGCCTCCAGCCACCACCGTCCTGCTCTCTGCTCCTATGGGTTCCTCCGCTGTGGAAACCTCGTGTCAGTGGAAATGTACATTTATGTGAGGTTTCTGTGGCTGGCTTATTTCACTTCGTGTAATGTCCTCACCAGTTTGTGACGGGATTTCCTTCCTTTTTAAGGCCGACGGATGTTCCATCTGTTTATTGTTCTCGTGTCAGTGGGCATTCGGGCTGCTCCATCTTTTTTTTTTTAAAACCTTCACCCGAGAATATTTTTCCATTGCTTTTCAGAGAGAGTGGAAGGGGGGTGGGTGGGAGGGAGAGAAACATCGGTGTGAGAGACACGCGTCGACTGGTTGCCTCCTGCACACGCCCGACCAGGGCCAGGGATCCAGCTGCGACCCAGGTGCGTGTCCTTGACTAAGAATTGAACCTGTGACCCTTCGGTGCACAGGCCGACGCTCTAACCACTGAGCACACCGGTCGGGCCAGTGGGTACAGTTCTGACATTGCCAAGCCTTCCACACCGGCCACCCATCTCCACAGGTGAGGGCTGTTTCCTTCCTCCATCGGTCGCACCAAGCGTGGAAGGAAAGGCAGGCTGGCCTCTGCCCGCGCCCCAAGCCGGAGCAGAACACGGACTTCTGTTCTCCAGTCTCTGGTGCTCACTGGGTCCTTGCCACCCCAGTCGCGTGCAGGCCCCCCGCTCACTCACCGGTACCCGACAGGCCGTGCGCGTCCCCGCGTCCCGTCCCGCGGGCGCTCCCACGCTCTCCGGGCAGCCGCTGGCTTTCTGCTGGGCCCAGTCGCGCACTCCACCTTCTTGCTGATGGGAAAGCCAGGCAGGCGGCCCTGGCTCCCGCTCTGGTCCCCACAGGAGTGATGGCTTGTTAAGCACAGCTTGGTCACTCCTGCTAGACAGCCAGGCAGTGGAGGAGGGACCGTGGTTTGGCTGCCCACCCAGGCTGAAGAGCTCTTACCTTCTGCGGGAGGAGCCCCGCTCCTGGATGCTGCAGAAGGGAGTGAGACCTGCAGGGAAGGCGGAGGGCTGGTTCCTTTAATCCACACTCACGACACACACATCCATGCACATGCACGTGCTCACCCATCCACACGTGTGCACCCACACACAAGTTCACACACACATGCATGCACACTCAAATGTACACATGTACACATATGTGCACATGCCCACATGTGTGTGCACACCCATACACGCACACGTGCACGCACATGCACACACAGAGGACCCAGGGCTCCTGCCCTCTCCCGCCTATGGTTTCCCTTCCAGTTCTTCTTGTTCCATTTCTAGCTTTTGACTTTAAAATTTTTTGGCTCCAGAAAGGAAGCAAAGGGTAAAATTCCTTAAGACTGACCAGCAACCCAATGCTCAGACGTTGTCACTCTATTCTGTACTCACCTCATTTGTCAGGGTCACTGCTGGTGTTCGGTGGGAGAGGGACATTCTCAGAGCAAATAGAAATCCCCCGAAGAGCTGCTCAAGCCATCTGTGTGGGAGCAGAGGATCACTTCTTGGTCTTGTGTTGCCCTCTCCGGACTGTTTAAAAATGCAAATCCACCTGCTCGGAGCAGCAAGTTGTCACTAACACTTCGCTGCACCGCGGTCGGTCAGGCGCCGGCCTCGGGGAGCGGCGCGGGCGGGGATGGAAGTGAGACGCAGCCCACAGAGCGGGGCGAACAGCCACTTCCCTGCTTTTCCTCGGTTCGGCTCTGGGTGCATTTCCGCTAGAATTTCAGAATCGCTTTGTTTCCCTGCTCGACGGCCTAGGAGACGGAACGAGCACCTGGGCCAGGTCACCCCTGACGTCTCCGTTTTACACGCTGGCACCGTGTCACGGCAGAGCCTATGGGACGGGGCAGCCCAGGATGGCCGTCTCTTGTCCTAATTGAGTCCCAAGTGTCCCAGCTGATACCAGGACGTTTCTTCCTGATGACCTAGGAGCTCATACATTCACTCAACAGAGGATGAGCCGAGCAATCCCCTCTGCATCCTCCAAGTCCAAACGTTGACTCGGTTCTTAGATCCCACCTGACTTCAGGGTATCCTGGGGCCATCTCCCATTTTTTGGTTTGTGTTGTTTTCCTTGAAGGTGCTGCTTCCGTTAGAGAAGGACCAGCCCGAGGAACCGAGGCCTGGGAGGCGGTCAGCAGCCCCTGACCGCTCGGCCTCTGAACGCCTGCCCCTCTCCTCTCGCTCGGACCAGCTCTCTGGCCCTGTCCTGCCACGTGGCAAATGGCTGCCCCACCGCTCACATCCTACCTCCCCAACCACACCAGGATTAACCAGCTATCCATTAGCCCCAGTTCGTGGTACGGAGAACCGGAGGGGCTCACTCGGACCAGGGTCTGCCGTGGCCTAAGGAACCCGGGACAAGGGGACAGGCTCACATGCTGCAAAACAGCTGCTGGGCTCACCCGGGGCCCCAGGGACACATTCTCAGAGCAAGGAGCAGCCAGTCCCTGCTCCAGGAGGAAGGTGCCCAGTGTCTTCTGTTTTTCCCCTTTGTAGCCTGAATGTCCCTGAGTCTCATCAGCTATAGACACAGCTGGAGCCATGCTCCCAGCGCCACCTGCCCGAGTGCCACCAGGGTTTCCTCGAGCGCTCATCTGAGCTCACAAAGGGCTTGCTGCCCCTGGGTCCACCAGGCATCTGGTCTCTGCCACTGCTCTGCTGGGCACGTGGCCCCACACTCCAGACTGGATCCTGCACTAGGCCCAGCACATTCCTTGCTCTCGGTCGCTGTCCCGGGGTCATGGTCAATAGCGCTCCTTTTAATCTCGAGACTGCCCTGGTCCTTATGGTAAATCACACATCTACCTGTGCCCACTGCACAGGTGTTTACAAGGGTCTGAGGCCAGGAGCCTCTATGAGAGAAGCTTCTAGATATTTTAGGTCAATTTGACCTAATGAACCAAAGCAGGGGTCTTTATGACCGAGGTAAACTAGGGGAAAGGCAGGGGGGCATTTCCCCCAGTGGCCACTCGATTCAGAACCCGAAACACCAGGGAACTCGCTCCCCTCTCTCCGTCTCTGCTTCTTTGGGGGGGGGTGTGTGTGAACTTTCTTCCCCCAGACGTGTCCCTGAGGCTGGAAGCCCGGACACCACCATCAGCCCTTAGCATCTGTCCTCACAGCTCCACAAACACTGAACTCAGAGAACTCTGCTGGGCAGACCCCGGGAAAGAGCCTTTGACCCTGGTCGGGTCAAATGCCTGTCACTGGACCCATCACTGTGGCCAAGGGATGAGGAATGTGGCTGGTCGATCTACCCGAACCCTGCTAAAGGGGGGAGCACTGTCCACTCAGATGTTTAATACCAGCCTGTTTTCCCCAGAACCCAGACCTCAGCCCAGGGGCCGGCTGTGACGTCCTCGTAGGGGCCCAGCATTCCTCCCTTTCAGCAGCTCTCCTGCTCCGTGTGCCCCCACTCACCCAGGAGGGTCCCATCTGAAGATCGTGGGCCTGGTTAGTCGGCCCACGCTGTCTGTCAAGGCCCAGCCATGGACGTGGCCACAGCAGGGGCCTAACGTTATCATTACTTACATCAGCACAAGCAAACGGGGTTAGGGAAACAGGTGCATCGCACACCAGCCCGACCCTGACGAGCTCTTGAAATTAAACCCTTTGAGGTCGTATAGACCTACCGCCGAGAAGCCTGGGTCCTGAACACACCCCAGTGGGACTCATGGGAACATCTCTCCCTTTCAGATAGATTGAGGTGTTTACAAGCCAGGACCCCAGTGGCACAGTTTCCGGCTTCAGGCCCAAAACTGATTCCCAGGGAGAAAAGCAGATTTCTGCTCTGATAAGAACTGGACGGTGACTTTCTCCGTTCCAGGGAAATTCCACTTTCTCTAGTATTGCTAGTTACCCAGACACCCCTAACCTGCTGCAGAGCTTTGAAAGATTCTCGGTGACACAGGGCAGCTTCGGACTTGAGAATACGTCCGCAGGGGCTCTGTGGCCAGGCCTTGCAGGGGCTGACCCTCTGCCGCTGTGGTCCCGGCACACAGATGAAGCCTGGTCAGTGTGCACACGAGACCCGCCTCATGCAGAGTCCCTTTCATCTCTCAGGCACATTTGGGAAAATCATTACACACGAAGAGACTCAAGCGAGGCTCGGGGATGGACCTTAAGAGACAGGAGATAAAGTTCGCACAGCTACCCACCAGCTGAACTGCTGTGTCCAGAAGTTTTTAGAGGGGACAGCATGTGGGTCCATGATGTTTGGAAAACAGCGGCCCGGATGGAGCTCCCATGGGCCAGGCTGCTCGAAGGCTCTGTACCCCTCACGACCCGGGTCCAGGTCCCAGAGCCAAGTCCCGAGTGAGTCAGCCGGCTGCCTGGACGCAGCGTGTGGGAACCTCTCTGGAAACCATGCCTCCTGAAGGACACACACCAGGGCACCGCCGGTCTGAGGCCCCGCGGCTCCTGCCAAGAGATGCTATTGCCACAGCTTTTAAACACATGATGCAAGTTCTGTGCTGCGAAAAGTCCCCACTCAGGACTTGAGTACTTTGTTCAGGGAGATAAAAGAAGAGAAAACAAACACATAAGCCCAGACCCAGCGCGTGTTTATAGCAATGGACCAGGCGGGTCTCAGCCCCTCGCTGCCCCCCCGACTGGGCCAATTAGCGCGAAGAGGCTCCAGGTCGCTCCAAGTGGAAACAGTGTTGCCTTCTGCGGTTAATTACACAGAACAGTTGCAAACCTGCATCTCCCCCACCCTTAGGGAACTCACTTCCCACCATCTAGTTTTCGATTTTAGGAAATGGGTTCTTGTGAAATGGACACCTGCTGACCCCAGCGAGGGTGCTTCGAGGAATGTTGAATATTTAAAAAAACCGGAGCTCACTATACTTAGGCCCATTTTCCAAAGAGGAGCCCGAGCCGGAGACAGACAGAAACCCAGCTGTAATTACGTCCGCGGTGCCCAGGAGGCATCCCCGGCTCCGAGGAGCACACATGAAAAGAGAAAACAATCCGAGCATTAGCCGGGTCCTGACTGCATGTCCGCGATGATTCCGCCGCCAGCCCCAGGCCCCCTCCTGGCCCCCAGCCACATGTTCAGGCCGCAAAGCCGAGGCCCTTTGATTCGCACTGCTGCTCCGGGATTGGGCTCGGCAGCCTCCTTCAGCAGCTCTTAAAAACCTGCCCCGTCCTCTGGTCATCATTGTCTTCTCTCCCATTATTTCCTGAACGGTTTTACGGGAAAACTGCTTGGCACCGAGCTTCGCCTCTTTCAGGAAAGGAGGCTCTGGGTTCCCACACACAACGCCGCCGACTGAGCCGGGTGAGCGCGAGGGGCAGAGGCTTCTCCTAAACCACTCCACGTGGGAGCCCGCAGGGTGCTCCCCAGCCTGTCTCGCCCTGGCCCGGGGACAGGGTGACCCCACGAGGGGCTCGGCTTCTGGCTTCGGGGCTGCCGTGCCAGGCAGGGGGAGCCCGTCCGCTGGGGGACTTGGCTGCCTGGTGGTTTGATTGCTGTGGTATCATTGTTGTTAGTCTTCCTAGAGGGCCAGTGAGGCTTGCAGCCCTGAGTCCAACCTCCCAGGACTGCTGCCTGGCGTGTCCCTCCTGGAGTCCCGTCTGGCCCCACGGGAGCATTTTTTGCAAGTGGGGAAGGTGACTCCTCTCTTCTCAGCCCTTCTGGGTGGGGGCGTTGAGATGGAGACCTGGACACTCGCAGCACAAACCCCCCTGCCCCACTTTCTCAGGAGCCTCTTGGAGACTAGGACTTGCTCTACTCACCCGGAGCTCCGTGGACAGGGCTGTGCAGAGCCGAGGCCTGCGCTCCTGGTGGGCGACGCAGGCCGGGCCCTCTGAGGTCTCAGGAGCCCCTGGGCCACCTCCTGGTCCTGCTCTGAGTCTGGCTTTATTGGCAGCAGGGGGGATGTTCTTGTCTGAGGCTCCTGTGCCCACGTTTCAGTAGCCTTTGAGCTTGGAATAGAAAAGAAGGAAAGTAATTCATTGTCTCTCTCGAACCCCAGCACTGCCCTCAGGAGTGAGGAGGGGAGGGGCCTGGGGGCGCGGCGGGGAGGCCCCTGGACCACAGCACCCGAAGCCAGCGAGGGGACGTGGGCCAGGCATGGAGGACCAGCGCGAAGGCTGAGGACAGAGGCGGCCGGACGCGGCCGGTGGGGCGTCGCCTTCCGGGGACTCGGAGTGAAGCCGAGACACGCAGGACCAGGCCCCTCTGGGGGAGTTTACAGGACGGTGCTGCTCAGGCTCGAGTTGAGGCAGAGATTGTGAGGACCCATCCCCCTCAGGTCACTATCTGAGGCTCTCGGAATAGCGCCCGGGGCCGCGGCTGGGCCGGGACTCCCGCACCAGCGCTGACGCAGGGAGAGGCCGCGCCCGGTTTCCCTTGACCCCTCTTTTCCTTCCTCTCTCCGCGTGGCAGGGGAGCCTCGGTTCTCCCCTCGCTTTCGGACCGGCTGGGCTTCCTGGGAGAATCCCCGCTCCCCGCTCCAGGCCCGGGACCTTGGAGGCCCCGGGGTGCGGGGGGCTCTGCCTTGGCCCCGGTGAGCTTCCCCGGAGCTGCCAGCGCAGGAGCGCCTCTCCCTGGTGGGTGCCAACCCCGAGGCTCTCCCCCAGCTCTCCCCACCCTCCCGCGCTCCAGCGACCTCGACCTTCCTCCTTAGGAAGCAAAAGACTCAGAACCCTTGACCCTCCCCTTCCTGCTGAGTTTCAGGTAGAAAAACCGGTAAAGGAGATCTTAGGGTGTCCCCTCGGCCTACCTTGAAGGGAGGGTAACTGGAGGGCTTCAGGCCGGGGCCTGTCCCCCGAACCCCCTGCCCCATCTTCCTGCCGTGTGTTCCTCCCTCAGCTACCTGTGAGTCCCCTACTCTCACCTCTGAAATCTCAGACCCTCACCCCGCTTTCTCCTTTGTCCAGAATGTCTCACGGCGAAACCTCCATAGAACGGACTGAGTCCGGCGAGGGGGTGTCGGTCAAAGCCGAAAGTCCGTCGTGTAATAAAGTGCGTTTTCCAAGTGCGTATGTTAAAAAATTGACAAATGACTTAGTTTACCTGTTTTTACGTATGTAGACAGGTTTGTGTAATGAAAATGAAGTATGTATGAAAGTTTAATTCCACAGAAATGCTCTCGACATGTGCAACAGTGATTTTAAGTTTATGCTGAATAGGCCTAGTGAACGCCTGCGTTCACCAGTCACCGGGACTCAGCAAATGCGCGCGGGGCGGGGCCCAGCACCCGGGGGAACATAAACTGCAGGAAAGCTCCCGGCAACGCGGCTCACGGGGTGCGGGGCGACCAGGTGCTGACCATGCCCAGAACCTTGTGTGCCAGAGGTGAGTCTTGGATTTAGACATGTAGGCTATAGTAGATACGTAATATTTATGTCAGTGAAATCACTGCAGTGTTTTTTCCAACATGTGGCCTATTTGCTACAATTTGTTAAAAATAACGGAGTTAATAACACACACAAAAATAACCTGTTAATTTATTATAAGCAAATCTTGGTTAAAAGCGTTTTAAAATTAATAGGGCACATGGACCAGAAATTTTGTCTGTTAAATTCGAAGTCCATTAAATCAAGGTCCCCAAAATCGAGGGTTTACTCTACAGCCTGCATGTTGCCTCAGTGTGTCTGGGGTTTTCATGCATGTGAATTCCCCAGGCACAGGTATTGAAATTTCATTTTCTCCTGTGAATCCGTGTCTGTCAATCTGGCGATTAGCCCAGCTAGAGGAATGTAGGTGGTGGGAGGAAAAGTGCTCATGATTTTTTAGCCCCACACAGGGACCGGTTTTTAAAGTTACGAGTTAGCATCTCAGAGAGCAAGGCCTGGGAAGGGGGAGAGAACGGGTCCACCTGTGAGTCTGCTGTCACCTCGGCCTCCTTTCCGGTCACGGGCCAGGGATCGAGCCTGTAACCCAAGTTCGTGCCCGTGACTAGGAATCAAACCTGCAGCCCTTCAGTCTGAGGGCCGATGCTCTAACCACTGAGCAAAACCGGCCGGGCCAGCAGCCCGTTTTTAAACGATGTCATTGCAATGCGGTCACATCTAGCAAAATTTTCACATTAACCATCGTGGCCCAGGGATCCCACAAACTCGGGTCTTTTCAGAAGCTCAGGAAACCCTGAGGCCCTGACACCACCACTGTCCTCATCAGACCACACGGGGGTGGGGAGCTGGGGACACAACTGGGCTGTGACGGGTTTGTTTCTGGGTCTTACCCAGTGAAGCTGCACAGTATCGAGGGATGGGCTGTGTCTCCCCTTCCCCTGGAGTGGAATTGCTGCTGGGAGTTTCATTCCACGTCTTCACCCACCGCAATTTTTAAATTGAACTGTGACATTTCCCTGGGCAGACGTGGCCATCGCCAGCCTTTGAGCCCCTCTCGGTTGGAGGTCTCGTTTCCCGGATCCCAGTCGGGACACAGTCACAGTGGTGGGGGGTGACTCCGTGCTAATGGCCTGGGGTGTCAGCCCGTTGGAGAGGACAATAGCATTTCCCGAGAGCATGGGGATAATCCTTAATTTGCGAGATAAAATCGGGTTCAGTTCCTTTTCTTTATCGAGAAAGAGGGTGGCCAGAAACGGTGGTTTGTGGTTGACTAGCAACCTCAGGAATTCCCATGGTTTCTGTCCGTGGAGGTGAATCTCCGGATGATGCTGTTGATCGCTGTGGCCTGGCAGATATCGGCATCTCTATGGGCAGCAGTAAATTACTCCATTCACTCCCTGGGCGTTAATAATAGATGTGGTTATTTTTTCCAGAAATTGCTTCATTTTCCCCTTTTTGTGTGATTTATTCAATTACTTTTAACCACGTGACAGTAACAAAATTATACCCCGTCTGCTGAATTGATGCTCCCACAAGGCCCCGGAAGCCTAGGAAATACGGGCTATGGAGCCGGCCCAGGGCTTCCTACAGGGTTTGCGCTGTGCCGCCTTCGGGGGCAGGTGGGGGCAGGCCCTCCGCTCGCTCGCCCACCATGTCCCGAGCTCCCTCCTGACTCCACCGCCCGCTGCGCCCTGCAGCTCGGCCTCCTCCCCTTGACCCTTCCTCAGCCTGTTTCTGGCCCTCCTTGCGGGCCTCCTGATACAGAGGTTATTGCGAAGAACCACTACCAGCGCCCTGCTGGAGAGCAGGGTTGGGACCCACCCCAGGGCCACAGGGTGCTCCCTGCTCTGTACCACCAGCCAGGGACCCTGCTCACAGGGGGAACCCGCTTTGGGGACAAATATGTTTTCTCTTTTGCTCTCTGATGAATTTCCTTTAACTTGGTCACACTGTGTTGAAATTTGGGTCACTAATGCAGTGGCATCTGGTGGTTTTGGACACGCCATCTGCCATTCTCAGGGGCTCCATGCTCCCTCCACACAGGCTCCGGTCAGGGCCATTCCTGAGGTGCCAGTGGCCTGGGAGTAACTGCCCCTCCCAGCAACCTCCGCGGATGGACCTTGGCTGAGGTGAGACCAGGTGGGAGACGGCAGCAGTCCCCGGGACGGGGCGGGTTCGGGAGCCTCCTGCTGGAGTGGGCTGGTCTTCCCAGGCCTGGAGTACGGGATCAGTGGGTCAGGCATCGAGCAAAGACGTGGAAACCACGGCTTCAAAAGAGACGGAAGGGCCTCCAGGTCGATAATCCGTGTGGGCCTCACAAGGCAAGACAAAGAAGGGCCCCGTGGAGGGTGTGCTGGGCAGTGATGGATGTGGACCCAGCCTGCGCTCAGGGTCAGTCGCTGTTTGGTTGTTTGTTTAAATATATCTTTATTGAGGTCAGTTGCTGCTTTCTGGGCAGCACCCATAGCTTTTTCTCTGCCTGCCCTCTCCCGGGGGGGGGGGTGTGGAGATATCCGAGATAAAGGGGTCTCAGCAGGTCATTCTTACATCTACAGAAGAGCCAGCAGCCTGAAAGCCAAAGAGCTTGGATTTTTTATTTTCAGAGGCAGGCTTGCTGGGAAAGACTGTCTGCCGGCTTCCAAAGCCTAGCGAGGTGGGGAACTGACCGCCTGGGTGACACTTTAAACTCAGAGCCGCGGAGATGCGAGCTGCCCGAGGTGCTGGTTCCTGGGCTGCGGGAGGGTCAGCACCCTCTGGGCAGAGGGAGCCGCAGGGAGAGGAGGAGACGCGCAGGTGTTGGGGCTAAGCCTGCGCCCTGCGCAGCCCACCCAGGGCGCAGCCTCAGGGGGAAACGGAAACCATGGCAAATGGCAGGTTCTAGAGTCACTCGGTTCACACACATTGACTGAGTCTCTGCAGGGCCTGGCGCTGAGCCCGGCCCTTGAGCTACATCAGTGAACAGAACAGGCCCCTGCCCTCCCGGGGCGTCTGGTCTCACCTGGGGAGACGGGTGTAACGACTAAACTAAGCGTAGTGACTTATTTCGTGTGACCTGGGGATAAAAGAAAAGGCGAGGAAGGCAGGATGCCAAGCCTGCGGGAGGGGCTCCAAGCCTCCCTCGGGCCACCTGCGGGTTTTCTGTGTGCGTTTCCTTTTTACTGGGGGAGATCTGCAAAGAGCCCGCTGTCATTAGCGATGCTAAGCGCTCGTGCCCAGGCCCTTCCTGGGGCGAGAGAGACACAAGTGTGACGGTGTCTGAGGGAATGGGAATCGCCTTGAAATACTTACAGACGGATACAGGCCCCGGGGGAGGCCCCGGCTCAGCACAGCGTCCCAGCCCTTAGGCCACCTCCAGGCTCTGGACTCTGCTTTTTCAAAGAAAAGGACACCCACCGATTAAATCCAAACCTCTGACGAAAGTGGCGGGCATCTCCCCCACGCCCACGAGAGGAGCAGGGCCTGCCGCAGGGCTCGGTCGCCGGCAGGCCGGCCCCGCGGCGGCCGCTCCCCGAAACACTCGCCCGGTTTTGCACATGCTGTTCCCTAAACTCACCACCGAGAAAACATTCAGTAAGTAAAACTGCCCACGACACGTAATTTCACCCACATTTCTTGCAAAGGTGGCCGCCTCCAGGCTTCAGCAGCTGCTGGGAGCCATGGGGAGGGATTACTGTTGTTACAGATCACGTGAACAGCGGGGCCCGCATGCGCCTCAGCCTGGCAGCGGGCAGGCTCCCCGCGTGCCCCAGGGGCGTGTCGCTCACACGCAGGCACACAGGGCGCGCACACGGAATGTGGAAAGGGGGACAGGCGGAGAAACAGACGCAGCCGGGGCTCGTCCCCTCCTGGTGCTGGGCTGGGGACAGTTAACGCGGAGTCTGCTGGCTTCCGTCCGTCACCTCTGCCTGCTCCTCACTCCCGATGACACGCTCAGCCGTGCCCGTGGCTTTAAAACGTCAGAAAGGGGTGACTTTCTGGGGAAAGGGCCAATGGCCTGAGATAGGGGCTGGGGCTGGGGGTTGAGGTTGGGGCGAGGGTTGAAGAGCGGTCCTGATGGGAGCCGCTGCTCGTAAACCGTTCCCCGCCGGGCCCAGCGAGTGGAAGCTGCACCCGGGCTCTTGCCCCAACCAGCCCAGGCTCACGGCCGGGGCGCGGTGACTGCAAAACAGTCCCGTCTTTCAAGGACCAGGGGCCAGCCTGCCGCTCTCCTCACTAACGGTTTATTTATTCGCTCGCCGCGCATGCCCGGCACCTAGCCCGAGGGGCCCTGTGTGGTTACGTTTGACAGAACAGCAGGAGGAAGCGTGGTCCTTCCCTGGGTAGATGTTTTATTTTTTATTTACTTTTTTAAAAAATTATTGATTTCAGAGAGAGGGAGGGAGAGGGAGAGAGGTAGAAACATCAATGATGAGAGTCATCGATCGGCTGCCTCCTGCAGGCCCCCAACTGGGGATCGAGCCCACAACCCGGGCCTGTGCCCTGACCGGGCATCGAACCCCGATCGCCTGGGTCCTAGGTCGATGCTCATCCGCCAGCCACACCGGCTGGGCCTGGGTAGATGTTTTAGATAGAAAACAGCAGTTAGACGCTGTTTGTTTGGGACCCGTGAGCAGGTGCCGGGTGCATTGAGGAAGTTTTCCCTCTTCACTTTCCCCGTCTGCACCTCAGGTTGTAGAGCTGGGCTCTGGAGAGACATCAGACCAAGGGACACGGCGTTTGTCAATAGTAAGAAAGCCAGGCAGGCAGGCGGAAGCGGCTGCAGGGGACGGTGAGGGCCCCCCAGCAGAGGGGCCAGGGCGCCTGGCCGGGGCGTCCCAGCCCTGCCTGGGTGTGCCGGAGCGTCACCTCGGGGCGCTCACCTCCACGGGGCCACCGGTGACCCCGCAGTCAGGGAGGGCCCGGTGGCCCTGTAGGGGAGAAACCCAATGCCGCGGCCCCTTATCTGCCTCTGCGCTGATGTCTGAGCCCAGCGGGAGGGCCCCGCAGACACGCTGGTCTGTCTCAGATACACAAGATTAAGTAGCCAGTGACATTCAAGACCAGCCGGCCCACCCAGGGGGACTGGGGCCGGAGGAAAAGCTGTCAGATGTCCCCTGTCCTCCATTCATCTGAGAGCCTTTGGGCGGTGCCAGCAGCGGCTCCCACAGACCAGCCGGAAGAGGGCCCAGCGGCGTTGCCCCCCACCGTGCGCCCAGCAGAGTAACCCCTTCGCTGCCGAGCTGGTTCCCGGGCTCCCCCCTGGGGAGGCTGCGCCGGGCAGGGCCTTCCTCCCGCGTGCGCGGGCCTGCTCCCCGGCTGCGGCCGACTCCGCTGTCCTCAGGACCTGTGTCCGGGGGTAGCTGAGGGAAGACCAAGGGGACGGGTGGCCCCCCGTAGGCGGCCCTTCGCCTACTGGACACGGGGCGTGGAGGGCGGCGAGGGGGAGCCAGAGGGAGAGCGCCGGGGGGGTGGAGGAGGGAAGGGGAGGCGGGGTGGGGGAAATGAGGCCTGGGTCTGCCGCGCCTTCCACACCCCTCCCTTCAGACCCCTGGGGGCGGGTGGCAGCCTGGGCGGGAGGTCCCCACGAGGAGCACAGGGCTGTCTGCCCCGCTTGAGCAGGGTGCCCGCTGGGCCGGGGTCTCCGGGAGCTGGGGCTGGGGAGGGCCGGGTGCCCCTGAGCAGACTTGGAGGTGACGCGAGGTCACAGAAGTGCCGTCGGTGGCGGGGGGACTATGTCTTTGAACGCGGCCCTCGGGGAACCGCCAGCCGGAGGAGTCGAGGGTCCCTCCATACTCTCTGTTTACCCCGAGCCTCCTCCGTGGTGTCCGTCTCACTGTCGGCCCCACTGGCCCAGCACCAGGTGTCTGAGGCCTGCGGGCCCGGCTCCCACGCGGGGCGATCTGCCCCGGCAGGTGTGGACGGATCCGCCTGCAGACCCAGCTCTGGCCTCCTTGAGCTCCTCCACGGCTCTCACGGCCGGAGCCCACACAGCCTCAGGCCGGAGCCCCATTCCTGAGCAGCGCCGCTCGCTCGCTCTCCGGGCGGTTCCCTGGTTCCCTGGTAGGGGACGCTTCCCACAGCGCCCACCCCGCCCAGCCGGCGCTGCTCAGCCTTTCCCACGAGCGAGCGGGGAGTGGAGAACGGCAGGGTGGCTCCCTTCAAGGCAGCTTTCCTCGCGGCCCCTGGATGTGTCTAAATGACTCCGTTACATCGAACGAAGCAGCCGCCCGGCGCATCTGCCCCAGGACGCCGGGCCACCCCCCGGTTTCGACCGTGTCTCTTAATTAGACTGAGACGTTAATGAACATAAAGCTGCGCTCAGGCGGACGTGCGGCCGGTCTCACCTGCGCTGGAGAGAACAGATGTGCCACGGAATATTAATCTCTCTTCTCAGAGCAATATTACTCTCCATGGAAACAGGTCGCAGGGTAGCTGTGTCTGGGCACACAGCCCACGTGCCGACTTCAGCCTTTGTCAGGATCACGCAAAGACATCGATCTGACTGACCACGATTAATCACTTTTATAAAGAAACCCCGCCAACAGAAAGAGTGGACCTTCGGTGATTTTAAACTGTGTCATGTGCGTGCTCCAGCGACGGGCTCGGCCCGCAGGCGTTTCCAGGGAATGCGAATTTCCAGCATCAGCCTGGCCCACCCTCTAACGTTACAGTGCAGGGAGAGGGAAGGCCCCGGAGGGAACCTAAGCCCCACGGCAGGTGTTTTGTCTGCGCTGAACAGACAGGCTTTGTGTGGCCAGCGCCTCGGGGGAAGGGCCAGCACTCGAGATTGTAATCGCCCTGTCCGGCCGGGTCGCCTGGGCGGCTGGGCCAGCGGCTCACGCCTCTCGTCGCCCTCCTCGGCAGCCGCCAGGCTCCGAGGACGCAGGAGGAACTTGGGAAGGGCCAGGGGGGCGTCCAGCAAGGCGGCTCCGGCCGCAGACGGACGGCATGCTGTCCCTCTGGGCAGCCCACACCGCCCTCTGCTTCCCTTCAAAGTGTCAGCTCATCTTCGAGATCCTGCAGAAGTCGGGAGTGGACGCGCGGCTCAGGGAGAGGACAGGGACACGGCGGCTCCTTGGCAGGCCGCCCTGGGGGCCCGAGGGCTGCCGTCGGCCCCGGGTACACGGTGCGCTGAGCGGAAGGGCCTCCTATCTGCGGAGAGAGCCTCCTGCCCGCCACGGGCCCACGGGCAAAGCCCGGGTCACGGCACACAGCTGCCCCTTGAGCAGGGGTCAGGGTGGGGGCCTCGGAGTCCAGGCCGGTCCCACGCCATCCACCGCCAGCTCCGTGGACATTATGAGGCCCTTACCGCGGAGGCTGGAAGAGCAAGACGCTTTGCCTTGGTATTTCATCACTGCGGCCATTTAGTTTAATTTTTGTTGTTTTTTAAATGCCCTATTAGGGAAAATGGGGTCTGGGTGAGAATCCACTGTCTTCTCTTCATCCTGAGGGTGGACGGGGTTCCCAGGGCTGGCCCGCGCCCGCTCCCTCCGTCCCACACGGCTGCTGCTGAGGTCCGAGCGGAGTGCTCAGGCCTCACAGAGGGAGCACAGGGTCCTCAGCGTCCCTTCGTCTGAAACCCATTTGCACACTGTCTGCACCCGTGGGGATGTCAAATCAGAAAACCGGTGTTACAGGCTTCCCAGTGAGTCCCAAAGAGACTGAGAAGCTAACTTTGTAAGTGGAGCCACAATTTGGTCTCTCTCTCTCTCTCTCTCTCTCAAAATGAATAAAATTTAAAGAAGAAAAAAACCTTCACGTTATGGAAGAGAAAAGCGTAGGGGATTTAGGTCTGGAAATACGTGGCGGGGAGTTTGGGCCCAGCATCGCTTGTCCACACTCTTTCCGTGATTCTGAAGAACTAGGGCTTCTCTGGAACTTGTCCCCGGTTCTCCATCCCTTCTTGTTTTTTTTTTTAAAATTGAGATTTAGCTGACATCTAACGTAACATTTCTGAGTATGACTCGTTCGTTTCAGGGAGACACCGCGATGATTCGATGTTTGTATCTATTGCGAAACGATCACCATGATAATTCTCATTACTGTCCGTCACCTCACATAGTTACACGCTTTTTCTTTCTTCTTGTGATAACAACTTTTAAAATCTATCTTAGCTGTTTTCAAATAAACAATACAGTATTATTAACCTCAATTTTCAGGCTGTGCATTCTATCCCCAGAACTTATTTGTTAACTGGAAGTTTGGACCTTCTGACTGCCTTTGCCCATTCCCATCTCCACCTCCTGGCAACCACCAATCTGTTCTCTGTATCTATGAGTTCATGGGTTTTTAAAAAATTTTATTTACTTTTGTTTTAGATTCCACATATAAATGAGATCATCCAGTATTTATGTTTCTCTGTCTGACTTATTTCACTTAGCATAATATCCTCGAGGTCCATCTATTTTGTCACAAATGGCAAGAGTTCCTTCCTTTTTATGGCTGAGTAATATTCCATTATATATATTATACAAATTTTCTTTATCCATTTTTCCATCGATGGACACTGAGGTTGTTTCCATATCCTGACTCCTACAAATAATGATGCAGTAAACATGGGGGTGCAGATATCTTTTTTAATGAGTGTTTTTGTTTTCTTTGAGTACATACCCAGAAGTGGAATTGCTGGGTCATAAGGCAGTTCCACCTCTGATTTTTTGAGGGACCTCCATACTGTTTCCCAGAGTGGCTGCACTAATTTACATCCCCACCAACAGTGCACAAGGGCTCCCTTCTCCCCACACCCTCACCAACAGCTGCTACCTCTTGTCTTTTGCTAACAGCCATTCTAACAGGTGTGAGGTGATGTCTCATTGTGGTTTTGATTTGCACTTCCCTGATGACTAATGGTGTTGGGCATCTTTTCAGGTACCTGTTTGCATCTGTATTGTATGTCTTCTTTATAAAAATGTCCATTCAGATCCTCTGCCCAATTTTTTTTTTTTTTTAAACATATCTTTATTGACTTCAGAGAGAGGAAAAGAGAGGGAGAGAGAGATAGAAACATCAATGATGAGAGAGTCATTGATCGAGCCCGCAACCCAGGCATGCGCCCTGACCGGGAACTGAACCCCAATCGCCTGGATTCTAGGTCGACGCTCAACCGCTGAGCCAAGCCCTGCCGGGCCCAATTTTGATTGATTGATTGATTGATTGATTGATTTCAGACAGAGGAAGGGAGAGGGAGAGAGAGAGAGAAACATCAATGATGAGAGGGAGCCATTGATCGGCTGCCTCCTGTACACCCCCGACTGGGGATCGAGCCCGAAACCCGGGCATGTGCCCTGACCAGAAATTGAACCGAGATCTCCTGGTTCATAGGTCAACACTCAACCACTGAACCGTGCTGACCAGGCTGCCCATTTCTTAAAATTGAATTGTTTAGGTTTTTGCTATTGAGGGTTTTATATATTTTGAATATTAACCCCTTATCAGATACGTAATTTGAAAATATTTTCTCCCTTCAATTTTTATTTTGTCCATGGTTTCCTTTGCTGTGCAGAAGCTTTTTGATTTGATCTAGTCCCACTTGTTTATTTTTGCTCTTCGCGTCAAATCCGAAAATTCATTACCAAGAACAATATCAAGGAGCTTACTGCCTGTGTTTTCTTCTAGGAGTTTCTCAGGTTCAAGTGTTTAATCTGTTTCGAGTTAATTTTGGGGCCTGGTGTCAGATAGGGATCCACTTTCCCCAGCACCTTTTACTGAGGAGACTGTCCTTTCCCCACTGCATATGTCTTGGCTCCTTTGTCATAAATTAACTGACGGTATATGCGTGGGTTTATTTCTGGGCTCTCTGTTCTGTCCCAATAGTCTATGTGTCTGTTTTTATGCAAATATCTTACTGTTCTGTTACTATAGCTTTGGAATATAATTTGAAGTCGGGAAGCGTGATGCCCTAGCTGTGTTCCTTCCCGAGACTGTCTGGCTATTCATCACCTTTTGTGGTCACCTACAGATTTTAAGATTGGTCTATTTCTGTAAAAATGCTATAGAAATTTTAATTGGGATGGCATTGAATCTATAGGCTTCTCTGGGTAGTATGACTATTTTAACAATATTGTTCCAGTTCATGAGCATAAAATAACTTATTTATTTGTGTCACCTTCTACGTATTTCATCAGTGTCTTAGAGTTTTCAGTGTATGGGGACTTCATCGCCTTGGTTAAAATAATATTTAATTCAAGAATTCTTTTTTAAGCAGTTGTAAATGGGATTGTTTTCTAATTTTTCTGTTGTTTTTAATGTAACTTTTTAAAGTTAAATGTATGGGGGTGACACTGGTTAATAGGATTATACAGGTTTCCGGTGCACGATTCTGCGACACATCATCTGTATATTGCACTGTGTGCCCACCACCCAAAGTCCGACTCCTGTCACCATACGCTTGGCCCTCCTGTGCTCTACTGCCCCGACCCCTTTCCCCCGGGACCCCCTTACTGTTCTCTGTGCCTAGGAGGGCTTTTGTCTGCCTGGTTCATTTGTTGCTTTATATCCCACCTAGGAGTGAGATCACAGGGTTCTTAACCGTTTTCACCTGACGCATTTCACTTAGCACGATGCTCTCGAGGCCCATCCATGTTGTCACAAACGGGAGTATTTCACCTTTTCCTATGGCTGCGAGTGTTCCATTGTGTCCATGTCCCGCACCTGCTTTACCCAGCCATCTACAGGGCGCTTCGGTTGTTTCCATGTCTCGGCCCATGGACAGTGCTGCAGTGCCCACAGGAGTACCTGTATCTTCATGAAGAAATTTTTTCAAATTTTTTGGGTAGTACCCAGAGAGGGATTGCTGGTCATATGGTTGCTCTAGTAATTTTTGAGGGACCTCCAGACTGTTTTCCGTAGTGGCTGCACCAGTTTACCTTCCCAGCAGGGGCGAGTGAGGGCTCCCTTTTCTCCGCCACCTCTCCAGCACTTGCTATTGCTCGTCTTATTGATTATAGTCATTCTAACAGGCGTGAGGTGGCATCTCATTGTAGTTTTGATTTGCGTTTCCCTCATAGCTAGTGAAGGTCAGCACCTTTTCGTATATCTGTTGGCCGTTTGTACATTTTCTTGAGAGAAGTGTTCTGGTCCTCTGACCACTTTTAAATTGGGTTGCTTGGGTTTTTATTGTGAGTTGTATGAGTATTTTATATATTTTGGATATTAGCCCCTTATTGGAGGTATGGTTTGCAAATATCTTCTTCCATTCCGTTGGCTGCTTTTTTGGTTTGTTGGTAGTTTCTTTCACTGTGCAGAAGCTTTTTAGTTTCACAGAGTCCCGCTCACTCATTTTTGCTTTTACTTCCCTTGCCTTTAGGGTCAAAGTCATAAAATTGCCTCTGAGACCAAGACCCATAAGTTAAATACCTATGTTTTCTTTTATGTATTTTATTGTTTTTGGGTCTTATATTTAGGTCCTTGATCCATTTTGAATTAGTTTTTTTACATGGGGACAAACTGTAGTCTAGTTTCATTCATTTGCACGTGGCTTTCCAATTCTCCCAGCACCATTGCTTAAAGAGACTTTCTTTTCTCCAGTGTATGTTTTTTGCTTCTTTGTAAAACAAAAAAAATTAGTTGCCCATATACATGTGGGTTTATTTCTGGGCTCTCAATTCTGTTTCATTGATCTGTGAATCTGTTTTTCTGCCAATACCATACTGTTTTGATAATTGTCACTTTGTAGAATAATTTGAAGTCAGAGAATGTGGTACCTCCGGTTTTATTATTTATTTATTCCCCCCCCCCCCACACACACAATTGCTTTGGCTATTAGGGGTCTTTTTTTGTTCCTTACAAATTTAATGACTTTTTGTTTTATTTCTCTGAAAAATGCCATTGGGATCTTGATGGGAACTGCATTAAATTTGTGTATTGCTTTATATTGCCATGTAGGTAATAGGACCATTTTAACTATTTTGATTCCTTTAATCTATGAACATGCAATCTGTCCATTTATTTGTGTCTTCAGTTTTTTCAATAATGTCTTGTCATTTTTAGTGTATAGGCCCTTCAATCCTTTGTTAAGTTTATTCCCAGGTATTTTATTCTTTTTGTTGCAATTGAAAATGGAATTTTTTTTTTCATTTCTTTTTCTGAAATTTCATTTTTAGTATATAGGAAGGCAATGGAATGTGTACATTGATTTTTGTACCCTGCAACTTGACTGTATTTGTTTATTGTTTCTAGTAGCTTTATGGTGGAGTCTTCAGGGTTTTCTATGTTTAAAAAATCTCCAAAAAGTGACAGTTTTACTTCTTCATTCCAAATTTGGATGCCTTTTATTTCTTTCTCTTGCCTTATTGCTCTGGCTAGGATTTCCACAACTATGTTGAATAAGTGGTGAGAATGGACATCGTTGTCTTGTTCCTGGTTTTAGAGGAAAAGCTTCCAGTTATTCACCATTGGGTATGACATTAGCTGAGGGTTTATCATATATGGCCTCTGTTATGTTGATGTGCTTTCCTTCTATACCCATTTTATTGAGTGTTTTAAATGGATGCTGTATCTTCTCAAATGTTTTTTCTGCATCTGTTGATATGATCACATGATTTTTACCCTTTCTTTTGTTAATGTGGTTTATTACATTGATGGATTTGTGTACGTTGAACCATCCTTGTATCCCTGGAAGGAACCCCGCTTGATCATGATGGACTCTCTTTTTAATGTATTGTTGTATTCAATTTACTAGTGTTTTGTTTAGGATTTTTGCATCTATATTTGTCAGAGATATTGATCTATAGTTTTTGTGTGTGTTATCCTTGCCAGATTTTGGTATCAGGGTTATGTTGGCCTCATAACTGTGTTAGGAAGTATAGCCTCTTCTTCAATTTTTTGGAAGACTTTGAGAAGCGTGGGTTTTAAATCTTCTTGGTGGAATGTTTAGTGAAGCCAGCTGGTCCTGAATTTTACTTTTTGGGAGGTTTTTGGTGGTTGTTTCAGGTTCCTTACTGTTGATCAGTCTAGTTAGGTTTTCCAGTTCTTTGTGATTCAGTCTGGGAGATTATGTATTTGCAGGAATGTCTTCTAAGTTGTCCAGTTCGGTGGCATGTAGCCTTTCACAGTGTTCTCGTACAGTCCTCTGTATGTCTGTGGTGTCCGTTGTAACTTCTCTTTCATTTCTCATTTTATTTGAGTCTTTTTTCTCTTTGGTGAGCCAGAGGTTTGTCATTTTTATTAATCTTTCCAAAGAACCAGCCCTTAATTACATTTTTTTTTTCTATTGTCTTTTTGTTCTCTATTTTGTTTAATTCTGCTCCAATTTTTATTATTTTCTTCCTTCTACTGACTTGGGGCTTCATTTGATTTTTGTTTTTTTCTAGTTCTGTAAGGTAAATGTTAGGTTGTTGGAGATTTTTCTTGCTTCTCGAGGCAGGCCTGTGAAGATGTAAACTTCCTGCTTATTACCGCGTTGGCTGCCTCCCACATGTTTTGATATGCTGTATTGTCACCCTCATTTGCTTCTATATATCTTTTGATGTCTTTTTCAAATTTCTTCTTTGACTCAGTCATTGTTTATTAGCATGTTGTTGAATCTCCACATAGTTGTGGTTTTTCCCGCTTTCTTTTTGCAACTGGTTTCCAATTTCAAAGCATTGTGGTCAGAGAACATGCTTAGTATGATTTCCATCTTCTTGAGTTTGCTGAGGCTAGTTTTGTGTCCCAATAGAAGATTTATCCTTGAGAATGTCCCATGTGCACTAGAGAATGTGCACTCTGGTGTTCTGGGATGAAAGGCTCTATCCTTTGTGTCAATATCCATTACGTCTATGGGGTCTAATGTGTCATTTAAGGCCAATTATTGATTTTCTGTCGAGATGACCTGTCCACAGCTGTCACAAGGGTACTTAGGTCCTCTCTTTTGTCTTTTTGATCATATCTCAGGCCCTCCCTATCTTCCATCCTAAGTGGAGAGAGGCCCATTTTGGCCAGATCTCTACTTGCTTGGTTCCTTTATTTTATTGGCTCTTTTCACTCTACATGTTATTCCAGCTGCCCTTCGCACTTTTTTCTAATAACGGTTACAAGGCAATCGGCATCAGGAAGAACAATGGTTTAAAATTTTTAATTACATTCAAATAGGCAGTAACATCCAGTTGGCTAATACTCAACACATCTCTACTGTGAGTTGACTTGTTGACACTCAGCATTCCTGGTGAGCTTATCAGATAAGTAGCGTCTTTAACATAAAATGTGTTGGGGCATAAGGACACCATCCCTGCCCTCAGCACCTCTCAGATCAGTACACAAGTCAGAAGTTTCCACTGATGACTTGTTGGATCAGGAACAGGTTAGGCTCAGGTTAGGCTTCCAGAAGGAAGGCCTCGGCCGGCCCGGAGGCCAGGGCCCAGGGTCCTCTGGGAGGGGCTGATACAAATTAGATTCTCCACAGCTCACATGCAATAACACCTGTGCAGGCCACGCATCTGTGTCTGTGACAGTGGGTCTTCAGTCAGCAACCCCGGTGTGCTCAGGTACGTGGTAGGGACCTCAAATGCACGTCTGCTGAATGGCTTCTGCCCAAAGTCAGGATGAGGTGGGGGCTACTTCTGAGGGATCGTTTTATGCCGTGGAGGCTATTTCGACATCTCAAAAAGCATGTTGGAAATGAAATAATTGTTCATGATAAGGCTGCCTAGGCCATTACTCAGTAAAAGTATGTATTTATTTAGTTGGCAAATTTTTTCAGAATAACTGACTCAGGTGGGATCTGGTCCAGTTAATCAGAGGGATTCTGAGTGGTGAACAGGTTGAGAGGCCCGCTCTGAGACCCAGGCTAACCTGAGTCCGTAAGCCATCCCTGTGAGGAGCCCCGCAATCGGTCATCATGAAAATACGTTGTTGGGTCATATTCCTCCCAGAGTCACCTTTATAGCATCAGCTTTCAGAGGACTCCAGATAAGCTGCTGGTGTGGGAGGAAGATGGGACGAGACAGCCCCACTCTCTCCCTGCTTGTGTTGCGTGTGCAGGTCTTCAGGGCGGCTTCGACCAGGCTTTTTTACCACCTCTGTCGTGCAGGGACCATGACAAAGTCCAGGTTCAGCTCAGGAGCCAAAAAGAAAAGTCCTTCTAGTCTTGTGAACTGATGGCCAACCTTCCAGCAGAGAGCAAACCTTCCATAACCCGGGGATTTCCCTTACGTTTGCCCGGCTAAGCGTCTAAGACCGAGAGCCGGGCTCCATTCCTGTGACCTTTCTTTTGCCAGGGCTGTGGGTTTTGGTCTGATGTCCCCTGTTCAGCTGGCTGTTTGTTTTCCCCTCCGTTCGTAGCTTTCAGTTTTACTGCACCCAAGCTTTTATGCTAAGCAGTCTCAAATCCTCTCAGAAAGTAGACGTAAGAAGTTACGTGGAACAGCCCACCATCATTTGGGTTTGGGCTCCAGAGCCATGGCCATGTACCGAGGAGTCTGTCCCGATGCCGAGGCGACCCTGCTGTCTCCTGTGTGCAGAGAGTCAACATGCAGGATGTACTTGGGTGGAAAGGGAAGCATTTCGAAGCCACTTCTTTTGCTTTAAACAAACAAAACACAAAATCTAAAGCAATGTGAACCCCTCCTGTGGGCCCCGGGAGATCCACGGGGCCCCCCACAGGAGGGCCTTTCGCTTCCCCGCGGGAACCGCTGCCAGCATGTCCCGGCCTCACCTCCTGGCCACCCTGTCCCTCTGACCTGCGCCCCGGCCCGGCCTCCGTTCAGAAAGGGATTCCCGCTCCCGGCTGCTCGCCGGCGGCGCTCGGCCCGCGCTGGCCTTGAAGACGCGGTGCTCTGCGAGCCGCCGCCGGGCCCGGGTGCCTCCGACCACCCTGCCTGCAGCTGTCCGCCTCCCCCGGCAGCAGCTGTCACCGCGGACGCAGCCAGACAGGCAGTCTCTCCGCGAGCATCCGTCCGTTCAGCGCGGGAGGCTGGCTGCGGTCCCCGGGGACAGACACAGGGACAGGCCTGGAAGCAGACGCTGGCAGGGGGCCGGCATCCACACGAAGCCCGTCCCTGGGGCCATCAAGGAGGGGGGCTGGCGCATCTTCTCCCGCCCCTGGCGACCTGTGGGTCCTGTCTCTGTGAGCCCTCTGGCATCAGGGGACCTGCGGGTGACAGTGTCCTCTAAAGGCACATGTTTCCCTCAAGGGCCTGTTGTCTGCAGACCCAGGAATGTGTCCACTGTCCCCATATGCCTGTGGCTCCTGGCAACCTGGACCCAGCCCCTGGATATTCCGAAAACAGTGGCTAGAGACCAAGGTAAGTGAAGAAACTGCCAGTGACACCGCGGACAGGCCGTGGCACGTGGTCAGCGGGAGGAATGCGGAGCGCGCAGAGGAAAGACGATAGCTTAAGCCCGCCTGGAGGGCCCGGGAGCAATGGCATTTCTTTCTTCTCTGGACTGGCACAGGGAAACCCTGGAGAGGGAACCAGAAGCCGTGTCACAGGCCCTGGGCGGGGACCTTACCGAGGCTGACTCAGGAACGCAGAGCCTGTAACCTGGACGTTCTGCGGGCGGGCGGACAGGGCATTTTGGTGGCTTGTTTGCAGAAATCAGGACTGAGGAGTGGCACATCCCACTGACATTGGCATTTCTGGGCATCTAGTACAGGAGCTACCTTTCCGTGTTTGGGAAACTCCCTTCCTGATGGCGGGAGACCCCCTTCAGAGCCACCCTGCAGCTAGAGTTGGGCATGTGAACCAGGTGGGTCCCCCAGCTACGTCATGGCAACGTTTGAACAGGAAGCCAGAGGCGCAGGAAGCAGAAGGGACGCCACTTGGTGACCGTGGTGGCAATCACACCACATCCACCCCCCCACGCCCCCGGGGAGCGGCGGGTCCTGGACGCTGGGCCTCTGCTCCGCCGGCTCTCCCACGGCGGGTCCCGGAAGGTCTCGGAAAACAGTCCCCTTTGTGCATCAGGGGGCCCTCGTCTCTGCTGCTGGAGGGCGGGGCTCGGGGCCCATGACGCCAGAGCCCCTCTCACTCTTCCCCTCACACATCCAGCAGCTTAAGCCAAGTTCAAATTTACAGCATCGGACTCTAGAAGGGGCTGGAGGCCACAGCCTGGTGTGTTTATAGACAGGGACCAAAGGAAGGAAGCGGGGGGGGGGGGGGGGCGGCAAGGAAGAAGAGCGAGTGGAGGGACTCACGGGCTGGGCAGGGCGTGAGGGCCAGCAGGTGACCCCAGCCCTCAGTCCAACCCGGGAGGGTGAGATGGTGGGGGTGGGGCAGGGAGGGGGCGGTTTGTGGGGGTCAGAATCAGGGCGCTGGGGGCTCGGGGTTGAGGGGCCAGCCCTGGGTTACAGAGAAAGTGGACTTTTGCAGAGGAGAAGGGCACCGTGTCGCTGTCCCTCACGTTGGCCATCTGGGTAAAGGCAGAGCTCCGTGGAAGGATGTGGTCTCCCCTTCCCTACACCTTGGGGGCTGCGCTTGGGGAGGGGCCCAGCACGTTAGAGCAGAGCCATGCAAACCCGCTGAGAGTCGCCCGAACCCGCTCCCATCCGGGCTGCCTGGTGCGCAGGCCGGGGACCCAAGGATCTGCCGGGGCCGGACGCCCCCAGCGAGGCGGATTAGCAGACCTTCCTCCAAAGGGATTGTTTCCAGTTGGGGTTAAGAGTCGGAAACGGCCTCAGGCGTGGCAGGGGGAAGGAGGCAGGGTTTTGTGTGGACTGGACACTGGCTCCAGTTCCGGCCCAGCCTGCAGGGGAGGCTGCACCGTGGAGTCTGGGTTTAGGCTGGGGCTAGGCGCTCGGCACCCAATAGCTTGAATCAACACTCGAGCTCCCCGTTCAGCCCCCCAGTTGTTAGAAGGGTGGCCCAGGCATGGCAGGGGCCTGCGGCTTTCCTGAGGGGGGCAGACACACCCACTCTTCCCCTCGTCCACCTGTCCACTCATTCAACAGAAATTTGTGTGCGGGCACTGTGCCTGGGCCTTTCTTGCTGCGATAATTGAGATAATTCTCTTACTTAACCCAAACAATAACCCCGAGATAGGTACAGTTGCTGTCCCGTTTTAGAGATAGAGAAATGGAGGCAAGTGGTCCAAACAGACGGTATTAAGATGCCCGGCTCTTGCTGGCGTCTCTGGGAGGTCTCGGCCTCACCCGGGAGAGCAGGACTGGTGCAAAGTGAGGCCCCCCCCTCCCCTGGCAGTCACGGGGGCAGGGCTGGCTTCTGTGGTCCTAGACAGTCACAGGAAGTTCTGGAACTCCTCCAAACAGGCTGCCTGGCAAGTCAAGGAGAAGATGTGGGGCCGTCCTGCCAAACGCTCGGGTGTCCCAGCCGGGAAAGGCCCGTCCACGCCGCTTCAGGTCTCCGAGCACCTCGCCTCCCCGGCGGGCCTTTTGGGGTGAGTGAAATAGATGGCGTGGGGCCGGGGACGCGGGAGCACCTCCTCAGCCGTGACCCCTGCGGGAACCTCTCCCCCTTATCTGAAACAGCTCTGCGGCCGTGTGCGTGGGGTCAGCGCGCCGGCTGCCTCCAGGTGAACGGCGTCCCCGCAGTTTCGCTGTCATTCCAGCACGTCCTCGCCAGTGTCTGGGGTGCGAGGGGGTGTCCCGCCCCGGCTGCGGGAAGGTTGCCGCGGCAGGATTGCCCAGGGCCTGGGGTTTCTCTTCAGCACCCTCCGGAGTCTTCGTCAAGGCCCTGCTGCCTGTCTGGCGAAGGGCAGACGCCCCCTCTCGCTCTTGCTGGGAGAAAGCAGCCTTCCCGGGGCCGAGGGGTCCCTTCTGGGTCCCCGGCCTCCGCCAGCCGGCGGCCCGGGCCCCCCATGGGCATCAGCGCCTCCTTCCTTCCAGCGCCCGTGGTCCGCTCCCAGGCAGAGCGGCGGCTCTGGCCCCGGGGCCCCTGCTGCCCGCGGGCCGTGGCGCTCCTGTCACTCAGCTGCGCAGCTAATACTTTTTGTTACGTGTCTCCCGCCTGTCTCCGTGTCCGCGCCTGGACAGGGGCCTGATCCGCACGCTGTGGGAACCGGGGACCCCGGCCGCCTCTGCCCGGCTCCCCTCTTCCTCGAGGCTGCTGCTCGCACCGTTCCTGGCCCCCGACGCCCCGTGCAGCCCGCCCGGCCGGTCCCAGGGGACACCCATCGACCGCCAGCGTGGGGAGCCCCGCGGTCCGGCCCGGCCCGGCCCCCTGCGCAGCCCACGCGGTCCTCCCACGACCCCTCGTCCTGTCTCCCCGTGAGGACAGTGAGGCGTCGGAGGGACAAACAACCTCCCTAGTCACACAGCCGCTGAGCGAAGGCGGCTGGGACCCAAGCCCAGGTCCGTCGGAGGCCAGAGCCCACGCCCTCCCGGGGCCGTGTTGCCTGGGCCCGGTCGCCGCCTGGCTGGGCCAGCGTAGCTCTTCCCCTCTCCCCTGCCCACCCGTCCTTGCTGCACGCGCCCCGTGAGCCTCTGACCCCCGTGACCACTGCTCCAGACCGTGGCCACGCAGGGGGTCCCCAGCCTGCGTCTGTGCCCCCCCATCGATAAAACGGAGAAAATGAGAGACACGTCCAGGCTCCTTCAGCCCCAAACCTCCGATCACCGCCCGTCTCGCTGCCCGCGCCTGCTCTGCGCGCCTGCTTGGCGCTTTTTGCTTCTCGGATTGTAAACTAATAAAACGCTGGGCTGACGACGGGAGAGAGCTGCTGAGGGCTCCCCCCTCGTGGGGACGGGCCCCCCGGGCGGGAGCCGCAGGCCCCGGCGAGGCAGCGAGGCTTCCAGTGCAGCCCCGTCCGCGCCAGCCCCCAAGCCCTGGGCACGCAGACGCCCCCGCGGGGGAAGGCCAGACGCGGCCGAGGAACTTCAAAGAGCCCTGCCGTCTGCTAAGCACTAATTTCCAGTAAATGTTTAGGCAGAACACAGAAGGCAACTTAGAAGGTCTTGGGAAACAATAGGCTTATGGGAAAAGTAATTTACGAATTATCTTTTATGTATGAGAAGTCGTACCACCCCTCAACCGGACGCCGAGCGCCGTTTCTGCGCGGCCGCCTCTCATCCTGGCCGCGGAGCTGGAGCGTTTTGGGGAAGCAAGCGGGGCCCGTGTAGCCGTCCGGCCCTGAGCGAGCCGTGTGCGGGACAGCGGGCGGCGGGGGCTTTCTGCTGCGTGTCTGCCTGGGCGTGGAGAACACGCAGCTCCTGGAACACTCGGCAGGTCTCAGCGAAGCACCGAGACGGTAAACGCTGCTTGTTCCCAGCGCCGTGGGCGCTCAGCACTCTCCTCAGCCAAGGACCCCGCCTTTCCCGGGCGAGGGACAGAGCTCTTTCTTGTGGAAGCCTGGTTATAAGACATGTGAATTAGGGTCAAGATTCAGTTTTACAAAAGCGTCCCCGTCAGGGCATGAAGCTAAATTTAGCTTAAATTCCGTTGTATGTCGTAAAATCCCGACACGCTGGTCACTGCAGCTCTGTTAGAACTGAATCCCCCCCCTCATACACTGGAGCCCGAGCTCCCCCCCGTGACTGGAGACAGGGCCTTTCAGGAGGTCATTAAGGTTAAAGGAGGTCATAAGGGCAGAAAGGGCGGGGCCCTAACCCAACAGGACGGGGTCCTTACAAGAGAAAGACCCCAGGGGAGCACTCGGAGAAAAGGCCTGTGAGGACCCGGGGAGGAGGCCACGGGAGGCCCACGAGGGCTCTCCAGGAACCAGCCCTGCGGCCACCCTCACCCTGCACGTCCAGCCTCCAGAGCTGTTAGAGGATGAATTTCGGTTGTGCCACTCGATCTGCGGCCTTCGGTGGTGGCAGCCCTATCTGACCAATGCAGGCTCCTTTCCTCTTCATCGCAAAGCATGTTATGACTTAGTATATACAGTTCAACCAAGTAAACGCTGAAAACAAACCGCCCCTCCAGCCAGCCTGAATTAGGCCGACCGCGAGTGAATCTACTTTACTGTCGTGTAGAACGTATCCACAAGGCAGCCAGATATGTCTAAAAGCACATCCATTATTTCTGTTTTCAAGGAAGGTGGAAAGCCTTCTGACAGAGAAAGTTTAATTTATTTACAGGAGGAAGCATTAGACATTTGAACAATTCTTAACATTTGTAGAAATTAAAATAATTATTGTTTATCAAGTCTGAAAGTTGTTGAACAAATTTAAAATCATAAAAATGAGTAGGTGCATATGCTTTCCTGTCAGCTGTCTGAGCGAGGACCCAAGGCCTGGCCTGACCGCCTCACGGCCCTCTGCTCTCACGTGTGTGGACGCCCCCACTTCCCCTCGGGTCAGAGGCACTTAGATTCTGTCCCGTGGCCACTAGGAACTTCTTTTTAGTCTTGGATCAATTCCGGTGCCCTTCAGGGCGACGGGCCCCCGCTCTCGCCGGGGATGCTGTGGTTTGCTCTGCATTAAGCGGCAGGGAAGCAGCCAAGGCCACGGGGAGGGGGGCTGCTGCGGCGGGCCCAGGCCCGCGGCCCCGCCCGCGGCTCGTTTCGGGTGGGACGCGCTTCCCCGCGGGGACGGCACAGTTTCCCGAAGGGGGAACGTCTCTGTTTCGTAGAGAACGGGAAGGTCCCATCTGGACCAGGAGCTGAGGGAAGCTTGAGTTGGCCTCTCCCACGTGCCGTCTGCCCTGCTCGGCGCTCGCTCCGCGGGGCTCCTGGTGAACCCCGACCCCCGTCCTGAACCCCCACCATGAGCCCTTGGCTGCCCCTCGGCTTCCTCCCTGGGGGCTCCTCTCAGGGACTCTGTCTCCTTTCTCTTTATTGCCCTGGGACACCCACAAGATGCTCCTGGGACAAGAACTGCCAGCCCGGTGGCATCATCCATGACTCCAGGGCTGCTGGTCGGCGCCTCGTGGCCTCCAGGCCCTGAGCCGGCTGCGGAGAGGGATGTTTCTGATCTTTGGAGTGGTCACTGTCCCCAGGCCGCTGGCCAGCCCCCTGCCACGGGCCGGCTCTTTCCCCTCTCGGTTCACGGTGCCACGGTGCCCACTCCAGCTGGGGCGCGGCTGTCCTTCCCTCTGAGGGGGCATTTTGTTTGGCTTGGCGGCACTGCCCGTGGGCTGTGTGTGTGTGTGTGTGTGTGTGTGCGTGTGTGTGTGCGTGTGCGTGTGCGTGTGTGCGCGTGAGCACACGTGAGGGGCAAACACCGGTTCTCAATGGCCATAGATGGCAGCCCCGTACAGTAAGTAGAAACGAGGCTTTCCGTCGCTGATGGTGAATGTGAGTAGGCAGGTGGCATGTCCTGAAGATCTACCCAGGAAACCTCCGGCCCCTGAACGTGCCTCAACAGGCCCGGTTTCCATCACCCGGGAGCCGCCTGGGAGCTGACACGTTTTCCTGGCCTGTTTCTCCTGGGGGCGGGACTGGCATGGGGAGCGAGAGGCTGTGACTTGACGGAGGGCCCCGGCCCGTTTGCTTCTGTCACCCTGGTGTTTGCCCCTGGTCCCGCCCGGGTGGAGCGCCCAGTACTTCCCGGTCCCCTCCCTCTGTGCAGGAATCTCTCCACCCACAGAGCTGGGAATGTCACCTACCTGCTGGTCAGAGGGTGTAAATAAACTTTTTAGAAAGGGGCTTCTTCTTCTTTTCCTGAAATGCAAGCTCACGTCTGCCCCTGATGTCAGCCGACGTGGGTTACTAAGAAAACTTAAGCCAAGCGAGGGCCGGAGCACCTCCCTTTGGACGGAAACCATGTGTCTGTGGCCGATGAATCCCGATCAAAGGACTGCAAGACGGCCCGGAAACTGTTCCCATGAACTCACTCATCCCCCCACAGCCCAGGAAATCCTGCTGACGACGCCGAACGACCCATCGCGGGCCGGAGGTTTGCTCCCCCTTGGCCTGGGGGTTACCCTGGGCTGCAGCTCCCTGCGGCCACAGAGGCAGGTCACTGGCTCTAGGATCAACACTGCAGAAGCAGAGCCGGTCGGCTGCAGACCAGAGCGCGGGGCAGCTCCACGCTGGACGGAGCGGGCGCGGACCCCGGCACCCCTCCCGCCTCGCCCAGACGGTGTCTTTTCGGTCTGGCATCTACGCGACGACTCTTTCTTTCTGTCGTTACAAATGCAGCTCTTGGGTTAAACACCAGCGTCAGAGGCTGGCACCTACAGATGCGCCTCGGCGTCGGCCGGGGTCACCGACGAACGGGACGTGGGGTGTCGGGAAGGGGAGGCGGACACAGGGTTTTCTTTTCCTTTTAGTAGTAAGTTCCAAAGAATTCACTTACCACCTCACCACTGCCAGACATAACAAGATTCTAAAAAGGAATTTTTTTCCCTGTGGTTTCAGGTCAGCCGTTCCTAACCCTCCTTCACTGACTAACTTCATTAGATTTTCCTTTAAAAAAATCCTGCTCCGGGCTAAAAATGTGCGTGCGGAGCTCAGCCCCGCGCCCGCCCTCCTGTGGGATCGTCAGCCTCCGAGGAAACCAGCGGGATCTTCCTCGTGAGGCTGCGGCTGGAGACGCCCCATGTCTCGGGCTCCCCTCTCTGTTTGTCACTGTCCTGGTTTTGATTTATATTTATTTTAACTAATTTAGAGCCTTGTCAACACCCCCCCACATACCCTCCCACAATAAACCAAAGTCACAACACAGGTGAGGATTTCCATTCGGTGATTCTAAAATTCTCTAGGAATAAATTACAAACGTTTAAGTTTCTCAACTTATCCATCGCAGAAAGATATTTGAAAGGTATTTCCTAACGAAGAGGAAAACCAGGGAATTACCGTTTTTTTAAGGACACTTGGGCAGGGTAATGACGGCAGACAACAGTAGCTCTAATTTTGAAAATCAGTATTTGCTTTTTAAAACAATGGCCAGAGCGAAGCAAACCTGGCAGGAAAGCTGCTCGGCGAGGGCGAGCCTGCGGGGGACGCGGGCCCAGCTGTGGGTGCGCAGCACCTGCTGCGGGCAGGCCCCGCAGGAGGGGCGGCAACGCGGGAAGCGGCCCGCGGTCAGGCCGCGCCAGCCCTTCCGCAGACGCAGACCTCGCCTTGTTTGGTAACAGTCGCCGAGGCGGCGCCACCGCGATGTATTCTTGCCAAAACCTTTGAACCTGAATCTCACCAAAACTTAAGATCAAACTCTGTTTATAGGAGATGTGGGGGCCCGAGTGAGGCGATAAACACCATTTGGAAGCAATTAGACAAACCCAGAATGTGAGACAGCTGGTGAGAAAGCTGACCTGGGCCCTGCTGATGCGTGATAGCCGAGTCCACGGCAAACCTCTTCTCTTTTTAAATTAAAATTCAGCACATTAACTGTAGAGCAGCACTGGGGTGGCACTGGGGCAATCTAAGATGAACTGGGCTTTAGAGAACAATAGTAAAATGGGAAAATAATACCAGTTTAACCTAAACAGAGACAGGGACTCACAATCCTTTCTACATTTATAACTGAAAAATTTTATAATTAAAATAAATCCCATGGAAAAAAATTCTACAATCTTCTTCAGAGATGTGCTTTAATTCCTTTACTTAACCATGCCCTAAATCCCATACTCTGTCATTATAACTTGTGGTTCCTGAAACACGTGGTCCCTGGACCCCTGGATTTAGGAAATCTTGGAGACCCTTTCAGGAAATCTAAAAGGTTCAAACTCTTTTCATGATAAAAGTAAAATGTTATTGGTCTTTTCACTGTGCTGTTTGCATGGACGATACAAAAGTGGTGGGAAGTTGCCGTTTGGGAAAATAGATTTCCCAAAAAGTGAAGCACAGTCTAACACTGCTGTCACAATTAGCAATTTTCTTAAACATAAGGAAACACTTTTGTACCATTTGTAAATAATATATTTTTTTAATGGAGAGAAAAATTGCTGGTGTCTGAACATCAATCAAGGTAGTAGCACCAAATACACAGACTTACTGTAGTCTTCACGTACAGTAAAAAAAAGACAATAATTTTACTCAAAGATGTCTCTGATGAAGCAGTAAAAATGAACTTTATTGAAATAATAGCCTTGAGTACGTGTCTTTTGATACTGTGTGTGATGAAATGGGGAACATTTGTTGCAAAGTGAAGTAGGATGGTTACCTCCAGGAAAAGCACTAGTGTGACTGTTGTGAGTTATATGCTAAACTAGCCACTTTTTTTCCCCAGAGAAACAATTTTTACTTGAAAGAAAAACTGATCAATAAACTACGGTTATTGAGACTGGGATATTTGGCAAGCATTTTCTCAAAAGCGAATGAAGTGAGCTTGTCACTTCAAGGATACAACTAAAATATTTTATCCAATGACAGTCTGGGCTTTCAAATGAAAATGTGAATTTTGACAAACTTGCCCCAGTGCTGTAGGCTTATCACTTTCCCAATACTTAAAAGACTCTTTTAATGATTGGTACTGATATTGGTGAAAGTGATTTTGGGGGGTATTATATGATGTAGTGTGTCAAAATCTGGAAAATCTGCATAATTCTGTGAGCTAATATATAAATGATCAATGTATGATGTCAAGAAATCATGCATGTGTAAAAGAGTCAAAGTAAAAGATAAATCAGTGGATTTAAAGTTAATTGATATGGTTTCGAACTTCACGTTGCAACTAACCTTTAAGAAAATGCCATGGGACAAATCATAATTATTTGAAAGTGCTTTTAGAAATATCTTTTCTTTTTCCAACTATGTATCTGTATAAGATTAGATTTTCTTTATATACTTCAATCAAAACAACAAATTATTAAAGGGAACCCTTGTGCAGTGTCGGTGGGATTGTAAATTGGTGTAGTCACTATAGAAAACAGTATGGAGGTTCTTTGAAAAATTAAAAAAAGAGTTACCACATGATCGAGCAATTCCACTCCAGGGTATTTATCCAAAGAAAATGAAAACACTAACTCAACAAGCTATATGCAGCCCCATACTCATTGCATCATCATTTACAACAGCCGAGATATGGAAAGTTAAGTGTCCATCAACGGGTGAATTTAAAAATGTGGAATGTTATTCATCCATAAAAAAGGAGTTTGCCATTTGTGACCACACAGGTGCTCTGTACAGTAGTCGCCGTTACGCGGACAGCAGCCTCACACAGCTCGTGTTTACCGCTCTCTTGCTCACGTCACTCTCTTGTGCTTGATTTAGTCTCATGTTGTTTCGTGCAGTAACGTGTTGCACAGGTTTGTCGCCTCGGAGCAATAGGCTAGACCGCACAGCCTAGACGGAGAGTGGGCTATCCCGTCAGGCTTGAGTAAGTGATGTTCACACTATGAGGAAGTCGCCTCATGTCTCAGAAGGTATCCCATCGTTTAGTGGCACACGACTTGTATATATTCCACCATTTTTTATCCATTCATCTGTCGATGGACACTTTTTGTGTCATGGCTATTAAAAATAATGCTGCTATACACATGAGGGTACAGATATCTCTTTGACAGTGTTTTTGTTCCTTTCTAATATATTCCCAGAAGTAGAATTGCTGGATTTTATGGTGGCTCCATTTTTAGTTTTTTTAGTAACTTCCACGCTGTTTTCTTAGTGCTGTACCAGCTTATAGCTCCCCAACTGGGCACGAGAGTTCTCTTCTCTCCACATCCTGACAGCCATTTATTATCTCTTGTCTCTTTGAGGCCAGTCACTCAAGAGGGGTGCGATGATATCTTGTTGTGGTTGTGATTTGTATTTCCGTTAACGATTAGCAGGGACGAGCATCATTTCATGTACCTGTTTGCAATTTGTGTATCTTCTTTGGAAAATTTCTATCCAGGTATTGCCCATTTTAATTGGATTATGTACCATCATTCTTGACGTATATGAGTTCTTTATATATTTTGGGCATTAACCCTTTATCACAGTTGACTCTTTTTCTCCCCCCCTTAAACACAGGTGACTCTTGAACAACATGGGTTTGAACAACTTATATGTGGATTTTTTTCAATAGACCTGCACAGTTCAATTGACCTGAGCTGTGCTGTTCAAGTGTCAACTCAGCAACTGGAAATCAGTGTATGCAGAGGGCTATTACCAGGGGATTTCTGACTGTGTGGGAGGTCGATGCCCCCAAAACCTACATTGTTTAAGGGTCATCAGTACATGGCTTGCGAATACGTCTTGCCATTCTGTAGGTTGTCTTTTTGTTTAGCTGATCGATTCTTTTGCTACGCAGAAGTTTGTTCTTTGGAATGGTCCCACTTGTTTTAAATTTTGTTGATTGTGTATGGGTGTCATATCCAAAAAATAACTGCCTATACCCAAGTCAAGGAGCTTTTATCCTGTTTTTTTGGTTTTGTTTTTTCTAGGAGACTTGCTGTTTTGGGTCTAAGTAAGTCTTTAAGCCATTTCGAGTTAATTTTTTGAATGGTATAAGATACCCAATTTGTTCAGCAGTGTTTATTGAAGGGAACATTTCTTTTTTAAAATAAAATTTAAAAATCCTCACCCAAGGATACATTTATTGATTTTAGAGAGGAAGGGGGAGAGACACACACACAGAGACAGAGACATCAATGTGAGAGACATCAATTGGTTGCCTCCTGAACTCGCCCCCACGGGGATCTATCCTGCAGCCTGGGTATGTGCCCTGACTGGGAATTGAACCTGTGACCTTTCAGTTTATGGGATGACTCTTCAACCAACTGAGCCACACCAGCCAGGGCGAAACTATCTTATTGAGTATTCTTGCCTTTCTTATCAAATGTTAGTTGACTGCATATGCATGAGTTTATTTCGGGCCTCTCAATTCTGTTCCATTGGTCTATGTGTCTTGTCATATACGAATGGCCTTTATTATATTATGTTCTTTCTATACTGAATCTGTTGAGTATTTATCATGAAGAGATGTTCAATTTTGTCAAATGCTTTTCCTATATCTACAGTGAACATGATATTTTCTTTTATTCTATTAATGTGATTACCACATTGACTGACTTGCATATGCTGAAATATCCTTGCATCCCAGGGATAAATCCCACTTCTTCATGGGGAATGATGCTTTTAATGTGCAGCTGAATATGGTATCAGTTATGATGTCTTTTTCATTTATTATGTTGTTGATTTGGGTGTCCTCTCCCTTTTTTCCTTGGTTAGTGTAGTTAAAAGTTTGTCAATTTTGTTAATCTTTTCCAAAAACTAGTCCTAGACCCTGGAAAAGGCAAGGATATGGATTTTCCCCAGATCTTCTGGATGGAGTCCCCTGCCAAAACCTTGATTTTGGTCCAGAAAAATTGATTTTGGACTTCTGATCTGCAAAAGTGTAGAATAAATGCATGCTGTTTTAAGCCACCAAGTCTGTGATGATTTATTATAGCAGCCACTGAACACTAATACAGACTAAAGAGTCTTGTACTTATTAGGAGGACGTGTTCTGTCTGAAATTGCATCTAGTTTTATTCAATTTCCATTTCTGATATTCTAGTAATCTTGATCCTACGCACCTAGCAACTGAAAAAGAGGGATGTGGCCTTTGAGCTTAAAGGTAAGCCTTTTCATTAAAAAATCCTTTACTGGCCTCCTCTGTTCCTCACTTGCCATCTCTTCATTTACTTGTCACTGTACCCGTTGCCATACCTTTAATTATGACCGTACCGCCAGTGTTCCTGGCCTGCAGGCTAGGTTCCAGACGCACATGTCCAGTCGTCTGCTGTGAATTTTCAGCTGGGTAGCTCACTGGCATCTTGCAGTCAATAAAACTAGAAATGAATTCATCTTCCCACGCATAGACTTATAAACAGAAAACCAAATCACACCAGAAAATGAATGCTTCATCCATTAAGGTATGGTAAGAATTTTGTTGTGTTTTGTTTTACACAATAATGGAAAACTAGAAAAGTACCTTATTATTTTTTGGGGTTTTACAAATGTCAATTTTGAGTAATATTTCTTTTCCAACATTTCTTCACTTTGCCTTGTTCCACATGGTCCATCCTAGTCATGGCACAAATGACTGCAGGAATGGAAAATATGACTTTTAAACTATTCTGTATATGAATTCTAACAAACAATCTTCTCAACAAGTATCAAAAACTTTATAGTTATTTGTCTATTTATCCATTATATGCCATACCAAATGCTCATTAATCCTGCACATTAGAAAGTGCTGCTTTGACACAACATTGAGGTTTTTTAAATACTTACATCAATTTTCTTGACATATATCCATACACTAAAATGTACCAATTAAAATTTTTAAAATTTCAATTCAGTTGACATGTGAGTGAAATACTATGGCCTTTGTCTTGCCTGACTTATTTCACTTGGTATAAAGCCCTCTAGGTCTATCCATGTTGTCACAATTGGCAAGATTTCGTTCTTTTTAATACTCGAGTAACCTTCCATTGTACACACGTACCGCTTCTCTATCCGTTTGTCTGTCGAACACCTCGCTTGCCTCCATAGCTTGGCCATTATAAATAACACAGCCCTGAACACAGGGCTGCATATATATTTTCAAATCAGTGTTTTGGATTTCTTCAGGTAAATACCAACCAGCGGAACTGCTGAGTCATGTGGTAGCTTTTAAATTTTCGAGGAAGCTCTGAGCTGCTTCCACAGCGGCCCCGCCGCCGCCCAGTCCCACCAGCAGTGCCCAGGGTTGTCTTTTCCCCACACCCTCCGGCACTTGCTGTGTGTCGCTATATGGTGGCCATTCCGGCAGGTGGGAGGTGGTGTCTCACTGCGGTTTTAACTCGCATTTCCCTGCTGATCAGCCACGGTGAACATCCTCATGTCTACTTCCATCTGCAGGTACTCTCTGGTGAAATGTTCAGGTCCTCAGCCCGTTTTTATTTGGATTTGGTTTTGGGTTTTTTTTTTTGGGGGGGGGTTACGTTGTATGAATTCTTTATATATTTTAGAAATTTACCCCCTATCGAATGTATCGTTGGCGAACTATCTTCTACCATTCAGTAGGTTTTCTTTTCATTTTCTTGATGGTTTCCTTGCTGCGTAAAACCCGCTTAGTTTTACTTAGTTCCATTTGTTTACCTTTTCTTTTGTTTCCTTTGCCCGAGAAAACATACCCCAAAATACTAAGAGTGACGTCAAAGAGTTTACTGCCTACGCATTCTTCTAGGTTTACGGTTTCAGGTCTTACATTTAAATCTTTCATCCATTTGAGTTTATTTTTTATAATGTGTGAGAAAGTGGTCTAGTTACATTTAAAGATGTTAATTCTTCCAACCCATGAACGCGGTATAGCTTTCCATTTATTTGTATCTTCTATGTTTTGTAGTTTTCTGAGAACAGGTCTTTTACCTCTGGCTAAATTTATTCTTAGGTATTTTATTTGATGGAATTGTAAATGGGGTTTTCTTAATTTCTCTTTCTGATAGTTTGTTATTGGAGCATAAAAATGCAACCAATTTCTGAATATTACTTTTGTGCTACTTTATTAAATTCATTTATTAGTTCTAATAGTTTTTCTTTAGGGTTCTCTTTATATTGTATCATGTCATTGGCAAATGAAAGTTTCACTTCCTTTCCAATTTGAATACTGTCTTTTTCTTCTCTGATTGCTGTGGCTAAGACTTCCAATGCTATGTTGGATAAAAGTGAGGAAAGCAGATATCCTTGTCTTGTTTCTGTTTATAAAGAAAAAGCACTCAGCTTTTCACAGGTGAGTGTGATGTTAGCTGTGGGTTTAACATATACAGCCTTTATAATGTTGATATATTACAGCCTTTATGATGTTGATATATTACAGCCTTTATGATGTTGACATATATTTCTACTTTGATGAGAGTTTTTAATCAAGAATAGATGTTGGACTTTGCCAAATGCATTTTCTTCATCTACTGATACCATGATTTTTATTTTTTTAATGTGGTGTATTGCGTTGATTTGCAGATGTACCAACCTTGCATCCCAGGAAAAAAAATCCCACTTGATCATGGTTTATCATCTTTTTAAGGTTTTGCTAGATCTGGTTTGCTAATATTTTGTTGAGGATTTTTGTATCTATGTTCATCAGGGATACTGTGCTACAATTTTCTTTTTTGTAGTGTCTTTGTTTGGTTTTGATATGAGGGTAATGCTGGGCTTATAAAATGAGTTTCAGAGCCTTCCCTCCTCAAGTTTTTGACATTTTTTTGAGGATAGGTAGTAATTCCTCATTGACTGTTTGGCAAAATTCACCTGTGAAGCCATCTACCTGGTCCAGGGCTCTTATTTGTTGGAAGTTTCTGATTATTGTTTCAATTTCATTAGTAATTATGTTCACACTTTCTGTTTCTTCCTGATTCAGCCTTGGAAGATTGTATGTTTCTAGGAATTGATCCATTTCTTCCAGGTTGCCCAGTTTGTTTGCATTTAATTTTTCATAGTATTTCCTGATAATCCTTTGTACTTCTGTGATATGGGTTGTCTGTTCTCTTTTGAGTTCCATGTGCACTTGAGAAAATTAAGTCCATCTGGTCTAATGTGTCATTTCAGGCCACTGTTTCCTTGATGATTTTGTCTGATCTATCCATTGACATCAGTAGGGTGTTCAAGTCCCCTACTATGACCATATTACTGTCAATCTCTGCCTTTATATATTTGCTTTATATGCTTAGGTGCTCTGATGTTGGGTACACAGATGTTTACAAGAGTTACATCCTCTTGTTGGACTGACCCCTTTACTATTATGAAATGCCCTTCTTTGTCCCTTGTTATAGCTGTTGCCTTAAGTCCATTTTGTCTGATATGTTTTGCCACCCCAGCTTTATTTTTGTTTCCATTGGCATGAATCCCTTCACTTTCAGTCTGTGTGCCTTTCAATCTGAAATGACCTTCTTGTAGGCAGCATATGTGCAGGTCTTTTATTTATTCGTTTAGCCACTCTCTGTCTTTCTATTGGAGCATTTAGTCCATTTACATTCAAAGTAATTATTGATGCAGATGTAGCTATTGCCATTTTATTAACTGCTTTCTGATAGGTTTTGCAGTTTTTCTCTTACCCTCTCCTATTGCACGTTGATGGCTCTTAATTTCATGTCTGAATTCTTTTCTCTTTATTTCTTGTATGTCTCTGGTAGATTGATTTAGGCTCAGAGAAGTTTAGAGAATATAAAGTTCTCATTCAAGAAGAGAACTCCAACAATAAGATTTGGATTTAGGTTCATCAGATTGCAATGCCATCAAGAATTTCTCTAACCATGACAAAACACAAGAATTCCCAGGACAGCATTTTAACAATGATGGCTGGTAGTTTATAAACACTACTGACTTGAGAATGGCTAATCCAAGCAAGGGCGAAACTTCAGTGTGGCAGCTGACCTCAAGCAATCCTTCTCAACAGATTTTAAGTACTTACATCTCCTAGAGGTATAACCACCTCAAATGTGATTATAATCACCTCTCTTCTCTCTATAGGAAACTGTTAACATGTTCAATTTGAGATATCAAAAAACATTTAAAATAAGCACCACGAAATGCACCTGTAGTTTAAAGATTGAGTTTATTAGGCGAGTAAGAGGTGTGCTATGCGTGGACTGTAAAAACCGCGCAGCTGACTCTGCTCATGGTCAGGTGCAGAGAAGCAGGCGGTGCCAGTCTATTTTGTGGACACTCTTGTTCTTTTGTTCCAAGAAAAGTTTGCGCCATAAGACTTGGACTTGGGTTTCGGAACCTTCCTCTCTTCAACGTCATAGCTCCACCCTACAAAACAAACACAGACTCACAGGACCAGAACTGCACAGTACACCCTAAGAACACAGTGAGCAGAGCTCATGTGCATAAATTTAATGTTCATTTATCATCAGGAGTACATGTCGACACATCTGAAATATAAATACTTACTTAGTAATTTGTTCCCTTGTAATCCTGTGACAAGAGGATTCATTGTCTGAGGATGATTTGCCATCTCTTAAATTAAAGGTGTAACTCACAGCTCGATTTCTCCCTGCTCAATATTCTTTGCTCAACTACTGATGGTTATGTATTATATAAAAATTTCCACTCCTCTGTGTGGTTTAACATGTGACTTTAATAACTGCACTGAGAAGCACTGACCAATATAAACTGTCCCACTGTTTTCCAAAAGCAGGAGCCTTTACACCAGTTTGGAGCTCACTCAAAGAGACACAGAAAAACATGTACATACCTATCGGTATAAGTCACAAGGTTGGAGGAGATTCCTGGTGCAGCTCCCTGGACTTTGATAGGCTACTGATTAAACTCAAAATGTTTTTCCACATTTGTTGTGAGGGCTATCAACACTGGAATCCCATGGAAGCACTTGACAATGCCCATTCTTAGGCCTGACCTAAGCCCACTGGATCAGAAACTGGTGGGAGCCCGGGACTCTGCACTGTAACTACTGACCCCAGGAGACTTCTATGCTCAGAAGTTTGAGAACCATTGGTCTAAACTTCTTTCCTCTTCTGAGAGGCCCTGTGCAGTGTTTTATAATTTTGAGAACTAGGTTATTTATGTCTATGTCTTCTGCTTTAAGTCCAGTTTTTCTGTTTTCTTGAGATATGGAGAACCACCAACCCTCCGCCTTGAACTTTGATTCAGTGACTCCTCTATCCCTAGTCCACGCAACCTCTGTACTTTCCAAGTTTGCACATAAGACGTGGACTTGGGTTATGAGCACTTTGTAAGACCCATTCTCCATCCCTGCAGTTCACCCTTCTTTGTAGAACTTTCTTCAAACACTCATCCTGAGACAGCTGACTCATGGCTGAATGATGCAGTCATGTGCAAAGTGTCCGAAATGAACACTAGGTAGCCTGATTAAAAAGCTCCTTCATCTCGTGAACTGTCATGAGGTCTAGCGCTTCACGGAGACTCTAGCATTTGCTGCCATGAAGCCTGCGTTTCAACAGCCCCTCAGAATTCAATTTTGCCACAAACGTGAAGTCTGTGAAACTCAGATCATCAAAGCACACTGCCCATCTCAGTGTCCAAATGGGAAAGAATCGATAATGCCACTGCTAGCACTCCTCTCCACTTGCTGCAGGAAATGGGTAAGCAGGAACGCAAATGAAACAAATTACTAAAAAATACAAATTAAACATCAGAATCTAGGAGAGAAAATAGTGACTTAACTCACTTGGTTCACATAACCTTATCTTCAGAGTAGAGAAGATGCTCTCAGTACCCGCTGACCCATGAAAACAAACAAAATCACAAAGCTGTATCTTGCGTTAGGAGGATCGGAATAAAGTAAGTACACTGACAAGTGGTTATTAGCACTTCAAAAAATTTACTAAAGGGCCTAAGAAAAGCACCTGCTCCTCGGGCCGTCAGGAGGGTAAACGGCTAATTCCTGAGAAGTGCTTGGGGAGCCCCCGCACTTAGTCCACTCAGGTCTGCGGGAAAGGCGCTGGCCCACAGCTTCAGGGGCTGCTCTGCTCCCTTCCCAGCCCGGGAGGCAGGGCAGCAGGGGGCCGGGAGGCGGCGCTGGGCGGCGCGGGCGCGGGCTCCCCACACGCCCTGAGCCCGGTGAGCCGGCGGAGGTGCTGAGCTACGGTTTCTCCCTCAGGTCTGACTTGTGGCGTCCTCACAACACACCTCCACGCGAAGCGTTAGTGTCGACAGCACTGGATCACACTGGAAGCCATTCGCCTGAATCTGCGACGCTTTGGGGCTAGGTGGGTGCGGCTGGGCGCAGGTGTTAACTATGGGGGCGTCGGTAAGCACGTCAGCACAGGGAGCGGGCCTGACACCCTGGCTCGGGCATGAACTTCTCGGGCGCTCCGTCAACAGCGCTGCCGGCCGCGGAAGCGCCCCCCGGGGGCCGGTGAACTGCAAGGGCGCGTAAGCGCATTCACGGAGCGCAACAGCCGTGCTCGCCGCCGCCCCGCCAGGGCGCCGGAGGGAAACGCGGGCAAAGCGGAGCACCCCCCGGGCGGCCGGGAGGGAAACCCGCGAGCGTGGGCTACAGCCGCCGGGAGCCACGCCACGGCTGAGCACCGGCGCCCAGGCTGCGGCGACCCGGACAGCCCGCGGGCCGGGAGCCTTCCCCGGGTCGCTGCGGGGCCGCGCGGGGGCTCGGCAGGCCCGTCCCTGCCCCACGGCCTGCGCCGCGCTGAGCGCTCCGCGGTTTCGCCGGCTCTGCAGCTGGCGTCCCGGCGGCCGCGCTGTGCAGACCCGTCTCCCGCTCCGTCGGGGGAACCGCGCCGAGGGAGACGAGCACGCAGCCCGCAGCCCGCGGGGCCGGGCCGGCCGGGTCCGAGCCGGGCGCCCTGGGGCCTGGCGCCGGCCCCTGGAAGAGACCCGCCCGCCCGGCGGCCGCCTCCCCGGCTCCTGTTCCCCTGACACCTGCGGGCGGCTGGCGGCCGCCGGGCGGGCGGGAGGGGCGGCGGCCAGGGCGTGTCCGGGGCACGGCCGCGCTGGGCTGCCCGACCCGCGGCTCCGGCGGCCTGTGTCCCGCTGCAGCCCGGCCTCGTGCGACAGACACCGCGGACGGACGGGGGAGCGCGGCGCCCGCGCGTCTCGCACACGCACCGAGGCCACGTTCTCGGCGCAGGGCTCCCCGTCCTTCAGCCCCGGGGGGCGGGGGCTGTCTTCCCGAGCGGGGCGCGGCCCCACCAGCCCCGGCTCCGCGCAGCCCCGCGGCCGCCCCGCGCGTCGGGGGACCGGCCGGAGCAGACAGAGGCCCCGGCCGGGCCCAGCACCGCGAGGGGGGCGCGGGCAGCCTCCGCAGGGGCGCTCCCGGCCCGACCCCACACGCAGCGCGGCCCGGGGCGGGGGGTCCTGCCCGAGCGCCCGGAGCCCTCCCCTGGGCTCCGTGCTGGCGGCCCCGCTCGGCGCCGGTCCCACGAAGAGCACGCGGCCCACGGGCGCCGGCCTGCCCGAGCTGCGGACCCACGGCGGGCCCGGGGGCCGGACCTCAGGGCGGCCTCCTCAGCACCGAGGGATGCCTGCCGCTGTCCCCGCGCGCGCCGCTGTCCCCTCGTGGGCGCCGCTGTCCCCTCGCGGGAGCCGCTGTCCCCTCGCGGGAGCCGCTGTCCCCTCGCGCGCGCCGCTGTCCCCTCGCGGGAGCCGCTGTCCCCTCGCGCGCGCCGCTGTCCCCTCGCGGGAGCCGCTGTCCCCTCGCGGGAGCAGTTGTCCCTCGCGCGCCGGCCGGGGGCGGGCCGGGGCCAGGCGGCGGCGCAGGCGGGACCCCACTGCCCTCCGGCTGCACGCGGGGCACACGCTCAAAACGCCATGGGGGGGGCAGGACAGCAGCCTTTCAGGGACTTCACTTCAAAACCCCTTTACTTTGAAGTTCCCACGTACCTAACTAATATCTGGGGTGCGGCAGGGTGCGGTTCAGAAAGCCCTAAAAGTATCTTAGATCTTGTTTTAGAAAACAAATGGAGAGAGACTGCTCTGGAGGCACTGGCAAAGCCACTCTTTCCACAACAATTACATGAAATGATTCAGACAAGCAAGGAGCTGATCATAACATCTCACACGAGCCGCGGCCGCCACACCTCGCACAGGCGTCTTTGATGGGACAGTTACCATCCACCTTAAATTCAATCTTTCCCAGTGCAGCTGCAAAACGAGATTAATATTATTTCCAAATCAGTAATTAGAACCACGTTACTCAGAATTTGCCACAAAACAAACTGGTTTGTGTTCCAAAAGTACATCTGCAATGCAGTCAACAGAAATTCGAAACACATTTTTGTAGAGAAAAAACTATACAACACGGATGGGTGTCCAAAACCCACAGACGGGCCTGGGTGTGGTGTGTACACGGCCCGGACCCGCTACCCAGAGCACAGCCGGGGCCTCAACCAGCACCATGGAGAACACGGTCCCCACCAGATTTCTTGGTCGCCCAGCAGTGAACCCCCAGGAGCTCCCCCTCCCCCAGGAGCCCTAGCGGTCAAGGTGAACGTTTGCCTGGCCGCGGACTGGCAGAAACTTCTGGAGGAAAGCCTGGTGCCTCCACAGGAGACAAGGCGCTCTGCAGCACACCCGGCCTCAGCCCTGTTCCTTGTTACTCCGCAGCTCTGTGAGCTGTAGGCACACGTACAGCAATCTTCACTATTTGCAGAGTTGGTATCTCTGAATCCAACCACTCACTAAAATTTATTTGCAAGCCCAAATATTTACTATGCTTCCGTGGTCCTTCAGACATGGAGAGATCAGGGACAATTTGTCACCCAGCACATGTCCCCAGCCGAGGTCAAGCAAGGTCACGCTCTGCCTCTGTCTCACCTCTCCTACTGTAAACAAGGGTCTTTTCATGGTCTACTTTTGGCCACATTATGTCATTTCTGTGCTTCTTGCTGGGGATGGCGCTGTTTAAATGGCCCCCAGGTGTAGTGCTTTCTAGTGTCCTGAGAGCAGGAGGGCTGGGACGTGCTCCTGTGTGTCAGATACGCTTCATTCCCACACAAGTTACAGGCTGCTGGCTGTGAGTTCAGAAACAGAAACACATAAAAAAGCGTACTGATGGTTGGACAAAATATTGTGATCCAAGGCTCACAGGCATGTAACCGTGTATTTTCCTACGAGCAGTATTTCAGCATTCACTATCTTAGTGTTTATGGTGCTTTTACACAATATAACTATTATGAATGACAGGAATTGATAGATGCATAAATTCTAATTGATAGAAGTATAAATTCTGCCCTGTCTGGTAACTCTCCCCTCCCCAAACCCCAAAAAACCAGTTTTGTTTCCATTTGTAACTCATCTAAACATTTCTTTAAGTCTATATAAATTTGGGCTGTACTGACTTTCCCTATGAACTGGTTATAACATCTGTCTGGCTCCCTTATTTCATGTATTAGTCCTGATTTTATTTCGGGAAACACTTTTAGAATGGTTGTGGTGGCTCCACTGAGAGGCCTCTAACAGGCCACCAGCCAGCACCAGGCGACCTCCACAGAAGTGGTGCCCTGGTTCTGAGGCCCAGGCACGTCTTCTCTTGGCTCCCAGAGGTAAGCACACGAGGACTTTGCTGACTGTCTGTTTTTCTAATTTTAATTCTGCTCTCCACTACTCTTGGGAATTGGTTTTACAGTCTGATTATTTGATGATTCCTTTAAATAGACTAATGGTTTTAGAGACTCATTCTCTGTTGGGTGAGGGAAAAAACAGAACATCTGGTTTGTTCATCTTTTCTATTTGAGCCCAAATAAATGAGGAATTTCACTCACTGAGAGGAGAAGGTTCTCTAGCATGGACCAGTGGGTTTCATAAGTCTGCTTACTCATCAGTCCATGGCTAAAATCTTGGAATTAAAGTTACAAGCTCTATGTGACTATATGTCCATCTATAGGTCTGTTAATTCGGAAAGGACTTTGCCTCTTACTATGTGTGTAGGTAATATTTTGCTACCTCCAGATGTTACTAATGAATTATATTATAAAATCTCTTTAAGGGGCTCTGTTCTGTGCTTAAATAAATGGATTATTTCTAAAATTCTCTAAAAACAAGGAAACTGAATTTCTAATACTTCTAATGTTCTGTAATTAGAAAGTATCCTTATAGGGCCTAAGAAACATTTAAGAATTCAAGTTCAGATGACACAGGTAAATCTTTGGCAAACATGACAAATTCAATAATTTTGGTTTAATAAAAATAGCTACATTTTCTCTAATGTATCAGTTTAAATACAAGCATTGATTTTTATTCTACTTAAATATATTCTTTCTAAACTTATACAAGTCTACTGATCAAACAAGCTAGCATTACTTCTGTTTAATGTTTACAGTCCTGAAAAATATAAATTTGTGTTTATCCAAAATTATTCATTATTCTGACAGTTGTATTTTGACAGAATTATGATTTGTAGTATGTCACCATGAAACTGATTTCCAAGATTTTGGGTCATTTAAAACCTTAGCTATTAATGGATAGTATCAGATATATAAGACTATACAGCACTGATGACTAAGCAAGATGTTAAGGTTATGTACTTTGCTTCCCATCTTTATATGCCACAGAGAGGCTGCATCTTTGGGTTTGCTGACGGACACGTTCATTTTCCCATGTGGAGAAGCTGGACTATAAAGAATGCACGAGGCTGCAGATAGTGTGTCTCGTGTACTTACGAGTTTTGCTGATCTACTAAAATGCTGGTATGTAAATTTTCAATGATCTCTGTTTTCTCTATGAAATCAAAGTAACCTTGGTTAAAAGACATAACTAATCTAATTAATCTATATAAATCGGACTCTACCAGCAACAGCAATGGCAAGGGGGGATAACGTCACATGTAAGGGAATGGAATGTGTTTTGTCTACGAAGGAAAAATAGCAAGGTCGTCAAGTAAAATGACTGCCTCTCCCAGAGTGAGACAGACTCACGAAGGACAAATCCTGAAAGGATAGAGAAAGTTACGTCTGATTTGCAAAGAGGAAATTTTATTTGTCTTAGATTACAGAAAAGTCTGAAAAGCTATGAAATGTTAAAATCTTAGCAAAGTTGGGTCAGTTTTGATGGGCTTGTTTCACTAGCTGATTGCTGGTTGCTTTCACCTACATGAAGGATTGCTCTGTCTGTCTGTCTGCCTAGACTGAAGGTCCTGAGGCCTATTGGAACAGCCCTATGTCCTGCATGCTAACTGTAAGTCCTTGGTGACTTATGTAAGAGTTGAGGTTCTGCCCTGGCCGGGCAGCTCAGTTGGTTAGGGAATGGCCCCCATACGTCAAGGTTTCAGGTTCGATCCCTGGTCAGGGCACATACAAGAATCAACCAATGATGTGTAAATAAGTGGAACAACACATCAATGTTTCTCGCTGTCTCTCAAATCAATTATTTTAAAAGAGAGCTCAGGTTCTTAACAGTCATAATACCATCAAGGTTTATGTGTAAGTTTCACTGTCACTTGACGTGAGCAGCCGCACCGTTTCTTGGACATCTATGACCCTGTTCCTACCCCAACTATTCAAATCTGCTGACAGCTTTTCATGTCTGTCTCCCCCAATCACACCCTAAAGGTAAAATAAAACATTCAGAATATCTTTGCACCTAAAACTATCTTTGAGATTCCCCAGAGGGTCTCTGGAAAGCCACAGGGATGGATTCCGTCAACCTTATAAAGAGGGGGGTGCTAGAAGTAATCAACTTACTGGACACATGGCTGATAAGCTTCATGGGAGGAGCTGTCCAGTCGGAAGGGAGGCCTCACCGTCCCGAGGTTAACTCCGTGGGTAAAACGCTAACACAAGCGTTTCGGAAACTGGGTGCTATGAGCTAAGTACAAGGATGTATCAGTGCCCTACTGTCCATGACACATTTTAGATGTCAGAGCCGTGGTGCCGCTGTGCCTGGCATTAGACAACAGGGTAGGCTATCAGTCACTTTTTCAGTTATTTTAAAAAATATTAACTTGGCTGCATCTTTACTTCTTTAGTTTGGATCCTATATCTTCTAGGCCAGTACATGTTAATAAGGGGAATAATCATCACTTATTGATGCAGTTTCGCTTTTATTTAAGTATATTTAGTATACAATATTATATTAGCTTTATTAGTTTCAAGTGTATGATATTGTGATTAAAAATATTTATATCTTACAATGTGATAACCCCACTAATTCTAGTCATCTATCACCAAGTAAACTTACCACATATTATGGACTACATTCCCCTTCACCTTTTCCCCCCTTTCCCCAATACCCCTCCCCGCCGGCAGCCATCCCTTTGGTCTCTGTTTTTGTTTGTTTGCTTTGTTTGTTTTTAGCTCCCACATATAAATGAAACAGATAATTGTCTTTCTCTGACTCATTTCACTTAACATAATATCCTCTAGGTTCATCCACGTTGTCTCAGATGGCAAGGTTTCGGTCTTTTTTAGTGCTGGGTAACGTTCCACTGTATACATATACCACATCTTTTTGTTAATCCCCACCCAAGGATATTTTTCCACTGAAACTTTCAGAGAGCATGGAAGGGAGGGGTGGAGGGAGGGAAGGAGGGGAAAAGGGAGAGAGGGAGAGCGAGAGAGAGGAGCATCGATGAGAGAGACACATTGATTGGTTGCTCCCTGCACACACCCTGACTGGGGCTGGGGATCGAACCTGCAACCCAAGTAAGTGCCCTTGAGCAGGAATTGAACCTGAGAACCTTCGGTGCACAGGCTGGCGCACTAACCACTGAGCCACCAGCCAGGGCTATATAGCATCTTCTTTATCCATTAACCTATCAACAGATACCTAGGTTACTTCCCTATCTTGGCTGCTATAAAAATGCTGCAGTGGACACGGTGCATACATCTTTTTGAGTTAGTGTTTTCATTTTCTTCAGATAAATGCCCAGAAGTGAAGTAGATCTAGTTTTCTGAGGCATTTCCACACTGGTTGCACCAATTTACACCCTCCAACACTTGTTGTTTGTTGACTTTTTGATAGCAGCCTTCTGACTGGGGCGAGGTTACGAGTTTTACTAACACACAGGTGTTCAGGACCTACTCACACTTACCGAGTCTCTTCTCTCGGTCCTCGATATGCTTTTGGAATTGCAATACTACATGTTTGGCACATTCATGGTACATTATGTCTCAGGGTTATCATGTCACATCTCAAGATTTTTTCCTCTGTAAAGATTATGTTCATCCATTTTTGTAAATTAGACGACATCCACTGTCTTCTCTGAATAGGCTTAAAGGACTGTTTACAGATATCCTGTCTGCGTTTTGGAATGACTTGCATTATTACGCTCGTATGCATTTCACTTCCGAAGTCTATTATTAATGTCAACTGTAGCCATTGTTAGTCTTCTCTCCTTCATGGACAGGTCTGCTTTCCTCTGACGCTTTCCTGAAAGCTCCTGCAATTAGCTGCAGGCGAGAGCTCTGTCTTACAAAGGAGCCCTGGGGAGCCCCAGGGGAGGACTTCATTAGGGACCTTGATACAGGCTCCTAGGGCCCACAGTGAGGGTCTGGACTTTCAGGCTGCGGCTGCGAAGCAGTCAGACATCCAGTGGGACCGGAATGAACTACACAGGACGGAATGACTGACCAGGGATGACTGTGGTTTTTGTTTGGAATATTTTTGATAAGGTTTTAAAGTTCTATTTTCTGGACATATAATAAAGTCCTTCATCTTTCTTCTTGGGGTAGTTATAATTCATTACAACTTAGTAAAATCTGCTTTGTAAACTAAGATTTATATAATCTGTAAATGATACCTCACTTTCCCTACACCTCGGCTACCTATTTTAGCAACATTGTTGAATATTCCTACTTTTATGGTAACACAGTTATTTGTAAGTGTTTGGTAACGGTGTGTACACCATTTTATTAGAGCATAACTGGGAACAAGAGTTATGCAACCAGAGCCCTAACAGAAGGACATATTTTGAGAACGATGCTCATTTAATCAGAGAGGAACTAAAGCTAGCCTCCCAGAGCCAAAGCGTACAAAGTCCTTCTAGGGGAAAGTGGCCTGGCACCGGGCTTATAAAGTCCCCTCAGGCAGTAAGGAACCTCAGGATATTGGGGGACTCTGAGGGAGAAGGAATTTGCTCAAATTAGCATGTACCACAGGGGAAATCTAGTGGCAAGTTATAGGCTTGGTTTTCTAGTCTCAAGAGGCATTGAAAAGTCCAATTTGAGATTCCTTATGAAAATTTTCAGCCAAGCAAACTTAAGAAAACCTATGTGGTAAAGGGGAGCAGAATATGTCACCCCAAAATATGCCCCTTTGGCCTAAGGATTGCCTTGGGCTGCCTTTTTTTTTTTTTTTTAAATATATTTTTATTGATTTGAGAGAGAGGAAAGGAGAGGGAGAGAGAGAGAGATAGAAACATCAATGATGAGAGAGTCATTGACCAGCTGCCTAGCCTGCAACCCGGGCATGTGCCCTGACCGGGAATCGAACCCCGATCGCCTGGATCTTAGGTCGGCGCTCAACCACTGAGCCACGCCCGGCCGGGCAGGGCTGCTTATTTTTAAGAAACAGTGAACAGAGAAAAACCTCTGGGAGCTGAGTGAATGTGGCCCTTTTGTGAGACATCGAAGTCTGCATTTGTGAGGGTTGCACACGCTGAACCAGAAGACCAGAGGCAGACTAGATCTCTAGAAATCTCAGCCAGGACTGAAATCTGCACAACCTCGCGCCTGTTTACAGTGCCCGGGACCTCCCTTAACTCACCCCCCCACACACCACCTTTTGTCTTCAGCTGGAGACAGATGAGGGCCAGGGCCATTCTACGGAGTTACTCAGGTTCCCCGTCTCCCACTTAAACGGGGCGTATGTGTTACCACACTTCTGTCTGTTACCTCACATTGTGCTTTTTATTGCGGCAGCATGGGGATCTGTCTCGGCAAAGAACCCAGAATGGTAGAAGGAAAATTACTTTTCCTCCCCTGCAGTGGGATGGGGGAGGGAAATATTTCCCAGTTCTTCTGAGTTCCTCTGGCTAGTTTAAGAATTAAATGGACATGAGACAGATTCACAGGAGGAAATGGCTGGAGCTACCACTTAAATAGCATCTTTAGCTAAGACAGTAGAAGATCTGGGGGGGGTCATTCAGGGGCGGTGACAGTAAACGAGGGTAAGGTTGTTGCTCAGGTTTAAGTCGTTTCTCAAGAGTGGGCCTCGTCCAGTTACAGAGAGGGACACGCCCTTACAAAGGTAAATGTCTGAAAGGAAAACTTCCACGTAGTCTCCAGAGCTGCTCCCATATTTGATGTTTCTTAATGTTAACCAACCCAAAATAATTCTTATGGCAGAAAGACATATTTGGGGGTGACAAAATACAGTGGCAAATTAGCACTCTTGCCACATCTACATAAATCATCGGGCCAAACAGTAGCCCAATTTTATTTTGGGATCATGGATTTCTGAGGTTTTTTTAATCAAAAAGGGAGGAGGGACACAGAACAAATTTTGTCTCCATGGAAAACTGATCTTCTCCAACCTGACCTTACCTGTTACCAGGTCGTAGCTCAATTCCCTGTCTTTTGGCTCTTCCATAACTTTCTAAGTTGTACAACCGACAGATATGCAAGTATGCCCGGTGCCTTACTGGTTAGCGATTTAATTGCCTCCCTCTCCAACCCCAATTCTGTCTCCATGTGCATTTCTTTTTTCTACATTCAGCATTCCTTTTTCCACGTAAATCTGTGCTGTTTTGACTTATACTTTGTACTGGCTGTGCCATCTACCCAGTTACTTTACAACACACGAGTAAACTAAATCCTTCCACACAGATGTTGTATCTGTAGGAGAGTATGACTCTTATCTTCATTTAAAAGTTGTCTTGCCCGGCCGGGCGTGGCTCAGCGGTTGAGCGTCGATCTGGGATCTAGGCGATAGGGGTTCGATTCCCAGTCAGGGCACATGCCCGGCTGCGGGCTCGATCAATGACTCTCTCATCATTGATGTTTCTGTCTCTCTCTCCCTCTTTCCTCTCTCTGAAAGCAATAAAAATATATTTAAAAAAAAAGAAAAAAAAAGTTGTCTTAACATATACATGGGTGTGAGGTACCCTCATTCGAAGGTGTAAATTAGGTGGAAGCCCAGGCCTTGCTGGGGAGTCCACCTCTGGGTACCTGTAAATCCTGCCTGCAACCCCAATGATCTGCTCATCTCCCTGGATCAGGCCTGGCCAGTCTACTTCCCCCTCCGGTGACTGCGAGGTGGGTCCGCCCTACAGGCTGCTGGAACAGAGTGCGGTTTCATAGCTACCCTCGGTCCTGCTATTCTTGAAAGAAACTCTCCATTTTGAGGATTTCAAAGAGTTTTAACAGCTTACAATGAAAAAACTGGGGGGGGGGGGTGTAAAAGAGAATACCTGAGACAATCACAAGGTTTCTGATCGGATCAAACAGAGAGGGGTGGGGAGGCGTTTCTGGTTCATGAGCATGTAAATGGTATGGGTCCTAGCCTTTTACCACTGAAACTCTCTACGGTTATCTCCCAGCTCCTCTCTCAAACATGCAGCACCCCACCCTGGACCCCATCTTCAAACAGCAGAAAAAACCAAGTGGTGAGAAAGGTGGGTCTTTTCATTCCACAAAGATCTAAAAGTAAGATGCATCTACAGTTCAGGGGATAACACTTCTTTTAAAAATATGTTTTAATAACTTTTTCAGAGAGAGAGTGAGAGGGGGACAGAGGGAAACATCGATGGGTTGCCTCCGGTACGCACCCAACCGGGGATCGATGGAACCTGCCACCTGTTTCCTTGAACTGCAGCATGGGGTAACGGCTCCTGCTTCATGCAGTAGTGGTTAGAGGAGAGGGCGAGTACTCAGCACGTGTCTAGCTCATAACTCCGCACTTACGAATTCGGCTTTTGTGGTGACGATGTTCACTACCTGGGTCTGAACGTGATGAGAATGTTGTCAGGGGAGAGCCTGAGTCTGAAGGCTCGTGCTGTAGAGAGCAACACACCCTCACATCGAGGGAAATGGTCCCCACCTTTTTTATTTCTTGGCCATTTACAAGTAAGGGAAACGAAAGGTAGGGTTTTCATTTTCACAACAGTCCCCCAGTAAACAATTCTTTTTGTGTGTGTGGCAGTTTTACCCTAACCTCCTGTTTCAAGATGCTACTGAAAGGCAAACATTTAATGCTCATAAATGGATACCCGTTGCCAAATTTTACTATCCAACACAGAGTCCTCTATATCAACAATCCCCCCAAATACATAATGAATAAGGCACTGGGCTAGACAGGGGCCAAGAAATAAAGATATATATGCGCTGGTCCACAGGCTGTGCACCACGGTTACTGAGCATTACGGACTCCACTCCTCATTTCGAAGCAGGGAGTATGTTTATCAAAGGCTGAGCACAGCGGAGCACCAGCGGGCCAGCTCCCTGTGAGGCAGACAGTAGTGGAGGAGCACCCAGGTACCGGCCTCTTCCCCCACGAGTCTAATATACTAGTGCTTCTGAAAACTTCCTGAGGCCTTAGCTGACAGACACTGGTTCACCCAACATTCAACAGCACCACCACCGCAACATGGTGTGGGGCGTGAGGGGAGGAGAGATCTATGCACATGCCCTTCCATTAGCCACTTGTACCAGAGAGCCAATCAGAGCGGAAGGGATGCCAGGCAACGAAAAGATCCCCCTGCCCCACGATTCTGTGTCATTCGCTGGTGTTTGTTTAGAATTACCGCTGCCATAACTACAGAAACAGGACTCGGCTGCTTAAGGATACATAATGCTAAACACTAGATAAATGTGGCAGGGCACAAACACTAGAGTGAGTGCAAGCAAGGGTGAAATAGTCACAGAGGACTTGCCCAGGAGATGAGAGTGGCTCCCATTCTTGAGGAGAGAAATATACTTTAGAAGGTCAGTACTTTCACCAGATGTGAGTGTCCATTACACAGGCTCTGTGCTCAGTCCTGGGGACAAAGTGGTGGCTTAGACAGATACGACTCCTGCTGCCTTGGACAGTGAAACTCCTGATACACTGCTAGGCTGGAGTTGTGTAAGGTACGGTCCACTCTGCTTTTCCAAGTTACACTGTCCATCGGCTGTGAGAATGTTCCTCAATTTTCTCTCCTGGGGATACAGACACCGGACTGGAAAAGCACCTGGTTTGAAAAGCGGCAGAGGCTAGTTCATACCACAACTCATATGACAACTGCCGCCATGTGCCCCTATGACCACTCAGGGAGACACTGACCAGAGATTTAACAGTTCAATTAGATTTCCTGTTATTAAACTCACAGACTGCAAATGAAGACTTTTAAAGGAGTCCCACATAAAATATGGCAGCCTACAAATATGGCCAACATCATGGATGAGCTCTAGTCAGTGAAGGGACATGATCACAGGGCCCCAATATTCCACTTGAGCCTGTAGGTGGCTCTAAGCTGAAGGCCACCCTGCCCGGCAGAGACAGAAACACGTCCACCTCTCCCTCAGCCACCTAAAGACTCCAGACAGGTGGCTCAATGCAGAAAAAGAGCTGCCTACCAGCAGAAATAACTTTTATCTGAATGACCTCCCTACAGGGCACAAAGAACACCTGCTCTTGGCGTCCTGTCACCTGCCCCCACCCCCCCAGCCCCAGCCCTGCCCCGGGCCCCAAGCCTGCAGCCGTGTACGACGTTTGAGCTAGTTTTCCTCCTGTTACTCTTTTCTTACGTCTGTTTTATTATTAGGACCTGCAAAGGCAGACAGAATATTTTTCTCCCCAGCAACAGTTTAATAAAGAGAACAATGTTAAATTTAAATCAAAGTAATGTTTAAAGACTATGAGCATTTCTGAGAACAGTTACGCAAGTAAAGAAACTTCAGCCTGGCTGGTGTGTTTGGTGGGTAGTGTCGGGCTGTGGACTAAAGGGTCCCAGGTTCAGTTCAGCTGCAGGCTCAATTCCCGGCCCTGGTCTGGGGACCCGCAGGAGGCAACTAACCAACATGTCTCTCTCACAGCCATGTCTCTCTCTCCCACTCTCTGAAAATCAACGGAAACAATATCCTCAGGTGAGGATTAAAGTAAATTAATTAATTAATTAATTAAATATTTTCACATTTGCCAAAAATAGTTCTATTGAGGAATTCCACTTATGTAATTTTTTAAAGTTTTTGTAAGTCCCCTACTGATAGGATAAATGGATGTACTGCTATATAGCTACTTAACTATGTTCTAAGCACTTTATTTACTTCTACTTAACTCATTCAGTCCTCTCAGCAGTTCCCACCATATAAAAGATGTCAGGCGCTCACCACAAACGGAGCTGACAGGACTGGGAGCTGCTCTGGGTGGATGGGTGCGTGAGAGGCTCGGACATACTGGCCACTACTGTGGACTTTATAACACTGTGCACGAGACGATCAAGTGGGAACACGGCAATGAAAACTATTTTGAAATAACTGAAGAGCTATTAGGTAGAATAACAGACATGGGGGGCTTTGACTCAAAATAATAAAGAAAATAATAAAGGGGTGTCAAAACGGGAAGGTTCAATGAGAGTTTAACACCAAATGTTAGAGATTTTGCAGAGGGGCTCATAAGCAGGGCAGGAGTTGGACGACTAGGTTTATTTCCTGCCTTACTTCAGATCAGAGCAGTCTAGCTGTCCCATGCTTTGTGGGAACTCTGTTTTAGATTTTTTTTGGTGGTAAAATTCTATTTTTTTAAAAATATATCTTTATTGATTTCAGAGAGAGGAAGGGAGAGGGAAAGAGAGATAGACAGAAACATCAATGATGAGAAGGTCATTGGTCGGCTGCCTCCTGCACGCCCCCGACTGGGGATGGAGCCCACAACCCGGGCATGTGCCCTGACCGGGAATCAAACCCTGATCGCCTGGATCCTAGGTCGACGCTCAACCGCTGAGTCACGCCCGACCAGGCTTGGTGGTAAAATTCTTAAAACCACTGGACTAGGTACACTGAAAAATTTCTCTCAACTCAAACTCTAAATCCTGACTGGTTTTGATTAATATTAAGAACATAAACTCATTTTATTTGTTAAAGCCAAACAGAAACAGACCAAACATACCATTTTTTTCTGCGAAGGCAACTGCATCTTCTTTAGTACTAAAGGTTAGAACCAAGTTGGACAAGGGATCAGCCCTGTAAAAAACAATTTTTTTACAGGATTTAACATTAAGTTTTGGCTGGAAAAACAATATTTAAAATAACGTAAAATGTTTAGACTATAAACAGTTGCTATAATATCAAACAAGTACAGTACTGATGAAGTATCTTATTTCAAGTAAACCATTTAAAACTGTTAACTGTTTGACATCAGATTGCTAACTCCTCTAAGTGTAACCTGTATGTTTTGAAGGGGACCAAAAAGTTTCACCACCCCTGAAACCATGTTTTTGGGATATTGATTTTAAGCTGGTTATTATAAAACAATGACTCAGAAAGCAGCTCTGACCCTCTTCCTGCTCTGCCCAGGAGACAGGTGGAAAGGCCTGCCGCAGGGAGGACATTCTGGACATCTGCATTAGCCCAATTCAACGAGGGTGGCAGATGGGGGGCTCTATATAGGCCCCGGTGGCTCACTCCTTCTGGGCCACCTGAAGGAACTTGCCTGCCATGTTTGGTTCACTCTTCCTGTAAATTATCCATTTTCACAGCTGAAATCTATGGTCCTGTTCTCCCTTTTCTCATTTGTCCAAAATGACATATGTGCCCTATCTTGTCTCACTGTCTTTGGAATTTTCATGCTTACATGAATTCCTCGTGTGCACGTATTAAAATTTGACTTTCTCCTATGAATCTGACTCTGTTAATCTGATTATTAGCCCAGCTGGAGGAACTTGGAAAGTGGGAGAAAAGAAAGTTTTTTAAGTCCCCACATCTCTCCCGAGCTTCACCTGTTCCTCCCACTTGGGAAGCAGAGGGAGAGCAAGGCCTCAGCACCCAGAGGTCCCCCCAGCTGCACCTCACGGTGCACCGTGAGTGCTGATCTTTTCCAGAAGTCTTCTGTACCCTACCCTCCAACTGTACACCTCTCTCTTCCCAGTCTGTACTCAACACAGTTTGTGCCTATATTTTTAGATTTTATTTGTTGAATTCTTTTACTGAGATTCCAATTTGGGTAATGGCAGATTCACCTGCCTAATGATAAGTTCTGGACAAAACAACTGCAGGAGTCAGAGAGTGACCAAAAACAGGGAAGAACGGAGGATTCAACCTTGGAAAGAAGAAACCACCCTGGAGTAGATCAAAGTTTATATACTTTCCCCTAAAGGTGTTCTCCAGTCCAGATGGATAGGAGCACAAAGAACTCAAGCAGAAGAAAAGCCAGTCCTATCAGGTCTGGGATGGTGTTCAGGATTGCCAGAGCAGCTGGAAATGTAGGGATGAAGCAGTGAGAAAGAGGGGTGCACAGGGCAGGGAGCCCCCCACCTGCACAGGAATAAGCAAGGCTCTAAAACAACTGCTGAGAAGGCTGAAAGAACCAAGCAGAGATTTCAGCAGCTGTCTCCCTGCTCCAGGGGAGAGTGAATCTGGAGTCCCAGTTAGAAGCGGGACTTGGGAAACACCTGAGCTTTCCATCAGAGCCTCAGGAAGGCCTTCTTATTTTTACCACTACGCTCCAGGACTAAGACCAAGGGTAAGACTGGGGCAGACCCACCCTCAGAATGCAAAAAAACACATCCTCTACCATTGCCATCAATAATTTAACTGTCTGCTAGAACAAAACTCATCACATTGCCACTGCTATCCACTAGATAAGCATAAGGACTAGAGAATCAACAGGTTATTGTTACTTTTTAATATAAACGGGTTTCATTATTAACTGATAACTGATATTTCGGGATTTACTGGCATATTAACAAGCCGTGCATTCACCAAAAGATCTGTACAAGAACCTCCATTTTAGTATTATGCATAGCAGCCCCAACTGAAAACTAACCAAATGCCATCAGGAAATAGTGCAATGGATGAATCCTGCGTAAAGATGGACACGTTAAAATCTCACGCAACTTAAGAAAAGGTCATCATAACATTCCAACCACTGCACATTGACAAACTGTTCCTTATAAATTTCGTTAGTCTTACAAATGTGATTTACAACAACACTCCATATATTACATAAACTATAAGATATAAAGATGCAAAATACCTAAAAAATTGTCTATACGTCATCTTGCCAAGTAAAATGTAATTCTATTTAAATTGCAATGCAGAAGATGTTTTTAACAAAAATTCTCCCAGGTACATCAACAGGAAAGAATGTTCTGTATCACACTTTTCTAAAATGAGACAATTTAAACCAGTAACTCTTTACCTGGAGACTGGACACATGTAATATTCTAGGAATCTTAGTGAGAACGACGCTTTCCAGCTTACCTGGCTGTATCTCTGGCAGCAGCTTCTTTTACTCAGCTAGAGGCAGTCCTGCTACCTAACCTGTGGGCCACATTCCACAGTGGAGACTTAGGTCACTGATTTCACTGGCCCACAGAATTTATAACTACTTCATCCCAGTGCACTGCACATTTATTAATCACAAATCCAGGAGCCTACAAGCTTCCTTCAAAACCTCTAATATATCATCTCATCTAGCCACCTCCTCTGACAAACAAAAACATACTTTATGAAGTTTTATTTTAATTTAAAAATAAGTGAAGTGTTAGTGATTATTAACACTACTTACGTAGTGTACCTTAATGTGCACAGCTTGGGGACGTACTAACAGTGCTCACATGTCAGCCGTTTTTATCCAATAAACTACTCTGAGAACAACTGTTCCTATGGTAGATTTTGCTGGGCCAACCTCACATGAATGTTAAATATGTATATTATATATAAATATATGACCATGTCATAGAACGCAGTGATGTCTACACAAAAAGCACTGTACATGAAGAAGTTTTAAAATCAGCATGTCTAGAAGGAAAATCTAGATGGAAAAAGAGCTGGGAAGCTATTCAGGTGAAACCCAGGTACTCACGTGGATGCCCAGCCCATCAGAGGGTTTTCCCAACGCTCCCTGGTGTCGAACTCCAGCTTCCACTTCTTGGTGTTGTTCACCCCAGACTGCATGTTGTTGCGAGCCGGGACAAAGATCCTGACCTTCCTGGTTTTGATGTGCTCCTCGGGGACGCCAGTTAAAGTGGTGATGTCCTGCAGAAAAGAGAGCAGACACATTCCAGCAACCAACAGACGCTTGAATGCTGCTTTCTGTGTTCACACAATTCTGTTTGGATTCATTTGTACACTGAGTTTTGTTTAAAGCTTCCTGGCTTATTTCACTACTCTGCTATTTTACACTATAAACTGCTGCCTTCATTTACAAAAGAAATACTGGGGGATATAGGGTGCAGTGGAAAAGGATCCATAAAACATTTTTAGGTAACTTCTGAAGAGTGTGCTGGTGGAAGAGCCCATAGTCAGCAGACTCTTATTTCATGAGTGGTGCAACTGGTCAGCACAGAAAGAATGTGAAGGTATATCAACAGTAAGGGCTATTGAAAATGACTAAATTTTAAATAAAAAACTCTATTACCTATGGTTTCTCTATCAAACTGACTACAACAAGGCATTCCATTCAGAGGAAGGCTTCAACCTTTTTGCAAAGAATTAAAATCAATTAACAATTCTAATTAGCATTTTGATTTATCTGCCTTTGGTGAAACCTGCTAAAAAGTAAATGATATATCCAATCTATTTCCAAAGGTAAGCTAAAAAAGTGTACAATTTTGTAGAAATGTGATATAAAAACAATGGTAACATACTTGGCTCTTTTTTATAATTCTATCCAGTATCGAATGCTCAACTAATGAGTGCATACAATTCTGATGCCCCAGGTTAGATATATTTATGAAATTACAGTAGCAGAGAGGACACAAAACAATAACATAATTCAGACCGTAGGTCTCCATTTAGTAATAAACACTTCGGTTTATCAAAGTTCACAGCAGAGCCAACCACATCATTGAAGCATTTTAAGTCATGCTTTGCTTGCTGATGTACGTGTTAAATACCTGGTTAAGACTTCCAGTCAGTATGCTGGAGTAGGAAAACGCAACACTCACTTCCTCCACAAATGCATCAAAATTACAACGAAATTACAGAACAGCTGTCGCTGAGAACCACCTGAAAGCTGGCTGAACAGAAACCCTTTAATAGGGCTACACAGAAGCCACGTGGAGAGGGGTAGGAGGGGCGGAGAGGCGGAACAGGCAGGTCCCACAGGCACAGTGTGGTGATTAAGAATTGGGAGGGTTCTCTTGGCTGCAGAGATTCCCTGAGGAGGGAGGGACGCCAGGAATTCTACTTCTGGGTGTTTATCCGAAGAAACCCAAAACAGCAATTCAACAAGATATATGCAGCCCTGTGTGTCCATCGCAGCATTATTTACAACAGCCAAGATATGGAAGTAACCTAAGTGTCCATCAATAGACAGGTAAGGAAGAAGTGGTATATATAATGTAGTATTACTTGGCCATAAAAAAAATGAAATCTTGCTATTTGTGACAATATAGATAGACCTAGAGGATATTTTCCAAAATGAAATAAGTCAGACATAGACAAACACCATATGATTCATATGATTTCACTTATATGTGGAATCTAAAATACAAAATAAACAAAACAGAAAAAACTCATAAATACAGAGAACAAACTGATGGTAGCCAGATGGCAGAGAGTTTAGGGGAAGAGGTGAAGACAGTAAAGGGATTGAGAAGTTACAGGCTGGTACTTGTAAAAAGAGTGACGGGGCTATGAAGTACAGCTAAGGAATATAGTCAATAATATTGTAATAACTATGTACAGTATCAAAAGGGTACTAGACTTATTGGGGTGATCACTTTGTAAGATATATAAATGTATAATCACTATGTTGTACGCCTGAAACTATAATAATTATGTCAACTGTAATTGAAAAATTGAAAAATATTTTAAAAAAGAAATTGGTAAACATGTAGATAAACAGAATGTTGCCTGTAAAAAATTATTATAATAATGTCTAATTCATGGGGTTTTAAAACAATTAAGATGCTGTACAGCAGTAGTAAAATGAATGAATGAATGAATGAATGAATGAATGGAGTGAATGGTTAAAAAGAACAGTTTACATGAAAATGATTATACCAAACTTGTGAAAACCAGAAAATTGAACCCATTTTGCAAGTTTTAATTTCATTGTAATATAGCCTCTAATTCTAAAGGCGAATGCTTATTTGTAGTAGCACCCTAATTGATGCTACGGACCACAGAATTAGTATAAATGCCTAGCGCTGCAACATGTACTGGGAAAACAGTAAGGGTACTTCTGACTCAACTAGTCTTTCTACCCACAGCCTAACAACACAATTCTCTGAAGTTATTTTAGCTGACAGCCAATCCTCTGCTTAGCACAGTACCTTTCTACCTGCACCAATAATTAGGTGTGCTTTGTCAAAACTTGTCTGTTTGAGAAACTATCAAAATGATCCACATACACACTTACAGAAACATGCATTCATAGTACTTGGCTACATTTTTAAAAAGTTTCTTTGCCCAGCCGGGCGTGGCTCAGCAGTTGAGCGTCGACCTAGGATCCAGGCGATCGGGGTTCGATTCCCGGTCAGGGCACATGCCCGGGTTGTGGGCTCGATCAATGACTCTCATCACTGATGTTTCTGTCTCTCTCTCCCTCTCCCTTCCTCATTCTGAAATCAATAAAGATATATTTTTAAAAAATAGTTTCTTTTATAGAGGATGGAATAAAAGCAAAATGAGTGCAACTGGTGCATACTTGTGAAGATATGAGTACGTTTTCATTGTCTTGGTTTTAAATTGATTTTTAGAGAGAGAGGAAGGGGGAGGGAAAGAGAGAGAAACATTGATGGGAGAGCAGAACACTGATCGCTGCCTCCTGCACATCCCTCACCAGGGATGGAGCCTGAAGCCCGGGCATGTGCCCTGACCTGCAATCAAACCAGCAGCCCTTTGGTGCACAGGGTGATGCTCAGCCAACTGAGCCTCACAGGTCAGGGCCTAATTGGTAATTTTTAATGGTCAAGTTCAACTTCAAAGAAAAGTAATTACCAGTATTGACCTTCTAAAACATATTCCTCAAGAGCTTGAAAAGGACTCAGCTCCTGGGGAGTCCTCAATACTTATTTCCCTTTTTAATTCAGTATAGTTTTGTAATCTGTCATGCTAACTTCTTATTTAACATGTTGTACCTTTATATTAACATGTACTGTTTCCTCAGCTATAGTTTAAGTGGGTATAAAGAGATAATATGTGTGTTACAAAATTATGGGGTGAGGATTCGTTTCCAAATTACACAGTAGTCCTTCTATTATGAGCTGAATTCATAAGAGCAGGGACTATACATTGGCTACTCTGTAAATTAAGATCTATAGGAAAGGAAACATATTATACTCTTAACACTAGTTGCCTCAGGAAGATAGGACCATAGGAAACAGGCTTTTTCTTCATAAACTTCAGTAAGTATGTTATCTATATGCCAAAGTAATTAAGAAACAAATAAAGCTTTAAAAAAATGGAAATAGTATTTCTTGATTTAGGATGGAAAACCCCTTTAAAGTAAGAAGCTACCAAATGTTGCTAAGCTCTTTATATTTTGCACCCCTAACTACCAGCTTCCAAAAATTATGGCAGTTCTTTATTGATACCTTCCCCTGCTTTAAAGCTGGCATTTGAACAAATGAGTTTCCGAGTTTTGCAGCCCAGGTTTCTGACATACAGTCCCTGCATGTGGGTGGTGCCGCTGGACAGAGCGGCTGGGGGACAGGATGGAAGGCTGGCAAGCTCACGTATCTGACACAGAGAGGGCACGGAGCTCTGAAACTCCTAGTCCCTGCAGACACACTCTCAGTCTAGACAGACTGATCTCTCACACTTTAAAAAGCATTACGACACTCTATTGTTATCATTTCATCCACGCAGCTTCAGCCGGTGACAGAAGAACCTATCCTTTCAGGACATTTCAATGGGCCAGAGCTCCCACTCCAAGATGCCCATGAAACAATGTAACACTTGACAAGAACCATGAGGCACTGTGTTGACTGCTTCCTGTGTCATCAATGCTTTGCTTTACCTCAAAGTTCTCACTGATCTACCTGGGACTCAACCCTTGCAAAAAATAAACAAATAAACAAATAGACAAATAAATAAATAGAATCTACAAGTGATTTAAGCTATACTGAACTAATGATATCCTCTCTTGATTCCTACTTCTGTATTGCACGAGGGATCATGGGTCATTTTTTTTAAAACCTGCTTACAAGGATAGAAATGCTCTGAACATGTCAATATTGCCTTGTACAGACTTCTCACTTTTTAGGTATAATAGAAAACTTGTAAATAATACTTCCTAAGTTTTCTATGATTACAAAACATTAAATCAGATAAGGTATGAGAAGCCTTCAAGTTGGCACTGTAAGAACCTTAAGACTCACCAGTTATAATTACCTGAAAATTCGAAAAAAGCCAGTAACTTTATAGATAATATACAGAGGTTTATTGAATTTTAAAACTTTTACTTTTTAAGTGGTTGGGTCAAACATGAAACCTATATTCCCTTTATTAAGGAATGTCTCCATCTTAATAAAGTTTCAGAAACACAATCTCATGTAAATATGCCCTTTTTAGGGCAGTGATGAATCCTGACTCAGAGACTAAAGGGCACTCAGACAGAATTACTACTGAAAAGATGCACATCACAGCCCCAAAGCTCTCCTCTCTCAGAGCCCCTCCCACAGTGCTAACTGCAGAGCTCAAGGCTGACCTTCCATGCTGCTAGTGAATCTGTGGAAGAGAAACTTTAAAAACCACTCAGAAAGTATATGCCAGTCTATGCAAATGAACTTCATTCTTTTATATACCAATTTTCATGAAAGAATATTAGTTTTCTACATAGAAACTGTATGACTCGCTTATCAACTGTTTCCATTTATCTTGTGTGAATTCGACTTTTTTTTTTAAACAAAAGAAGCTAGGAACAAGCAATGGGAAGTTGGTGTCGAAATGCAGACAAACCTCCCAGCAAGCTTCTCGCAACCCCCAGGATCTGAGCCTTGCTGGCCGCTCTCTTTTCAATACCAGAATTTCACACATTTCATGACTATTATGACTTCAAAGCATCAAATTTTCATCATTGTCCGTCATCTGCCAGCTGATTTGTATACGGGAGTTCTTCTGCGTGCTCTCCGAACAAAAGCCTCCTTACTTCGGTGGCTGTAGATCAAGTTTAAAGTTCTGTTTGTGACAGTGTGTCTCTGGTAAATTAGGGGAACACTGAAGGAGTGCAGCTGCTCGGCAGGAACCTCCTCTTTGGCACCATTTCACTAAATAAAAACTGAATAATTGGCTTCTGCCTTTATTAAACCACAAAAATGCCACTGGCCTTAGTAATTACTTCCGGTTGCCCCACCCACTTAACCTTAATAGTTTATGCTTGTCATAGAGAAAAATAAATGAAAAAGGGTTTTGCCAAGGGTAAATTTTTGATAGGTCTCTCAGTATACTCAAAAGAACCAACATTTTTACCAGGCTTTTTTTGGTAGTAAGTGCACTAAATTGCTTGTTATTACAGATCAATGTTGAAAAGTTTTAATAGAGCACACATATCGAACACTGCAAATGTTGCTTACAGAAACTTGTTCTGTTGGGGGCTATTGGGTACCAATTATGTGTTTAAATTTATTTTAGAGCTGAACTGATCTAAATTTGGTGACTGCATTTATATTCTACCTCAACCATAAAACATGTTAAAAGGAAAAACCATCTTAGGTCTGCAATAAAATCTTAAGTACCCTACAGATACCTAACCCAAGAAACACTAAATGATTGCATAAACAATGAAGGACATTTTAGAAAGTACATTTTAGCTTAAAAAATACAAAAAGTTCACAGCACACCTGTGTATTTACTTACCCTCCACACAAGAACTTTAAACACCTCTAAAGAGTCAGTGGCCACAGTGACTCAGATACACTGAAGACAGATGCACGCTGAAGTGGGAGCCCCACCAGCCAGGGAAACGAGGGCTGGAATGTGGCTTCCACTATACTCTGCATGCTGAGAACCTCCAGGGAGCCAAAAGTTACGTTTTAAATGGGATGTTGTTAAGATAGAAACAGATCGTAACAGATCGTACAAGTGATACTGCTAATCATATAATGAGTAAAAAATTAAGTAGTGAGAGCCTTTACTCCCAGGTGATCCTTCTGCGCAGGACAGGGCACAGCAATGGCTAAAGGCAGGGTCGAGCAGAAACTGGGCCAGAATCCCAACTCGCAACTGCGGGCAAGGAGGGCTTCTCCTCATTCCTCCCCGTGAGTGAGCCACATGAGGCAGAAGGACCAGGTAATGTAAGTGAAGTGCTCACCGTGCTCAATAAAAAGCACATGTCTCGTTAATTCAACATATTTTTTCAGCACCTAAGTATTGGACGTTGGACTCAATGCTCAACAGTATAGACAAGCCTCTGGTCTCATGAAAATTACTTCTGCACTTCTGAAAAAGGAGTGAGCAAGCAATAAAGAGCTGGAGTCAGATGCAGAAAATCTTCCTTGAAAAATATGAGTTAGTTGTTAAAGCTCAACAAAGGATTCTGCAATTAGACTCGGTAAGTTGCTTCAAGTCTGGAGGAGAGAAAAACCTAGATTTTCTGCTTAAATAAGGGCTGAATGTAATATTCCGTTTCTTGTATATGTCAGAAGCACTGAGTACAATATACGTTAAGTGAATTTGTTTAAGCAGCTACACAACCACATGCTGAAAAGCCTATGACAGGCACAACAGTGCAGGAAGTGGGTATAATTTACCTGTGTTCATTTCAATTCAAATGGAAAGACGCTGCTATGCCAAGAGATCCACGCCAGGGCTGCAGAGGATAGAGAGGCTTTACTCCTCAATTTAAGAGGCTTATAATCTGTGCACCCACAGGAGGGGAAGTGGGGGTAACCACATAATCGTACTATGAAATACGATATTGGCTGACTGAGGAATTATGATTCAGACAAATATGGAGGAACCCAAGCTCCACCACTTGTCACTGTGTGGTACTGAGGAGGGTCAGTGCCCTCCTTTAACAGTGTACAGCCTGGCCAGTGTGGCTCAGTGGCTGATTGTCGACCCATGAACCTGGAGGTCACAGTTCGATTCCGGGTCAGGGCACATGCCAGGGTTTTGGGCTTAATCCCCGGTAGGGGGCGTGCAGGAGGAAGTTGATGGATGCTTCTCTCTCATCACTGATGTTTCTCTCTCTCTCGCCCTTTCCCTTCTTCTCTCTGAAATCAACAAAAACATATATTTTTTTAAGTGTACAACAAAAGCTACACTATGGCACTGTTTGGAAGGACCAAGTCAGGACACGAAGTAAAATACAATAAACGCCACGGGAGTCAAATAAGAAACTGCATTTGGTTTTAAAAGTGAAAAACTTCAAAAACACCAGACCAAAGAGGGGGGCAGAGATGGCTCTTTCAGGGCCTTATTGTTTTATAAAAATAATATGGAAACATTTTAACAATACTAGAGACAAATTAAAAAAATATATATCCATGTGCTTAACACCCTAGCAACTGTTTCCTTAGCCCATTACTCGCCCATGACTATGCAGGGACATGTCCAATCAAGTTACTGTGCACTGACTATTTTCAAGTATCATATCACAACTTTTCTCCATGTAGTTACCCAGTCTTCATATGTCCTGTTTTAATGGCCTCATTAATAATCAATTAGGTTGATGTGTCACAATTTCTTAGCCCATTCCTTTTTATTGAAAAATCAAGTTACTCTGTTGTTACTGCTTTTTAAGTATAGACTGCTGCAACAAGTCTCAGTGACCTGAACCCTCTAAGGTTGGTCACTGCGGATAGAACTAACCGAGTCAAAGGTTGTAAGAATTCCCATGGTCCCTGACATGTTAGTAAACCGCTTTCCAAATGGGTGGAAAGTTCTATATTGCCGCCCACAGTGCAGGCCAATTTCCCTGGGTCCTCTCAAGGCACAAGAAACAGGCATATACTACCTTGGCTTGAATTTGTTTAGTGTGGATTCTTCCAGACAAAACTATAAAGGAGAAAATGAGCTTGAGTTTTTACTAGTAAAAACACAAAAAAATGTACGAATTTCCTCAAAATTGGCCCAAAATGATATAATGTTACTTCATAAAGGCTCCTAGTAACACATAAAACCTGTCAGAATATACCTCCAGAACACCATTCGGATGCACAATCTCTTTATAACAGGAGGGAATGGCAAGTACTTTCAGATTCTTACTATACATGGCTGTGGAGCCCCAGGACAAGCCACCCCAGGGTGGTTCTTTCAGGACAGGTTTTATTTTAAAAAGATGCTGTGAAAACATTATAATAATATTGAAGAGAAATTTTAATCTGGTATACAGATTACTTAAACTGAAAGTAATTTTAGTTACAGGCTGAAGAGAAACTTCTCCCCTCCCTTAAACCTTGGAGAAGAATTTCCGTTGGAGGCTTTGCCCATAAGACTATCAGGAATAACTTCCTTTGACCTATTGGGCAGGACAGACCTCTATCTACTGAAGGTCTGCTCTCCTTATCACCCTGCAGTAACCTTCTGAAGCCTGGAAAGCACCTTACTCCGCCCTAGCTCAGGAGGTCTTACATGCCTCAATCCCTCTGTCTATCAGAGCCGCTCAGGTATGCAGGGTCTCTGATTTCTCATGCATGGGGGGTTCCCGTGCATACAGCATTAACTCTGATTTTCTCTGGTCATCTGCCTCCTGTTGATTGGACTATCCAGCCAGCCAAGAGAACCAGCAGAAGGAAAGGGGAATAAATATCTAGAAGAGATATCTGTACATCCATGTTCATAGCAGCTTATTTACAACAGCCAAAAGGAAGAAACAATACATGCACCCGGTAGGTGAATGGACTGACAAAGTCTGGCATATACACAGAATATTATATGGGCTTAAAAAGGAATAAAATCCTGACACATACTGCGACATGGATGAAGCTTGTAAATATTATGCTAAATGAAGTACACCAGTCACAAAAGGCCAAATACAATATTATTCTGCTTATATAAGGTACCTATAGGCAAATTCAGAGAGAGAAGGTATAATACAGGTTACCAGGGACTGGAGAAGGTAATGGGGAGTTTCTGTTTGGTGGGCCCAGAGTTTCTGTTTGGGTAATGAAAAAGTTCTGGAATGGGTGGTGGTGAAGGTTGGACATTATGAATGTGCTTAATGCATTTTAATACCACTGAATTATACACTTAAAAATGGTTAACATTGTAAATTCTGCATTATGTATATTTACAATTTTTAAAAAAGAAAATGGAATGACAGCTTTCAAAATAAAAACTTTCAACCTAGAATTCTACATCCAATAAAAAGGTTGTTATAGATTAAATGTCCATAACATGTAGTGCTCCCTACCCCCCCATCCTCAAATTCATATACTAAAGAGTTAACCCCCAGTATAATGGTATTTGGAGATGGGCCCTTCGGGAAGCAACTGGGGTCAGGTAGGTCATGATGTGGGCTCCTTTCAACAGGATTAGTAACTTTATTAGAACAGACACTAGAGTGCTTGTCCACCCCACCCCCACCATGCGAGGACACAACCTTAAGGCAGCTGTCTACAAGCCAGGGAGACAGTCCTGACCAGACACCAACATGCTGGTATATGGAGCTTGAACTTCCAGCCTCCAGAATGAAGAGAAAACATATGTCTGTTAAGTCACTCAGTTTATGGCATTTTGTTACAGCAGCTGAGCTAAGTCAAGGTCTTTCAAACACAGAGGCAAAAATCAAAGCATTTACAGATTAAAAAAAGCTCAGAGACTTTGCTCCAATAGACCTGCACTACAAGAAATGCTAATGAAGTTCTCAGGCTGAAGTGAAGAGATACCAAACAGGAATCTGTGTCTATACGGAGGAATTAAAGCATCAAAAATGGTAAATTTGTGGGTAAATAAAAAAATGTTTCTTGTTTCTTAATTTCTTTAAAAGATAACATTGTTTATCGCAAGATTAATAATTTACTATAAGGCGTGTAACGTAGAATAAAACGTGTTTCAACATTAACACAAAACATAACCTGTTTTAAGATTCTATGTCACATGTGAGGTGACATATTACTAGTTCATGGTGGACTGTGCAAACTTCAGGATGTATATTGTAATCCCTCCCTAACAGAACCGCTAAAAAAGGTATAGCTAAAACATCAGTAGAGATGAAATGGGTTCTAAAAATGTACTCAACCCAAAATTAATACGTGAAAGAAATCAGAGGGATGAACAGGCACTGACTGTCACACTAGATAAAATACAAGCCAGAGGCAAAGACATGTGCAAGGGACAGGTTTTAAATATAGGCTCACAGACAGGTTAAAAGTAAAAGGGTGGCACCGGGGTGGAGGGACTGGGTGAAAAAGGTGAAGGGATTAAGAAGCAAACAAACAAAACAAAATAAAAACACACCTCACAGACAACAGATGGTGAAGACCAGAGGGAAGGGGGTGGGGAGGCAGGAGAGGGTAAAGTAGGGATAAATGGTAATGGAAGGAGACTGGACTCGGGGTGGTGAACGCACCATACAATACGCAGACGATGGGTGTATTATAGAATTGTACCCTGAACTATAATTTTGTTAATCAATGTCACCCCAATAAATCCCATAAACAAATAAGTAACTTTTTAAAAAGGAAAAACATTAGTGGAAAAACTGAATATACTTTGTAGTTTATGATGTACCAATATTAGTTTCTAAATTTTGACAAACGTAACATGGCAGTGTAAGGTGTTAATATGCAGGGAAACGGTGATGGGTATATGGAAATTCTCTATCCTATGTCTGCAGCTTTTCTGTGAATCTAAAATTATTCCAAAACAAAAAGTTATAATGAAATGAAAAGCAAAAGGGTGGAATAAGGCGTCCATGCAAAGCTAAGATTAAGACGACACGGACAGCTGTACCGACGTGGCTGACGCGGACTCTGAATAGGTCAGGCCCGGGAGGGGAGGGCTGCTCCACGAGGGTGGACATCGACTCGCTCAGAACACCGAATGGTCCTCAACGCTCATACGCCTGAGTGGAGCAGCAAAACAAGCGAAGTGAGGACATGATGCCACCAAGGAAGAAACTAGGGATAGCTGGAGATGCTGACACGTCTCTCTCGGCAACTGACAGAAGACGGAGGCAAAAATACAGGGGTAAGAAAATTCGAATGACACTATTAACAACCTAAAGCTTACCTGAAGTTTACAGAACAAAACCCAAACTAGAAAAGGCACGTTCTTCTAAGTGCACATGGAACACTAATCAAGACAGGCCACATTCTGAGCACTGAAAAAAGCCTTGCCCTGGCCAGTGGCTCAGCTGGTTAGCGCATCGTCCTGACACACCATGGTTGTGGGTTTGATCCCTGGTCAGGGCACCTACAAGAAGCAACCAATGATGCATACGTATGCAGAACAACAAATGGACGATTCTCTCTCCCTTTTTCTTTCTGTCTCTAAAATCAATCAATAAACAAAAAAGAGGTATATCTTTCCATTTAAAGAAATATTCACAATATAATGCAAAGAAAGTAAAAAAACAGGACATCAAACTATAAAGCGTGATTTGTGTTATATACAAATACGCTGGAAGCTAGTGTGTTTAAATATTCATATAATAAGTAAATTCACCAAGACTATGAGATAAAAGGTGATTTTAATTTTCTTTATACTTTAACATTTCCATGTCAATGTTTCTACAATGTGCATGTTTTACTACCAAAGTCAATAAATAAAACTTTTAAATTATATACAGTTTAATGACCAAATGTAATATGAATAAGACCTTCAGAAACTCCTTTGGAGTCATACAGTTTAAAATTCCCACCATTAAAAGTAGGTTATAAGTGACCAAAAAAATTCTCATTGGAATGATAGTTACATAGCAATATGTCTACATAGTTGTCAGAATCTAATTAGAGTACTATCATAAATGATTTAGTAAAATGCTGTTAGAAAAGGCAAGTCACATGACAGAAACTGCTAAATACCAACTATACATACACAAATATACACAAATAAAAACACCTAATATAAGACCATTGCAATTAGGGCCAATAGTTTGCTCCAAGATCCCCTAGAACTCAGCACCTGAATAGCAAATGTGAATGAGAACAGTATTCAGTTCATTCAGATTTAAAGATAATTACAATATAATGTTTAAATCATATCATTTCTTTTTCCAGTCAGTAAATGTCTTTGAAAGTCCTGTATATTCCCAAGGGGGGAAACAAGACCTAAGGGAAACAAGCCCTTGGCAGGCAGGCAGCTCTCCCTCCTCCCTAGACCTGCTGCGCCTCCCCCACCGTTCCGGGAGAGAGGAAGGAGAAGGAAAGGGAAGAAGGAGGGATGAGCTTCACAAGTATGGAGAGGAGGAGGGAGGAGGGACAGAGAGGAGAAGAGTGAGAACCGTCAAAAACCTGGCCGGGCGCAGACAGAGGGGGGAGGGAGAGAAGGAGCCGGCTGCTGGAAGGGCCCGTGAAGGGGGTGGAGGACAGCATGCAGCCAGAAAAGGAAGGACGGAGACTGTCCCCTATGCTGTCGGCAAAAGGGGAAGAGCCACAGAGACAACTTCCAAGCCCCAGGGAGAACGAGGGAGAAAGGGGCATGGAGAGCCACAGTTACGGCGGGCCCGCCATCACCACCTCCGGGACACCAGCTGAAGCCGGGCAGGCGCTTAGACAGGTCTGTGCCTTGTCAGCACCAACCTTGTGGACAGCAGCTGGGCATCTCCACCTACTCCCCCCTTTTTGGGTGGGGGTCACGGTGGTGTGGAGGGCTGTGGAGCGTGGGGGATTCTATGAAGGAGATGAATTCAGTATTCCAGGTCCCAACATGACCTTTATCAGGACACCATTTCAAAATCAGAAGTTTCATAGAAGAATCACTGAATTGTATGTATGTACGTATGTATACCATATGTAAAATCTAAAATGCAAAGACAGCCCTGGCCAGTGTGGCTCAGTGGTTAGAGTGTCAGAATGAGCACCGAAGGTTTTTCAGGTTTGATTCCCGGTCAAGGGCACATACCTGGATTGCAAGTTCTATCCCTGTGCATGTGGGAGGCAACCAGCCAATTGACTGGTTGGTCTCTCTCACATTGGTGTTTCTCTCTCTCTCTCTCTAGCTCTATTTACCTATCTACCCTTCTCTCTCTAAAATAAAAAATAAAATAAAAAAATCAATGGAAAAAATATCCTCAGGTGAGAATTAACAACAACAAAAATGAGCACTTACAGCCCAACATTTTAGTACATCTGTGTCTGCATGTTCAGGGAAAGCCAAGATCATTTTTAATACCTATTTCATTGGTGGCATTAAAATAAAAGACCCTCATTAACTAATATGTAATATACTCAAAACTGAGAGAAGTAAAGTGTTACACATGACATAGAACTGAGCGAAAAGCCTCCTCAACATCACTTCTCAGGTGCCTGGTGAAGAGGCAGCTCTGTGGAGGCCCAGCACACTGCGCACAGCGAAGCTCACTGTCACCACCCTGCTTTCTACATGCCCTCCTTTTGTAGGACATGAGTGACACCTGCAAGCTTGAAAGTGGTATTGTGAGGAGTAGACTCAGAGCACAGGTCAAGCCCTCTCAGATGAGAGTCGACGTTTGCTGGCCACAAATTCTGCAACCGGCATTCTCCTGGCCTTGGCTCTAACATTTCCCACAGACACACGATATAAAGAGAAAACTAATCGTCACCAAAAGACAGTACTTCCTCTCACCCCTGCTTTTGTTAAGGCTGGACATGAGGTTTTAACAAGTTCAAGGTAGGTATTTGGATGAATTCTTGAGTTTTGAAATTATCTGGCAAATTGGCCAATTAAAAAAGCTATATAACCAAAAACAAATACTCTCTTTCTCCTACCAAAGAAAGAAACAACAACATAAAAACCAACCTCCATTCAAACACAGTATAAAAGAAAGCACCAGGTATCTAGTACTCTGAGATACATCCTGATGCTCTGATTATAATTATATTCGGTTAAATGAATGAAATTACACAACCAATTTCCAAGGAGATAATATACAGCACATGTACTTTGAGTTAAAGAAAAATATGTGTCTTCATATATAAATTGGATAATCACTAAAAGAACAAAAAATATAACATTCAAACAAATATTATCAATTCTACTTAATGAGAGCCAAAGCTCCTATATAACAACAGGCACAAATTTTAAACTCTTGAAAATGAGTGCCCAGTCTCTACACAATTTCCATACACAGCAGGTGGCAAAGCGGGAAAAGAAGTGACCGAGGGACTGTCCTCAGAGGAGGCACAATGGGAACTGTGGCACAGCACCAGCTTAAACACACCGAGGCGGAAGATGCTGTGGCTGTTAACAGTTAAACCTTTACTACACTTTGCTAATTGGTACACAGAACTTTAAAGCTTCTGAAAGATAAAGCATTCAGTCAGTGCAACTCTCCAGCACTGCTCACGTTGGATGCAGAACAAAGGGGGAAAAATTGCCTTTAATTGCTGAAGAATCACAAATAATGGAGGTGGCTGATCACTGTGGAGCAAGAGCTTTTGTTCCTTAAACAACTTTAATATAGAAAGACCTTTCTCTATTTTAGGTCTCATTGGTCCTTGTCTACATATAAAACCTAACATTACCATTCATTTCCTCTGTAAGTATTTAATAAGTACAAGTTTTATACAGCGTGATGATATGTGAAAATTAGAAAACAAAGTTCTGTATTATCAATATATTTTATTTCAAATAACTGTATATAATAAATGATCTGATGTGCTTTAATTAATGTTAAATGCAAGAGTTATCTGAAGTTGTTTTAATACTAAGGATATGTCATCAATGAGTACAAATATTTCTATTTTAAATGATCAATTAATTCTATTTAGATACATTTTCAGTAATTTTAAGAGTATGTTTACCCATAAACATAAAAATCATCTATTTTAATAGTTCATATGGTTAGGTATACATGTCATGTGATATGTCATGTGTATGAAATACAATTTAATCTTCTAAACATGTAAGCAATCATATATTGTGTGATTAAATTTACTGGTTCATAATACATTTATTAACCTATCCTGAAGGTGTGGAAAGAACATTTACTTCTAATACTAAGTCTTAACATTTTCAATTATTTGCGTTTGTGTTACTTTTCAAAATGAGTATCTCCCCCACCCTCTCAGACTCCCACCTCTAGTACTTGAAAAAAAGCCAATAAAACAATGGCCATTTCACTGTAAAATTCACACGTCCAAAATCATCAGTCATTACTTCTTCCTTAGAATTTTAAACAATAGTATTGCTACAATCTTAAAGGCTAGTCACCAATTTTTTTCCCCTTGGTAGCTTGTAGGTAGTGTAAAAAAAAAAAAGAGAAAAGTACACATTGTGTTTCAAAAATAAAATTCTATTTCAAACTAACATTTGCAATCAGTGCTTTTTCTCTGTTTACTTTAATAGTCTCATCTAAATAAAAGAATATAAATAAGCATCTGTAGACTGAAAAACACGCAGAACATTATTCCATATTTAGTGCAAGTCTTGGGAAAAAGTACCTCCCATGCTAAACTGCCACCATGGAAGGTCCTCAAAAGCTGCTATTCTTTGATGTAAAATGAAATACTACTTAGTGAATAAAACATAAAAACTCCTGTCTACCCTTCAAAGAGACATATCCTTTGACCCAGTGCTCCAGACTAAAGCCTTGAAATTTTTGCACAAGAATGCTGCACTAGCAAAGTCCAGACAAAACAGACACTTGAGATGCGAGGAGGCTGGATAACCCCAATCACAGACACTACGCCTTCCAATAATCTCGCAGAGATAGCGCTGCCATACACCAAAAGAAAGTAATCTCACCAAAAGAAAACTGACCCCTTAAAAAAAAAAAAATAAAGCAACCAGTCAAAGCAAATGTAAGCCTTTTAACTTAGGTTTATCTTTGTGTGCAGGTCACCTCTTAATGACCAATTTTTAATTCAAGTTTGCAGACTTATAAAAAGTTTTCATCTACAAACTTTTAGTGTGTTAGGCGGTAAAAACAGCACAAAACCAATACCTGTGTAGCAAACATAATTGTTTTATTTTGGAAGGCTTGCAAAAAAATCATTCATTTTTACAAATTTCTTACAGCAAGTTCAAGCAAGCAATGCAAAAATGTAAAACCTATTAAAGTGACCAAAAAGTTCTATTAAATGACTTGTTGCTACTTGCAGACATTCTAAAACAGCAATATTATCACCCAGTTGGCAAAGTGTGCTGATACCACGTGCTTAATCAAATAGCAATTACTTATTGCAAGTATCAACAAGTAACAAAGCTTTAACTGCTGTGTTGCTGCTATTTGGAAGAAATTGTCAAGCAGTAAAACAAATTGGCAACATTCAAAACACCGACTATTTATTTTAGATGCACATCTAATTTTTAAATAAAGATATTAATATAGACTATTTTAAATCCTCTTAGGATTTTACATTAAAGGGCTTATTACTATAAAGTAATTTCTCAAAACAACTTAGAAACGACAGCTATCCTTCCCCATACCACAGATTTGAGATTTACAGATTGCTAAACAAAGTTTCCTTTTTCATATGCATTTATATTAAGGATGCATGTATGGCTACAGTTAATTTAAAACAACTAGCGCTTAATAGTTTTTAAACAAAATAACTAGGAACCTAACTGAAAACAAACCATTGAAAGTGCTGATATAAACACTGAAGCATAGTGCCTGGCACACATTAGGTGCTCAACATGTATTTATAGAATAAGTAAAGAATGAAGGATAGCTGGCAGCCAACTTATTTTACAAAAGTAATATATTAATGTCCAAACTATTAAGGCTTATTTCACATTATTTTTACTAATAAACTGAAATAATTCTTACATTTTGAGGGGATTCTTGTATCTTTTGTATTTAAATTTTAACTATAGTAGTAGATAGTTAATCTAAGGTAATTTTGACAAACAGGAATCAGTATTTTAAAAATGAATAATAAAAATGATGACAAAGCATTTCAAAATCATACCTATGTAGGTCTACTCTATTCATGCTTTGGTTGTTTTGTGGGGAGTGCCTACTCCAAATCTTTAAAGAATACGGAAAATTTAACTCCTCTGTCTCATCAAACGTACTGAAAGGAGACCGGGGTGGGGGTGGGCAGCAAAGGGAGAAAAGTCTCTCCCTTAATGAAGCACAAAGGCGAAGCCGCTCTGCACCCACCCTCACAGCAGAGCGGCCCCCGCAGACGCCGGCCGAGCAGGCCCTCGCAGGCACTCGCAGGCGCCCCTCATTACCCGCAGGAAGTATCACGGATTTGGAAATAATGGTGCAAACACAAAAAGGGTTTTCTGAACACTGTGCTTCTACATCAATTGACAAGATTATTTTAAGATGCTGTCATCTACTCTTTTGATACTTAGTTTTTTATTCATTACTACAGTAAATGAAAAGGGTATGGCAGTTTACACACAGCAAACGGGACATTTCTTAAAGTTGACTAATTAGAAATTTACCATGTGCTCTGCTACAAAATTCATTAGCAGTAATCTAGGAAATACTACAATTTTATTCTCTGAAGATTTGTCCTCTAACAATGTCAACACTGTATAGAGTTCAAAAATGACAAGCCCTGGCAGGGTAGCTCAGGTGGTTAGAGCACCTCCAGATGCACTAAGGTTGAGGGTCTGATCCCCGGTCAGGACACACACAAGAATCAACCAATGATGCATCAATAAGTGGGGCAACAAATCATGTTTCTGTTTCCCTCCCTCCCTCAAATCAATAATAATAAAAAAAAGGAAATGCAAAAATATAATAAAATGAAAGAATAGATTCTTAACACTGGAAAATGCTAGGCAGATTTCTCCCCTTTACATTCTCTGCCTAAAAAAGATAAAGCACCTGTTCTGTTAATATACACTTGATACCCAAAATAAAACATCTTCTTCTTTGTACTTATAATGGTACTGACATCCATGAAACACTGTGAAAATTCCTTTAATTTCTTATGTTCTATATATTAAATTCTGCCTGTCAAATGTAACATTAAAAAAAAAATTAAACTTTACTTGGTAATATGCCCTCTGAGCTAATCAGAGAATAAGAGTTACCATAATAAACGGGGTGTTCGTAAGGTGGAAGAAATGAAACATGACTTGATAACGGTACAGATAAAAATGGTCTGGGGCTTTAGTTCTCCATGGAGTCCCCATAAGGAAGAGGCATGAGAACCTCAGTTTAAGCTGCCTTCCTAGGACTGCTGAGATGAGCAAGGATGGAGGTCGTAATCCCCAGCACGCCCTGCTCCACACATCTGGAGAACCACGAGAAATCCTGGCAGCAACAGTTTAAAAGGGATGCCATCAAACTGCAAGCTAATCAGGATGATGAATTAACTAGAATTCATCTAGAATTAACTAGAATTAACTGAATCAAAGCCCTGGGGATATTTAACCCAAAAAAGAGAAGTCTTGGCCGAATGATTCTCAAACATTTTGGTCTCAGGACTCCTTTACACTCCTAAAAATTACTGGGTGGTAGGCATACAGTGCAATATACAGATGATGTATTGCAGAATTGTTCACCTGAAACCTGTATAAGCTGATTAACCAATGTCACCCCAATAAAGTTAAGTAAAAAATACATGAAATAAAAATAAAAATTACTGGGACCCAAAAGAGGTTTTGTTTTATATAGATAATCTGCATGTATTTGTCATATAAGAAATTAAAGCCCTGGCCGGTTTATCTTAGTGGATAGAGGGTAGGCCTGCAGAATGAAGGGTCCCAGGTTCAATTCCAGCCAAGGGCACGTGCCTGGGTTGCAGGTTTGACCCCTGGCCCCGGTTGAGGCATGTGCAAGAGGCAACCCATTGATGTGTCTCTCTCACATCCATGTTTCTCTTTCTCTCTCTCCCATTCTCTCTGAAAAGCAATGGGAAGAATATCCTCGGGTGAGGGTTAAAAAAAAAGAAAGAAATTAAAATGGAGAAAAATTTAAATATATACTTAGTTTAAAATGATAAACCAATTATATATTAACATCGCATTATTATGAAAAATAATATTTTCAAAAACTAAAAAGTTTAGTGAGGAGAGTTACACTGATGAGCTTTTGAAAATCTCTAATGAAAGCTTAGAAGGCAGGTTAATTCTAACATCTGCTCGTGTTCAAACTGTGGTACTAAGTTGTCTTGGATGAAATAAATGAAGAAAATTCATCCTCACAGATACGTAATTAGAAAAGAGAGCAATATTTTAACGCTCGCACTGGTCTCTCTTGCCCTTTCAAGTTCTGCCCATGTATGACTCTGTAACATCACACACTGGCCACAGATGCTGGCATGTTCCCTCACACACTATCCTACATTGTATTCATGAGCGTCGCCGCCGGTCCATCAGAGCAGTCTCCACTGGGAAGTTGTCAAGCCCATCAGGTCGGTGGCAGAATCAAGTTCTAAAAATTCTCACTTTTACTTGGAAGCTTGACATTCATCACAGGTAACACTTCCTTGAAGTAACAGGCTTATTTTCTAGAAAATGTCTGCCATGGACTGAAAACTGAATAACCATAGCTTGTCATCTGTTATTGTTTTTTCAATTAGAAAGTGCACCATGAAAAGAGTGGCCAGGTTTGGTGTGCACCAGCCACTCAGCAACACACGTGGCTGCCCTGAGACACCCATGGGACGCGGAGGCAGCAGCAGGCGTGTTTTATGCACAGTACTTCTGTTTGGCCACATGGGGAAAAAAGATGAATATGCAGGGTGGAGATTTTTAAACATTAATAATTTGTATTGCTTCATCAAAGGTGTTAAGTGAAACTGGCTTTAATAGTCTTTGTATGATTATGAAAATGGTTTGCCTTTGTAGACCTTCTACACGGGGCCTTGGGCTCCTGCCCAGGCCACTCTGAGAACCACTGTCCTGGGGAAGGCTTGCAAGTCTCCCCTCATGCTCCCGGCCTTCACCCTGCAGCAAATCCAGCTTTTATCAAGTTGATTACTTGTGAGAGTCCCACATAAGATTTCTCTTGAATGAAAAGCTAAACAATTTTTTAAATGAAAAATAGATTTAATAATATAACTAGGTAACATCTAAAGTTATCCTCTGGTTTTAAATTCCTAGCATCCAAAATAAACACTAAAACTGATCCCCAACTAAGTTTAGTCCCCATACTTACAACCTAGATTTTAACAGGCATCATCTGTATTAATTTTTAAAGTCCATTACTTAAGATGTCCAATAGGAATCATGAGAATGGCTAATTCCCTTACCACACAATTAAAATTCTAGCTTCTATGCAATTTCAGGTACAAATATAACTAGTGTTGAGTGGTTAACAAAAATAGTATCCTAAGTTAATAAACTGATTTACACTATATAATAGTGACATTAAAATGCTGTTTCCACATCTTCTTTTAGAACACTCACAAGGAATTACTTCACATTTTGAAATATTTTCATCCTTAATACTGATACACACCTTTAGAATCATTTTTGTTCAAAATGCAAATATAATCCATTCCAGGTGCTCGACATTTCTGCAAGTACCACCAGCCCTGGCCTTGTCATTACGCTACTTACTGAGCCCTCCATCTGGCAGCATGTGAAAACAAGGCCTGAAACCCCTACTAGCATTATGGTACCTATGTGATTATTTAACACTTTTGTCTTAATATAAACCTAAATGAATGGCTGTGGGTTTCAGTTATCCATATTAAATATTACTTCAATAACTATGAGTAATTAATTATACATAAGACTTCAATGGGTTTTAGCTGCAATACCACACCTACACTTTGACTAGCACACACTTCAAGAAAGACATAACAAAGCTGGAGAAAATCTATACAGGGCAACTAAGTTCATTGGAAGTATGCAACTGATTTGCGAGACGATTAAAAACACAGCACTCAAACGACAGGTGCTGGCGAGGGTGTGGAGAAAGGGGAACCCTAGTGCACTGCTGGTGGGAATACTGACTGGTATAACCACTATGGAAAGCAGTATGGAGGTTCCTCAAAGAATTAAAAATGGAGCTGCCTTTTGACTCATGATCCCACTTCTAGGACTATATCCTAAGAATCCTGAAACACTAATTTGAAAGAATATATGCACCCCTATGTTCATAGAAGCACAATTTACACCAGCTAAGACCTGGAAACAGCCCAAGTGCCCATCAGTAGATGAGTGGATAAAAAAGCTGTGGGACATTTACACCATGGAATACTACGCAGCTGTAAAGAAGAAAAATCTCATACCCTTTGGCACACTATGGATGGACCTGGAGAAAATTATGCTAAGTGAAATAAGCCAGGCAGAGAAAGAAAAACATCACATGATTTCGTTTATATGTGGAATCTAAAGAACTTAATAAACAGATGAACAGAATAGATTCAATGATATGGAAGCACGAACCAGACTGACGAATGTCAGAGGGATGGAGGAGGGAGGGTGGGTGGAGGGGGAGAGAGTAACCAAAGAATTTATACGCATATATGCACAACCCAAGGACATGGACAATGGTGGGGAGAGGGACTGGGGAAGGGGATGGGATGGGGTGGAACGGGTCATTGGGGAGAAAAAGGGGCATCTGTAATATTTTAAACAAACAAACAAAAATTTAGCCTGGCTGGGCGTGGCTCAGCCGTTGAGCGTCGACCTGGGATCCAGGAGATCGGGGTTCGATTCCCAGTCAGGGCACATGCCCAGGTTGCAGGCTGCAGCTGATCAATGACTCTCTCATCATTGATGTTTCTCTCTCTCTCTCTCTCCCCCTCTCCTTTCCTCTCTCTGAAATCAATAAAGATATATATTTTTAAAAATTTTTAAATTAAAAATAAATAAATTTAAAAAACAAAACTAAACAAAAAAACCCAGCTGTGGGACCATGGAATACTACGCAGCTATAAAGAAGAAAGAACTCTTACCCTTTGGGACAGTATGGATGGACCTGGAGGATATTATGCTAAGTGAAATAAGCCAGGCAGAGAAAGACAAACATCACATGATCTCACTTATATATGGAATCTAAAGAACTTAATAAACTGATGAGCAGAATAGATTCAATGACATGGAAGCACGGATCAGACTGACGAATCTCAGGGGGATGGGGGGGGAGGGCGAGAGATTAACCAAAGAACTTATATGCACATAGGCACAACCCGAGGACAAGGACAATGGTGGGGAGAGGGACTGGGGAGGGGGGGTGGGAGGGGTGGAAGGGGTCACTGGGGAGAAAAACGAGACATCTGTAATATTTTGAACAAAGAAATTTTCAAAAACATTAAAAAAAAAAAAAAGCCACAGCACTCAAGGCAGCCTGCATACCTCTCCGGTGTGCTTCACAGCACCTGGTCGGACTGCTGCCCGGCTTATGTATTCTTTGAACGGGAGAGAACAGAACTTAGAGGTATTACTTGTAAACTCCACAACATTTGAAAGCTTTATAGAAAGTGAACCCCACAATACTGAAACAAGAAGGTAATCTCTTGAGGCTTAAAAGAGACAGCGCTGGGAAAATGAAGACTGTGTCCTCATTAATTACTGGATACGCAGCATGCGCCAGTCCTCCTCCCGCCCCACCCCGGCCTCAGCTCTCGGACCTGAGGAAACACGCCGCTCTGGTGAAGAACAAGGACATGGCACTGAACGCAAACTCGGGACTGGTGACAAGCAGCCAGGCAGAGTGACCCAGGGGAACAGCAAGGTATAGGCACCGTTTAGCTGGAGCTAAGGGGGCAGAGACAGTGCTACAAGACAAACCGCGAGAGGAAGACCTCGAAGCCCCTGTCAGGACTTTAACGTTTACTCTCAGGTCAGCAAGAAACATAGAAAGGTCTTTCACAGCAGGGTGGCAAACCTGCATTTTAGTAAGACTGTTTTGGTTATGCTTTGGCTCCAAAGTTAAAATCAACCAGCCTTAAATATGAGATATTTAAGAGACTTCCTTATCTGTTCACTTATCAATTTACTTTCCTATTTGGATCCTTAATGGTGCAAGAAGAAATTTAAGTGTGACCTATTATTTAAATTATGCTCAATTATCAAAATTGAGTGATAAAAGAATATACAAGGACTAGAGAGGGAGTAGTTAAGAAACAGACCCATATATCTGACAATGGTAAACCAGATAAAAATGAGAGTACAACTACACATTTTTACAAGTCTTAGAACATTTATAAAATGTATGCTATTGTACAATATAAGCATCGATAACAAGTTGCATCTAAAATAACACCACACACTGAAAAATTTCATGTCATGGTTACCAAAATTCTGTCCGCTGGGATTAACAGAATGTTACTTATTCGTTGCTAGTTGTAATCTCTCGTGCATAATGTGAAATGGGACATGACACACAAAAACAACTGATTCTAGAAAAACTCAATATACTTAATTTTAGATGGTACTGATACCTTACAATTTAATTAAACAGGAGTAGAGCTGACAAAATAAAAAACAATGCATGCATTACAAAAATAAAAATGTTCTAACTGCTACTTATAAACACCACAAAAATGGAAGCCTTTTGTAATTTTAATTTCTTAATACTTGTATGACTTAATATTTGTGTATAATGTTTAACACAAGTTTCCATTATCTTTCCGTGACAAATATTTCTTAAAATAAATTTCTTAAAATTTACATACAATCCAGAAAGTCAAATTCATGTCAGTTTCCTAGAAGAACCCATGACACCCCTTAAAATCTACTGTACAAGAACCCTGAAGGCAGAATCCCAGCAATGTATATAAGAAAGTTCTTACCAATTTTTCATCAACTGTTATGAGCTGCGTGTCTCGAGTTTGGTCCTGCGCCAGCCTCCACGTGGAAGTGCTCAGCAACCTGCAATGCAAGATTTTAAATTAAAAATGATCCATGAACGGGGAAAAGAGAGGCAGGCAAATGTTGCACAGACAAGCTACTTGAACAGTATCTGTCCTACGAAACAAAAAGAAGAGGGAGAGATGAGGTCACAGAAGTGCTTATCCCCCATCAGCTGTGTCTGCTGTTTCTCAGGCTCACTGGAGAGCTCACCGCAGGCCGCACTGCACGTCAGTCCCAGGCTCCCGTCACAGAAAGGCCACCAGGGACAAGCACTGTCCTGCTCCCTGCGAGTGTGCAGCGAGTTGGCACGACCAGGAAGAAAAATGCAGCTTTACCAACCCTTCTGGAAAGCTGATTCCTAAATGAAGGCATCAGAATGAAAAAGAAAAATCTCAATCACATTCTTTTTAAAATTTATTTATTTTAGAGAGAGAAGGAGGAGGGAAGGAGGGAGCCTTGATCGGCTGCCTCCTGTGCACGCCCCTGACCAGGAATCGAACCAGCAGCCTTTTGGTAGACGGTGCCCAACCTGCTCAGCCACACCGGCCAGGGCTCACTCATATTCCCAGTGGTCTAACGTAAAAGTTATAGAACGTAATGATAACAGTAGAGTTTCTTCACTCTAATTTCAAAATGAAAGTAGTTTACATAGAAATGATTTATATGATTGCTTTTATTAATGTTACTAACTTGGTCCTGAATCCCTCACAGAATGGAAGAAAGTCTGAATAGTTAAAATAGAATATTAAGTCAGAAATAAGGGGCACACTGAAACCTCTATGATCCTATTAACCAATGTCACCCCAATATAGTGTTTAAAATACTAAAACAAAGAAATAAAAGGGGCACAGAATCTAGCTCCTTTATATTAGCATCTTCCCACAATCACCCCAAAGAAATTAAAGCTAACAATTTTTTTTATGTCATGTATACATTACATTCTGTACTAGTGAACTGTCATAGCTATTACTATTTGTGACAATATACATTTTAGAGTTTTCCAAAATATTAAGCAATCCTATGTAGATTTCTCTTTCAAAAGTAAGAGAGTATATACAAGTATAACTCAATATTCCAAAGCAACTGAATATACAGTATTCAGCTCTGCAATATAATCACTATCATTATTTTGATGCAACACAGTCAACAATAACTAATACAAAATTTCAACAGGTACAATGTACAGCAGCCCCTCCTTATCCACAACCTTCCTTTCCATGGCATCAGCTCCCTGCTGTCAACCCCAGTCCAAAATTATTAAGTGGAAAATTCCAGAAATAAACAGTTCATAAGTTTGAAATTATACACCATTCTGAGTAGCATGATGAACCCTAGCCTTCCTGCCCAGGACATGAGTCATCCCTTCGCCCAGCATAGCGAGCCCCCTTCGTCTGTCACACAGGCACGGGTGTCACCTCACATCATCACAAGAAGAAAGGCGAGTCCAGCACAGTAAGATATGTTGAGAGAGAGAGAGAAACCACACTCACATAACTTTCATCACAGTATATTGTAATGGTTCTATTTTATTAATAGTTATTGTTGTTCATTTCTTACTTTGCCTAATTTATAAAGTAAACTTTATCATAGATATGTATTAATAGCAAAAAACAGGGGATCTCCTTGTGGATCAGAGGGGGGACTACTGTACAGAGCTCTACAGAATATCTATTTACTAATAACATCACTTAAAGATAATTCATAATACAAAAGGCTTTTTGCTTTATGAACACATTATTTTTTTGAAATCTGTCACTTATTTCCCAAAATTAATATAATTCTTTATCACTGCAAATATGCTGCTCAGAAATACCAAATACACTAACATAAAAATTACTTTTAATTACTTATACAGAGAGTTAAAATACATGTTCTGGTTGTTATAATACTTTTTTAAAAGTATAAATAAGCACCTTTTAAAATCCCTTTACTATGGAAATCATTAAGAACAATAACATGACAATAAAAGCATTTTGAATACTTTTAACCAAATCCATATAGTTCAAGAAAAAAAAATTAGGTAATAAGAAAACCCCAGAGAACTTGAAATATTAGAAATATTAGAAAATATAGCTACATTTTAAGAAAATAAAGCCACATAATTCCTCTAATGAAGTGTTAGATCAAAATAGTGCAAATTATTAGATCAAAGTTCTATAATCCAGCCCTGGCCAGGTTAGCTCAGTTGGTTGGAGAGTTCGTCCTGATAAGCCAAGGTTATGGGTTCGATCCTCCATCAGGGCTCATACAAGAAGCAACCAATGAATGCATAAATAAGTGGAACAACAAATTGATGTTTCTCTTGCTCTCCCCCTTCTCTCCCTCTCTAAAATGAATAAAAATTAAAAAACAAAAAACCTCTATAATCCAAGAACTGTGCAATTTTGGACTACACGTCGGATTTAAACAATTTTCTCTTAAATTATATAATAAAATCTTATTGTACATTAGTCATAGCCCAAAATAAACATGTACTTTAAGAATATTTTTTATAATTTTAGATTAATCTCCAACTAATCATAAAATAAAGCTACTATATCATTTTCTATAAACAGACAACTATTATAAACAAATACACAGACAAAATACTCTCATATTTTTATCAGACTATATTTGAAAGGTAACACAATAAAAGATATAAGATGTTAAGTAAAGTAATACTAGCAGAAAGAATTTAAAAGCACAATTAAAACTTTTTATAGGGAAAAACTTTTAAGATAGGCTAGGTTACAAAGAGATCATAGATAGGAATTTTTGACAATATATTCATATAATTTATTTCAGGAAAAAACTGCCTAAGTAAAAAAGCACACATAATATATGTGTGTATATATGCATTTATGTAGGGCAAAGGGGAGGGGTCACTTAAGTAACTGCTCCCTAAACACAGGGACAGCAATTATTCTTTAAAAATCAAATCTCAGATGTGGAAAAAAATTTTCCTCCAACTGTAGATAGTTAAGGTAGCAAGGATCCAGAGTTCATTACGAACATAGCATTTAATTTGTTATACCTACAAAATATCATCTACAGTTAAATTTATATTAAATGTAAATTATATAGCAAATATCTACTTGCTGATTAGCTTATAAAAAGTCTTTTCAATGAAATGGTAGGAGTAAAGGCAACATTTTAAATAATATTAGAGTATAAAAACATTATTAAACAAGATACAAAACCCAGAAAGTATAAAGGAAAAATGACAGAAGCTACTACATAAAAACTTCTATACCTAAGAAGCTGTAAATGGAGAAAAGACATTAGAAAATATTTTCAAAATAAGAAAGAAAAGGCTCAATACCCAAAATAGGTAAAAGAGCTTCTACAAATCAGTAAGTAGGGATAATTCTTAAGTTTCAAAAGAGGGAGTCAAACAATGAGAAAGCAAACCACCTAATTAAAAATGGGAAGAATACTTGAAAAGACATTTATCCAAAGATCTACAAATAGCCAATAACACAGGAAGACATGGTCAACATTACTAAGCACTAGGGAAATGCAAATCAAAACCACAATGAGACACTGCTTCATATATATTACTAAAAAAAATTAGTGTTGGTGGGATATAAAGAAATTAGAACCTTCATACATTACTGATGGGAATATAAAATCATGCAGTTGCCATGAAAAACAGTATGGTGGTTCTTAAAAAAATTAAACAGAATTACCATATGATCCAGCATTCCACTTCTGGGTATATACCCGAAGAACTGAAAGGAGTACTCGGATGTCTGTACACCAATTTCATTATAGCATTATTCACAGTAGCCAAAAGCAAGCATTGCCAAAATATTAGTAATCAGATTTTACTGGGCAATGTATCATAACAATAGAAAGTTAAGTGCATACGTAGAGGTGACTAATCTTCAGTCATTAGTAAACAAATGGTAATTTTACTTCACTACTTAGTACCCATTTTTGAGAAACTCAGAAATTTTATTTGCCTCAGGAGTTTACCTATCCACTCATTTGTTTTGTTAGCTGGCCTGTTCACATTTCTAGGTCTCTTAAGTGTCAACATTAATTCTAAGCCCATAGGATAAACTCTAAGGGCTGTGACTGTTATTATCAATTATCATTATTACAGTGTACAAGTCTTTTATTATATTTACTTTTTCTGTAAAGTTTCCTGTAAGAAAATGATATGGATATCAAGAGATCTTACTTCTAACTCTGGTTTTACTACCTACTAGTTGTGTCTATGAGCAAATCACTTAACCTCTCTGCATTTCAATTTCACTCTTTGTAAATTTGTAAAATGAGAGCTTGTTGCTCTCAAGTTTCATTTAGTGATGAGTTTGTGATTCTAATAAGTGGAACTGAGTACAGTTCTAGTTTAATAATCCCCTATGGAAATGCTACATAATAATTTCTCAACTCATCATCTGTTTTTCTGTAAAAACCTAAGGAGTTACAACTTTCAAGAACATACACACTGCATTTGTTTATCCCGTCATCTGCTGGTGGACAGTTGGGCTGTTTCTGCTGAAGACGCTCATGTGCATGTTTTTGCAACTCATTTGGGTAAATAAATCCCTAAGAACACAATTGCTGGACTGTATGTTCTAATGAACAAAATGAACTAACAAGCAAAATAGAGACAAACTGACAGCTGTTGGGGGGGAGGCTGGGGGGTAGGGATTGAGCAAAAAGAAAAAGGCGAGAACTCATGGACACTGATGGCAGTGTGGTGACTGCTGGGGGAGGGGGAGGAGGGAATGGGGCGATGGGAGGAGGCAACACAGTGTACAGATGATGTGTTGTGGAACTGTGCACCTGAAACCTATATAATTTTGTTAACCAGCGTCACCCCAATACATTCAATAAAACGGAGAAAAAAAAGACTTTGTTTAGCTTTGTAAGAAACTGACAAACTGTCTTCAAAAGTGGTCGCACATTGTGTACTCCCACCAGCATTACAAGACTTACTGGTCATCTCATTCTTGCCAGTGTTTGGTGTTGTCACTGTTTGGGATTTTACCTGTTTTAATAGGTGTGTAGTGGCATCTCAGTGTTTTAATTTTCAATTCCCTGATGACTTACAATGTTAAGGCACCTTTTCATATGCTCATCTGCCATCTTCATATCTTCTTTGGTGAGGTGTTCGTTCAGACCTTTTGCCTATTTTTTAATTAAGTTGTTTATTTTCTTATTGTTGAATTTTAAGAGTTCTTTGTATATTGTGGATACAAGTTCTTTATCAGATATGTGGCAAATATTCTCTCTGCAGGTCTTTCCATTCTCTTAAAATGCCTTTCACTGAGAAGTTTATCATTTCAATAAAGTGCACTCATCTGTTTTTTCTTTCATGGATTGTGTGTTTGGTGTTGTAGCTAGAATCTCAGCAGCAAACCAGTTACCTAGATTTTCTGTTATGTCATCTTCTACAAGTCTGGTAGTTTTGTTTCTTACATTTAGGCCTATGATCCATTTTGAGCTAATTTTTATGGAGGTGCAAGGTCCAGTTCCACTTGTTACTGAAGAGGTTATCTTTCCTCCACTGGACTGCCTCTGCACTTTCCCAAGCTCTGTATTTGACTGTGTACGAGTCTATTTCTTGGCTACCCATTCTGCCCACTGCTGTGTTTGCTCCTTCGCTCATTCCACACTGTCTTGTCGCCGTGGCTCTGCGCTAAGGCTGATGTGTCAGTCCTCTGGCTTTGCCATTCTTCACAATTATGTTCATATTTGGGGCCTTTTGACTTTCTATATATACTCAGAATATGTTTCTTATTATCTACAGAGTAGCCTCTGGGGTTTTGCCTGGGCCTGCACTGAATCCTTCTATCAAGCCGGGAAGAACTGACCTCTTACGAATACTGAGTCTTCCCATCCATGTACATTTATTAGGATCTTTTTATATTTTTTCATCAGTGTTTCCTACATATACATCTTGCAAATACTGTTTTTAATCCTTCAAATATACTCTTCAAGAGACTTAATAGTGAAAAAATAAAAATAAACCATGTGTACTGGAAAACGGTATCTGAATAAAAATAATATTCCTGTCTCAAAGTTTCAACACTATCTCCCTTTGAAGCAAAGTAACCTTATCAATACGAATAGCAAAACTCTAGCATCATTATAGCAGTCTGAAAACACGACTCCAAATCTTTTGACAAACCCCTCCCTCCCTCCCAGCAAGAGCCAGAGGTCTCTGTTCCCCTCTCCTACAATCTGACCTCTGGGACTGCTGAACCAATACACTACAAAAGTGAGGCAATGCATGTTTCCAGGCACAGGCATTAAACACCGGCAGCTTGCACTTCCTGTCTCTGAGAACATTGTTTCCTGGGACATTCACTCCTGTAAACCAGCCACCACATCATGAGGATATCCAAACTGCCCCACAGGGAGACCCATCTGAAGAGGAAGCAGCAGCCACACCACTTGGCCAGCTGTGTCAGTGAGCTGCAGGATCTCTAGCCCAAGCTAAGCCATCCCAGCAGACATCATATGGAGCAGAGATAAGCTTCCCTGCCAAACCTGGCCCAAACTGCCGATATGTGAGCAAAACAAGTGATTGCTGTTGTTTTAAGCAAGGGAGTGCTGGGGTAGTCTGTGTCTAACTATAGATAGCAAAAACGTTCCTGTAAATAATTGAATATGGCTTTATAAACATTAAAATTGAACCAGAAACTTCAAAGAACCAGAAATGATCTGCTGGACTTCTAGACAAAGTAAAATTTCTAATCCAATAGAAATTATTAAGGAATCAATTAATCCTCGGCCTTTCATTAAAGCCAATTATGTTTGTTGTCAATTTATTGCAAATTGAATTAACCCAAATTCACATTAAGTCAGCAAGTGTTCAGTTCCATACTAAACCATAAGAAAATATGAATAAGACTTCTAACTGGAATAATAAAATAATAATATATATGTAGTCTCTACGTCACAGTAACTATCTCAGACTTAAATTGTGTAGATATCTGGGCGCTGGCCAGATAGTTCAGTTGGTTAGAGCATTGTCCCAATGCCCCAAGGTTGTGGGTTTGCTCTCTGGTCAGGGCGCGTCTAAGAATCAACCAACGATGCAACCACAAATCCATGTTTCTCTCTCTCTCTCCCCCCCTTCCTCTTTCTCTCTCTAAAATCAACCAATAAATTAAAATTTCAAAAAATGCTTATATTGCCCTGGCTGGTGTGGCTCACTTGGTTGAGCCCCCATGCACCAAGACATTGCAGGTTCAATTCCCAGATGGGGCACGTGCCCAGGTTGCAAGCTCAATCCCTGGTACGGGGTGTGCAGGAGGCAGCCAATAGATATTTCTCCCTCATCGACGTTTCTCTTTCCCCCTCTCTCAAATCAATAAAAATATATATTTTTTAAAAATGTTGATATTGGGTCAAGCACCTTCAAGCTGGTCTTGAAACTTTTCAGTATCTTGAAACAACAGAGAAAATTTAAAATGCCTTCAACATACTGTACTCGCTAGAGAGAAACGGGAAAGCACGAACTGTTACTGGGAAAAATAAAGCTGAGGGATCAAGGGTCTACTTTAATATTCTGGAAATTATGTGAAGTAAAAGGAAGGAGATCCTACAAATGCTTCAAGTTCAATGGAAATAACTGAAGAAACTTTATATCCACTCACAAATAAGTTCTCTGATTCTAATTCAGACTTATCGCAATAATTTCTAATCTTTATGTACAGTACTTAACAATATCTTTAAATGTGCAACTGGTCAAGTCAATAAAAAGCAATAATCTCCTGCTCACAGATGTCCTTTCCCCCATTCTTCTGAGCCAGGTGGGACTTGCAGCGGGACCTAAGAGCAACTGTGCCTCTGGACACAACTCAAGCCAAAACCTTAAACTAACCCTTTGAGAGTCATCCAACAGATGAAGGAAGGATTTGTGCAAGAGCGTAGGGTCATTACGCTCACATCCCCGACTCTGAAGCGATCCTGAGGAGCAACACGGAGGAGACAGTTGGCAAGGCTTCCAAGTGTGGTACCAGAGGAACGGAGAGTGTGATGGAAAATGTCAAGGACAGGAGGAAACACCCCAGTTAGAGACTAGGTGTCGAAATAAACAGAATAGGTGAAATAAAGGGAATAAGGGATACAAATCCCTGGCAATGATAGTATCTGTATTACAAACCACCACAGAGTACGAGCAGCCCCCTCCAGCACAGGCTGAATTACAGGGCCCTGGAGGGGGCGCCTTCAGGGAGGAGCTGACTTACTTGTTCTCTGGCATGTCTTGTAAATAACTGGAAGCAAATTTTCCACAAAGATGTCAATTATTAATCTACAAATTAAATATAATAATTAAAAATTCCAACAGAATTTTTATAAAATTAAATGATTGTCACAGGGAAGAAAAAATTCACAAAAATAACCAAGAAAATCTGAAAAACAATTACAAGGAAGGATCTGCCTTGCCAGCTAATATGATACAGTAATTAAAATATGGTATTAGCACAGGCACAGATACACAGATCAAATACACGGTAGAGGTCAGAATATAAAACCAGACTCTACAGATCTATAAATGCATTAAATAATAAAATTACAGCTTCAAATCAGTGGTGAAAGGCTAGACTATTCAACAAATGATACTGAGACAACTGGCTGCCCTTTCGTAGAAGAAAAATGTTTGAATCTTCAAAAAATATTTACGTCATATACCAAAGAACTCTAGATGGATCGATACACACACAAGCACATTGTGCTGCACATGCAAATCACTGGAATAAAACATAAGACTTCTTTATAAGTTTCAAAAAGAAAAGTTGTCTTAATCAAGACATAAAACCCACAAGCTATGAAAGAAAAACAACTTCTGGATCACAAAAGGCACTGTAAACTAAGCAAGGAAACATCAGAGGCAACAGGTACAGTATGCATGGCGGATAAGACTAATATCTAAAATATACTAAAGAACTTAGAAACCAGGACAGAAATCACCCAAAAAAGGGGGAACAGTAGATACAAACTGGGTAGATATTAATACCAACTACATCAATAATCACTTTAAAGGACCATGGTCTAAATATACTAGCTGAAGAGAGGATGTGTCAATATGGATTAAAAAACCAGGACCCAACTTTATGTTACCTAAAAGAAGCTCACGTTAAATATAAAGACACAGACAGAGTAAAAGTAAAGAGGAGAGAAAGATACACCAGGCTAAGAGTAATCAAATCTTACTGCAGTAGTTATTTTATTCTCAGACAAAGTGCACTTCAAAACAAAAGCAAAAATTATCAGGAATAACAAACAGCATTGCATGGAGAAAAAGGGGTCAATTTTCCAAGAAGACATGAACAATCCTTGAGGTACGTAAGCCAAACAAGAGAATGTTAAAATATGTGAGGCAGAAGCTGAAAGAACTCTCTGCAAGGAGAAACAAACAAATCCATCAGGAGAGCTGGAGACGCAACACTCCTCTAACAGTAACTGACAGAGCCAGCGGGCGGGGTGTCAGGGAGGACATAGTTGAACCGAGCAGCCCCATCCATTAACTGGACTTAACTGACACTTATGGAATACTTCATCCAACAACAGCAAAAGACAGATTCTTAAGCTCGCATGGAACATTCACCACGCTAGGCCACATCCTGGGCTGTAGAACACACCTTAACAATGTAAAAGAACAGAAATCATACAATGCATGCTCCCAGTCAACAGCAGAATTAAGCTAGAAATCAGTAACAGAGAACTGGAAGATTCCCAATTACTTGGAGATTTAAAAACATACTTCTAAATAACTTCTGAGTCAAAGAAGAAACCTCAAGAGAAATTAAAAAATATTTTTAACTAAATGAAAATAAAAATACAACTTTTAAAAATGTGTGAGGTACAGCAAATGTTAGTAAAGTCCAAATTAATAATCTAAGTTTCCATCATGGGAAACTATAGAAAGAGAGCAATATAAACCTAAGGCAAACAAGAAAAAAGAAAAATTACAGCACACACACACACAGCAGTTCTATACACACACACATAAAGCACCCAGACTCGTCAAATTCACAGAGACGGAAAGGAGAGTGCTGGGTGGGAGGATAATGGAGAGCTATTGTGTAGCAGTCAGAGGTTCAATTTTGGAGGAGGGAAAAAGTTCTGAAGATACATGGTGGTGACGGCTGCGCAACAATATGAATATGCTTAATGTTACTGAACTACACCTCAAAATGATTAAACAGTACCTTTTTGTCTATTTTACAATTAAAAAGAATATGCCCCGTGAAAAAACTGCTGAATGCTGGTTTACAGCACCAATAAAGAGGAACACACACAAGCTGGTCAGAGCTGAAGAAGAGTCACACTGTGCTCAGAGAAAGCCTCTTCACGTACGCACACAGGATTGCTGTGTGTGTGTCGCTCTTCATGAACTTTTAGAAGACCAAACTGAAGCTGTTGAACTTCAATATGATTATTTATTTGTATACTCACATAGCATATTTTCCCAAATTATACACTTTTTAAAAAATGTCTAGTGCCTATGTGATGTAAAATAAGTGATACTTTGTTACCACACTTAACACCAATTACCCATCACTGCATTGGCACCATTATTCAACACATTTTGCATAAAAATAGTTGAGAATTTTGAATCTTCACTAATAGACTTGTTACAAATAAGCACGAAGAGCATATCTTCACTATATTTATGAAAATGTAATGCACAAAACAAAAGGAAAAGCAAGCCCAGATGAACCCATCCACTCCTTTGGTCAAATAAGAAACTACTGGACACTTCCAATTATCTATCCAGTCCACTTTTCAGCATCAAGATCCTCAATTTAATCGCAGTAGGATTACTTCAGAGCTATCTAGTTAGCATCTTGTCAGAAAATGATTCTACTAATTAACATTCTCTATGTTCCCCTCAAGGTGTCAGTCATTATGGCTGTGCACCAATATTCCAGCTTCCCCACCAACCACGTGGTGAGATTACAGCCACCGCTCTCTCAAGTCCAGTGTGGGCACATGACTTACGTCAGCCAATGAAATATCAGAGGAAGTGACACTAGCAGAAGCATTAAGAGTCACTGCACAATTATCTGTAGCTTTTCCTCTGTCCGAGCAGTCTGGGTCCCCGGGAGAGGACAAGTGGAGGGCCAGAGCTCCCAGCAAGGGACATGCAGCAGGAACAAGAAATAAATGTTTGTTGTTTTAAGCCACAGATATTTTGGGGTTTACATCTTGACTGATACAGCTTAATAAGCAATTCTCGATCTGTGTACTTTTCTAGGGAATGCCATACAAGGCCTTAAGCTGTACAATGTCTGTTTCACATTGATTGTTTGAGGTCGGGAGTATTATAGATTGAGTTTACTATTTTCAAGTGAATCAAGATGTCACTCGTAAAAAGCTACATTTTTGGTCTTTAAGGGCAACATAATTTATTTTCTTATGCCTTCAAAGCTTAGGTGTCAAAATCCATTAGATAATTGCTTCACACCAGCTTAATACCATGTTTTGCCTTGGACAGCTCACCTCATTTTTTAAGAAGGCTGCGCATTTTACCTTCACCTCGAAGCATCTCAACTCGTTGCTTATTTGCTTCAATTTAGGAATCTTTTCCTTTAAAACTTCTAACTGCCATAAAACCACTGGAATCATGTTTGTATCATAAATATATTTAAAATGAAATAAACAATACATTTGATCACACACAAAAAATGCTGAATTTATAGGACATGAGAGCTAAACAGGCCAGCATCCACCATCTGGCAATGTTACATGCGAGAGAAAGCTAGCTGGTAGGTGTTTACTCTTCAGTTCAAAGACGGTATGTCCGTCGGCAAACCTGGCACTCTTGGGCAAACTATTTTTTAAAGGCTGATGATTACACGATTAAAAATATATTTAGAAGAAAAAAATCACCAGCATACATAGATGTTTTTTAACTTCATGAAACAATTTGGAAACAGCAGACCCACGTTAAAATTCTGGATCTGCCACTTAAGAGCAATGCGATCTTGAACAAATTACTTCACAACGCTGCACTTCAATTTCCTTGTCTGCAAAAATGAGGATAATAATACCTCCTAGAATGACGGGCAGAATTAAATAATATGCTAAGTAATTGGCATGGAGGGTTCATTTCGTTTCCTCTAGTAATACACATGACCAGTTCGCTTAGTGGCAACAGAGGAGAGGGAACCCTGAAAACACTAACAAACACTTCTTTTCCAGATTTTCTCTAAAAAATGTGCACAGCCAACTTTTCCTTTTCTGTCCAGTTAACCACAAAGTGCTCTCAAACCCACTGTTCTACTTCTGTCAACCCCTCTTCCCTGTTCTATGTAACAGTCCCCTAACTGGCCTCCGCTTCCACACAGCCAAGAAATTACAACCAAGCACGCCGCTCCTCTGCCTAAAATCCTTCACTGGCTAGCGGGAACTTATCTCAAGAAATGAAAGTATTTAGGGAGCAAGTACCATATTTATAATTTACTTTCAAATAGCTTAGGAAAAAAATATGTTTATATGTGCATTTTGCTCATATACACACATGTGCGTATACACTCCTACACCTGCATTTTGCTCATCTTTTACACACACGATGCATAAAGGCAAAAGTAGCAAACCCAGCCAAATAGTAACAACGTCCACTCTAAGTGGTGGGTTTATGGATTCCCTGTACTCATTTTTGCATGTGTGAATATTTAAGTAAGTTGTAAAATTAAAAGCAAAATGAAAAATATGATGATCTGCTTCATTTGCAGAAAATGGGAAAGAATAAGAATGTATTTGCTTGAATGTGCACCAACTCCAAGCATAAGAAACTAGTAGCAAGAATTCCTTGGGGGTGGGGCGAGCAGTGGTCAACGAGCAGATGGGGTCAAAGATGAGAGGAGGACCCGTGCACATAATTCACCTACATACACAGAACTCTACGACTGTGTTATCTATTCAAAATAGTACACTGAAAAGTGATGTGGACCACATTTTTACTCACTGCATATCGTTACCATGATGATTAAATGAGACAACATATATAAAGCTTTTGTAAGTACTTGGCACTTGGTCAAGGCTCAATAAATGTCAGCTAGTCCAGCTGTTGAAGTAAGAAAAAACATCTTCAGTATTAATAGTACCATCTAATGTGTACAAGTTAATTTTAATCTATACCTTTTGGGGATGGTCAGTTATGGTCTCCAGAAGAGGCTACTTACAGACATAAACTTCAAATACCGTTATCAAAATTTGTATCATAAGATTCTTTTTATTGGCATAAATCAAGACTGAAATTATTTTTCCTTGATAAAATGAGTGGTATCTGAAAAACTGCATGGGCACCACTGAACAAGGCCACAACACAGCAGGCTCAACTGCTAGAGCCTTAGACCAGCCCTCAAGGTCTAAAGCTCGGGCTGGGCCCGAGAACTCCCACTTCAAGAAAGACACCGCTGCCTGCCTTCACCAGTCCTGTCGTCTGCCTCCTGCTACTGTTTACCATCGGTGTGCCAGCATTCTCATCACAGGGCCTGTGACCACCTGGTCAGGGAGGCCCCTGGTGTCTGACCTGACCACAGCCCATTCCTCTCACCAAAATTTATCACTAGCCTTTATAGTTTACCAATGTCTCAGCTCATGGGACAACTGAGAAGATGAAATGGGATATGAATGATGAGCTCCTGATATATTCCAGGTAAAATTATTAGCAATCATTATTATTTTTGAGAAAGGAATGTTGTTAAACTAACAATTAGATTCTATTTAGATGTTTTAAGTTTTTATTAACTTAACCCAGAAATTGATGCCAATTCTAAGACATGGATTCAACTACAAAAAAATGTTCAGATTAAAAATAACTAAACAATAATTAATTTCCCTAAATAGCTACAGTATTTGTTTGCTATCTCTGACCTATTTTAGAGCAACCAGCTTTTGAAATAAGGAACAAATCAAAGAAAGATTCAGCAATAAATTAATGTAACTATAGGTGAGTTCTTAATAAAAGGAAAACTGAAAATACTAGTTAGCAAAGCAGTGTCCCTTTGAAATACAATATTTTTTAAAAATAATTCATGCCTATAAACTGGAGAGACCTATTAATTTGTTTAAATCAATTCAAAATAATTTTAAAAATAAGTGTAAAATACAGTCTAGACTTCATCACCTCATAAATGTAGCACAACAAAATATACACATACAAGGACACAAAAGGCCAGGTAAGTGTGAAGACACACCCTGCACCTCCTGGGGGTTAGCCGGATGAAGACAGCAGCCACCTGTGGTCAGTGGACAGCTTCACAGGCCTTCACACCACTGAAGAGAAGCTCAACTAGCACTACGAGGCTTAGCCACATAAAGTCCCAAACTGGACTGCTCAACCTGAACAGGGTCATTAAAACTCCCACTGGCGTCCCTAAGCAAAGTGCTTAACCAAAACACCTAAGTCTACCACTGTAGATAAATATTGTCAGAATTATATACACAATTTGATTTCAATCGCAAAACTAACACAATCAGTAAGACAATGAGATATGTAACCAGTACTTTTTCCAGTGACTTTCCAAAACATTCCACCTTTTAAAATATATTCACCTAAAGATTTGTTTTAGAAATTAAAGTATAATTGACACATAACAGTACATTAATTTCAAGTGTATAAGATAAGGATTCCACATTTGTAGCTACTGTGAAATGATTACCACACTAAGTCTAGTTACCATCCATCACCATACAGTTACAATTTTTTTTCTTGTGATGAGAACTTTTAAGATCTTCTCTCTTAGCAATATGTTATACAGTATTATTAACTATAATCACTATGCTGTACCTAAAGATGTTGTTACCCTTAAGATATTTTGGCTATGCTGATGAATATCCAACCAGTCAATAAAATACTCTTTGAAGAGATGTTTGAAAAATCTAGAAGAGTTAATACTTATTGACTACAAAATAGTGTATCTATGTTCAAAGGTCCAGGTGGACTCTGCTGACCATATACATTTAAGAATGTATACCAAGATTCTAATTCCTATTCTCAATTCACCAATCATCTATTAAAACATCTATGTCTTCTGCATAATGCTACACCCAGTAGCTGGCTTTAAAGACTTCACTGGGGGAAGGCAGACACACAAGCAATAATTCAATGTCACTGCTCTGAATGCTAGTGGTAATTTCTATAATAATGGTATACAACAAGGTGTTTTGCTATTTGAGGAGGAACAACTGTGCACTGGGGAGAGAGGGGTGTGGTGGGATGCACAGGATGGTCAGGAAAAACTTCCTTATCAACGTGGCCTGTGCTGTCCACTTTGTTTCCATTGAGTATCCACTGTTACAGGATTGAGAAGGGAATTTTAAAAACATATGGCATATTAATTCACATCTAGTGCCTATTATGTGTGGTACAGTCTTGACAAACATGTTCATAGTTTATTTTTAAATTAGGTATAACACCACAAAGCCAGTAGTTTAGATTTTGGTTTAAAAGTCATGAATTCTTTATTTTTTAAAAAATGTTTATTTTTCCACCAATGCTTCTTATTGCGTCTCCTCTCAACTCCCTTCCAGTAAATTAAACAAAATGGGAAAATTTAACAGTATTTACAATATTCCAAAATGCCTTAAACCCTAATAGATTCCATTTTTATTTGCTTTTATTTCTAAAATAAATAAAATTAAACAAATTTTACTAGTTAAGTACAATCATTTGGTTTAATGTGGACTACAACAGCAGAATGTTAATCCTCGATCTCAAAGTCAGGGTTTATTCTGTGTATCGAGCACTTTACCATTCCAACATCCACAGCGTAATAGCCACATAACTATCTATTACAGAAAAAAATTTACTTTATCCATGGCAATTACTTAAATTTACAATACATTTCCATCTTTCCTATTGTTTCTTTGATGGAAAACTTTAAAGTCCTAGTAAAATCCCAAACTGCACAAAAACCTTCCTGACAGAATCCCACTCAGTTTTACTCCGTAAGACAGAGTCTGCAACACTATGATCTGATAAAAGGCAGAGGCAGGGCAAAGCATGAACCTGTAAGTCATCATTTTTCAGTGACCTATGACAGCGCTGTGCATGGCAGCTACATTTAAAACCCACGTAGTATATAACAAGGAAAACAAATATCTCAAATGCTATCCAGCTTAAGAAGATGCTGTGAAATATTTTTATTTCTGTATTATTTCTATGTTATTTCATAATTTCTATATTATTTCATAATCAAATGAGCACACAGCTGTTTACTGAGTACCAGCTTCATGCTAATTGCTGTGTTACACTATGAAAACACAGAGGTGAAGAAGAAACAGGTCCTGCTCTCAAAGATCTTAAGTCTGGTGGGAAACAGAGAAGGGAACAGGCCATCACAATGGAACCTAAGTACTGGCAAGAGGTAAGCACAGGGGGCTCTAAGATCACATCCTAAGCTGTGAATTCAAATAAGGATCCTTAGAGAAAGTGGTGCTTAAAGTGCCACCTAAAGGCTGAAAAGAACTTAAGGAGGCAAAGGGTGTGGAGGTATGTGGGGGCAGGGAAGACAGCGGGAAGGCAAAATTAACTGTCCACTCGGACAGAACCTGAATTATAAGAGAGCAAGCAAGCATGCGAGTGTGAGTGAGCGTCAGGATCGCAAGTAGTCCAGATCCCTAAGACACAGTCTTGTATGGCTGGAGACTGAGCCAGAGGGACTGATGCGAGGATGAACGGGTAGAAGGTGTGAGCGGAGAATACGCAGGCACACTGGTGGGAAGCTCGGGCTCTAACCCACAGGCTAAGGAACTACAGTTGCAGTAAGGATGGAAACTGAATGAGTCAGGAAAAAGAGTACTAGGATTGAATGGCTCATTGACAGAAGGCTGAGAGAGGAGACAACAGTGATCCACAGGTTCCTGGCTGAGATAACTGGTGGGGGGGGAGGGGGAAGAGTGTAGCAGAGGAGATAACCACCAAACTGTGTCAGACGCAATGTGATCGACATGCCCGTGGGGACCCCGAGTGGAGGTCCCAGTTAGTTCTAAGGGTATAAAATTCAAAAAAAAGGTACAGTCACATCTTACATGAAGAGCAGGTCCTCAAGTCAGTGTGCTAGGCAAAAACTGCAAATAGTAAAATTATCCTTGGAAATCCTTTAGGAAGCCCCACTGACCCCCCGCCCTGTGGAGACCCACATACCGTCTCGTAATAACCCAAACCTCTAGCGCTGGAACACACTGCCTTTTCTTTGGTTGAGTACTAAACGATCACTAAGTAGAATAATGAGAGAATGAACTTGAATTTCTAAATGTTTTAAAAATATTTTCTACTCTTTTAGTTGCCATGTATATGTGCTGACTTCCTTGAGTGAGAGGTGTGTATGATGCAGATGAACTATACACGCGCAGGCTTTAGTGTAAACAGACGGCAGCTAAAGCCATGGTAGATGGCGATACAGAGAGAGTGCTCAGGTTCCTATTGCAGCCATAGCAAGTCACCACAGGGCTGGAGGGATGAAACAGTAGGGCTTATTCTCTTAAGAGTTCTGGAGGTCCTCGATGCAGAACAAGTCTCCCAGGGCTCATATCAATGCGTCCTCCAGGCTGTCCTTCTGCAGGCTCCAGGGAGAATCTGCTCCTGCCTTTTCCAGCTTTGGGAGGCTGCTGGCACCCCTGAGCACATGGGCACAGCACTGTCTCTGCTTCCATGCATTTCCCTCTCCTCGGACTCCTCCCACATGCTTCTCAGAGGAACCATTGTGATTACCTGGGGCCCACTGGGATCATGCAGGAAAACCTCTCAAGAGGCTCAACTTCATATCTGCAAAGTCCCCAGGTTTCGGAGATTAGGGTGAACATATTGGGGTGCAGATAGTCAACACAGAGAGTATGCAAAGAATAAGATATTGGTAATTCTCTAGCTCTTAAATTGGACGGTGGGTCCACACAAATTCACTTTGCCGTCATCCTTCTTAACATGCACAGAGGTTACATATACTCATGTGTATGTAAGCTTTATGTAACATAAAACATTTAAAAAAAATAAAGAGCTATATATCAAACTCAGAAACACTGACAGTTCAAGGAATGGGCAAACGATGATGGGCGTTCAAAGAGAACTGAGAAGGAGGAAAAATAAAACAGAAATCAAAGGAAGAATCTTTCAAGAACGAGAGTCGTCGTTTTGGACTGCCAAGGTCACGTAAGATAAGGACTGAGAAGCGTCTATTCATTTAGCAGCAGGGTCACTGTCAACCTTGATGAAAGCTATTTCAGTGGGATGACGGGTGCTGAAAATAGGCTGCATGAAGCTGCGAGGGCATGGGAGGTCACAATCTGGAAAAAGCCAGGTGCAGGCCATACTTTTATAGACTCATGAGTAAAATACTGTTAATAAACAGAGAAAAATCCAAGATGCTCTGGTAATCCAGAAAGGGGAGCTAGAATCTAGGAAAGATTTATGAAATGAATAAAAAAGGTGGGGAAGGAAGAAAGGAACAAAAAGAAAGAGGAAGGTAAAAAAGGAGCCACAGAAGAAGTGGTGGTGGTGGTGGTGATGATGATGATGATGATGACGACAATGGTGTTGTTACTGCTACAATTTATGAGGCACTTAATGTATGCCAGGCACTGCCCTAAGGACTTCATAGACTTTACGAAACAGATTACTATGTCCATGTTATAAAACAGAAAACAGACACAGAATAGGCAGAGAGAGAGGACACGTCAGAGCTAGGACTCCAATGCTGGTAAAGCCAACTTCAAATGTGTGCTCCTAACTACTACGTTACACTGATGTGTTGGATCCAAGAGAGCAGTTCAAGTACGACAAAGCTAATACAGTCAAAGCTAATAACAGGAGTTAATAGAAAATCTCCAGAAAATAGTTTTTCCCAAAGCTAAAGTTAAAGACAATAGTTAGAGATTATTAAGGGAACTGGCCTCATCAACAGTTTGAACTCAAAGCCAAAAGATTATATTTGGGACCAAAATTAAAACATGAGCCCTAAGGAGGGGTGGCCTACAAGCAGTACCTAAGATGTACTTAAATCATGAACTTCATCAGCAATTGAGGGAAGAGGAAGCTGGAATCTGTGAAATAACCTCAGATACATGTTGTGTCCATCCAGGTGCTAACTATGCACTAAAGTGGCTGAAATATGAATAAGACAGAAGACAAGGCTGCACCACAGCAATCAGCCAGAGATGTGGGGCAGGGGCAAGAGCCTAAAAGTCAACTGTGGAAAAAGTCTCTGTTTTGAGTCATTGAGGCAGTATTAGTGAAGAGAAAATGTACACTCACTCAAAGAGCATCATCCAGGTTACTGGCCACTAGCTGTATTGTTACATTCTCAAAGAAAGCTCTGTAGGTATATCTTTGTTTGCTGGGGTGTTACGCACATACACAAAGCCCATCTACAAGTAAAAGGTACTGTTAAAAGAATGAAAAGATAAAACAAAGTGGGAGAAAATATTTGCAAACCATAGATCTATAACAAAGGACTTGTATTGAGAATATTTTAAGAACTCATGAAGCTCAACAAGAAAATAACACATATAGTTCAAAGAAAAATACTGGCAAATGGAATATATTCTAAGGACTCCCGAGAGGGAGTAAAACACTGAGAAATGTGGGCATTAACAAAGGGTGAGCAAGCTGGACGCGCCAAGGCTGGAGCAGGCCTGGGGAGAAATGAGTGAGGGAGGGCTGGTATCTTCCACGGTCTGAAGGGCTGACATGTGCACGGGCATGAGGGGGTCAGAATTTCTTTATATAGCATAAAAAGGAAATATCATTTGCAACAAGTCTAAAAGTATAGAGGGTTTTCTTGGGCTACCAGAAATTCACCATATATTCCTCAACTGCTAGATAATCAAGAAGCAGGAGTTTCTAGAGATTCTTGCATTAAATAAAGGTGGAACAGGAGGATCCTAGAATTTTGTTCCAACTCCAACATTATATGAATCGATCAACTCTAACTTCTAGAGTTAACCTATCAAAGAAGAAGGCACCAAACATCATAAAAGGTATCCCTTCCTGCCAAAATATCACCTTTCATTGTGCAAAAGTAAATATTATAAAGTACTTTAAGTTCCAAATTTTAAAAGAGACTAAATAAATAATAAAATCTTAACAAAAAACATATTGAGACCTATTTAAATCTATAAATCTCATTTGTACTAAGGATATTAAAATTAAATTTAAATTACTAATGTCTAATTAAATCTCATTCCATTAGAATTAAAAGACAAAAGATATAAAAGTAAATTTCATGCAAATTTATATAAGTATTTTAAAGAAATCTCTTGAAAAAGAAGTGCTCTTTCACACAAAGGGTGGTAGCCCTCAAAAGAGCCAAAACATCTGCATTCACTTTAAAGCTCGTCAAGACAGACTGACGTTTTTAGGAGAAGCATATGGCTTGCTGAACAGTCATCTAGAACAGAATCTTTTGTCTGGTAAGCCCTATTCAAGGTCCATTTACTTATGTATGGAGTGGCTGAATAAAGGGAAAAACATATTTTTGAGTCCTAGAAAATACAAAGAAATAAACTCTTCATCTAGCTTTGTTAAGGATACGGCAAAACATGTTACAAAGGCAGCCAGGTCTTTCCTTTCAAAGGCACTGCTCTCAACATCTGAACAATCCTAAGAAATCAATGAAAGAAAAGAACTCTAGAAAAGCATGAAACTTTCTCAGAGAACTACATCCACCAAGACCACCTCCCTAAAAGAAGTATTTCCATTTTAAAGGGTGAAACACTTTCTTCTCAAAACTTCGAAGGGCAGAGTTCAACAGCTGCACTGTATTAAACCTGAGCCCTTCCAAAAGGAAGAACCCGGGTCTCTGGAGAGCAGCAACTCGGCCTGCTGTCTCCAAAATTCTCAAAATGCCTGCTCTGCCTCAAAGGAAAGTTTCTCCAAGAAAAAGCCTCTATCCAGTCCATGTGCGAAAAGCATAAAACTTACTTTAGATGAGGAAAATATGCAAAGATGGATGCATTTTTGTTTGTTTCTGGAAATTTCCACCCCTCCCCCAAGGAAAAATGCATTTTGAAGTTGTTCAAGATATAGGATGGAAACTTTTTTTTTTAAAGTAGTTTTCAGCCCTAGCTTCCCATTAGAATCACCAATAAAGCTAAGCCTCAACCTAAACTTACTGAACCAATATATATCGGGACCAAGGCATCTGCATTTTGTATGCACACAACAGGTGATTCTGAAGCACAGCAGGGTTTAAAAACCACTGAAACAGATGGAGCACGATCCCATAAGGAAAAAACAAGTCTAATGAGTAAAGGCGGGAAGAAAAGGTCACATCTGAGCAACTAACTGGTTCTAAAGAACCTAAGGTTTTATTCACATATCAAAACACTCATACCAGACAACAGAAGGGGATGCAAATAGAACTCTGAGCTGCTCTCGTGCCACCACTTAAAGGACAGAAGATCTAAAACACTTTCCTAAAGCACCCAGATATTTAGATGAGAGTTGCTTTGAAAAATGTGGCCACTGAGTAATTCAGGTACAAGAAAGTTCCATGAGAATCCCCGGTAACTAAAGAAGAAACGTCATAATAAGAGCTCATGTGCTAACGTAATTATCCATCAGCCTTAAAAAAGCTCAAGGCTTTAACCAAAAAGCAAACTTCAGCCATCAGCAGAGCTTCATTAACCCGGCTTCATTTTACACACAATTCCAACAGGTCTACTTGCTTGATACTCAAACCCATGATAAACCCAAAGGGTAGTGAAACTGCTAGAAGAGAAGCAGACCTGTCCAGGAAGGACCCAAAACATTATTAAACAGCAGGCCCAAGAAGTCAGAAAGCTAAAGACACCTGATAGTTTTCAGGCAGCAGAACACAGCAACTGTTTTTCCTAATGACCACTGGAGCAAGACAATGAAAAACTATGTTCAGTTTTCCTGTAATGCATACATTACAAGTATTTTGTTTAAGACAGTAAGAAAGTATAAAAATCAAGTCACCTACAGAAAGTCTCTCACCAAAAATAATTACAAAATTTACAGGAAAAAATCCTAACTGAAAAACAAACAAAAGGAAAATACCTAATTTCTCAATTGGAGACTCACTGTATAAAAGGAACAGTGGAGCGAAAGTCCAGAGCATCAGATAGTCTCTCAAATAAAGAACATACTTTATACTAAAAAGGAAAAGAAATCAGGGAAAATACTGATTTACCACTATCAGACATAGTATTTCTCACTGCAAAAGTCACCATACCCTTTAGACTGCTAACCCAGGCTATTTCCTAGTTAACGAGGAATGCCTCGGAGACGTTGCGGGCCAGGTCCAGACCACCGCAACAACGCAGGTAGTAATCTTTCTGCTGGTGGAGGGTCTTGCCTTCAATTTGTAAAAAGCACATCTGTGAAGCACAATAAAGCCATGCCCAATAAAACGAGGTATGCCTGTAAACTGAAAAATCTGTTTCCTCACCTGAAGAAACTGAGAATAAGAACACCTGAGTCCACAGGATTATTATGAAAAATACAGGAGATAATGTAGGTAAAGGCCTTGGCACAGTGGCTAGTATACAGTAAGAAATAAATGTTAGATGCTATTATTAATTTGTGCTCAGAATAAATACCATAAAAATGAGTCTCAACTTTCACCAAGGGATAGGATATATTTTAGAAGCTCTTCCACTTGAACTGTCTTACTCTGTCTCTGCTGACGTGTGTTACCTGGGAACAGAGATGCTCTGTTTTTCTCCACTAGGCCCCATGGCTTATAAACTTCTAAAAACTCCATGTAAAGTAACTTGCAGAGAGCAAGTCTAATAATCAAATTTAGTTACTACTATTCCAAAAAGCTCTCATGTTTCATGAGTACCCTTTTCCAAATAAATTCATTTCCACCTCTTTTAATTTGAATACAAAAGAGGAGTCAGGACTCTTGCCAAGGAAATGTATGAGTACAAAAAATATATATTTATAAGACAAGTTTAATCCAGAAGTAAACAGCTTTGGGTATTTGAATATCCTAAACTCAGACCATCACAAATAATTAGAAAAGAGTAGGTGTAGATATTTCAGACCCACATTTATGTAGGTTAGCACCTACTTGGCCTTCACGGATGTGTCTGTTCATAGAAATACTGCTGTGGCTTCCTCCTTTTCCTCATGACCACCCATCTCTAAATATGTACTTAGTCATCTTCATAAGCACTTACCTGGCAAGTGTGAGCCATTACACTAGGTGCCATTTAGTACAAAAAATAAATAAAAACTGTTTTCCAGCCTTCTGAAAGCCTGTGACCTCACTACTGATACATCAGCCCACGTGTTAATACCTGCTCATATACGTGTGTGTGCATGCATGTGTGTGCGTACAGAGTCAGTACAGGTTGTCATGCTGGTGTGTGTGTGCGTACAGAGTCAGTACAGGTTCTCATGCTGGTGTGTGTGTGTGTACAGAGTCAGTAAAGGTTGTCATGCTGGTGTGTGTGTGCATACAGAGTCAGTACAGGTTCTCATGCTGGTGTGTGTGTGTGCGTACAGAGTCAGTACGGGTTGTCATGCTGGTGTGTGTGTGTGTACAGAGTCAGTACAGGTTCTCATGCTGGGGGGTGTGTGTGTGTGTGTGTGTGTGTGTGTGTGTGTACAGAGTCAGTATAGGTTGTCATGCTGGTGTGTGTGTGTGTGTGTACAGAGTCAGTACAGGTTGTCATGCTGGTCTGTGTGTGTGTACAGAGTCAGTACAGGTTGTCATGCTGGGGTGTGTGTGTGCGTACAGAGTCAGTACGGGTTGTCATGCTGGTCTGTGTGTGTGTGCGTACAGAGTCAGTACGGGTTGTCATGCTGGTCTGTGTGTGTGTACAGAGTCAGTACAGGTTCTCATGCTGGTGTGTATGTGTGTGTACAGAGTCAGTACAGGTTGTCATGCTGGTGTGTGTGTGTACAAAGTCAGTACAGGTTCTCATGCTAGTGTGTGTGTGTGTGTGTACAGAGTCAGTACAGGTTGTCATGCTGGTGTGTGTGTGTGTACAGAGTCAGTACAGGTTGTCATGCTGAGGCAGCCAACAATCCGAACACCTTCGTGGCATACCCCACACAGAGGCTTATTTCTCAGTCATTTTATATATTTTACGCAGCCTACGAGAATCAGCTTCTCTCTGCTGCATGCTACCTTCACCCCAGGACCTAGGCTAGAGACCTGACTCAGGATGCATCCATCTCACAGCAGAGGAAAAGGAGAGACCCGGTGAAACAGGGACCGCTCCTCAGGCTAGGGAACACTCCTCAGGCTGTTGCTAGACAAGTCACTACATTTCCAGTAACATTTCACTGGCCAAAGAAGTGACTTGGCCAAGGGGCAGTGACATATAATCCTGTCCTAGGAAATGGAAGCCAGTATTTTAAACAGTAATTCCATCCATCACCAAGATTAAAGAACAATGCTCAGGCTTGAATGAACATAAATTCACATTTACTTAGGTAAGGTTTACTATGTGCCAGACACTATTCTAATATTTATTAGTATTAAAACATTTACTTCTCCTAAGAATTATTCAACAAAGATACTGCTACTGATGAAACAGGCCAACTAATTATGGGTATTTTTTAATGAGGGAAATAAGCCAAACAATGAAATGGATTAGAAGGCACTTAAGAAACACTTCAAGCTCACAATACTTGGCTTTGATATGTTCCAAAGGCAGCAAAAGTAGCTGCCCTTCAGAGAGGAATTTGTTTATCCAGCTTACCTGAAGTAAAGCCAATCTATTGGTTTTAAATGTCCTAAACGTTTCCCAAATTTGGGCTGAGACACTTTCTCAGCAAGGTGTAATATACAGAGAACTCTTGTCAACCTTAGGACCTCTTCCTCATTGGGGGTTCCTGCAGCCTCATAATTTCATACTGGCTTATCTAATGCAGAAAACAAATAAACAAAAAACCAGAAACAGCAACAGGGCAGAGCTATAGGTTGGAGCACAAAACAGGCCTGAAAATATACCTAGTCACCACCACAGTCATTCACACCTGCTGCAGACCCTAAGGAGCTGTGAGGTGAACACAAGACTCAGTCCAAATTCAGAAGTGATGAGACAGGGCAGGATGAGATAAGTATACATGAATAGGTTAAAGAAAACAAAACAAAAACCGCTGCATCAGATGTCTGCCAGGAGTCCTAAGTATTGCTATTTTGAAACAGGGTGCCATTTTATCTGGCTTTCAGGTTAACATCCTCAATAGTCAAACTTACCCTGGACAATCCCTTAGGAAAGTCAGGGAAAGGAAGGATCCCTGCAGGCCATTTATCAGGGTTTCCCCCGCTCTCTTCAGTCCAGGGAAACGAGAGGCAGGAGGAAACTGAGACTCGCTCTAGAGCAGGACTCAGCTACTAGATCAGCTGAATCACCTGCTTTGTTCAAGTAATTTTTCTCTCTCATGTGTATGTTTTGGAATTTTTGGTTTGCTTTTTAAATTTTTTACTGATATAGTATCATTAAATTTATAAGTTAACCGTTAACTGTTTCTTTCCTTCTACTGATAGCTCCTTTCTCCAATGTTTATATTTTTTCACTACTCTCCTTACCAAGTGCCTTACTCCCTTCATCTGAAACATCATATCATTTGCAACTGTTTTCCACACATTATTGGTTCTCTTTCCACATTCAGTCTTTTCAGATCATTATTCTCAAAGCACAAGGAAGGACAGTGCTTAAGGACGAACAGCAAATAACACGTAAGGGAAAAGGCCACACATTTTCCTTGAAATGAGATGAACAGCATAAACTCTTTGGGTAAAAAAGTGGTACAGAAAGCAAATAAATGTGTCATTTGACTTGTGTTTAAAATTTGTTTTCCTTGGCTTTTAAGTTTTTTACAGTGTGAAACAAAAGTCATCTTATGTGACCTAAATTTTTATTTTCTTTCCAAATCTCTTCTAAGACGTTTGCAAGCAGGAACTCTTTAAATCTGGGTAAGTAGTATTAACTATCGTCAAAGTTTCCAAAATGTAATAACTTAACTTCAACTACTTTCCTGGCTGGCATACGGCCATGTTTTGATGAGCCATGCACCAGTGGACCCTTCAAATCTGTTGAAGGGCAACTGTGGATACCTTATTATTTGGGAATGCAAAGTGAATATACATAATGTCTAGGAGAGCAAGCACTAAATTGAGTCACCTCTAGTCTAGCCCTACGTCACCCATGAGGCACCTGACCTTAGAGAAATACTTTCCTTTCTTCAAGTCCCCCATAGGCAGAAGTTAACTGCAAACTTATTCCCCTTTCCCCAATCTTAGCACCCTTATTTTTCAATGACCCCGTTATACATATAACTCTGACGACCACCTTCAGGCCTTCCCATAACCCACTGACCTTGCCCAAAACCCACATTTAAAACCTTCATAAAAATTACCTCCAAAAATCCTTTCTAACTCCAGTTCTAACCCTCTGCATTCCCTGTTTATTTACTACAACACTGAATTAATTAGCATCTTAACCACTCCCATTAGTCCCACGCCCCTCACATCAGTCCACCCAGTCCTTTGGTCACTGTTCCTATCATATAATCTCTATAGAAGTCCTGGTTTGTGTTTATACTAACAAGCTGTGAAACAGCAATAAGACACCAATTATTCACAGACAAGAATGTGTATGTGTGTGTGCTGTCGTGTTAGGGCTGCAAAAAATTTGGGAAAATAGGGAAATCGAGGATTAAGTAATGTAGTCTGTAGACACACACAAAAAAATCATCATCACAAAAATGCTTCAAGACAAAACAATAACAACAAAAACTTCTGAATTACTGCAAGGCTTCAATAAAATTCTGGATGGGGATACCCCCCAGCATAACGACCAGCCTTCAAAAAATTAACTTCCAATATTTTCACCAACATTGATTTCCCACCAAGTGTCCTTCCCAAGCAGTCGGATGCGTAAATCAATGTTTCAGTTCAGAAACCTAATCAACACCACTGAAAGCAAAGAGGACTTCACCCCCCCCCCCCCCGGTAAGGACCGGAGTGACAGGCCAACAGGTGACTTCACTGCCCAGGTAAGGACTAGAGTGATGGACATGCAGGTGCATTCACCCCCAAGTAAGGATGGCAGTGACAGGCCGGCAGGTGCATTCACCCCAGGTAAGGATGGGAGTGATGGGACAGCAGGTGAATTCACCCCTCACCCCAAGTAAGAATGGGAATAGTGGGACAGCAGGTGACTTCACCCCCAGCTAAGGTCAGGAGTGACAGCCAGCAGGTGCTTTCACCCTCAGGTAAGGATGGGAGTAACAGGACAGCAGGTGCTTTCACCCCCAGGTAAGAATGGGGATGATGGGACAGCAGGTGACTTCACCCCCAGGTAAGGTCAGGAGTGATGGGACAGCAGGTGACTTCACCCCCAGGTAAGGAGGGGGTGACGGCCGGCAGGTGACTTCACCCCCAGGTAAGGATGGAGGTGACGGCCGGCAGGTGACTTCACCCCCAGGTAAGGGTGGGGGTGACGGCCGGCAGGTGACTTCACCCCCAGGTAAGGTCGGGGGTGACGGCCGGCAGGTGACTTCACCCCCAGGTAAGGTCGGGGGTGACGGCCGGCAGGTGACTTCACCCCCAGGTAAGGAGGGGATGACGGCCGGCAGGTGACTTCACCCCCAGGTAAGGTCAGGGGTGACGGTCGGCAGGTGACTTCACCCCCAGGGAAGGGTGGGGGTGACGGCCGGCAGGTGACTTCACCCCCAGGTAAGGTCGGGGGTGACGGCCGGCAGGTGACTTCACCCCCAGGTAAGGAGGGGGTGACGGCCGGCAGGTGACTTCACCCCCAGGTAAGGTCAGGGGTGACGGCCGGCAGGTGACTTCACCCCCAGGTAAGGTCAGGGGTGACGGCCGGCAGGTGACTTCACCCCCAGGTAAGGGTGGGGGTGACGGCCGGCAGGTGACTTCACCCCCAGGTAAGGTCGGGGGTGACGGCCGGCAGGTGACTTCACCCCCAGGTAAGGAGGGGGTGACGGCCGGCAGGTGACTTCACCCCCAGGTAAGGAGGGGGTGACGGCCGGCAGGTGCCCTCCCCCAGGTAAGGCCGGGAGCGGCCGCGGGCAGGGAGACCCGGAGGGTGCGGGCCGGGGAGCCGGGGAGACTCCGCCCCTCCCCTGGGTCCCGCAGCCGCTCGGGGACGCCCGCCGCAGACCTGCCCGCGGCGCAGGACGAACGCCCCGGAAACCTGGCGCCCCCGCCTCGCCGCGCGCCCGGCTCCCCGCGGCCTCCCCGCAGCGCCGCCCGCGGCCGCCCCGGGCCCGCCGCTCAGGCCCCGCAGGAGCGGAGGAGGCGCCGGGAGCCTGAGGAGGACGCCGGGCAGGCCCGTTACCTGCTCGGGACGCGGAGGACTGCGGCCGCGGCCCCCCGGCCCCACAGCGCGCGCCGCAGCGCCTCTGACATTGAGACCGCCGCCATCTTGCCGCCCGCGCCGGACGGCGCCGCGCGAGGGACAAACCTCCTCAGCCGCGGCCGCGGCGCGGGGGGCGGGGCCGGGACCGGGGGCGGGGCCGGGGGCGGGGCCTGGGGCGGGGGCGGGCTCCGGCTGAGCTCCGCACGGCGTGTGCAGAAGAGGGCGAGGCCCGGGTGCAGGAACGTGCAGGGCCGCCTTCGGTGCAGAGTGCCCCCGAAAAAGCAGCGTTTTTTGTTGTTATGACTGCTGATTTAATGAAAAGGCCGAAAGAAAAGCCTTGAAAATTTACACACCTGCAACTCATAATTGTTTCAAAGGGCTCCGGGTACTGAGGGCCGAGCCCACTGGAAGGGCCGGGGGGCCTCTGGCTCTTGAGAACCTAAAGCAGTATTTTTGCAAAGTGTTGCCAGATTGAGGGCGCAGGACCCCGGCAGGGCCGGGCCCCAGTGCTGTGCGGTCCCTGCACCATCCCAGCTTCCAAGCGGAGGCCCTGCCCCGCGGCCTGGCACAGGGTGCTGATGATTACTATTATTTTTCATGTGTGGATCTATTGGAGAGACTCATGGAGCATGATTTTTAATGTCCCTGTATTCCCAGTAATTGCTGAACCTGTGATCATTATGCGCAGACACCAAGAATATTATGAACACTCCATCCATGTGAAGCAAGAAACTATCTTCCGAGACATGTGTCGGAAACATGTTTGTCATGTGGGCTGCTGACCCAAAGAACAGTGATTATATAAAATACAAAGCAGGTTGGCTTGTGGTTTGTTTGTTGGTGTTTTTAAAAGAGATTTTTTAAAAGACACACAGAACGCTGCTGCTTTTAGAATTAAGCACCCAGAAGCATAACCTTTATTAAAATAATAGGATTCACAGGAGGATGGGGAATGACTCGCCTTCAGTTGTGGCCAATTGAAAGAAAACTTAATACGTAAGGAAAGGGGGCAAAGAAAGAGATTCAGCAACGTAGCACCTAGCACCAAAGAGAGAAAGCCATGTCCTGGGGAAGACAAAATGCACAGAAAGAGCCCGGCCTGCGCGGCTCAGTGGTTGAGCCTCGACCTCTGAGCCAGGAGGTCACGGTTGGGTTCCCCGTAGGAGGCCAGCAGGAGGCGGCTGATCAATGACCCTCTCATCATTGCTGTTTCTGTCTCTCCCTCTCTCTGAAATAAATTTAAAATTTTTTTTTAAATGCACAGAAATATAAAAGAAGTCCAGGGATAAATGTTTCAGGGACTTTTCTTTAAAACTTTTTATTTTGAAATAAATGATAGATTTCATAGGAAATTACGAAACTAGTACAGAGAGGTCTGTGAACCCTGTGCCCAGTTTCTCCCGTTGATTACATCTTAAGTAACTCTAATAGGGTATCAAAGCTGGGAATAAAGTCAACTACTCTGTTTCCTTTTTTATGCAAGTGCGATTTCTAGACTATTATGTCAATGGGCTCATGCAGCATCTGACTTTTTGAGATTGGCTTCCGTCATTCAGCATAATGCACTTGAGATCCACCCAAGTTAACGGCATGTATCAATAGCTCATTTGTTTTTATTGCCGAATAGCATTCCATGGTGTGTTCATCAGGATTTTCCAGAAAAACAAAACCAGTAAGATAAAGACAAAGTCCCCTCACCTGATTTGACAGGCTCTATGTGGTCTGTCCCCCACCTTCCTCCCTAGCCACAGACCGTCTTTCTTTCCTGCCTAGAGCCTTCCATAAGCTGATGCCTACTGGAATGACCTTCAGTGTCTCATCTAGTCAGCCTCCCTGCCTTTAGGATCACAGCTGGGCCAGGCTGGTGTTGCTCAGTGGTTGAGCCTCGACCTCTGAGCCAGGAGGTCGCGGTTGGATTCCCAGTCAGGGCACATGCCCGGGCTGCAGGCTCAATCCCCAGTAAGGGGCATGCAGAAGGCAGCCGATCAACGACTCTCTCTCATCATTGATATTTCTCTCTCTCTCCCTCTCCCTGACTCTCTCTGAAATCAATAAAAAAAAATTAAAAAAATACTGATCACGGCTAAGAGTCACTCCCTGTGGCAGAATTTGTAGGTATCTTATAGGCATTTCCCACTTACCCTTCCTTGCTGACTGACTCCTACTATAGTTACTAAAAAATATCCTACACTTGCTTTCCCTTCTAAAAAACATCCTACACTTGCTTTCCCTGCAGCTAGGACGTGGCCAAGGAGATGCGAAATTCCTTCCGGGAAAACTATCTTCTGGAAAAAAATGGGCACACAAAGAGAAATGGCTCTTTCCTGTCTTTCGATGCAGTTGTATGAGCCCACAGTGCCCAGAGCTGTGGCGTCCTCTCAGCGTGAAGGGACAAGCGTAAGAGCCCAGCCAGCAGGAAAGGCAGAGAGAGCAGAGGGAGGGAAAGAGCCCAGGTCTCCAGTGGTGGTGCTGAGCTTCTGAATCAACCCTGACCAAAATATCTCCAGACCTTGTTATAGGAAATAAGCGGCTTAATTGTCTAGCTCTGATTGTTAGATATCCTGCAGCAAAAACATCCTTACCGATGCTCTTACACAAGGAATACTTCTCTGGCTTCCCTGCCCCACCGGCCCTGTCTCTCTCCTTCAGAGCACCTCCCATGCTGCAGTTTTAATGCGGTGTCATCACCTCTTTCTCCAAAATGCAAGGTAAGTTCTCTGAAGACAGAGATCATGTATGTTTTTGATGATCATTTTCCCACTTCCTAGCCTGACACATAATAGGCTACAAAGAAGGTATGGAATGAATGAATGAATGAATGAATGAATGAATGAATGAATCCAACTGAAAAATTTTAAAGGGTTAAAAATAAGTTGGTGAAAGTGCCTTTTCTTTGGTTATTTTTGCTTAGAAAAAGCTTGTACACATTTTTTTTCAATTACAGTTGACATTCAATATTATATTAGTTTCAGGCATACAGTGTAGAGGTTAGACATTTTATATAACTTACAAAGTGATCCTCCCAATAAGTCTAGTGTCTGCCTGACACCATACATAGTTATTACAATATTATTACCTATATTCCCCATGCTGTGCTTTACACCCCATGACTATTTTGTAACTGCCAATTTGTTGTACAAATTATTTTTAATGTGATTGTCTGCTCAGGTCTACAGATCCTATTGGTTTCTAATATTTCATCTTTGGTCAAGTGCCATTTTCTGAAGATCTCGGTGGGATGCTGGGGCTAGGGGCCCAGTGTTGCTGGCAAGAGACCTGAAACCATGAATCTGCCTTTTATTAGGCTTGCATTTTAGAAAAAAATTTAATAACCCCTTTCATTTCCTTATTTCTCACATTTCAAATACAGGATATAGGCCTTTCAGGAACAGCAATGATTTGCTATGTGCATTTATTGTTTTTTACAATTTCACTGAAATCATAGATTCTACCACTAGGCTTAGTAGATGTCTAGGTCTAAGTACCATTTTAATATTTCAAATAGGGGTATTAAAATGTGAATCAGTTTTACTTTTTGTTTGTGTTTCAAGCATGGTGGCCAAAAGAAACATTTAGTTTCGTCTTTCTGATGGCATGTGAAATTTACAGTGGATCTGAAGTTGTCTGGTTTTAATAAATTTTTCCCGTTGCACATGGGTCTTCAATAAAGCATCCAGAAGAAAATAAATTAGAACCAGACATTTCTATCAGAAGTTTCACATGCAATCGCTAAAGGCATGAAAAAATTTCACCATCTCTTATTGGCTACGAACTAATATTTTAAATCACATTTTATTTTTTGCTGCTAATTTAATTGAAAACCTTGAATTAATACATTATCATCTTATAAAATTATTATTTTATTTGGCATGGCTGCTGAGTCTTTGGCAACAAGTGGAATAAGTTCTACCTATAGTGAAGACCTGTCTCTTGAAATTATTTCTGGAAACTAAAGGGGACAAGCAACCAGAGTTCACATGCCCCTCACAGCCTGGCATCCCAATCCTAACTTCTCAAACTTCATGTGGAGAAAACCAAACTAATTATATTCCTTCCTTTTCTCTTACCCAAAGCAAATCTGTTCCTCCCATCCAGAATTCTCTATCTTGGCAAAACACTACAATCTTTCTTCCAATATAAGATGTCGTCAACTGTAAAATGCATCGTTATTTTCTGTACTGTTAAATAAACTAAAAAATGAAACAAACCATTACACAACCTACTATATATTGTGTATCCTGGTTTCAGAGAGGTAAAATGTGGGGAAATGCACATTTTTAGCAGCAAAGAATATAGTAATTGCCTAACCCAATGTATTTTTCTTCCCTTTTTTCTTATTTATTATTTGTTGGTCTCTCTGGAATAAAGCTTTTATTTTTCAGCCTCTCTCTGGGTAGGAATAGCCATATTACCAGTTCATTTTCTTACAGTGAAATGTAAGAAAAAAGTATCGTGACAACCGGAAGCCCCCTTTAAACATAGACGGCAGCTGCACCCCCTTTCCCTCCCCCTTCTGTCCATTTCCTCTGTCATCCTGCTCCCTAGGTGTAAAGGCGAAGACCCAGACCATGAAGACGCGAGGTCGGCGATGAGCAAATAACGAGGTGGGGGGGGCCTGGATGCGCCAGCCATCCTTGCATTCCCAAGGACGGCCAGTCCTCTGACTCTCCATTTCCCTGCTTTGCGCTCTCTTGATGAGGATTTCCCCCCCTTATCCAGATTAAATTCCACGGCCAGTGATTACTATCATTTTTTTGCTTACACTCACAACCCCCTACCCCGCTCACTTTCTTATGCTCAGGGAAACTGCCAGCTCAGATCCAACTCTTCTATCCTGCACCTGCACCCATGCGGCTGAGCACAACTGGAGAAAAGCACCGAAGCACGCTGATTTGGCTCACTGGGCCATGAACCTCAAGTTGGTCCTCAAATTGGCCATGGTGTTAAACTTTCCTACGTTCTCTATTCATATTTTCTCCCCCGGTTCGTTTCCTCACTTCATCAGGCGACTCACTCACACTTCCTTCTCACTCCGCAATCCGCTGTTACCTCCCCTCCTACCCTCACTTCTTGCCGAGGACTTTCACGCATCACTGAGGAAATTAAATGAATCCAAAGAACACTTCTTCAGGCAACTGTGCTCGCATACTGTCTTCCCCGGGTCACTGTAGGTGGGCCAGTCACACCCCCATTGAAAGGAAATCCGGCCACCTGTACACTGGGTCCATCCTGAACCACCTGCCTGAGAGCCACCTGCCCGAGAGCATTGTTCCAGCACATCAACCTCTTCTTTCCTCCATCATAAATCTCCCACTGGTTCCCAGGACATTCTTCTCAGTTCACAAGCATGTGGTCACTCCTCCCGTTCATTTATTTATTCATTATTTTTTAAAAGATTTTTTTAATTGACTTTTTTAGAGAGAGAGAAAGGGAGAGAGAAACATCAATAGGAGAGTGAAACATCGATGTGACAGTGAAACATCAATCCAGCCCCGGCGTGTGTCCTGACCGGGAATCAAACCTGCAACTTTTTTGTGAGCGGGATGACGCCCAACCAACTGAGCCACACTGGCCAGGGTGGTTTATCCCATTTTAAAAACACAACTTGCTGGCATGGCTCAGTTGGTTGGAGTGCTGTCCCATGCACCAACAGGTGGTGGGTTTGATTCCTGGTCAGGACACATGCTCAGGTTTCAGGTTCGATCCCCAGTTGAGGTGTGTGTGGGGGGCAACTGATTAATGTTTCTCTCTCACATGGGTGTTTCACCCCCCACCTCTCTGTCTCTCTCTCTCTTTTCCTCTCTCTAAAATAAATAAATAAATAAATAAATAAATAAATAAATAAATAAAACTTAAAAACACACAAAACCTTATTATCTTGATTCAATTTATCCCACCATCTACTGCCCCATCTCTTTGCAATCACAATCCTCTAAAGCACTGTCGACGTACACTGTCTCCAGCTCCCCCATCTCTCCCGCCATGCCACTGAAACTCTTCTTTCAGGGACACCAGCACCCTCCCTATTGCTAAACCCAATGACCAGCTCACAGACTTTATGTCATCTGACCTATCATTTGCTACAACTGATTCCTCGGTTCTCAAAACACTTGCTCCCCTTGGTCTCCTGGCCGCCTTGCTTCTCTGGCTTCCCTCCCACTCCATCTCTCAGGGCCTCGGCAGGCTCCACGCCGGTGCCTCCTCTCCCCAAACACGAGTTCATGTCCGAGTGCCCGGGATTCGCTCTCGGGCCGCTTCTCTTCTCCCTTGACAGCCCCGATCCGATCCGTCCCTTGGCTCTTAAAGCTCGTCTCTTTACCAACACTTTCTTAAAGCTCGTCTCTTTACCAACACTTTATCTCCAGCTCTTTCTCTTCTAATGAATTCAAGGCCTCTCTTTCCACTTGTTACTCAATTCCTCACTTGGAATCTCTTTAATAGACACCACACACCTGCCAAGGCCAAAATGGAATTCCCGGTCTCCTCATGATCCATGATCTGCTCAACCCCAGCCTTCCCCGCCTCAGCCAGCGGCAACTGGATTCTGTGCGTTGTTCAGGCTTTGGAGTCAGGCCTGACTCCCTCTCCTGGGTGTACTGGCTCTGAACCACGTTGGGATGTTTCTGAAAAATGGTTCCATGCTACAGAGTTCCCGAAGTCCCTGCGCATGAGATTAGGCAACTAACGAGCTCAATACAGGTACCAGGAACCACTCTAATGACTTTCAACCATGAACCCTGGAAGACGTCCAGAAGAAAATAAGAGAAAAACAAAATTTGTGCAGATATGAGAGAAGCACATACAGGTAACTTCTCCGTTAGGACTACAGGGCGGTATAATCCCTAACAGCCGTTTGCAGGCTTCCAGCCACAGGAGGATGACCAGGAAGACCTGCTGGACACCAGGAATCGGGCCATATAAGGAATTAAAACTGCCCTCAAAACACCTGATCGCACACCGCTTTCCATCCGCAGTCCAAGCCCACCGACCCAGCCCCGAGACCCGCTGACCACAAGAGCTCCCCACCAGCAACTGCCTGTAAGGATGAGACCCCAGCCCCTGGGGCCCGGGATCCCCTTGTCTGGGTGCTGTGTAGCCCTTCCCTTTGGACCCCCCATCCCCGATCCCCTTTCCTTAAATAAGTTCAGTTTGTCTTAACTACCATCTGAGGTGGCTGTTTAGCTGCCCGAGCTCCGCCGCCGACCTTAACCTCTCATGCTCGATGCCACGCCTGAAGACTCTCGGCCGCGTTGCACATCCCTAGTCAGATGTTCTTAACACCACTGGAGAGCTCTCGCCCAACAAGCTCCTTAGGCTCTACCTTCAAGCCATAGCTCTCCCAGGGCTGTATTACTACTCACGGGCCAAAGCTACCACCACCTCCTGCCTAGAACACTGCCAGAGACGTTCACAGCCTTTCTTTTCTCATTTTTGCCCCTGGAGTGTATTTTAACACAGCCGCCACAATAGTCCTTTTAGAATATCGGGCAATTCGTGCCATCCCCTTGCTCAAACCCTCCAGGAGGTCCTCGCATCCGAGATAACCTGGCTGTCTTGCCTTATCTGTCTCCTTCCTCACCCCTGCTTGTCTTCAACAAGCCAGGCCTTTTCTCACCGTAGGGCCTTTGCAGGGATTTTCCCTCCGCCTGGAATACACTTCCCCCCAGATAGCCACACAACTGACTCCCTCCTCTCTTAAGCCTCTGATCAAAGGTCACCTTTTCCACGAGGCTTTCCCAAAGTAAGTCCCACATACTTGCCTATCAGTCAATGTCCTTCCAGGAAAACAGAAACCACTTTAGATATTTCAAACGGAGGAAATTTAATTCAGGGCGTTGTTTACACAGGTGATGGAACTGCCGAGGAGCCAAACAAGGGAGCTCAGGAGACAACTCAGATAACAGGCTCAGCAGGAGCTGCCGTCACCCCTAGGGCTGAGCGCCACAGGGGATACCTGGTGTTGGGGGGGGCAAAGCTGGGGTCTCCCAGTGGGATCTGAAACCAGAGCAAAGGATGCTGAGTGGGGGCTGGGACCAGGGAGGGGCAAACAAGTAGCATAGACTCAGGGGAATGTGCCAGAGACCACCCCCGAGCCGGAGAACGGTAGCAGGCAACTACCACTCTAAGAAACATACGTTTTATTTTTCTCCTGAACCCATAAAAGAAAAGAAAAACTTTAAAATACCTACTGACAAGGAAGAAAATTAGATCTATTGGTCATAAACAAGACTAACCTAATAGTAATTAGTAAGTAAGATCATGTTTATCTCCGGTAATTTGGCACCATGGACACAAATCTACAGGGGATCATCTTTCAGGTCTTCTTTGGAACTCCATGTGCTATTTCAATAAACTTGCGTGTTGCTTCGCAGGCTAAAGGTAGAATAAGACATGATAAAACGGGTAACTAGTCAATACAGAGTTCACTTTCTTTACTTTTCACATTTGCTTGGTGCTTGTTCTGCCTATGGGGCTGGCAGGTCGTAAAGGTGAAAAATGTTTTTAAGAAATGCAAAAGGAATATCAGTGCTGGGTAATCAAGAGCTGACTGTACACACACACACACACACAATTTACTATAAACATTTTTATAGTTCATTCAATTTTGAAAAACTGCTTTCCAAACCTGATGGTCGCCATGCTTTGTGGAATTTATTGAAATGAAGACCATGATAAAAGCTGTCAACAGTTTTTCCAAACAGATTTTGACTTGATTTTTAGAACTCTTCAAACCTAATCAGGAGAGAAGCTAGCTGAGCCGCTCCTTTCTCATTGCTCAGGAGTTTTGCTAAAGCTCTACTTCTTTTCCGGCACTAAAGGGCTGAGCAAGAGGAGCCACAGCATTATATCCCCGGGAGGAACATTAATTTCTGGAAGACATCAAGACTCCAAAGCTTGCCTTGAAATCATCAGGCAGCCTCATGGCCCAGTTGCAATAATTGGCAGCGATCGGGATGGAGCTACCCCAGGCCGCGGCAGGGCTTAGCATACTAATGGCCCTTTGACACCAGGAGCCATTCAGAAATCAGACTTTGTCAGGCCCAAGAATAGACCACTCACCCCCGGCAGGAAGCACTGGGCAGGCAGACGTGACAGTAATTCCCCGTCAGATAAAACTGAGGAGTTGTTTGGGTTCCATTGTCCGTGAAAAGAATTCCCCAGCCTCACGCCTACGACATTCTTTCTTCACCTGCTCGACCCTCCTCCGTGTTGGAGTGACGTGTTTGGGACAGGCTGAGGTTAGGGATTTTGAGAGCCCGGGTGGTTCTGAGCAGGTCCTAGAAATGGGGAGCGGCCCCTTGCTCCGTCTGCAGAACCCGTGAGCATCACTTAAGGTTGCAGGTGCAATGTGGGCGGAGCGCGAATGGAGACTCGGGCCTTTCCCGCCCTCCCTCGGCTGGTAGGGGACAGAGACGGCGAGGAAATACAGCGGGGGTCACCTGCTCCGGAGTCGTTTTCCTCTGTGCTTACAGGGCTTTCAGTGACCTGGTGCAACGTGCGAAACACAATGAGCGCGTCAGGAAAGGCGGCCCGTGAAGCGTGGGAGCAGGGAACTCACACGTTAACACACCAAAACTCGTTTGAAGGGGTTTCGTGGGCCGGCGGGCCGGCCAGGAAGCCCCTGGCTCCTAAATTACAAGTGGCCCTCAGCTCATTACCTTTTTTTCTTTTTAAAACAGAGGACAGAGAGAATCTCAGGGTTCTACGTTTATGGCTACTCATTCCCCAACTTCGCTATGTACTCGGTCCCTTATTTTGCTCAAATATCTTTTGTTTGTATCATTCCCCACAGGGGGGAATATTTATTTCAGGGGGATTATCTCTCGTTCTGTGGGAGAGGGAAACCAGGTTCGAATCTGGAGGCGTCATCAGGGGGCCATGTGGTCCCCGTCATGTCTGCGTCCAGAGGACGCGACAGGTGTCTCTGTGGGTCCAGCACCGGCGTCCACTTTTTCAGGCTCCAACAACGTAAACGTGGTACAAAAATAGGATATTCAGATACAATAATTTACTACCATGTAAATTTTAAGGTAAAAAACCCCTTGCCACTCTTTCTTAAAACACCCCTTTCTGCTAGAAGTCGATTCGTTTCTTTTCCTGTAACTTTTATTTTATAACACTGTGGTTTATGGTGAAAAGAAAAATAAAATAAGATCATTCTTTGTGACCCAACACGTCTCGCTGGACCCAAGAAATGAACAACTGCAGAAGAAAAAGACTCCTTTAAAGTTCCATTTAGCCCTGAAAACTTTCCCCAGACGGCCAGCTCCAGTTTCACTCTCTTGCAGGAAGATATTATTATTTTAGAGCTTTTGAGCAGTAACTGATTCACAACAACCCAGAATTTATTTTTCCTGATTGCTCGGTTACCAAAAATTCAAAAAAAGATTAATTTTTAAATTGTAATTGGGTTGTTCTGATCCCCCTGCCAAGTTCCCGCCTGGCTTTAATCTGTCGCTGGTCCCGGGATCTTTATTAGCCACGCCCTCCTCGCATTGGGATCTACTGGTAATTACACGCTCCCTTTTGAACGAGGCGAGTGAGAGAGCCCAGAGTGATTAAATGCTTTATTAGAAGTTATTTTTCGTAATCTCGAGGATCGTGAGAAGAGTTTTCTTAGCAGAGAAAAATTCATGTTTGAAGGGACATCATCTGGAGGGTTTATATGTATCATAAGTTTTGTTTTGTGGTCCTGCAAGAGGAGGGACCTATACTTTGTTTTAAAATTAAATTTGATATTGTGGGCAAGTTATGAACATCTGGGGCTTATTCGCCTTCTAACAAACATCTGTAAACATTTTAAATTTTACAAAACATCTGCAGTAAAGGTGTAATTGTATCAGAATACCAGTAAGATTACTGCAGACACAAAGTCCTCCAAAACAAAAAAACTATATCAATTTTGTACCTGATTTGTGGATGTGCTGAAACGGATACTTGGGAGCTCTGTCTCACTCACCTTCCCAGTCCATAGTTTACTTTTAAGTACCATTTTGACTTTTAGGACCTGAATGTTGAAGACACCTGGTAAAACAGCTGGTCTGTCGGGGACACTGATTTTGCTCCCTGTGTTTCCCAGACCAGCTCTTTTCTTTCCTCAGTGAGCCACCCGCCCCGCAGCCCACCAGGCGCTCGCGCCAACCGCGAGGAGCTGTGCCCAGCGTCCCCCTGGCGCATCAGTTCTACTCTAGGATAGACAGACGCACACCCAGTTTTGTGTTACGATTACACGTATATGATGAGACACAATGCAAAGTTCTCATAGTTTTTTAGATTAAACATAAGACTTTAAAGAAATGTCAAGATTGTGGAGACCTTCCAGATTCTCCTCTCCAGAGTCAGGGTGCCCAAGTAGAAAAGTGTCAGAAATACCGAATTAACACACAGAAATGTGCAATCTCCCCCCCCCCCCCATTACTAACTTAATGGTAGTTCATATATCCGCCATTATCTTCGATGAGTTTTCCTCCAGATTCTAGCTCTGAAAAACCCGGGCGCTTACGCTGGGGCTTTTGAACAGGACGAGACCTGGGATGCAGAGTGAATTCCCTGAAACCCAAACGGAACGGTGAGGGATATTTCTAGGATGTTGTTCCTGAGTCACGTGTAGAGAAGTAATAATGGTATTATTTCTTTTCTGTCTTTTATTTCCCTTTAAAAAAAACTAAAAATGTTTTCCTACTTCTAAATATATATATATTTTAATTTGGGGGGGGAAACAATATAGAAAAAGAAGAAACTAAAATTCACTCAGGTCTTACTCACTCAGGTCTTACTCCCCCGAGATTAATCCTGTTTGTTGAACGGAATATTAATTTGATGCTAACTGTAGGAGCGACATCCTCACACACACACACACACTGTACTTGCTGTGCTTGCTGTCTTATTACTTTCTTCTCTATAATAATGTTACAGACAACAAATATGTCTCTATTGTCTTCTTTGATAGCGATCCACTATTTCTTGATGCAGTGCTAGGCTATTTACTTAATTTCTTACCCCCCACACCAGTCTCTTGAGACTGAAGCTTTTTCAAGTTTACTCTAAAAATGACTATTTCTGTCACTTCATGATTTTTTGACTGAAGAATGCAAAAGGCAGCCCTCGCCCATGCTCAGGAGTTTTTTATATCCAGACGCGTATGTGTGTTTGAAACATGCGTGTATCCTCGACGTAATACATGCATTGATTTTTGCCTCACTGTCCATTTAAAATGGCCCCGTCCACAGATGATGTTAACAAAACACAAATACCTTTCCCAAACAAATGCATCAAATAATAGGCTATTTGCAAAGCAAGGCTGCCTGTGGGCCCTGCTCATACGCAGTCACTTCCCCAATGACGTCCTTGGGAGCCGCGCCCTCCGCCTGCAGGAAGCAGGCCCGGCCCGGTCCCGAGCGGCAGCGCAGTTGCTGGGCGTCGGGGGCCTCCCTCGGTTTACTGCCCCGGCTCTTTGTGCTTCATCTGCTCATGGAGTTAGTCATCCGAGCTGAACTCCCCCTGGGGAAACAACATGCAGTTTTCTGCATAATCTCTTGAGGTTAAAGGCTTGGAGGTATCTGTCCATAATGGAAGGGGAGAGTCCTTTGACTACAGTTGTCTTAATCCTGACGGTGTCTTGTGCGTGGTGAAAGAGAAAGCCATCATTTCTTGGGAGGCTCGCGAGACAGGATCTGTAAGAGGTTTGCTTCTCGGTGGTTATGGAGTAAGGCTCTGAATAGACGGAGTTAATAATTACTAAATAAGCACAGGCTAGATAGATTCCCTTTGACTCTATTCTAAGGCTAATTGGTGCCCTCAGGTTATATCTAACCATATGTGATAGCATTTCGTAATAAAAAAGGCATTTGTCCCGTTGAACCACAAGATGTCTTCAGTTATGTGGGCTGAGCACACGACTCTTAGCTGGATTTGGCACATTTAAAAAATATCTTACTGTAGGGGGAATTTTTTTCTTCACATTATTTTATATAGAGATAGCCTTTTGCTCAAAAGGCTATATTTTGTTACCAGTATCTTGATGTTAAACTAGAGTTCATACAGGGCTTCATTATAAAAGGAATCGTAAAATAATTTTGTGCTGTATGTAGCTGGGTTTAACACAGAATCAAAGGAACACTTTCTTCTTTGTTCCTCTAATGGTTCCCCAAAGAAAATCCACAGGCTCACGTCTCTCCTTCAATTACCTAATGTGCAGAACATTGTCAAATATAATTGATATTTTTAAGAACATAGAAGCCAATGGAGATACTGGATTTCTCTCTCTAGAACGCTTTTTAAAGAAAAAGAGGCTTTTGCATTGCTCTAGAGTGCAGCTGCTTGCCTTTAGGTAATAAAATGAGCCAAGTGACTTCTTGGGTCCCCTTTAGCCTCATAACAGGGTGATCTTAGCTGGCCCTACAAGCTTCACTTATCTCTCTCTTACTTTTAATTTTCTCCAGAGATAGATGGATCCTGGCACACATAGGGGTTTAATCGCAAATCTCAGAAGTTTAATTTCCAGAGTCTAGTTTTGTATTCTGTCTTGCTTTGGCTCTGGAGATATAGCCAAGCAGGATTGTAAATATTTTGGAAAGTTTATTAGAAACTCTTCCCTGACTAGTCATTTATTCTTTCATTGTGAATCAAACTCCAATCCACAACTCATATGATTACACTTGAAAACAGACTTAACTGATTATTAAAGTAATGCATGTTCATCAAAAAATATTCAAAAAACATCAACAAGTATAAATAAGAATATCCATGTCCTCTCAGCGATAACCATGATAGGCATTTCGATACATTTTTTCTAGCCTTTTCTCCATATGTATAAGTTTTCATACATCTATAAGGTGAATCTCCTGTTTGTCCATATTTAAATATATTTGTCTAAGATGGATTTCTAGAAGTGAGATTGCTAGATGAGAGCTGGAATATTCTGAATGGTTTTAATTCACACAACCACATTGTTCTGAGAGTTGTACCAATTTATACCCTCACTAGCTGTGGATGCGATGCATCTGTTTTTTCGGCTCTCTTGCCTGCACTGAATATTTGTTGTATTCGCTTTGCTAATTTGATACCTGTAGTGGGCTGAATGGTGGCCCTCAAAAAAGATAAATCAACATCCCAGTATCTAGAGCCTGTGAGTATCACCTTACATGGAAAAGATGTGATTATGTGAGACATTTGAGAGCAGGGTTTATCCTGGATTAAGGTGGGCCCTGAATGCAATCACATGTGTTTTCATAAGAGAGAGGCAGAGGAAGTATTGAGACAGACATACAGACGAGACAATCTGAAGATGGAAACAGAGGCTGGAGTGATGGGGCCACAAGCCAAGGGATGCTGGCTGGCAGTCCCTGGAAGATGGAAGATGGAAGATGGAAGACACAGATTTGCCTTGAAGCCTCCAGAGGGGAATGTGGCCCCGTCAACACCTTGATTTCAGACTTCAGGTCTCCAGAACTGTGAGAAAACACACCTACTGTTTTAAGCTCCCAAGTTGTCATTATAACAGCCACAGGAAACAAATGCAACAAGTAAAAATTATATTTCAGTGTTGCTTTAATCTGCGTTCCCTTCACCAGAGACACGGTTATTTTAAATTTCATTTATTTAATGGATAATAAGGGTGAATGGAAATAGGGCACAAAGCAGAAAGAAGAGAAACCAGTTTGGAGGCTGCTACAATATTTTAGAGGAGGAAAGTACCATGACTTGAAACAAGATAGGGGAGCCAGGACGCAGAGAACAGATCGGGAGCCCGCGGAGGTCTACAAAGGCAAGGATTTGTGATGAACTGCACAAGATTGGGGAGAGCGAGGAGGCGGGTGGCTGTGCCGCTTACTCAGAGAGAAAACACTGAAGGGGACGGAGCAGGCGTGGGGGGAAACAGAGCATCCAGTCAGGGTAAGTTAAGGTGTCGGTGAGACACGTACCCGCAACGTCTACAGCGCTGTTTGCCCTAGTGTCTGGGGCTTAGGACAGAGACCTTGGCCAGAGCCAGGCAGTGTAAGTCACCAGCATTTCGAAGCTATCAACATCTGAGACTTTTCTAGACGTGGTGTTGAAAGTACAGAATGAACAAGGCTGGGACAGAACCCCGGGGAACAGCGTAAGTTGGTCGAGATAAAGAGAGTCTTTGAAATTCAATTGAGAAGATGCTGAAGGAGTAATAGGGGAGAACCAGAGAAGAATGGTTTTTTTTTAATGATTTTTAAATCCTCACCTGAGGATATTTTTCCCATTGCTTTTGAGAGAGTGGAAGGGGGAGAGAGAGAGAAACATCGATTGGTTGCTTCCTGCGTGGGGATCGGGCCTGCAACCAAGGTATGTGCCCTTGGCCAGAATCAAGCCCAAGACCCTTCAGTCCACAGGCCGACCCGCTAACCACTGAGCCAGACCGGCCAGGGCTGAGTGCTTTTTAAGTGCAGAGTGGTCAGCAGCGTGGAGCCCACAGCGTCCAGCTCGTGGCGCCTCCGCAAGGCGCCTGGGCTCTCAGGCTGAGGACCGATCTTCCTGCGCAGCCCGCAGCCGGTGATGGAGCGTGACCCGGGCGCGGAGCAAAGTAAGGACGCGCCTGCCCAGCACGGGCCCCGTTAACGAGCCACTTTTGCCCCAGAGTTTCCTGTTGGGTGCCAGTAACCATTCACGTCTGCATCACCATCGGAAGGCTTTTCATGCCCAAACCCTGCTTCTTCCTGGGAGGGAGGGGAAATTTCCCCTTTTTTCCCTCCCTTAGTTCCTCTGGCTGGTCTAACAATCAAATCGACATGAGAGAGATTAACTGGAGAAAATAGCCAAATTTAATTACATCTGTGCATATGGGGGTTCCCCAAGAATAGGAAACTAAGGACAGTTCAGGGCAGCTGTGGCTCCCGGGCCATCCGGAGCTAAGGAGACGTGGGCAGTGGTTTGGGACTTCAAAGGGGAGGGAGCCAATTCACATGGAAATAGAAAAGCACATGTTTGGTAAATAAACGTTTGCTGGGCCATCTGTAACAATGGGACACAGAGAGGACTTTGATCAAACGGGCCTGGCGAGGTTCCTCCCTGTCTCTGACACACGAGTTCATATTAAACTATAGTTATCTGTGATGATAGCTCCCTGGAGCTGGTCCTCTATCTAAATTCTTTTAGGCAATGCTGGGGAAGATCAAAGGTTTTTCCTGAGTCTTTCATTCCTTAAAAAATAACCAGCTTAAAATAATCAATATCTCAAAGAGGCGTATTTTGGGGTGGCCAACTCTGTTTCCCTTCTCTCTTGCTTTCATATTTCATAGGTGCTATTTCCAAAGAAACCTGGTGCGCTCTCCCATCTGCCCACCTCTGACACAGCGATCTCGAAGGAAAAGTTTCCATAGCATGAGAGCAGTTAGAGGAAGTTGGAAAGTATATGCACAGGACAGTTCAAGGCTTTTTAAAAAATTTATCTTTATTGGTGCAAGTATTACAGATGTCCCCCTCTTCCCCCCATTGACCTCTCCACCCTGCTCTTACCCCCTCCCCAGGCCTTCACCACACTATTGCCTGTGTCCATGGGTTATGCATATATGCATATAAATTCTTTGGTTAATCTCTTCCCACCCCCACCCCCTTCCCTCTGAGATCCCTCAGCCTGCTGCACGCTTCAATGTCTCTGGGTCTATTTTGTTCCTCAGTTTATTTTGTTCATTAGCTTCTTCTTAAAGAAGACCCTTCAACATTGCATGTAATACTGGTCTGGTGGTGATGAGCTCCTTTAGCTTTTCCTGGTCTGTGAAGCTCCGTATCTGACCTTCAATCCTAGATGACAGCTTAGCTGGGTAGAGCAATCTTGGCTGTAGTGCTTGTTTAATGATGAGAGGAAGAGAGGCTAGAAGCTGGAGGGGACCCCGGCCAATGAGTGCTTCTCCTTAAGATGGGACAGGCATGTGATGTTTCAGTCTGGTAACTGGATGTGGGTAGAAAGAAAGGATGACAGCCCGAGGCCCCCAAGAAAAGTCATGGGGTGAAATCCTGAGCACAGCCGGGGGAGTGAAGCTGGGGCAGGAGAGCTCCCTCCTCCACGATGAGAGGAGGGCCGGAAGGAAGGGCGTGCAGGTAGCTGGCAGATGTAGCAGCAGGTGAGGCCATCTGCTGAGAGGGAGGGCAGAGGTGCCCAAGGAGCGCAGGGATGGTTAGGGGCAGCTTCAGGGCAGGATGGGCAACGGCGAGCCCGGGGAGCTCTCCCGTGGAAGCCAGGGCTGGTGGAAGCATTCACTCTTGTCGCTCGAGCCTGTGAGATCTGCCCAGCTACAGACAGATGACACACCAAGTTTGGATCGGGAGAGGAGAGGGTAACAAAGGGACTATTTATATAGGTTTGGGTGGCAAATGAGGGAAATTGGGAGATTTAGTGCAACAGCCCAGGACTGGTAACTCTGGGCACTGTTATCACCCCCAGGAGTGAAGTAGGAAAAAGAGTGAACAGTTACCGGGACTCAGAAAGTTAGGAAGCTGGGCGAGAAGCCTGGCTTTTAGGGGCAGGGACTTCTGACAGGGTGAGAGACACGGCCATTCACAGGGCCTCACAAGTGGGAGCTGGTGGGATAAATACTTGGACCGCACTATGCTTAATGTCTTCTATCTCTTTGCTGGCTAACCCCTACCAGGAGCCAGAGAGCAAAAGAGTCTGTGTTGTGATTCACCTCAGGGTGAGTTTGAAGGATTATGATGTGCCCCACCATCTATTGAAAAGTACTATAAAGATACTAATAAAAAAACACACACGCAGTGTTTTTTTATTGGCTCAGAAATAGGTTTATAGAAAAAGCTGGTGAGTCTAGCAGTAGGACCAAATTTATACATGGGAATTTATTATATGGTAAAGGTATATTAAAACCAGTAGAATAAAAGATGATATTTAAACAGTTAGCTAGTGATTTAGAAATGATAATTAAATGTAAAGAAAAACCTTGAAAAAAATATGTGTATATATTTATATTTAATTGTTTCAAAATTATCACAGAAACTAGAAACTGCATTAAATTATAAAACATCTTTATGGAAAAGAATACAACTAACAAGGTGAAAGATGAATAAAAATTAGGAAAAATTCACAACACACGTTCAAAGATTAATAGACCTAGTGTGCAAATGAATAAATCTATAAAAAAATAACAATTCAATATAAAAAAATCAGTGATAAGTTTTAACAGGACAGTGATACATGAAGAAATACATTTGGTAAATAAATATGAAAATACATTCAGCTTCATATTAATAACCAAAGATATGTAACAGAAAACAACTGTGAGACATAATTTCTACATCTATATAAAGTTATTTATTTATTTATTTATTTATTTATTTATTTATTTATTTATTTTTTACTTTTTAAATTTATCTTTATTGTTGAGAGTATTACAGGTATATCATTTTCCCCCGCAACTGACCCCTCCACTTTGCTCCCACCCCCTCCCCAGGCCTACACCCCATTGTTGACTGTGTCCATGGGTTATGCATATATGCATATAACTTCTTTGGTTAATCTCTTCCCACCCTCCACCCCCCTTCCCTCTTTCCTCTGAAATATGATTGTCTGTTGCATGTGTCAATGTCTCTGGATCTATTTAGTTCATCAGATTCTTTTGTTCATTAGCTTCTTCTTAAAGAAGACCCTTCAACTTTTCCTGTAGTGCTGGTCTGGTGGTGATGAACTCCTTTAGCTTTTCCTTGTCTGAGATGCTCTTTATCTGACCTTCAGTTCTAAATCATAGCTTTGCTGGGTAGAGCAATCTTGGTTGTAGTTTCATGTTTTTCATCACTTTGAATATTTCTTGCCACTCCCTTCTGGCCTGCAAGGTTTCTGTTGAGAAATCAGCTGACAGTCCTATGGGAGCTCCCTTGTAGGTAACTAACTGCTTTTCTCTTGCTGCTTTTAAGATCCTCTCTTTGTGTTTAACTTTTGGCATTTTAATTACGATGTGTCTTGCTGTGGGCCTCTTTGGGTTCCTCTTGTTTGGGACTCTGTGCTTCCTGGACTTGAAAGTTGATTTCTTTCCCCAGGTAGGGGAAGTTTTCTACAATTTTTTTTTTCAAATAGGTTTTCAATTCCTTGGTCTCTTTCTGCCTCTTCTGGCACCCCAATAATACAAATGTTGGGTCTCTTGAAGTTGTCCCAGAGGCTCCTTATACTATTTTCATATTTCTGGATTCTTTTTTCTTTTTGCTCTTCTGGTTGGGTGTTTTTTGTTTCCTCATGTTCCAGATTGCTGATTTGATTCTCAGTGTCCTCTACTCTACTGTTGATTCCCTGTAAATTATTCTTCATTTCAGTTCGTGTAGCCTTCATTTCTGATTGGTACTTCATTATGTTATCGATTTTCTCAGTTATTTCCCTAACCATCTGCTTAAACATCTTTATAACAAAAATTCTGAACTCTGTATCTGTTAGCTTGCCTGGATCTATTTCATTTAGTTCCTCTTCTAGAGATGTCTTCTGTTCTTTCCTTTGTGACCTGTTTCTTTGCCTCCACATTTTGGCTGCTTCCAGGTGTTTGTTTCTATGTATTAGGTAGAGCTGCTATGTCTCCTGGAATTGGTAGAGTGGCTTTGTGTAGTAGGTGTCCTGTAGGGTCCAGTGGCTCAGCCTCCCCAGTCACCTGAGCTGGGCCTTCTAGGTGCTCCCCTATGTGGGCTGTGTGCACTGTCCTGCTGTAGTTGAGCCTTGGTTGCTGTTGGCATCACTGAGAGGAATTTACCCTCAGACCAATCAGCTCTGAGGACCAGCTGCAGCTACAGCCAGAGAGCTGCTGTGCTGGAGACACCCCCATGGAGCAGGATTTACTTCAGTGGGGCTTTGGTGTTCACCAAGTGCGCCCCGTGAGAGTGTCACTCGTGGGTGTGGTAGGGTTGTGATCTAGCGTGGTGGAGTCTGACCACCAGGTGCACTGTCTCTGGGGCCCTCTGGGAGGTGCAAAGTCAGCCTGTGCCAGTGCCTTGCCCAGGGCCCCCCAGCATGAGCTGCACAGCAAACCGTAGCTGGCTGCTCCTTGTGCTGGGCTTGGCGGTGCCCAGGAGAGGCCCAGCTATGAGCTGGTGCAGCTGCCGCTAGTGCCAGGCCTGGGCCGCTTATCAAGCCGAATGGGGCAGCTGCTGCTTGTTTGAGAGATTTTAGGAAAGTCCTAAGCATGAGGCTCGAGAGGCCACGTGCACAGAAAAGCCCCTGGAAATGGCCCGGATGAGCTGCAGGTGGGGGGGCGGGGCCTCCGGGAGTCACGGGGCGGGGCCAAAGGTGGGTCAGGTGCTGGCGACTCAAACATGGCGCCTGCCTGCCGGCTGTGCGGGGAGGACTCGCCACAGGAGCCACGGCCTCCGCCAGCCCTTCTGCCCGGGAGGAAGCCGCCCTCCGCCTCTCGCCCGGATCTCAGGCAGGTTAGTCCCCCCGAGTGTCCCGGGTCCTTTCCGGCTGCTCCCGGCGCTGGGCTCAGAGGGAGCGTCCGAGTGAGTCCGCGCCGGGCCCTTTAGAGGAGCTGCTGGGGCTCCCGCGGCCTCCGCGACCCTCAGGGACAGTCCCCGCTGGGTTCACAGCCCGAGGTGTGGGGGCGTCTCTTCCCGACCTGGAGCCCTGGGCTGGGGGCCTGCTGTGGGGCTGGGCCCCCTCGCTCCTCTGGGAAACCCCCACCCTGAGATGTCCTCCCGGGTTTACCCCGTAGCACCGGGTGTGGGCCCGCGGCCCCGTCTCTGCGGTTCAGCCCCGACCCCCCCGCGTCTCCGCCCCTCCTCCCGCTCTCGGTGCTTCCTCAGCACCCTGGTTGTGGGGCTTCTGTGCAGCCGGATCTCAGGAGGCTCTGAGTGATGGTGGTTCTGTGTTTTAGTTGTAATTTTGATGTGGTTGCGGGAGGCGGCGGGTGCAGCTGTTTCCTACGCCGCCAGCTTGTTTCCCCTACATCTATAAAGTTTTAAAAGGTTGAAGTGACCCATTGTTATAGGAAGTAAAGGAAAAAAACCCACCTTTCTACAAGGCAATTGACACAATGTATGAAAATATAATATGTACATAGCTTTACCCACCATCTCTCTTCCAGAATTTATTCCCAGGGGTAGTTGCACACATGCAAAATGATGTCTCTGTTAGGGTGCGCATCCTGGCTCTGTTTATTTTAGGTCCCTCCCACTCCATTCCTGTGGGACTAGACAAGAAAATTAGGGTACAATCCTTCAGTGGAGTACTCGGTGGCCATTAAAATTAATATATGTTTCTATATCAATTCATGTGAAAATGCATCCACAAGACTGTATCAGTGAAAAAGACAGCATGTATAGAGTAATCCTATTTATTTAAAATTGATTACTAAGCGCAGTCATCTGGAACCTTAGTATCTGGAAAGATTCACACAATTGTTAGCAGTTATCAATTGGATGTTGGTATTTGGGGTGCTTTTTCTTATTTGGCTTTTTCTGTCTTGTTGGAATTTTTTTAATGAATATGTTTTTAAATATATATATATTATTTAACATATATTAAAGGAAAGGATGAAACCCTTTAGGTGAAGACTAGAAGCAATTGTTCTGTAGAGAATGACAGGGTTTCAGGAACTACTGATGGTCCCAGGAAAATTGAAAATGATGTCACCGTTAGCGATGACGATTCTCCAGGGGAGCTCAGTGGCCCTGTAGTCTGTCTTCCAAGCTCTCTTTTGAATATCAAGAGGAAATCTCATGACCCGGGCTATAGAGTGCTCCCGTAAGTCACAGAGCGTGGAGAAGACGATGGACGGGAAATACCCATCAGACAGGAGGAAGGGACAGAGTTTTCTATGATGGAAGCAAAGGAGACAGACAGGCAGGAATGCAGCCAAAGAGATGATAGAACTGAATTCCTCGACAGGAATTTGGTGAGCAGTCATCCTGGGCCTTGGGCAAGGGAGGGTGTGGCAAGAGGACAGTCACCCCGGGTGGCGTGAGGGGACTCTGAGAACACGGGGGCTGGTCTGCCTCCTTGCTTGACCTTCAGAGCTCTGGAATGGCCAACCAGCAGGGCGGTGGGGGATTTCAGAGCCACCGGCCTGCATGTCAGCCTCAGCCTCTGACCTCCACAGGCTGCTTCGTGGTGGGAAACAGAGGCTCGGCAGGAATGTGAGACTCCTACACCCAGGCCCAGTGCGGGCCGAGCGGGCTCCCACACTACCCAGCAGCGAGTCTCAGACACCAGCTGGATGGGTTACAATGTGACTTGAGCCTGATGCTATTTCCTATAATGTCCTGCAAGATTGTCCCCCCCTCCCTGCCCACTTCAGATGCCAGTCGCAAGTCCGGGCTGTCACCTGTGCTTGTGACCCACTGACTTTACATCAGAGGTCTCCATGAGCCCCTCCTTGAGTTCAGAGAAACATTTTACTCACTAGATCACGGGTTTATTATAAAATAATAAACTCGGCAACAGCCAGTTGGAAGAGATGCATAGGGCGTGAGGAAGGGTTTGAAGCTTCAATGCCCTCTCCAAGCAGGCCACTCTCCCAAATCTTCATGTGTTCACCAACCCAGAGGCTCTCTGAACCCTGTTTTTTGGGGGTTTTGTGGAGGCTTCATTACCTAGGCACAATTGATTAAGTCATTGGCCACTGGTGATTCATTCAACCTCCAGGCCCTGTCCACTGGAGGTCAGAGCCTTGCGACAGAAAATTCCAATCCTCTAATCACCGGTTAGTTCTCCTGGCAACCAGCCCCCATCCTTAGGTGTGTTCCCAAAGTCACTTATTAGCATAACAAGAGAAGCCTTTATCTGCTCCCATCACAGGAAATTCCAAGGGTTTTAGGAGCTCTGGGCCAGAAAAGGGAAGACCAAATACTGTATGTGCTTCTTGTAAATTACCACGTCACAGCTAACAGATGGAAGTGGCCAAGGCTGGGGCAGGAAGCTGAGGCTGGTGGAGAATTTATAGCTGGAGGCCAGTCGTCATCAGTACGGTCATCTCAGCCATCACCGTCATCATGGTCATCAGGCAGGACCCTGTGAAGGGGACAGGCCCTGCTCTGTGCAGGTGACAAAAGGTAAAAAACTAAAAGGTTAACACATTTTATTTTACCCAGGATATTCAAAATATTTAATAGTTAACATATTTTATTTAACCCAGTATATTCAAAATATTTTCATTTTGCCTTGTAATCAATATAAAATATGCATTATATAGATATTTTACTAAACCTTTGAAAGTCAATGTGTAGTTCATATTTGCAAGACATCTTAATTTGGCCCGGCCACATTTCAAGGGCTCAGAGGTCATGTGTGGCTGAGGGACTACAGTACCGGACCCCACACATCAAGGGAAGAGTAGATAGAAGGGAGGCCTCTCTCCTTCCCACCAGCATATACATCACAGAAGTTTCCCTCTCTAACTCAGAAACAACCTTGACAAAGAAGAGGGGGAGAGGAGACCCTCCAGCCGCAAGAAAAGTCTAGCAGTAAGACAAAGAGTTGAAATGATCTATTGAGTAAGAGACTTTTAACTCCAGGGGACAGTTAATTTTAACTAGGCTCTCTCCCCTCCTCCTGTTTTCCTTCGATTATCACTGGCAGTGGGGACTCAAGGACGGGAAGAGATTATTTAAAATAAATAAAGGTATAATATTTTGCATAGCTAAGTAACAGTGGATACATTTCAACTCGTGTTACCAAAGCTTGGCGAGTTGTTTTGACTGTGAGGGAACCTAGCAGTCGTGAAGCACGTTGATAAAGTAGGTCACCGTTCATCTGCTTGGAGGCACATTTCTCCAGAACTCCGGGCAGCGTCGCCCGGACCCTCCCGTTGCTGTAACCTAAAGCCAAGACTGCCAGCCACTCGCTTCTACAAATAGGTCATGCTTGCTGGAAGCGGGGTGTCTTGAGGGAAAGGAGCTTCCTAACTAATTTGATTTCAAATCTGCTGTTAGCATCCAGGCAGGGCTTTAGAGAAACTCTTCTCTGAGCTGTTTCCGTGGCTGTGTTGAACCCACCAGGCTGGCCCTCACTTCTTGGCCTTCACTTTGGGGGTTCCTCTATTGAAAATACCTTCACCCTCCTTTCTGGAACCCAGTTCTATCCATACTTCACAAACCAATATTCAGTCCTACGCTGGCTATGAACTGGGCCTGGACTTGTTCAATTTACATAGAACGTACTGTGCCCTGGCCAGTGGCTCAGTTGGTTAAGGCATCATCCAGATACGCCAAGGCTGCAGGTTCGATCCCCAGTCAGGGCACATACTAGATTCAACCAATGCTGCATAAATAAGTGGAGCAACTAACCTCTCTCTCTCTTTTCTCTCCCTTCCCCTCTCTCTAAAAGTCAGTAAGTAAAAGATAAAAAAATACTCTAAAAAAATTAAAATAAATAAATAGAACTGATTGTGTGGTTCACATCAAATGGCTCAGCTCCCAATAATATACTCTTTTTTACTTTTTTAAAATTTGTCTTTATTGTTGAAAGTATCACAAGTCCCCCATTTCCCCCGATTACCCCCTCCACCCAGCTCCCTCTCCTCCCCAGGCCTTCACTGCACTATTATCTGTGTCCATGGGTTATGCCTATAAGCATATAAATTCTCTGCTTAATCTCTTTCCGTCCCATTACCCCTTCCCTCTGAGATTAGCCAGTCTGTTTCCAGGCTTCCATGTCTCTGGACCTATTTTGTTTCATCAATTTATTTTGTTCATTAGATTCCACAGATAAGTGAGATCATGTGATACTTGTCTTTCTCTGGCTTATTTCACTCAGCGTAATTCTCTCCAGCTCCATCTGTGCTGTCCCAAAGGGTAAGAGTTCCTTTTTTCCCTACAGCTGCGTAGTACTCCATGGTGTGAATGTCCCACAGCTTTTCTCTCCACTCATTTACTGATGGGCACTTGGGCTGTTTCCAGATCTGAGCTATTGTAAATAATGCTGCTGTGAACATAGGGGAGCATAAATTCTTTCTGATTGGTGTTTCACAGGCCAATATCCCTGATGATCATAGATGCTAAAATCCTCAACAAAATATTAGTAAATTGGATCCAGCAATATATTAAAAAGATTATACACCATGACCAAGTGGAATTTGTTCCAGGGATGCAAGGCTGGTACAATATTTATAAATCAACTGATCTATTCAGGTTTTCTGATTCTTCCTAATTGAGTTTTGGAAGATTGTATGTTTCTAGGAATTTGTTCATTTCACCCAGGTTGTCAAATTTGTTGGCATATAGTTGTTCATAGTATTTTCTTATAATCTTTTGTATTTTTGTTGGGTCAGTTGTTATTTTACCTCTTTAATTTCTGATTTTTTGGGGGTCCTCTCTCTGTTTCTTGATGAGTGTAGTTAAAAGTTCATCAGTCTTGTTTATGTTTTCAAAGAACCAGCTCTTGGTTTTATTGATGTTTTGTATTTTTTTTTTAGCCTCAATGTCATTTATTTCTGCTCTGATCTTTATTATTTCCTTCCTTCTATTTACTCTGGGCCTTTCTTGTCATTCTCTCTAATTATATACTCTTTAGTATTATTTCCAGTTGCATTCTTTGTGAGTTTCTTATCTCGCCAGTGAACCTGTGCTTTATTCATGGAAGGGAACTTTTATTTGTTTTATAAACCTGACGCATTCAGCAAAGTGCTGGACTTGAGTGTAAGTCTCATAAAATACTGCTGCTTGAGTTGAATCAACTAAGTAGTCTGTGATGATGCAGTTTGAAAACTAAAATAGTCAAATGTAATCATTTTAATGTGTGCACAGTCTGTTAGCACAGAGATGCACTCACAGAGAGGGGAGCGCTCACATTCTGGGCATCGAATTGACAGTTTTGAGTCTACCTGCTTTGAGCATCCTGAGTCGAGAAATGCTCCTGATCGCTTGTTCTTCCAGCCACTGGTTCGTACAACTGCTGGTCGTGTTCTCTCAGTGCAGTGAGAACAAAGGGCGATCACTCCTCTAAATGGCTCTGCTCTTTACCTCGTATTTTTTCCGTCCAAAGTGGTTCTGGAGCTTGGCCCTGCTGAAGAACCTCCAGTTCTGCAATGGCCACATCGCTCCTCAGGGACCGTGGGCTGAAATGACCCCCAAAACACCCAATCAGGGCTCGCTCCCACCTTTCTTGCCTTTCCTTTTACCATGTCCACGTAAAGACACAGATTGGCCTCAAGCGGAGGCGAAGCCACCGTGGTGTGTGACGATGTCCTGTTGCTAACCGACTCACTGGGGGAAAGTGCCTGACGAAGCAGGCCCCGCGTGTCCCTCTGCAGCGCACTCGCGCAGTTTTAACGTGAGGTGGTTCAGCGCAGCAGCCTGGGGGCGGTCGGCGGCTGGGAGCGGCGCTCAGAGAAGGATGCCCGAGTCCTCCGGGGAGTCCTTAGCCCTGCCGGCGCATTGTAAGCTAATGAAGACATCTCCGTGGGGCTACAGCCTCAGTTTTTATTTTGGATGACTTTACAGAACCTTGAGTTTATCATTTGTTTTTAATCAGAGCCCTTGAACATTTGTCAGGCACGTGATGCTTTCCCCCATCTCTATCTGGAGAGTTTTGATTATGATATGTTATCATTTAGGCTGTCTTTACGCTCTTCATTTTTGTGCGTGTGCTGAAATAAGAATTCCTTAACCAGGAAGGCTTCTACATTTGTGTTGAGGAATCCCCTTCAAAGGGCATTGTAATTGGTCGCAGAAATAGACAGTTTAGTCATTGTGAATTCCATAGATCCACAAATTTAATAGAGGACTTCCCAGAGGTTTTGAGGAGTGATGTGAGCTCAGTCATTTCTTTATGTGGGTCCAACGATGGAGAATAGTGTAGGATAGTAGATTAGGCAGCTGCATGGAATTCTCTGGAGTAAAGAATTATGGACAAAACCTGCGTGATGATGGATTATGTTATAACTGAGTGCAGCTCTTCATTCTGAAAATATTTATTGAGGGCTCACTATGTGCCGGGCACTGTCTTAGGTGATGGGTGAGCTGCCGTGAGCTGGACAGACTCTGTTCCCGAATTTGGGGGTTTAGAATCCAGCTGATTCTAATATATTGATGATGGAATGGGTGAGTTGAAGAGATTCTGACTCTTATCTCAGGTGACTGGAAGGTTGCTGGTGCACACAGTGTTCCTTAGGGTGACAGCAAAGAAAGCATCGATTTAGACTCCTTTCTCTTTTTCTTAGTACAGGAATGTCAAGGTTTGGGTCAGATGTATTAAAACCCAGAATATTTAGCTTCACAGCAAAGAAAGCATAAAACCTCAAGTTCGTGGCTGATTTGGGTGTTTCAAGTGCAGAGTGATGGCTTAAAGTTTTGCTTGGATTCCCCCCCCCCCCCCCAGTCTAAACAACGTTTTGTAACAGATGCTCTTTTTAAAGCTGTCACGGTTAAGCTTGGGGAGAGTGCATGCTCTTCGGACTGTCTCGTCCTTCACACATTTCCTGCGTGACCTGGCCTCTCCTCTCCGACGTCATTTTCTGCCTTCCTCCGTCTGCCTTACTGAGCTGCAAACTCAGCGGCCTCCCTGCTGTCCCTCAGATGCACCAAGCTCTATGACCCCTCGAGTCTTAGCACACGCTGTGCCTGCCGGTCTGGGAAAGTCTTCACCCACCCACCCCACCCCCAGGTCACTGCTGTCTGCTGCTCCCCCTCAGCTTCTACACCTCAGCTCCAGTGACCCTCTAGTCTAGTTATACATCATCACAGTATTCCACCCGCCACCTTCACATATAGGACTTGTATAAGTAAATTACTTGTATAAGTAAAAACCAACAGTCATCTAAACAGAAGTGTGATGAGTTTATTAGAGTCTGTCTCTCTCACTAGATTTTAAGCTCCGGGAGGGCAGGGACTGTGTCTGTCTTGTTTATCACCGAATTTTACACGCCTGGCACTGTGCCTGGCTCACAGCTGGCGCTTAGTAAATGTCCGTGGAATAGATAAAGGTGTAATGTGCATGCGACAGGGCTCGATGGGACACCTTGTCCCTGCCTTCGTGTGTACCTTGAACAGACTCAGCTCTTTGTTCCATCCAAAAACTTCAAATCTAAATCACCTGAGAAAGCAAATGATGCAGAGTTTAGTGAATACTGTTTGGGGAGCTAGAGAATGACAGCACCTGCCAACAGGAAAGCTTAATGGAAAATTCCTACGCGAGCCCGGGTGGCTCAGCGGCTGAGCATCCAGGAGGTCACGGCTCGATTCCCGGTCGGGGCACAGGCCCGGGTTGCGGGCTGGATCCCCAGCAGGGGAGCAGGAGGCAGCCGATCAGTGACTCTCATCATGGATGTTTCTCTCTCTCCCTCCCTCTCCCTTCCTCTCTCTGAAATCAATAAAAACATGTTAAAAAAATTCCTATTAGACATTTCTGTCTTCCCCCTTCATGTTCCTTTTCAGCCGCCCGTCTTCCCCTTGGCCTTCCTAGCAACCTGTCCAGCTTCGCAGAGCCCTGGCCGCACCAGTCTGATGTCACCGCGCCAACGGGGGTCTCTCTCTACTCTTTCTTTAACAGGGATGATTTTGGCTTTCCTCTTAGCATCTGCTAGCTTCCTAGAGCAAAGTCCCGCAAACCGAGTGGCTCTAAGAATAGAAAGTCATCGTCTCACGGTTCTAGAGGCTACAATACAAGGCGAAGGCCTCGCAGGACGGGGTCGTTCTCAGGGCTGTGAGGGAGGTCTGTCCGTGTGTCCCGTCCAGCTTCTGGAGGCGGGCTGGTGGCCTCCCAAGCAGGGTAGGATCCTGGGAGGATGGGGAACACGTCCTGTTCATGGTGTCATCCTCACAAGGCCAAGTACACGCCGCTGCTCTACAGGTGTCAACCAGCGAGACTTTAATTAGTGTTTTTTTTTTTAAATTAAATGCAGCTGACTTTGGCTTGTTCCCCTACGTTGGCTTTTTCATTTGTTTTCCAGTATTAGCACTCCTTTGTCATCGTATATTTTGACTTTCCTGAAAAACTGTACAATGATGAAAAGTGACTATAAATTCAATGATATTTTAAAATAAGTTTGTGTTGCATTTATCACCAAAGCATCTGCAGACACAAAAAACTTGGATATTCACACGTTACCAGACGTATTACAGTGCTTGGCACGAACGTGGATGTGTGGACCCTTTGGAGACTCAGTAAGTTACAAATTGCAAACACTTTTCCAGGAAATAAGGGCACATTAGAGGCGTTTCACTGGGTAAAGACACAGGAAAGTTAAATCCTATAAAAAAGAAGGTAGAGCCTTTTCAAAACAGCCTGCCTTGCCTTCAGACCTTTATCCATTCAGTGGCTGTTTGTTCAGTATCTGGCATGTGCCAGGCAGCATCCCAGGTACCAGGCACACAGCGGGCACAGGGTTGTGCTGGGGAGGTGGTGAGAGGCGGTTGGATTCTGGACGTGTTTTGAAAGAGAGACAACGGGATTTGTGAACAGAGAAGATGGCCTGTATGTAAGAAAAAAGGGGAGAGGCTCTAGGACGGGGTGATCAGGATGTGGGTGTGGAGCCGTGAAATTCGAGCTGATTATTAGTCAAGAGGAGACGCCTGTAGGTAAGGTGGTAAGGTGGGCACTTTGGAGGTAAGTACAGTCGGGGCGGGTGAGCTGCCTCGCACCCGCTCCTGAGCGCCCACCCTTCGTCTTCAGGGCTTTTGTGAGCCGGTTGTTAAAAATTAACAAACTGTTACTCAAAAATAAGCTATAAAAATGCGTACGTCTAATCACTGTGTTGTACGTCTGAAACTAATATAGTACTGTTTGTCAGCTGTAAGTGAAAAAAAAATTTTTAAATAGAAAATAAAAATTATAGAAAACATATGAAGTGTATTAAATAAATGACACCACAGCGAAAGTAGTACACATTGAAAAATGAACGACTCCCTCGTTATTTCACTGTCTCCTCCGATGACACGGCGAGGGCTGTACTTGGGCGGCGTGAACACCGCGGGCTCCTGGCTCGGGACCTCACACCGGCAGCTTGAAACGGACTCTGCTACCGTCACCAGCGAACGCACAAGCCTCCTCCCTGGGGAGCTGGTGGCTAAGTCACGCTCCCCAGCCCACCGCTGAGAAATCCTCCGTGGATGCAAACTGTGTCTTCACACCCTTCTATCTGTGTATCACCATTAATACCACCACCACCACCACCACCACCATCACCATCGCCGTCGCTGCCACCACCACCACCACCACCACTACCACTACCACCATCACCACCACCATCACCACCACCATCACCATCACCACCATCACCATCACCACCACCATCACCACCACCATCACCACCATCACCATCACCACCACCACCATCACCATCACCACCACCACCATCACCATCACCATCACCACCACCATCACCACCACCATCACCACCATCACCATCACCATCACCACCATCACCATCACCACCATCACCACCACCACCATCACCATCACCACCACCACCACCATCACCACCACCATCACCACCACCATCACCACCATCACCACCATCACCATCACCATCACCACCACCACGCCACCATCACCATCATCACCATCATCACCATCACCACCACCATCACCACCACCACCACCATCACCACCATCATCACCATCACCATCACCACCACCACCACCACCACCACCACCATCAGCATCACCACCACCACCATCACCATCATCACCACCATCACCACCATCATCACCATCACCACCATCATCACCATCACCATCACCACCATCACCACCACCACCACCACCACCACCATCAGCATCACCACCACCACCATCACCACCATCACCACCATCACCACCATCATCACCATCACCATCACCACCACCACCATCACCACCATCACCACTACCACCACCTTCGCTTTATTTTTCCTTGGGATGTACGTAAAAACGAACAAACGGAGAAAAGGACCACGGAGAATCAGAAGCCAGGGAGGAATAGAGGGTTGCGAGGGGCCAGTGCAGGGCACCCAAAGCAAGGAAGGTCTTGTAAAGGAGGCTAAGTTGTTTACATCTATGCAATTTAACACTGTTTTTCTAATCCTTACCTGAGGATATTTTTTCCATTGCTTTTCAGAGAGTGGAAAAGAGAGAGAGAGAGGAACATCACTATGAGGGAGACATCGATTGGCTGTCTCCCACACCCGCCTTGACCAGGGCCCGGGATCGAGTCTACATCCCTGGGCTGGAATCGAACCCGGGACCCTTCAGTATGTGGGCCAATGCTCCGACCACTGAGCAAACCGGCCAGGGTGCAATTTAACACTTAAAAAGAAAAACCAGCCAGCTCCATATTGATGTGGAACAAATTGTAAGATACAGCAAACGGACAAAGCAAACTGCACAGAAGAATTTCTAGTAGGTTACCATTTATGTGAAACAAAACAAAACAGAAACGCAGGCATGTGCTTGCTCATGCACCGAACATTCCTGAAAAATACACAGGAAGCTCGTGACCTTGGTGACTTCAGGGAAGGGGCACCCGGTGACGGTGGCACGGCGGCGAGAGACGGCTTTCCTTAGATGCCCGTTTGTTCTTTGGCTTTTACGGCATGCGTGGGCGTTTCCTATTCCGAGCAAGCTAACGTGGCCCTCTTATTTTTAACTGCTTACGGAGTTTGAAGAATAGGACACATAAAAAACTCTCAGCCTGGGGTGTGAGGGGGGCAGAGCTCTTGCACTTTAACTTTGCACAAATTTTTTCTCTTTTATACACAATTATGATTCCATATAAACGTCTGTTAATGTTTATAAGGGAGTCTTCTAGGACGTGCAGCTTCCAAATAGAAAGGGTTTTCGGTTAACAATTGTAACCGATGAACTTATCTCAAAGCACGTCATACGGTATGCTTACTACAAGAAACTACGTATTTAAATATTTGTTACATGAAATTACAGTTACTCACTAACGTCATCTTCGGGATTTGAGTTTATTCACCTACTTGTGACCATGAGAGCACCGACTGGGATTTCCAGGTCTCATTGTTACCGGCTCTGTTGTGCACATAGAATAAGGCCCCTTGTTAATTCCCAAACTCAGCAGATTTGGAGTCTAGACTTTTCTCCTCTGTGTGCAAGAAAATGAAAGAGCGCTCGTGGCAGACGCACTGTCCGAAACACAGTGGAGACGCGAGCTTCCGAGCCGATGGGCCCCGGGGCCCCGGGGCCGAGTCTCAGCGGAGGGTGGCCGGCTAGATGGCCTGCCCTCCGCCCAGGGCCCCCGTGGGAGCCGCCTGTCAGTGCTGCCCAGTCCACGTCTGAGCGCACGAAACTGCTGTATTCACTAAGTTAGGTTCCAAAACGAATGCCTGCCTTCAGGTGCGCTGGGTAAGGATGGGAAGTTTGGGAGACGTGTGGACAGTAGTGGTGTCTTGATGGTGCGAGAGGAGATGGGGCAAACTGAGGGGCGGTCACGTCAGGCTATGGTCGAGAAACTATTCTGTCCCTGGGTGTTTTCTCCCTCCCTTTCCTGTGTGAGTTAAGGACTAATAAGCCCAAATCAGGCCTGAATAGGAAGCCTCATGCTCCTGGGTCAGTCAGGGTTCTTTGCAGAAAGAGGGAACTCGCCCCAGACAATCTGTGGGAAGCCACTTTCAGGACAGGACTATCTGCAGTGCGGTGGGTGTGGGCAGGTCGGGGAGTAAGAGGTGAGGTGAAGCACCTGGACCCACACAGGAGGAAGGAAGCCCTTACAGCCTCCACAGGAGAAACGATGGGGGGGGGGGGAATCGAGTTTCTGGAGCTCAAAGTGAGCTGGAAATGGGTAGTAGGGCCTCCTGGCTTCTCCTGGATGGTCTCTGAGGGAAGAAGCAGCTACTGCCCAGGAGCTGGAGCTGACACAGGGAGGGAGCAGGGAGAAAATACCTCCCCCTCTCTCCTCTCATCCTCTGCTCTCTTCTCGGGAGCCTGGCCAGCCCTAGAGGGAAACCAGCCCCCATGTGGGCCCAGGAGACGCAGTTTGTAGGGCTCAGCCTTCCAGGGCACAGAGCAGGAGAGGAAGATGGAGAATGAACAGGAATGGAGAACAGACAGAATCAGCAGCACACTCAACTTGACGTGCTTTGAAACCCTCTGGGCAAATGCCAGGGTGGAGCAGAGTGTATGTGTTTCCCTGGCAGGTACACTCTCAGGAACCTCTGTCTGTCTGAACCCCAACTAGCTTTGGGTGGTTATGGAAGCACTCTGTGAACTGAGGTTAAAGGAGAGATTCCCATTGGATCTCTCTATCTATCCATCATCTATCCATCCATCATCTATCCATCCATCATCCATCCATCCATCCATCCATCCATTCATCCATCCATTCATCCATCCATCCATCCATCCATCCATCCATCCATCCATCCATCCATCCATCCATCCATCCATCATCCATCCATCATCCATCTATCCATCATCCATCCATCCATCTATCCATCCATCCATCCATCCATCCATCCATCCATCATCCATCCATCCATCCATCCATCCATCCATCCATCCATCCATCATCCATCCATCATCCACCCATCCATCATCTATCCATCCATCCATCCATCCATCCATCCATCCATCCATCCATCCATCCATCCGCATATGCATCGTTGCCACTGTACATTGCATATTGTATCTTGAGATATATAGTTAGTAAACAACAAAATATTTACATAAATTCTCAAGTTTTTTCCACCTAGAGGGATTGAATTATCAATTTAAAATCTGAAAGAAAAACCCCCAAACAGTGAACATCCAACTCTAGGGAATCAGAACCTGAGCAAGGTTAGAGGGTTCTGCCACAGATCCTGCTGAGGAGAAAAGACATGGTCGACTCTTTCCTTCTTCCACATATTAAGGGAAAGCTGCAATTTTCAAACTGCAACTTGTGGAAAATAGTGTCGGTTATAGAAAATCAGCATTTAGATGGTAGGGCTTAATTTTCTACTCAGTTTCTAAGTGGAAGGTAAAGTGTATTTGGGGCGTGAAAATTTTGCTTAGAGAAGGAATATTTTGCTCTTATGGGAAAGTGTGAGAATGCATAAATATATTTGCCAAAAGGAGCTGCAAATTTTCATTTCCTAGACGAAGCATAACAAGAAAACCTAAAATATTGTAAGATTAAAGTGTTCTATATGTACTAATAATTCTCTTTCTAGCATCATTTTACACCAAAAAGGGAAAAAATTTAAGTTCTGTGCTGACAGAAATTGGTGGCAGACCATGAAAAACATCATAACGTAATTTCCTTAAGACTGTTCGGCTGTCTTAATAGACAGGTGGGACCACAGTTATTCCCCCTCTTTTGATAAAGGTTTTATATGAATGTGGCTGTTGTTCTTTTAATTGTATGTGCAATGCTTTTAGGGCAAAAGTAATATATGATAAGGTGGGATTTTAATCATGTCCTAGCCTGAGAATTTTCTTAGTAATTTTAAAAGAAATGTGCATTGATAAATTAAGTCTTTTTAAGTAGAATTCTGAGTCCTTTCCCAACCATCTCTGTGGTAATAATGCAGTTGCTACACTAATAATACTGGGGAAAAATATGGCATATTTTTAAACTGAATTTATTGGAGTGACATTGGTTTGCAAAATCATATGGGTTTCTAGTGTATGACTCAGCAAAACGTCATCTGCACGCTGCATTGTGGGCCCATTGCTCCAAGCAAGGTTTCTTTCGGTCCCCATTTCCCTTCTGCCCACCTCCAGCTAGCCCTCACCCCCTTTCCCTCTGGCCATCACCACACTATTGTCTGTCTCTATGCATTATATATATGTGTGTGTATGTATATACAATATTTATATGATTTTTGTCTAATTCCTTCACCTTCTTTCATCCAGCCCAGCTCCCCTCCCCTCTGACAGCTGCCAGTCTGTTCCATGCATCCAGGCCTCTGGTTCTATTTTGTTTGTTCGTTTATTTTGGTCATTAGATTCCACATATAAGTGAGATCCGATGGTATTTGTCTTTCTCTGACTGGCTTATTTTGCTGAGCATAATAATCTCCAGGTCCATGCTGTCACGAAAGGAAAGAGATCCTTCTTTTCTACAGCTGCGTAGTAGTCCACGGTGTAAATGTCCCACAGCTGTTCCACTCATCTACTGAAGGGCGCTTGGGCTGTTTCCAGATCTTGGTGATTGTAAATAGCGCTGCGGTGAACATAGGGGAGCATATATTATTTCAAACCAGTGCTTCAGGTTTCTTAGGATACATTCCCAGAGATGGGACCACTGGGTCCAAAGGCAGCTTCGTTTGTGATGTTTGAGGGAAGGCCACGCTGTGGCCCACGGCGGCCGCACCCGGCGCATTCCCCCAGCAGCGCCCTCTAATCGGACGAGCGCTCGGCTAGCGGTAGACGGTGACCGGCTCCCGGGTGGGGGAGCGCTTCCGAGGCAACGCCCTTGCCCCCTGCTCCTGAAGACTTCTACACCGTCCTCCTGGCTGCGGCCACTTGCAGGTCCAGCTTTCACACTTTATTCCCATCTTGTCTGGATTTTCTGGGGCTCTCCACCTGTCTTTGTGGCTGCCAAGATCTTTTCTATGCTGAATTCTACTTCCCCAATTTAGAACTCAGCCCTGCACTTCCCAGCTCCCCGGCTCGGGCCTTGGCTTCGCCAATCACATGTACCCCTGCAAGACTCTGCTTTGGAAGGAAGCTATGTGAGGAAACAAGAAGGGTGAGGGGTTTGTGACAGAGGGGCAGCCCCTTCTTCCTAGAAGACGAGCTGTGATCCGAAGCTCAACACAATGTCAGGGCTGGCCGTTGGGCCTGCAGCCACTGACCTCCACGATATTGGGGTAAGACTGTGCGCAGGCGGTCAGGCCATGTAGACGAGTGAAAGGAAGCGGGTGAAGGACGGGAGATAAGGCGGATGCAGTGAGCTCAGGAGACACGTACCCCGTCCAAGCGAGAGAGCTGCTGGCCGTCCCCCCTGCTCCCCCGATTGTGCCCACGGGGACTCAGAGACCCAGTGACATCTGGTTTTCAGATTTTTCAAGAGAACATAGAAATCCAGATTTTTTGGTAGAATTCCCCACATTTTAAATATTGTCAACTAATTCAAAGTTATTTTACAGGTCTGTGTGATCAAATAAACTGTAAGTCAGACCCAGTCTGTGGATCGCCAGCCTTTGGTCCCTGCTTCCCGGGTAAGAAGACATGAGTCATGGAGAAGCCACCTCAGGAAGGTGAGACAGGAGGGGGTGGGGATACACAGGCAGAGGGAGTCCCAAGAGTCTGGTCAACAGGCTGCAAATCAGAGAGGTCCACTAGATAGGCAGGCTTATGCCTATTGTATTGGGAGCTGGAAAGTCGCCAGTGACCTTTGACAGGCCTCCTCAGGTGACTAATAATTGGAGGTAAGTCCAAGTGGCCTGAGGAGTGAGGGTTAGTGAGGCGGCTGAGACGGAGCGGAGATTACTCCACAGGTTGTGTATAGATGGAGTCACAAGAAGGCTTTTTTAAATTTTTTATGGGCTTGCAAAAGCTGAAGCATGTGTGTGCTGAGTGTGTGTGTGCCTTTGTTAGGAGAATTTTACTAATTGTATTATTTCAATTTTAGATAACCTTATTTTAAAAATTTTAACGAAGCATAGATAGCTATAGGCTCAAGTTAAAATCACTACAGAGGGAGAAATTAAAAATGATGGAGGGAGCCCAGCCAGCATGGCTCAGTGGTTGATTGTCGACCTGGGAACTAGGAGGTCACCATTCGATTCCGAGTCAGGGCACAGGCCCGGGTTTCGGGCTCAATCCCCAGTTGGGGGTGTGCAGGAGGCAGCGGGTTGATGGCTCTCTCTCATCACTGATGTTTCTCTCTCTCTCCCTCTCCCTTCCCCTCTCTGAAATCAATAAAAACATTAAAAAAAATGATGGAGGGAAAACTGCTGATTGAGTAAATTTCTGGAGGAGATGGGAGGGGGTGCAGTGAAAAACAGATACACAAACGAGATTCTCTGTGATTGGAGGGAAAGCAATTAGAAATGGTTGGGGCCGGGCGTGGCTCAGCGGTTGAGTGTCGACCTAGGATCCAGGCGATTGGGGTTCGACTCCCGGTCAGGGCACATGCCTGGTTGTGGGCTCGATCAATGACTCTCTCATCATTGATGTTTCTATCTCTCTCTCTCCCTCTCCTTTCCTCTCTCTGAAAATCAATAAAGATATTAAAAAGAAAAAGAAAGAAAAAGTTGGGGACTGGGCAAACTTACGGCGAAAGCTGGCGGTGGAGGGAGCTGAGGCCACTCTTTCCCGATGTCCACCATTCCCCAGCTGAGTAGATGAGATCGAGTTCGCTGAAAGTGGGGAGAGCCGGAGGGGATACGCCGCTTGAGAGGGTGGGGAGGGTTTGGGGAGGCCAGAGAGGGGACTGGGAAAGAGAGACGCATATAAAATATCGCTCAGGAGGTCAAATGACCCAGCTGAGATTAATCTCATACTCACGCAGGGGCACCGGCTGGCCATGTCTGAGGACCTCCTTCTTGCTCAGCAACATTGGTGTAGGTGGAGTTCACTGATCCAAAGTTAGAGTTTTGGCCAGAAGTTGTGGGGAAATAAATGGACAGTAATTTACAGAAACAAGGTTCTGGTGAGAGAACCGGTGGTGATTCTCTCACTCGGAGAGGTGATGTGTGGGAAATGATAGGAGGCCGTGAGAGGTGAACTGGCAGAACATCGAGAGCGGCCCTCCACCCTCGGTTCAGGCATGGCCCCTGGGACGTTGCTGCGTCTGGGCGCACCTCGGAGGAGATCACTCCCGAGTGTTTGGAGCCTGCGCGCCGAGTGCACCCGGTTGCTTCGGTCCCCTGCTCTTGGAAGAAGCGGGTCAGGCGAGCAGCAGTGCCGCTGCCCCCGGGCACAGAGCCCAGGCGCTCCTCTAGGTGGACGGTGCAGGTCTCCTGGAAGAAGTTCAGGCATGTTTCCGGGAGCAGAAGTGAACCAAATGTCAACTCAAGAGAGGGCCGGGGCTGGAATGTCACTACCCTTCATTCAAAATTCAAGTCTCTTCTTGAGAAACGTGGGGCTGGATGCGTATGGCTGGAAGGGGTGGGAGGCGAGCCCGCTCCTAGCCCGCTCCGCTTGCCTCATTGGGAAGGTCTCCCTGAAGATAACAGAGGGCGGGGACGCTCTTGGGAAAGACGTGCTTTGTGGGGCCTATGGCCGCGTGCCTTTCAGCCAGGCCCGGGTCAGGCCATGTGCGGGAATCCTGGCCAGGTCAGGCGGGGAACAAGGCTGAACACGGCTCCCTTGGAGCGGGACCAGAGACCCACGCATAGGTATTCTGGCTGCCTTTGGGACATCCGATAGCTAAGCCTCACTCGGAGCTTGAAATGATTCTAGGGCAGCAGGCCTCAAACTTCAGCTTTCGTAAGAATTACCAGGAGCGCTCGTTAAAACAGATCTTTGGACCTACCCTTGGTGAATTTGGTTCAGAGGTCCTGGGGCAGCGCTTGAGAACTTGTATTTCGAACAAGCTCCCAGGTAATGCCGATGCCGCTGGTCCGGGCACTACGCTTGACTAATAACATTCATATCTGGGAATTTTAGTGACTGGGTCCTGGTTCCACCTGCCCCACAAATAAATTGCCCTAAGTCCATGTTGATAACTTCTCCTGGGGCACTGATCCCACAAAAGACTCTACCTCGGGCATTCCAAGTATTGCTGGCCTTTTGAGTAATCCAGTCCCTCTGTTGTTACTTGTTGTCCTTGGGCCATCAGCCCACAACGATCTCAGGAAACTGTAGTGACTGGCCTCGCTCTTTCCCCGACAGCGCTGAGTACGGGATGCCTCCTGGCCATAAGATCATCCCAGCACTTTTTTTGGTGCCAGAAAAGATAGAGATCTATGAAGCTCTCTTCTGGGAACCAGAACAGATACAGGGCCCCCTCTTTCTCACCAGCGTTGTAACTTTGTTCCTAATTTCTTGCTTGCCCCAAATTCTTGAGAAAAGCTTATGCTCGGTCTTTAGCCAGAGACCTGAGTCCTCAGCGAATGGATACAAGAGACTTTGGGCGGGAGTGTGTCTGGCTCCCAACAGTACCAGTTGGTTCCCGGGCCATATTCTTAAAATAGAAAAATGACAAATTGCAGCTCTGCCAGGGCTACATTTGGTGTAATCCAGAGAATATGTTTTGAAGTGTCTGAAGGACTCAGCCACAGGAATCTTGATGGTACCAGCCAAGACATCTGAGGTCCAAGGAGGCTACAGCCCAGGGACCATCCAGTCCTCATGGGGGGGATTCCAGCTAAATAGAAGCTGGGGTTTGGACATGTCTGGGCAGGTCTGCTGAGTACGCAGGGCAGGCCTGCCCGGAGTCTATTTACATGACTTTTGGCTGAAGAAGGACTGTATGCTGATCTGAGTGGAAAGTGGCATGGGGAAAACACATTAGGACCCAGGTTTTGGAAAGTGCTTCTTGATAAACAAGTTTATTAATTAAATAATGTATCACTTTTATATCTGGCACTTGTATACTTTACATCAGGATTTTTGATAGTTTGGAAATAGCTTATTACTATCTTTAGGAATCTACGGTCCCTGTGCAGGAAATCATGTGAACATTAAAGGAGATTGATTTAATTGCGTTTACTACCGGGGACTGTGTGGGGTGTGTGAATAAATGGACAAAAGGCATATTTTGTGGCTTTGGGAATGTTGGTGGGTGAGCGAATTTTTTCTAAGTTTCTAAGGGAAACAATGTATCTAAACCTGTCATTTTGAACTGTGCCCTTTTGCTAGCACCCAGCACTTCCTGACATTTTGTTAAATATTAGCACAGCTAAAATACTTTCCAATTGTGTGTGCCTTCCGTTAGGAGCGTTGTTTACCTGTGCGCTTCTGGCCTCGCTGCCTCGTTCATCGCGCTTTCAAGGTAGAGTCTGGCCGATGAGCCACCATTCTATCTTTCCCCCCTTTAATTAATAACAATTATAATCCTAGAAGACACTTATTTACTGACTTTTTTATGTGCCAGGCACTGATCTAAGCGCTTTACACATCTGATTTCTTTTAATCCTCATGACATTGTTATGAGGCGGACACTCCCATTGCCCTGGTACTACACGGGAAACCGGCACAGAGAGGTCCAGTTACTGGTCCAAATAGTAGACAGCAAGCAGTGCAGAGAAACATTTTTTGTTTGTTTGCTTTTGTTTTGATGTTTCAAGTGTTTTAGCAAAGCTACTAATAATTCTAAATTTTAAGATGATTACAGAAAAGGCTATTTTCTCAGTTCGGGTATGGTTTTGGTGTCAGGAATTCTCATTGCCAATTTGGATTCTTCAAGTAGCCTTGGTAAAGTCACCGGAATTAGTCTCTAGAGTGTTTTGGTCATTCAAACTTGAGATTTTTTTAAATGACTGATATGTCACTTGCTTTTCTAGAGAATGAGACAGGCAGTCTACCGTGTGCCTCTCCTTCCTGAGAATGACTTTTAAAATTTTTAAACTTTTTATTTGAATATAATTTCAAACTTAGGGAAAAGTTGCAACAATATGGTATTAAAAATACCCCTATACCTTTTATCCAAATTCACTTGTTACATTTCACTCTACTTCTTTTAACATTCATGTGTCTTCCTTTGAGTACACGTGGGGGAAAAGCTATATAAAGCTACTTTTTTTTTTTTTTCTAAATCATTTCAGAGTAAGTTATATACATTTTGGCTATTTTCCCTAAATACATACTTCAGTGTGTAAGTACAAGAATATTCTCTTACATGACCACACCACAGTAATCAGTTTCAGTAAATTTGACATTGACCCATGAACGGTATTCTAATTTTGTCAATATATAGCATTTCCCCTGGGGTACAGAATCCAGTTAAGGCCAGCCACTGCCTTTAGTTGTCTTGTTTGGGAAAGATTCTAATTACGCCTGATTTTATTTTTGCCCAACTCTAGGAACCACATCCACTTAACATATAGAAATCTTAAGTGGACATCTGATGAAAATGAGACTTTTGCTATTTCTCACTATTACTTGATACTTTGGCAGTTCCTGATCATTAGGATGTAGTCATTCCAATAAAAACCAGTTACTAGAACGGTTTCTATTAATTACATTATGTGTCTAAGTGAGTTGCTTCTTTGAGTCATAGCTGAAATTCTAACAATAGCCTAATGATATTAATGTAATTTGGATTTTACAAGAGACTTCTATTTTTCAATCCTAATTAGCCTAATGCAGGATTACTGGCAAAGGAGGAAACGTCAGGAAGGAACATGAGATATTTTTTGCTTGAGAGACATGATTGATGCTGACAAATATGAAATAAAAATTTTAAATAATCTGAACATTGTTTTAAAGCAAGCTGATGATTTTATCACTCTCTTGCCAAGACATACACTGGTGCCTGCTACATTTGATGTTTTTACTCTCATTGTCCATAGCTGCCTTTAGCGTGTCTGTAGCATCCCAGGACAGTCAGAAATCCACCCAAGGGCTGTGACACCATGTCTGCCAGCTGTCTTTCCTTCCCCGAGAGCCTGTCCCCAGGGGCAGCAAGGAGCTCTGGGCACCATCAGGACCCTCGTCTCTTCGGTTAATGGCAGCCTGTTTGTCCTCGGTACCTCCCTTCTCTTTGGGAACCAGGCTGCAGGCTAACAAACCCTACAGGCTCCCGACCATTATCCAATCTCTGCCTCCCAGAAGGCCCCTCTGTCTCCACATTTCTCATTTGGTGACCACAGTTGAGAGTCAAGTCTTCTACTGTCATTATTATTTATTGTTAATGAAAGAAAAACTTTTTACTTTCTGGAATCAGACCTAGAGTCATTTTTAATAATTCTTGTTTAGCCATGTTGGCCATACTGACTGCTCTTGGCTTTCCCTCCCAGTCCCAATCCTCACTTCTTTGCATCTTGCTTTCAATATCCTGAGTCAAGGAATCAGCACCAATGAATTGGAAACTCTTGTTGATCATCTAGTTGTTACTTTGTAGCACCAATGAATTGGAAACTCTTGTTGGTCATCTAGTTGTTACTGTGTAGCACCAATGAATTGGAAACTCTTTTTGGTCATCTATTTGTTACTATGTAGCACCAATGAATGGGAAACTCTTGTTGGTCATCTAGTTGTTACTTTTTATTTTATTTTATATCTTTATTGATTTCAAAGAGAGGAAAGGAGAGGGAGAGAGAGAGAGAGAAACATCAGTGATGAGAGAGCCATTGATTGAGCCCGCAACCTGGGCATGTGCCCTGACCAGGAATCGAACACCGATCGCCTGGATCCTAGGTCGATGCTCAACCGCTGAGCCACGCCCGGCCAGGCTAGTTACTTTGTAGCACCAATGAATTGGAAACTCTTGTTGGTCATCGAGTTGTTACTATGTAGCACCATGTGTTGCAGGGACCTCCGGTGCCCCCAAAGCCAATCCGAGGTTCTAATAGTGTGCCTTGGTTGCCTAAGGTTATCTGCAAAATACTGCCATCCTATCGCTGTCATTTACTCCCTATGAAACGTGGACATCATTGTGGAAGTCCACCTCCATCCTTTCCTCACCAGGTCCCTATCATCCCAACACTACCATGCCTGTTTCTGTAGCTGACCATCTGATATCTGCAATGTGCTTAGCCTATTTCCACTTTTCCTTGTGACATGCCGTATTTTAAAGATTTGAGATCCACTTTATTAAGCAAGATAAGGGGTGCCTCTGGCTATGAGGAGCTCGAAACAGGAACAGCCAAGGTGGGGTTTTCCAAGAGAAAGCCTTATGCTCAGCACATCGCAGGGACAACCACGTCTGCTCTTATGAAGGGGTTGCTGGACCTCAGGTCCCATTGTCCTTCAAACTCCCCAGGGTGGTTTGTAGGTCACCTTGCGTTGGAGGCGACTCCTGCCCTGGCCACTGCATTTCAGGGATATCTCATCTCCATTTCTCAGCAAATGTGTTACATCCATTCTCCCCCAAGAGCCCCAAAACTTCTTTGCAATCATGAGCGATGGAGACCATTGGCTTTTAAAAATTTTTTTATTTTTTCACTCATCATTTATTTACAAATACACATTATAACTTTTATATACATTGCACATTTACATGGTAGAAAAGTACAAAACTATATATTTAAATGAATTTATATTTAACTTGCCATGTTTGAAAATATAAAATTGCATCAGAAAAAAGTATTATGAAAAGCAAGAAACTTGAACTGATAAAGCTCTGATATACCTTTTAGTGACACACTGGTTGAAATGGAACTAATTGAAAGGTACAGGAGAGCAGCTTCGAGGAAACGCCTAGCAAAGGTGAGCGTGTAGCATCCCTCCCTCCAGTCCCCCGACCCCCATCGCTCAGTTTCTTTGGATCTGTAACATCTTCAAAGCACATCGTTAGAAGTCTAACGTCACTGTCACCTGTCTCACTAATGTCTCCATCACCAGAGAACTGAAGGCGGAGTTTCCTCAGAGATGCACCCCCTGTACCTCTACTTGAGCCAGTTACAATGCCTTTTGGTCAGTCAAGATTCCTTGTAAACAAAACCCGAGGGAGCGTGTAACGCACAGAACAGGCAGCAGAGAATCCAATAAATAAACATGACAAACTGACATGCGAGTCCGTTAAGCGAGAGGAGTCAGACGGCGCGGCAGGGGCGGGGCGGCGAGCGAGCGGTCAGGAATGGACTTAAATGGTTTACAAGGAAAAAAACAGCTTTCACTTTACAGGCAAGAGACCTCACAATAAATAACAACTGCTCTTCCTTTCACGAATAAATTTCTTCAAAAACAAGGTGTACAGTCAACCAGACATTTTATGTATAAATTATAAAACATGACACAGTATAAATAAATGCCTACAAGTCTCAACTACGGGCCTCATCCAGTAGACCTCACAACGACTGCCTCTCCGTGTCCGAGGAGTGACAAGGTGGCCTGGGAGAGAGCTTGAGGACAAAGGTCCTTTACGTATAGTTTTCCCCCCAAATAAATAAGCATACACTTATTTACAGTATGGACAATATATATTTTTTCTTTCCTTATTTTTTTTCTTTTTTTTTTTTTTTTTTTTGCCAAGCGGCTATGCCAGCGCTGAACGCTGGCGGGGTTCACCACTCTAGAATGGAGGATATAGGGAAGCTGTAGTCCTGCTCTTCCTCCTCTTCTTCCTCCTCGGTGTCTTCCGAAATGGCTAGATGGGGGAATACAGGGAGCTGTCGTTTAGACACGGACTACAACAGCGCGAAGCAGCTCAGTGTACGTTTCAAAGCCCTCTGATGCAGCCACATTACAGCGTTGCATTTCTATGTGACTTGCAGTGAGATGCTTTTTTTTTTTTTTTTTTGGCATCTGCTGTTATGCAATAAGTTTAAAAAAAAAAACAACTTAAAAAAAAAAAAACACCAAAAACCATAATCTATGAAGTCAAAAACTGCAGAAAGTTCTGAAGAATCAATGGCTCAGGTTTTACGGGCAGATTCCTGAAATCAGATAAAAAGCGTTCTTGTGTTCTAGGTATAACTGCTTGGGGTCCTTACTTCAGAGTTAGTAGAGACGACTGCGCGAAGCAGCCGCCCGTGTGTGATAGTACAAAGCTGCCTTTGAAAAAGAAAAAAAAAAACACACGAAACAACAACTTTTGAAGCAGTTAGCTTAGATTCAAGGGTTAATAAAGCGAACAGCAAAGCACATGACGAAAGCAAAAGAATTAGGGGCAAGTGACCGGCAATAGGATTTTAGAGGCAACCCCACTGATGATCACTGGGCAGGTTTTAAAAGTCAGGAAACATTCCAGGGCGTTTTCGGTGCATCACTGAATTGCTGGTGAAACTGAGCAGCTACCTCACTTAGAGACGAGCTGCTAACGGGGAGGTTTTGTGCCCGGGAAAGCCTTAAGTCGTAGCAAGTGTAAACCAGCACTTACAGTTGCAGGATCCGGAGTGCTTGACCTCCAGCAACACGCCCGAGGAGCAGGCGGCCTCCTTCATGGCGCACTCGCTGGCGTAGGTGGCGTTGTCACTGGCGCAGACAGGCTCCTCGGACTTGCCGTCGGGGCACAGCTCGTCACACAGGGAGCACCGGCCTCGGCCCACCTTGAAGTCCCACAGACACTTTTTCCCGCCAGTGCACTGGATGTCTTCACAGGACTTTGCTTCTAGGATACAATATACCTGTGATGAGTAAGCTGATTCCCTGCCCCCCTTTCTCTGCTCGCCTATCGTGAAATGTAAACACAGAACTTAACATTTTATTACTCACGAACGGGGAGGGGGGGGGGTAATAAATACATGATGCAAAAACGCTTCATAAAACTGAAACACACACAAATCCCCACAGTTTCCTACATACTATGTGTGTGTGAAAAAGGTATTTTTGGATCAGGATTTCACAGGGTCCTAGAGTTGAATATGTATCTGATGATTCCCCACAGAGGGATCTTTAAAAAAAGAAAGAACGCCATCAGCTATCAGAACCTAATGACAGGTTTTAAGAACTGTTAAATAATTACTTCTTGCTTCCAGCAAGTCTAGCACCTAAAGGAATGTGTAAAATTGAGCGAGTTCTAAGTTTTCTAAGACAGAAAATGGTTTCCTGTTTCTTTCCAGCATTTCAATATATAAGCCAACGTTCCGGAAGACATCGGCCTCCCTGAGAAATGCCGGGGTCCCTGGGGAGTCTTCCTCTCTCTGGCAAAGCTGCATTTGGGGAGGCGTTGGGCTTCTTTATCGGTGAACCCCACAGTGTTAACACTAGAACTAGCATTTTCGTTCCTATTTTCTCTCTTTGTTTCTCAATCCGGAGGGAATACCTACTGATACATTTTCCCTCGTAGGCTAAGCCAATGGACCTGCCCAGCAGGCAGGTGGCCTTCCGCAGGTGGCAGGCACTGGAGTAGGTCACTCCATCGTTCCCACAGAGGTACTGCTCGGAGGAGGTGGGCTCCGGGCAAATGCGGTTACACGTCACACAGTAGGCGTTATTGGTCTGGTCCACCACACACGTGGAGCTGCCGGGACAGAAAACATCCCGACAGGTCTCTGAAACAAAGAGGGAGGCAGGTTAATAGGCACCTTCTGGGCTTCAGGGAGCAAGAATTTGATTATTATGAAGGAAATCTCCAAACGGAAGAGTCCAGCTTTCAAAAGGCACTTGGGGGGCCCCCTGGTTTTCAGGAGGCGCCCTGTGACTCTAGGTTGGTCCTATTTGTGTTCTTGAGGAAAAGTCTCTCAAAGTGAGAAAAGGGCTCCTTCACCCAGCGTCTGTCTCACGGGCATCAGGCCCTCCCGGGCCCACCCCGCCCCGGGGCCTTGGGGGGGGGGGTCCGCTTACTTTTGCACTTGCCCTGGTACTGCACTTCCAGCTCGGGCTGCTCCTTGCACCGGGCCTTGAGGAGCGCGCACTCGTTGCGGTAGGTTTTCCCGTCCAGGCCGCAGACCGGGCCTTTCCAGGTGATGTTGGAGCAGTCGGGCGCGCAGACGCAGCGCGGTTTGTTCTTCCTGTTCATGCGGCATTTCTTCCCGGGTCCACAGTCCACGTTCTCACACGTTTCTACCAGTTGGAAAGAGTCAAGGATTAAACCGGGGCCAGGCGGGATGCAGGTCAGCAGGACCACTGCGGGGGGGGGGGGGGGGGGGGGGCGCCTTGCGCAATGGCGCAGTTGGCGCCGGAGGGGTCCAGGCTCGCTCCCAGAAGCCCAGGAGGGGTAGAGGGGGAGGGAACGACAGTGGGCCTCGCCCCAGACCGAGATCCCTCTGCAGGAGCCTGGGGAGGCTGGCTCCACACCACCCCACTTGGCTAACCGGGCCGGAGCCTCTGCCGACCTTGTTTTGCGTAAAAGTGTGTAACAGGCAAGACTCCACCCGAGGGCTTCCCTGCGTCCCGGGGCGGGGGTCAGAGAAAGGGGGCCCGGCACCGGGGGGGGGGGGCTGAGGGGAAGACGGCCTGCCTGCGGCTCGGGGAGGGGGCGCCCCACCTTTACAGGGGATGCAGTTGGGGGCGCCCCCGTTAAAAATCATCCACTTGAAGAGCGTGTTGTCGCTGACGTCCTCCTCGGTCCACGAGGTGCTCAGGCGGCCGGTGCTGCAGCACTCCTCCCGGCTCAGCTCCGTCTTGTACAGGACCTGGCAGCGGCCGTTCTTGGCTTGGCGGAGCCAGCAGTTCCCAGCTGCGGAGGGACGGGCGGGACGCGGGTGAGCGGGGCCGGGAGGGGAGAGGGCGGCGAGCGGGCGGGGGAGGCCCGGGGCCCGGAGGGCGCGGCGTGGAGGGGCCGGAGACGGGGAGCGCGGAAAACACGAGGCAGGCGGGGGGGGGGGGCGTGGAGGGGCTGGAGACGGGGACCGCGGAAAACACGAGGCAGGCGGGGGGGGGGGGCGTGGAGGGGTCCGGAGACGGGACCACGGAAAACACGAGGCAGGCGGGGGGGGGGGGGGGCGAGGGCTGGGGAGGGCGCGGCGTGGAGGGGGCTGGAGACGGGGACCGCGGAAAACACAAGGCAGGCGGAGGGGGGCGAGGGGAAGCCCAGACCCGGGGGCAGGGCGGGCCAGCGCCCCGCGCCCCAGCCCCCAGCCGCGTCCGCGTCAGTTACAGCGACCCAGACACAACACGTGCAGCCCGCGCTGACTTTTACTAGACTGTTCGCTTTTTTTCATTCGTCCCATTTCATAACCTGCAGCGACTCGAGGAGCCGATTAAGGAACTTGACAAAAACAGGACGCGACGGATGTTTTTACGCGTTGGTGTCACGTAGGCGGAGTGGGTACAGGACGCGACGGGCTGAGAGCGCGCGGGGCCCGGACGCACGCGGCGCGGGGCGAGGCTGCCGAGGGCGCGGGGAGACCCGGACGCGGCGGGCGCGGGTCCCGCGCGGCCCGGGGCGCAGCCCGCCCGACGCCCGTGTTGCAATCGGCCGGTCCCCGGACGCCCGCGGCCACCGCGCTCTTTCGAAACCCGCCGGGGCCGCTGCGGCGCCCACGTCCCGGAGGCGGCGAGAGGAGCGGGGCGCGCGGCGGGGGCTGCGACACGCGAACCACGGGCACCGGGAGCGGGGACCGTCTCCCCTCCGTCCCGGGAAAAGCGCAGGGGCGGCTTCCCACCACTCCCCGGCGACACGTACCTGCCCCAAACCCACCCCAAATCCCTGCGCCCCCCCCTTAGCGTTCGCCTTGGGTCGGGCGGGCTTCTCACGAATCCGTGCAACTTTTACAATCATTGGACCATAAGCTGCTATGGTGATTTCTTTTAAAAATCTGCTCAAAGACCAACCGAAATAAACAAATCTAGTTTGTTTTTTTTTTAACTTCAGAAATTTACTTTCTATGCATCTCAGCGTTAAGTCAGCGGTGGGCTCCTCACTGTTCTCCAGAAAGTTAACAGTCAGAGGAAGGCGCCCGAAGGGGGTAAGGACTGTAAAGTACTCAAAACACGCCGGAGCCATAATTTGGGTCTTCCCCCCCCCCTTCAGGGTTGGGGGGGGGGGTTGGAAGCAGCACTCACCGGGCAGAAAGCTGCTTCCCTCTAAAATTTCCTGCACCCACATTTCCAAGTTTGGGCAAAGTTTCTGAAACGCGTCCCCCAGGCACCGAGAAAATTTCAGTATCTCCCCCTCCCAACCCCAGTCATTTTTCACCAAGTCCCCAAAAGGCGTGGGACGGAAAGACGTGAGACTGCGGACGGGGGGCTGACCTCGCGGGGCTGCGGCGCGCGCCCCCCCGGAGCCCAGCCCGAGTCGGCGTCGGCGCTCGGGGCGCCCGGACCCTAACGGCCGGGAGGAGCGCGGCTCACCCCCGTCCCTGCGTAAGGGGACCCGCGCTCCAAACTCGGCTCGAGGGCCGCTGCCGGGTCCCCGCCGCTCTCCCCGCCGGAGTCGCCAGCGGGCCCGCGGGTCCTCGGCGAGCAGCGTCGCTCCGGGCAGCCCCGGGGGGACCGCGGAGAAGGGGACCCCCGCCCGGCCGAGCCCGCGCGCACCCCCGCCGCTTACCCTGGGCGCCGCGGTCCTCCATGAGCTGGCAGAGCAGCAGCAGCAGCAGGCAGAGCGCGCCGGGCGGGTGCCGGGAGCGGCCCATCGTGCGGCGGGCGCGGGGCGAGGAGCGGCGGGGCCGGGCGGGCGCAGAGGCGGCGGAGGGCGCAGCGATCCGGGCGCAGCCCCGCGCTCGCCGCCGGCCGCCGCGCGATTCAATGGACGTCGGGCGCCGGGCGCAGCCGCGCTTTAAAGGCGGCCGGGGGTCTCCGCCGTGTGCGGTGGGCGGTCTCCCAGGGTGTGGGGCAGCGGGAGGGCGGCCGCTGGCGCGGGCGTGCGCGGCTCCCGGGGGGCGGGGAGCTCTTAAAAGTTCAGTGAGAATCAGGTGACATTTCCCACCTTCTGGAAATCCTTCCCAATTATCTGCTGGAGGTGCCCGAAATCCAAGCGGCAGGAGGGGAATCGCCGAGTTCTTATTGCGTAGGAGCGAGAGGGAGGGGGCGGCGACCGGGGCGGGGGTGGGGAGCGGGGAAGAACACCCACTTCTAGGCTGCAGGCCGGCGGGGCGGCGGGTGTGAGTGTGAGTGTGAGTGTGTCTGCGCGCGCGCGGCGGGGGCGCGGGGGGGACCCGCCCCGCTCCGGGGAGACTGCCGGCGCCCCAGAGCCCCGAGGAGCCGCTGCGCATCCCGCCCGGGCGCGCCGGGCCCCGGGACAGACGGCGTTTTGTGTCTGGCTCCGCGCGCGCCTCGCTCGGCGGCCACCCCCGGCCCGGAGAGCCCGGGGCCGGCCGCTGCCCTCTCGGCGGAGCCGGGCCCGGGCGCGGCCGCCGGTCCCCGCGAGTCGGGGGCAAACAGACACGTTGAGCCCCTCGGGCCGCCCGCGCCCTTTCTTTCCGCGGCTTTCACTTGGCCGCGTCTGGAGCCGCCGCGCGCAGCCGGGCCCGACGTAGGCGGTCCGCCCCTCCCCCGCCCGGCCCGCTCGGCCGGCGAGTCTGCCCCCCCACGTCTCCCTCTCCCCCCACTTCTCCCTCTCCCTCCCTCTCCCTCTCTCTCCCCCCCGGTTCGCGGAATAAAAAGATTGCAACATCGATAATGAACTTCTGTGCCCTCCGTTTACGAAGCACAGTGCCCGGCATTCTTCGCTGAAAGTTGGCGGGTCTCTCATTTATAACATTTTTGGCACCGCTGAATGAAACTGAGGAGGCGATATTTCCTTTTATATAAAACGATTACTTCACGGAAAATGCTATATTGTTTATCCCGGAGCCGCCTTTTACATGTCCCTTCTTTCGCTTCTGGAGCCCCGAGGACGACAGACCGCGAAGTATGCAGACAAAATTCTTGGACACTCGCAGGTCGCTGGGATTGTCTCCTGCGGACCTCGAGCCCGCCCCTCCCCCACCGCACCCCCCCATCCCGCCAGACCGCCCCCCACCTCTCCTCTCGCCCTGCCCCCCCTTCCCACCCCCTCCACAACTGCAAATAACTCGGTGATAACAGATTTTTTTCCACCAACTGCAGGAGATAGTGCTAATCTTTTAATAAAAGATCCCATTACAATGGGATCTGTCTGGACAGACTATAATAGATCCCGAAATACAGCCGTGCTAATATTAGAAGACAGTTGTTTGGGTGCCTCTCAGACGGGCCCAAGCCCCCCTTTGAACGTGGGCGTGAGTCACAAAGCCCCGCGGCCGCCGCACCTGCACCGCGCGCTCCGGGCAGCAGGCTGGTAAAACCCGGGACCCCGCCGCTGCCTCTCGCTTTATAATGACGGTCCCGAGGGCGCGGGGGGGGCGGGGGCTGCTCGCTCCAGACGGGGCCGGGGCTCCACGGCCTCCTCAGCGCCCCAGGCCGCCTCCTCGGCCCGCGGGCCCGGGCCCCGCCGCGCGGCCCTCGGCCCCTCCGCGCCCCTCCCGCGCCCTCCGCGCCTCCCTGGCGGCCGCGTCCCCGCTCGCGGGCGGCGCGATGTGTCGTGGTCCAGCGCCCTCTACCGGCGGGCGGCGCGCACGGCCAGGGCCCGTCCCCTCGCGGGCCGCGCGGGGGGCCGAGTTCCGCAGCTGGGCTTAGGTTTCCTTTCTGGGGAGATGGAGACCCGAGGGAGCGCGGGTTCCTCCCCGTCAAGTCTACCCCCCCCCCCCAGGGAAAGCTTAGTTGAAGAAAAGGAAGGTAATAATGATTGTCACTTGACTTTTTTTTTTTTTTAATACAAATGTATCTTTTAATAAGTAGCACCCAGAGACGCGGCTTCTTTGTAGCTAGGTGTATCGAGCCGTGGGTCTAGGGCCGGAAATACTTGAAACATTGTAAATACTTAAAGGATCTTAAGGGTAGATGGTTGGGTTTAAAGCAGTGCTTCCAATGGCCATTAAAAACATTCAAGACCCAAACGTAGTTATATGATTCTGTATCTGCCCCCTGTTTAAATAGATGCATTGGTCCTGAGTCTGCCGTAGCCTCTGGAAGCTGGGAAATCGGATTTTTGGCGGTGGGACGATCCGAGACCCTGAAATGTTACTCAGGCTGGGTCCTATGGAAAGCCAGCTTGCCCAGAGGAATGTAGGGTCACGCTTTAATCCGTAGTTTATTTTCTCAATCCTTTTGGGAAAATTATTTTAAAGACTATAATTTCTTCATAGTTTGTCACCTTAAAGCAATGATAATAGTGATGAACTGCCATGTTTTCGTTAGTTTTAACTCTTGCTCATTTACATGTGCATGTACATAAATATAAATATATAGGTTAATATAAAAAGAGCACACAGATATATAGGACCTCTTTTTTTTTTTTTTTTTGCAGGGTCGGAAATCTATGTCACTAAATGAAAATTAGAATTGAGGCAAATATTTTGGGTTAATCAAAATAATCCTAATCTGGATGTTTGAGCAAACGTATTTGGTTTGTCCACATAATTATTTTAATTTATGTATATAGAAACAACCAGCATCATAAAACATTTCTAAGTTAATTGAACCCAAGGTGTGTCCACACAATTCCAGTAGGATGGGTAAAAAGTAAAAATTCCTTTTCGGTTTTATATTTTGCCTGCATAATGCCAAATACCCAGACCCGCCGACTGACTAAATCGGCGGCACTGACCAGTTGCTCTGGCATCCTGGACCCAAGGGGCCAGGCCGGGGCAGACACAGTAGCTCTCATTGTGACAACTGCCTCCCCTCTCGGGCTCCGAGTCAGAGGCAGACCCGTGCGGGACAGGGTGGCTCTGCGGGTCAGGGCTGAGGTCGCCGGCAAACGCTGGAAAACACAAGCGCTGGGCTGCCCCTGGCCTTGTGCATGAGCCGCTTGCTGTTTGCTCAGGGATCCGGGCTCATCCTGTTTTCCAGCTGCACCTTGGATAGTATTGATCTGTTTGGGAGAACGTCTGCCCTGCATTGGTGCTGAGCAGGCCTTAGGACTCCTGGTGGCTCCGGGGTATTTTGGGGCCAATCTGAGGAAACGAGACGGGTCAATACTGGCTCCGTGTGGGCCTCGCGTGGGCATCAGCTAGAGACCCATCCGGTTCCCGGGGATGAACTGGCATCACACCTGCTCCGCGACATCACAGGCAAACAGCTGCCGTCCTGTTGACTCTTTTTATCTCCTGTAAATGTTAAATATTGGGTTTGTAGATGTCTAAATGGCAAGGGCACATTTTAAAATAAAAAATGCCTTCTTTCATTTTTGTTCGGCTTCTTGTTCTTTCCCCTTCTGCTCTGCCAAAAAAGTAAATGTAAATTATGAGAAACACAATAGGACCACTTTGTAACTGACTTTCCGGGCAGCACACAAAAAGACTGCTGTTCTGTGATTGTTTTCTTGTCAGCTTCAAAAGCTATCTCCCTTCTGAAGTTTATAAATTTAAAATATTAGAGTTTAGCCAGTGATTGAATCTAACTCCCAAGGAAGCTGTTTGAAATCATATGAAATGGTGGTTTGAGACCAGGACCGACCTGGTTAAATTTCAGTCCCTGAAAAAGAACATGGGGGGTGGGGTGAGGTTAGCCGTGGGAAATTTGAAAGTCACCTTTTGCCTTCAAACTGAATGTCTAACTTTTTGGAAGTTAGGTGTTTTGCAAAAGGAATATTAAGCTTTCAAATATAAATACTCAATCTTGATGAAACACCAGGAATGAAGCACTTGAGAACAGGCTGAAATGTTTTTAAAATCCGATTTTGTTCTTCTAGGTACAAAAACAGTTACTGAATGCGTCACGGTCATTGGCGTTGTGCAACTCCGTAGGCTAGACTGAGGACTTGAAGTGGGGTGGGGGGTAATTGTCCTGGCCGAATTGTTGCAGAACGAACAAGTTAAGAAATGTGAGCACGTAAAAGCAGTGTTTATCTATGACGTCCAAAACGCCGGTTGATTAATCTTTTTTTTAAAAAAAGCCATTAGAATATATGTTTTCTATATAGAACCAAGAAAACAATGAGTGGATTACTTGAACTGCCCGGTTTCCAGGGTTGCCTGGATGTCATGTAGAGATAGTCACAAACAGAACTTTCTGATACCACTAGTTTCTACGTAACATTTTTATTGACTTATTTTTGCCTCCAAGTTTAGAAATAGTTTTGGCTTTCCAGAAGTCACCTAAGATAGGTCACAGTAGCTGTATCAGCATATTCGAGTTTAACGTATTTTTTTTTTTTTTCACCCTCGCCACCTCACTGGAGGATATTTTTTTTTCATTGCTTTTTCAGAGAGAGTGGAAAGGAGAGAGACAGAGAAAGAGAGACAGAGACAGAGAGAGAGACATCGATGTGCGAGACACATCGATTGGTTGCCTCCTGCATGCGCCCTGCCTGTGCCCGGATTGAGCCTGCACCCAAGGTACATACCCTTGGCAGGAATCGAACCCAGGACCTTTCAGTCTGCGGGCCAACCCTCTAACCACTGAGCCAGACTGGCCAGGGCTGACATAATTTATTAAAATAAACCTTAGTAAGGAATCCAAAGTGTGCCTCAGGATAGGAATGCTATAATGAATTCATCGCAACTTCCAAATAGTTTGCTGTGTTTTAGTTCACTTTGACAATACAAATGATTCTCATGTTTGGCTATAACTGAAATTATCAGGACATTTAGCCCTTTTAACCCTAATTCCAGTTACACTTTCTACTGCAGTGAGAGAAAGTGAGACAGTAGCAAATCAGTGTTGGCTGCTTTGTTCCGCTACTTTGTGACTGAAACAATGTGTCAGTCAAAGTCAGAGCCACCTCCCTGGATTGGTCCCTGATGAAGGCGAGTTGCTGTAGTTGCTTTTTAACATTTTGGCATTTGTTGCCTCATTTTGGCTTTTCATAGAGTAGCAGTGGTTTGTACCGTTAATTAGTTCTTTGCTAAGTGCTTGCCTATTCAAGCTTGCCATCAGTAGTTGATACAACTGCTGTTCGATCCTCCATGTTTTCATCTGCATTTTCTTATTTGACATGAATCCCGTCTCATTTCTTACGTCTATTTTTTGTCCCCATAATGAAGTGTTATGTTTATGATAGGTCCAAAGTTCACAAGGCGGTTAGACATGACTTTAGCTATCTCGCTGCATCTTCTTAGAGACTTCTAGTCATCTTTCCTCAAAGGGGAATTCATTCCAAATCCATTTTGCATTTTTGCCTTTGCATCTGTGTCAAAAATCAAACTGCCTCTTCAGTGTGGACGTCTTTTTGGTTTCTCCATTTCGTTCCATTGATTATTTGTTGATTCAATTCCAGCACCACATTATCTCCATTACTGTGACTTTAAAATGGGTAATGAGATCAAGTAATGTCATTCCTCCCATTTGTTCTCTTTCAGGTTTGCTTTAGATATTCTGGTTGCATTTCCATATACATTTTAGAATCCACTTGTTGAATTCTACACACAAGAAAGAAAGAAAGAAAGAAAGAAAGAAAGAAAGAAAGAAAGAAAGAAAGAAAGAAAGAAAGAAAGAAAGAAAGAAGAAAACACCTTTATGAGATTATAGCAGGGATAGATCAATTTGGGGAGAATTGAAAATTTAACAACATTAAGTTTTCAAAACCATGAACATGGTATATCTTTCCATTTACTTAGATTTTCTTAAATTCCTTTAAACTATGGATTGTAGATTCATTTTGTGTTTGAGTATCACTGGAAAACGTGCAGAAGTAGGATTATAAATGCAATTTTCAGCTTTCTATCTCAAAGGAACTCAGTGGGTTATACAAAATTTTTGGTGCAGGCGTATACGTACTTATACGTCCCAAGGCTGACTCTCTATGGTTGGTCAAGAAGAACGTATTGAGTGCGCTTTTCAGGAGCACAGTGCTAACTCATCGAAATCGCTTATGGGCATTCTTCTGAGGCTTGTCTTATAGCATAGCCACTCCTTTAATGAATAATTTCTATCACCATAAGATTTACTCATCGTGACTGTTAAAAAATGATCCTCTGTTGAATATTATTTCATCATTTTCATGGGAATAGATTCCTACTCAAGACAAGCCATCCATCATCCTGCTTAAGTTTTGAGAGGTGGAAACATGGAGTGTCCATCGTGCCAACAGTTGGGTGGCAGTTGCTTTCTGCCTTTGTTCTTTACTGGAGAGTTATGGCGTCTTCTCACTAGTCATTGCTGTCCCTGATTTATTCATCGTTCCCGCAGTTTCCTTCCCTTTTATGTCTCCTTTTCTACCCACCAGAATGATCAGTATTAGAACCCTCACTTTGTACCATTTGCAGCATGTATTGGCTTATTTCTTTTTCATGTAAATGCTACATTCAAAAGTAAACTATACTTTGTATTGTTTATCCAACAGTGCTATTAAATATTTAACAATGGGCTGAGGTCAAATGGTGATGACACAACATGTGGAAATACAGGAGAGATGATGCATTAAGTGTTGAAATAAATTATTTCAACACATGGCCAGCCTTGCTAGCTTTTGGATTAGGATAAGAATATATGTACATTATGAGTACCGGTGGATGAATGACTTAGAGGCAGTCTTGGTCAGTGTGTGCTCAATATCCCATACAGTCACTCTTTAGCACTGTTCATTGTTAGTATATTTGGGAGGCTCATTTATTTGTTTTCCAGTACATTAGATAAATATTTTTTCTGAACTGGTCTCAGTGCAGTTTCCTTGCAAATAAAGATATGAACATAATCAACAGCAGCCATGTGTTAATAGCTCACATGCTGGGCAGATGGAAGCATGGTGTAGAAGAAGCACTTAGTTGAGATCATCTTGGCCCTAAACATCTCATCTTTGCTTCAGCAGAAAGTGTCTCTTTGCCCAGCCAGATGACACAGCCACCACTCTGCCAACATTTTCTTCTTGCCAGAGCACCAGGTTTCTTGAAGAAAGCTTGAGGCATGACTCCTAACTTTTTCTTATCCACAGTTCCTCTGTGAAGCTATTGAAAACTAGGAACCATCTCTCTAGAATAGTGAGTGTGCACACACACATACCCCACTCAGAATTTTGCATTCAGTTTTAAGGAGAACATAAACATTTTTAAATACTTTAGAGTTCCATGGACCTCATATTAAGATGCCCAGTTTTGAAATATCCAACTAGCTAGACAGGTGCTTATTTGGCCAGTACATCCCAATCAGTCTGTTTGCTTTTGAAGAACCTTTCAGACCTCTGCCAGAGTGTCCTTTCTGGAATAATTTCATATAGTAGAGTGTCTTGCAAAATAAATCAGTGTCACCAGTACAGCAATTGTCTTGAAAGAGTTCAAAACCCCCCCCCATATGCATCTATCTATTATTTTGTTATTAAATAATAACTACCATGCACTGAGTAACTATTCTATGCCAGGGATATGAAATATATCATCTCTATTTTCTTACCTACCTTTCCACATAGGTATTATCATCACCATTTTCTAGATGACTCCACAAAATTAGGACAACACCAAGCCAGGAAAACTTTATAGCCCAGTATTTAGGAAGGGGTTGTACGTTAGGAGCACTGAACAAAAGAAACAGCTTGGAAGTTACTACTCTATTCTCAACAACATGCTCTTACAGATAATGTTTCTCTACTGTTTCTTCATAAAATCTGCAGTCAAGGCCCACAAAACGTGCCAGCACAAGGAGCCCCTAGTCTTTCCGTGGCTTAGTTTTCAACATAATTCCAACAAATACTTATTCAACATTGATTATGTTCCCCAGGCTCTGTGATGGGGGTAGAGGAGCAAAGAAGACAAATCTAGCTGCAGCTCTCTTGGAAGTGTTGGGATAGCAGACAAGGCAGGTAGCAAACGAGTGCATACAATACGTGGTGATGCAGGTGACCGGGGGAGGCCTTCCTCCTGAGTGACCGTGAGCTGAGACCTTGCACTTGGAGGGGGTTAGCCAGGAGAGGGCGATGCCTGGGGAGAAGGTGGAGGAGTGTTTCTGAAGCGGGGAGGCAGGAGAGGGATCACTGGAGGTGCTCCCAAAGCACTCGTTTGAGAGGAAGCGTGAACGCGAAGGAGGTGGGAGAAGTCGATGGTGCAGGTTCTAGAAGCCCTTGTGAAAACTCTGGGTTCTTTGGTTTTTCCAGAGGAAATCCCCGGGAATATTATAAGTAGAGGGTGGCGCGGGCCCTTTTCCACTGAGAAATGCTCTCTGTGCCTGAGCTGCGGAGACAGATTCGGAGGGCTCTAGCCTTCTGGGGTGGCACCCCAGGAGCAGAGCTCTACGGGGGGGGGGACACTTGGGTTAAAGAGACAGATACATTCAAGGGATGATTAAGAGGTAGAATCGATAGGTTCTGCTGATTGAACGAGGGAGATGAGGGAGGGGAGGAGGCAAGGATGCCTCCTGGGTTTCTGGGATGAATTAGTAAGTGGGTGGTGCTATCATTTCCTGAGATAACTCGGAGGGAGGGCGAATTTCGGTTTGGGACTTGCGTTTAAGAAGACTGCGGGGTTCAAGAAATTTTGAATGCCCTAAATTGCCAGGGTTATCTTTATGAGTACGTGTGTTATGGGTAACACAAGTTGGTCCCTTTTTGACCCTGGAAACAGCCAGATCTACCAAGAGATGACCACTTACAGCTAAGAACGCAAAGCACCTTGGGATGAACTAACCAAACAAACGAGTGAGAATGGATGGCTGCTCCATAAGCCAATACCCAAGAAAATACACGTTTCCCTTGCACTTCCTAAGGACTAACTTTAAAGGGCAGCAGTGACTCAAGATATAAAACTCACGTGGGGATGGGATGAAAGGGGCCCAAGTGCTCTGTCAAGATATACAACTGTGTGGCCTCTTTGTCTTGGGGAAACCCATGTCGGTCTCCAGAAGGCATTGCCATTTGAGATCCAGCTCCTAGCGTGGGCATGGAGAGAACAGATGAGAGGTCCATTTCCAGCTACTTCTGACATTTCTTTATACATTAAATAACATTTATTGTGTGTACAGAATTGGTTAAGCACAGTTGAGAACCAATTGATGGTAAAACCATTAGATAAGTGATGGGAAATTGACATTTATGTGGTGCCAAAGAACCTAGATGACTTTCTGGTTTCAGGTGGAAACCACAACACAATGGAGGGAGCAGGTTGTCTTCACCCGAATCTAGAGGTTAATATTTGTATCACTAGGGTGGGCAACAGGGGGAGGTGAGACCTGATTTAATGGAATGCAGAGAAATAACATCACCCATGATGACTTCTGGCCAAAAGGTATAAATGGAATCTAGTTAAGATGTTAACCTAACTTTTCATTTACTAGAAATTCAGGAGTTAGAAGAACCACAGGGAAACAATCAGACGAATCCAGTCGGGGGTGGGTGGGGGGTGACTCTACAGAACTGGCCGGACCTCAGCGATAGTGGGGCCTGTGGTTAAACACTCCCCTTTCTTCCCCCAGATAGGCGATCCTGAGAACAACGTCAGGTTACCCAGCTCAGTGACCACCTTCGAGTTGGGTCGCCCCTCCCTCTGCTCTGCTCTCTGTCCCACTAGTGACCCCTGAGCCACACTGTCCAGTGAAGAGCTTGACCTAAAGCCTTCCTTCAGGTCTTGCTTTTTGGGGAACCTCCCCGTAGTGCAGAGGACGTGAAGCCCTGCTAACAGCTTCAGGGAACCAACAAGGCCATTCAGTTATCCAGTGTTTTCTATACAACAAAGCTTTTCTGGCTCCCTTAGGACAAAGGTCACACATGTATGCTTCCTATGATGATAGGACGGGAATAAAAAATCAGGTAAATTTGGTTCCGGGAGAAGACAAAGGATGGTAAGGCTGTAATTAATCAGCAATCTGTTTTGGGCCTCTCGAGGAGCTGTGTCATCCTTAGATGAAAAGATGAAGGTGACCAAGGGTGGTTGGGTGGTGATTAAATTACATGCACTACTGGGGGGAAGGGCACTGCTTTCAAGTGATTTAGACAGGGTCGTTTTTAGGGGCCCCAGGGGGTGGTCCTGGGCATTTCTCGCAAATCCTCTTTGGCCGCATCACCTGCGCGCCTCCTTCATTTCTCTGCAGCCTCACTGGTCTCCAAACCCGCTCCTGCCTCACATGCTGCACCTGTTGCTCTTTCAGCCTACAAAGCTTTTACTTTGTGTAACTTACTAAGGGGTCATCAGCACCCATCTGGTGACAATATTGTTGACTGTATTCCCTATGCTGTTCTTCGTAAGTTACATAAATGTCTAGTCACGGGGTTGAACGCCTGAAACTAATATAATATTGTATGTCAACTGTAATTTAAAAATAAAATATATTAAACATGGAAAACCCCACACTTTTTCTTAAGATACATTCTTGGCTAGCTCCCTCTTAAGGTCTCTGCTCAAATATTTTATAATCAATCATATATAATTGTAATATATATAATTTATGTAAGATAAGATATAATAAAATATGTGGTAAATATATACTTTGAAAACTTATACTGAAGAGGCAGAATAAATAGCTATTTTTTCTTCTTTACATATTTACTGACAAATACGTTTTTTAATTTTTGCTTTATTTTTGTTTGTTCTCAAAGGTTGATTCTCATGGAAAACCACTGTGCACTCATGGATATCTATAGATTCAGTGGTTTCTGCATCTTCATGCTTTTGGCCAGTGAAATCCCTTCAAGGTGGCCTCTGTTTCCTTCCCACACAATCCTGTTAACCTGGGAAGGTTTGTTTGCTTACTGGCACACATGGTCCTAGACTGACCTTATGTTTTTGCTGCCCAGGCATAGAATCAGCCTTTCTCCAAGAAGCCCTGTTTTTATTTTTTAAAAATTGGGAATGGTATTTAGAGGTCAAAGTCTGGGCGTTGAGGGTGCTCATTGCTTCAGGAGTGACATTGGAAAATCTCTAGATTTTAATAAAAAGAGCTAGAAAATAACCATTAAAAATACAAATTTTATATTGATATTTCCAATTCATTAAAAAAAATAATAGCTTTATTGATGTATAATTCACATATCATAAAACTCATTCTTCGAAAGTGTACAATTTAGTGGTCTGTAGTATATTCACAGAACTGTGTGAACATCACCGTGACCTAATTCCAGATCATTTATTTTATTTTATTTCTTTTAATATATCTTTACTGATTTCAGAGAGAGGAAAAGAGAGGGAGAGAGAGAGGCAGAAACATCAATGATGAGAGAGTCATTGATCGAGCCCGCAACTCGGGCATGTGCCCTGACCAGGAATCGAACCCCGATCGCCTGGATCCCAGGTCGACGCTCAACCGCTGAGCCACGCCCGGCCGGGCCAGATCATTTTTATTACTGCAGAATGAAGCCGTTAGCGGTCCCTCCCCTGCCTCCTTTCCCTTAGTGCATGGCAACCACTGGTTTACTCGCTGTCTATGGATCTGCCCATTCGGGACATTTCACGTAAAAAGAACCATACGCTATATAGTCTTTTGTGTCTGGATTCTCTTACTCAGCATAATGTTTTCAAGATTCATGCATACCATAGCATGTGTTGCTACTGCATTCCTTCTTTACGGCTAAATAACACGTCGCTGTATCGATACACCACACCTCACTATCCACTCATCAGCCGATGCATATTTGGGTTGTTTCCACTTTTTAGCTGTTATGAATAACACAGCTTTGAGCACACTCATAGGCGTCTTTGTGTGACAGATGTTTTCATTCATCTCGAGTGTTTATATCTAGGGGTGGAATTACTGGATCATAAGATAACTGTACGTTTCACTTTTTGAGATGCTACCAAGTTGTTATCCAAACAGTGTTTTGGAAACTGTTTATATCATTTTCTATTCCGCCACCAGTCTATGGGTGTTTCCATTTCTCCCCATTCTTGTCTAAACTCGGTACTGCCTTTCTGATTACAGCTGTCTTATTATGCGTGAAGTGCTATCTTGTGTTTTTTTAAACAGCGCATTCTACTTGAAGCTAAAGCCATACAAAGAGATTCTGTAATGAGGAAACAAGTGACTGCAGCCTGCAGACTTCCCGGTAAAGAAATCCCGGCGCACAGCCTTGGACGTTGGTACAGGCGGAGGCCCCGAGGAGAGCCGCTTCCATAGCCTGGGGCAGGGAGACCCAGCCCAGCCCAGGAGGAAACCTTCCCGGGGAGTGAAAACCACGGCGTTCCAAGGAGGCAGCTCCCACCCACACCGAGCGCCCAAGTCCCGCAGCTAAAGCCCCGCGGGGGCGACTTCTAAGCTGAGGGCCATTCGGTTTGGCGTCTAGGCCGGAATTCCTCAGGGCCTGCCTTTCCTCTTCGTGGCTTTGATTTATATTTTCCAACTCCTGGCGCCATGGGAATCAGGGTTCCTCGCATCATTAGTAAGTCACTTACCTTCCTTTTTCTATGTTTAAAATAATATGGCTTCAAAACCTGGATTTTTTTTTTTTTTTTTATGTTACAGAAGATTTTTAAACCTTTAAAAAATGTTTTCTCTTAGAATTTGTTCTTCAGATTTTAGCTGCTCCGTGGAGGGAGCACTTTTTCCCCGGGCAGATCTGGGAAAGAGAGAACTGACTGGAGCAGGCGCGCAGGGGACGGGTCACCGTGCGTCTCAGCAACTTGAGCAAAACACAAAGCCTGTTTCATCCCCGAGTACCGAGCAGTGTGAGCTACTGCAGGACATTCGGAAAATATAGGAAGGAGAAAATGGAAGCTGTGTGTTTCCTTACCACCCAGGGACAATGATTATTAATGCTCCGGTGCGTATCCATCCAGATTTTTCTCTGTGTAAAAGCAGTGATTCAGAGGATCACCAATACCAGCCCAATGGCACGCGGGCCCTTGCCAAGAAACGTAGGTGTTGTGGAAATAACTCCCCACTTCTCAGCCTTCCTGCCAACGGGCAGGGTCAAGCTCGGGGGCGGAGGGCTGGGAGGAAGCAGCAGGTTCAAGGCTCCCAGCCTTCGGACTGGGTTTCGAGCAGGGCCCCAGATCTGGCTGTCGATGAACATGTGGGGGCCAGGACGGGAGGTCCGGGTCGGGGGGCGCTGGCCTTCTGCCCAGCTCTGTAAGAGCGACAGGGTCACCGTTCTGTGAGCCTATGTCTCCTGCCAGGACCATCTCAGGAGCAGGCAGAGACTCAGCCTCCATGGCTCAGCAGAGGCTCCAACTGTGAGTTCTGAGGTCAAGAAAGCCAGACACCGAAACAAGGACCGACATTGTGCAGGGTGAAGATGAGTCTTATTTCTAATTATATGGCACATTTTCCAGAAAAAAAAAAAAAAGGAAAAATAAGCAGGAGCGGGGAGGAGGGGGAGGAAGGGGGACTTCTCTGATACTTTCAAGAATAAAGACAAATTAAACAATATTTTATCATGGTGACTTTTTCCCAGCTCAGCCTACTGGGCTTGCTTGAGCGTTGAAAGCAGCGCAGTGAGACTGCGCAGAGTGTACTGTGTGGATGGCTATTTGGAACGGAAGGAGCAGAAAACAGCATTGTGTCTGGGAAGCAATCGGAGACATTTGAGGAATGCGCGCTCTCGGTCCCCTTAGCGGAGCCACCCAGCATTCCGCTTTCGGCTGGAGTGTCCCCCGGAAAGTTCTCGAGATGCAAACTATCCATCTGCAGAGGGCCCTGCCCGGCCGTGGGCGTTCACATGCATATTAAACCCCAGCAACAATGGTTGACGTCCCCTGTGTTAGGTCTGCTCCAGAAAGGGCTTCTTCAGCAGAAACACGGGTGAAGGACAGCCCGGGCTTCAAGAAAGAGCGACGCAGGAACCTTGCCCACAGCCCATCCCACGCGCTCTGCCTCAGAACAAAAAGGTCAGTATATGGCGGGGACTCCGCCGCCCGGGCCCGGTGTGAGGCCTTTTCTTGCGATTGGCCATTTATGAACAAAAAGTCCAACTGGCCCTGATAAGGCGACTGAGAAGTGCTGGCTTTTGGAGAGGGATGACCTGTGAATATGCTCTTGGGTTTTCCTTACATATTTTCCCCTCCCCAGGTCTGGCTGCAACTTGAGAAGCAGCTGGAAATCAGGAGATAAGTATTCCTCCGCCCCGATGAAGGGCAGAAGTTGGCCTCCCCTGCGATCTGCAGTCTGGATCTCCTATCTGCCCCTTGAATCGCTGCTGCGGGAGGGACAAGCCCGGATTGTGCAACAGAGGCCCCTGTGTGCATCTCCCAGGAGAAGCCCGCCCCGGGGGGCACAGCGCTGTTTTCATCTTGATAGGCCGCCCGGTCTGGGGGAGCGGCGGGCGCGGGGCCGGCTCAGGTGGCTGACGGTGGGCACTGCCAGGCCCGTGGCAGAGCTGAGAGGGACTCTCGGTGGGGACTCGGGCCTGCCGGGGCCGCCGAGAAGGGCGCAGTGAGGGTTCCAGGGGGAATGACACTTGTGAGGGCTGAACGTAATCAAGGGGACCAGAAATGCACCCTGGCAAAGGGATGGGAACAAGGGAACGCGCCCGTGATCCGCAGCACCAGCGCCATCCATCATCTTCGGTCAAGGAGAATTCAGAGCTCAGGAGAGACCTGCCTTGGCCTGTGTCTCCACTTCACACTGAAGTATTTATTTTTGTCCCCGGCGGAGGGGACCGGCGGCTGACGGCATGCCTATTCATGTGTGTGAGCGGGCTCGGAGCTGCCTGGTCAATGACGCACGGTCCAATCTCGGCTAAGCACACATGTAGACAGGCTGTCTGTCACCGTCGGTGGCTCTCCCTCTTCATCTCCGGGGCTGCGTGAAATCCCAGGGAACACGAGGCTCCTCCAGGGCCGAAAGTATGCAGCCTTGATCTGCGGACCGCCACGGCCCCCGGGATTCAGAGGATATCCTGCGTGGCTAACCGCTGAGCTCCACACGTTCGCTCTGTTCCCCCCGCTTCTCTGTTGTTGACCCTGCTTCTGACCGAGCCCTGCTGGCTTGCGGTGGGTGCAGCTGCTGTGGTTTTGCGCACATGTCCGGGGCAGAGAGGCAACGAGCAGAGCTTAGATGCTGATGGAGTGACTACACTCCGGGTCTTTGTTTTTGGCACGCGTGTGTTTCCACTGATGTTAATTATGGCCCATGGGCGATGCTGGGGAGACTGATGGAGGAAGCAGGTGCGGGTCCCGGCCACTTTTGAGAGATGCTTATAGTGGAGAGGTTGGCTTTAGTTGGCTGCTGGGGGACATATGTTAGTCCTTTTGGGGTGGTGTCCAACAGGAGGGAGCTTTTTTGAACAAGTGCCCTGTTTTTCTGGGCGGCCCATGCATCTCTGAACAACAAGTTGCCCAGGGGGTGGAATTTGCGCTTAGCTCTCTCCAACTGGAAGCTTCCTCTGCGAGGATGGCAACACCAACTCAGGGTTGGATTAAATTTTCGCATGGGTGCAGTTTTGCATCATCTAGGAGAATTCCACGGAATCACACGGATTTCTTTGCGCCTCGGGTTTAAAAGTAGAGTTGGTGAATCTGCACAAGTTCCCCGGCGATTGCTCCAGCGTTGCCTGAGAGCGCCTTCTGCGCTGGCTCGATTTCCAGGAGGATGCTGGGCACTGTCTGGTTCTGGCTCTCACAGGCATGGTTTTGTCTAGCACGCAGCACAAATAGATGTTCCCAAGCTCAACTGGTGCTGGGGAGCAGATTTCATGGCTGTGTAAAGTCTGCCTCCCAATCCAACAGCCTGGGCTCGCCATTACGTTCAGAGTTTAGGGATGTTTTCTTGTCAAGATACCTACTTGTTCAGAATCTGGTGGTAGAGTCTGAGTTGGGCTAACAAAATACCTTGTCAGGATTAGGTTTGATTTTAAGAACTAAGTTCTGTGCTTTTTGACGGTCTTCTCGATTCTGCAGACCGTGGCTCTTTTGCGTCGCTGAGGGAGACAAGCGTGTCTGTGAGACAGATGTGACACTGGGATGCTCGCCTTCCTCGCCGTGTGCCAGTTCTCCTCCTAGTCTCAGGCCACTCTTTTCCAAATAAGTTTATATGGCTTGGTTAAAATAAAAATGAAAGAGATGAAGTCTCGCTATAGAAACATTCCTACTGTTTATGAAGTAGAGTGGTTGGTATCATATGATTTATGGGTGTAAACATTCAAAAAGGTATATATTTAATATATGAAACACTTAGTATATGTATATAGAAATGAGGTGTCTTATCCATTATGAAATAAACTGTGATACTGAGTGATTAAGGCGGGTTTGCCTTTCTGCTTTTAGGTATTATTTGAATCTTTGTAACCAGTGTGTTAATTTTACGAAGAAAAGAATACCCATGTTTATCGGTCTACTTCGGCTACCTTCGGGGAGAGCCTGGCCCTTTATAAAGCGAATCAGCATTTTTCATGGCTGCTTCGGTGCCTAAGGCTAAAAGATAAATTCAGGCAGAACCTCGGTCAGAGGAGAGAGCCCCAAGCATTGGGGTTCGGCGACCCTCAGAGATAAAATTGAAGACAATAGGCAGTAAGAGTGCAAGTATTTAATAGAGAACACGGTTCCTCACTTTATGAGGCACAGCTGCCGAGACGGACCCGCCAAACAAGGAGAGCAGGGCTAGATCCGATCGCATCGTCTAGGGATTGTCCAAGGAAGGTGGGAGTGAGGACCTGAGCCACGGACTGTCCCCAAAGCAACCTAAAATCCAGCGAAGGGCGACGTGGCTGCACCGTCGGCATTACTTCTAGGGGAAGTCAGGGTAGGAAAGTAGTCTGTGTGGACCTGTTAGCTCAGCTCGTCACCGTCACTGTTTCCAAGGAGGGATCATGTGACAGCAACCGGTCCGACTCAGACAACACAAATAAAGATAAATGCATCGTGCTTAGTGTTATTCAGACGACTACAGTTTTATAATCTTTATAAATACAACGCCATGAGAAGATGGAGGAATCGGTAATTAATTTTTCTGAAGACGTCAGAGATGAGAGCTAGTTTGTTATGAGAAGGGTGGATAGGTAAGCATCCCAGCCAGAAGCCGACGACATAGCACAAACATATGAATAAGAGGGGGTCGCGGGGCAGGTAGTTAATGCTTGATTGGGTGGGTTCTAGAATGTGACCTGTTGAGACGTGTAGACTGGATTCTGTGGACCATGTAAGGTTGTTAAAGGCCGTAAAGCATAACTCAGTCTGCAGTTGTTACTATGAAATACATAGGAAAACTCAAATTCAAAATTCAAACCACAGCGGCTCCACGCAGCTGTTGTGGGAGCAGAGCCTCGGGCGGGGACGCGCAGGGCTGGGCCTCACCTGAAGCTCGGCCAGGCCGCTGAGACCAAGGCGGTCACGTGGCACCTCCAGCCACCAGCACCTGGGGCCCGCCCGCGCCCCGGGAAGTGTGGTCACCTGCTCCGGGCCGCGCTCAGATTCTGCCCTGACTGCAGGAAAGCTTTGCCCCTGGAACCGCGCCAGGGCCCCAACTGTTGTAGGGGGAGGCGAAGGGCTGGCGCCACAGGTGAAGTGTCTTCCAAGAAATTGAAATGGTCCAGCTTTGTCACCTCTCCCCGGCATCCCTCTTCTCGATGGTGACACAACAGGCCCACAGGTCCTGGAGCAGACCCTCGACCCCATGCGGCTGGACGCTGGGACTCCTCTAGGAAGGTGCACACAGGCAGCAGGTGCTGGGCAGGTCACCTTGGGGCCAGGGTGGGGAGGGCACCCCTTTCTGAGGATACGGATGGAGCTGTGTCCCGGATGCACTTTTCCTTAGACCCCGAGACAGAGAGGCGGGACCCTAAGCCTCCCCACCTACAGGCCCCTGCAGGCTGAGTGGTTGCGGAGCCTGGGAGTAAGGCGATTGGGATTAGTGGGGACTGTGGCCACTAGGAGGGCGCTCCTTTTCCACCCCCCTCCGCTGTCATGTGCCAGTGCAGGCACCGTTGTAGCCACCTGCAGGGATGGATGGGCCCTGCCCCCCAGCCCCAAATTCATTTGGATGTGGAGGCTGATGATGTCACACGTGCGCACACACACCTGAGGGGATATGAGACGCTTATTGTTTGCATACTTAAGGACCCTGGGGAGAGCAGGTCTGAAATGAGAGCCAGGCCAGGAGCCTGGTTTAGGGGTGGGGCAGAGGGAGGGTTTCTGCACGTGGGCCAGGGCCTCAGGTGGTTTGATCTCCCACTGGCACCAGAGAGGGAACACCCAGGTTCTCTTATCAGCTTGACCCTGTGTGGGCAGGAGGGGAGGGCGCAGGGCTGGGCTGAGAAGCTGTCAGGTCCTCAAACATCAAAAAATGGAGCCAGACACTTTATCACAATAAAGAAAATAATCCCTGCGCCGGAAGTATCCGTATTAATCGCACCTGAGATCTGGTAAGTGCTTGCTGAAGGCCAGGCCCTGCTCTAGGCACTCTATGTGGTCGTTGCAGTTTTTAAATGGAGACAAAATTTCTATAACATAAAACTCACCATTTTAATGTGTATGATTCGGCGGGGTTTAGTCAAGTCGCAGTGTGCAACCGTCTAATTCCACTGTACCACTGTCTAATTCCCGAACATTTCTACCTCCCAAAGGGAAACCCAGCCATGCCCCTTAGCAGTCACGTCCATTCCCCCCTCCCCAGCCCTTGGCAACAACTAATCCATTTTCTCTGTGGATTTGCCTGTTCTGGGCATTTCATGTACATGAAACCGTGCAATAGAAACAAAAGATCCCCAACAGCCCAGATGGGAAGAAGTTCATTGCTCCCAGACAGGCGCTGTTGGCTTTCGGGAACCCCTGCTGATCGCACCACAGGTGATTACGACCGAAGGCCTCAGGCTGGACGCAGTCTTCCGCGCACGGAATCCTTCCCTATACAACATCAAAACAATAGAACTGAAAAACTAAACAATCGTTTTGTTTACAGTTACAGCTTTTTGCAAAATGTTGCCCGAAAAAAGAAAACCCCTAACAGAAATAAAACAAAAAGCACTAAGGAAAGACATTCACAGTTCTACCTAAAAGCTTGTGCTGGTTTCCCACTACTGCGTCTACTATTCTAACAGTTGCTCCTTACCTTTTATTTAACGCCCACTACCAGCCCTACACTGTTGTTGCTTTTAGACCTTCTTTTTTTTAAAAAAAGTTTTACTCTGGAAAGGACCCGTAACGGGAGATTGGCCCTCTTCGTGCAGCTTTAGGCGGGTCCCGCGCCGCGGGCGGCAGGTGCGGTGCGGCGAAGCGGGTCTCCGGAGCCCACTCCTCCGCGGGACCGCGGCTGCGGCCTGTTCGTTGGTAGCTCCCCGCTGCCCGGTGCCCGCTCGGCCCTGCCAACCACCATTCTGCTCTGCTTCTACGACTTTTGACTGCTTTAGAAACCTCATGTAAGTAGAATCGTGCAGTATTTGCCTTTCTGTGACTGGCTGACTGCACTTGATTATTGTGTTCTCAGAGCTCACCCATGCCGTTGCACGCGGCAGTTTCCTTCTTTCTTATTTAGGCCGAATAGCGTCCTTCGGCCTGTATGTACCAGTCTCTCCAGCTACTCAGCTGTCTCATGGACTTTGGGGTTGTTTCCACATATTGGCTGTTGTGACTAGTGCTGCAGTGAACACGAAAGTGCTAATATCTCTTTGGGATCCTGGTTCCAATTCTGTTGGATAAACACCTAGGAGTGGGCTCGTTAGATCCTACGGTAGTTCTATTTTTAAGTTTTTGAGGAACTTCTAAACTGTTGTCCACGGCGGCCGCACGATTTTGCATTCCCACCAACGGTGTGCAAGGGTTCCCACACCGCCACCCCCTCGCCAGGACTGGTCATTGATTGATTGATTGATTGATTGATTTTATTATTTTTTTAAATTTTTTTTTTTGGTAAATATATCTTTATTGATTTCAGAGAGAGGAAAGGAGAGGGAGAGAGAGACAGAAACATCAATGATGAGAGAGTCATTGATCGAGTCCACAACCCGGGCATGTGCCCTGACCGGGAATCGAACCCCGATCGCCTGGGTCCTAGGTCGACGCTCAACCGCTGAGCCACGCCTGGCCGGGCGATTTATTTATTTTGATAATAGCCATCTCATTATGGTTTTGATTTGCATTTCCCTGATGATTAATGATGTTGAACATTTTTTTCATGTACCTATTGGCTAATTTCTATGTCTGAAGAAATATCTATGTGAGCCCTTAGTCCGTGTTTAAATTGCTTATTAGTTTTTTTGGTGGTGTTGTTGTTTACTATTGAGTTGTAGACGTTCCTTGTATATTTTGGATATCAACCCCTTATCAGATAAATGGTTTGTAAATATTCCCCCTCCCGTAGGTTGCTTTTACACCGTTAAATGTTTACTGTGCAGGAGCTTCTGTGTTTGATGTGGTCCCACTCCTGTTGTTATTGCCTGTGTGTTTCGTGTCAAATCATTGCCAAGACCAAGTTCATGAAGACGTTTCCCCTATGTTTTCTTCTAGGAGTTTCATAGTTTTGGGTCTTTTGTTTAAGTCTCTAACCTATTTCGAGTTGATTTGTTGAGTGTGGTGTAGGATGGGGTGCCAGTCTCCCCCTTTCGCATGCGGGCACCGTTTTCCCAGCACCTTGGCTGAGGAGAAGGTCCTGTCCTCGCTGTGTGTTCTTGGCGTCGTTGTCCGGCACCCGCTTACCGCTCACCCGTGGATCTGTTTCGGGCTTGCTGTTCTGTTCCGTCGGGCTGTAGGTCTGTCTTATTGCCAGGACCATCGCTGCATTTTATCATAGATTTTGAAATCATGAAGTGTGATACCTTCAGCTTTGTTGGTCTTCCCAGGACTGATTTGGCTATTTGTGGTTCCATATGAATCGTAGAATTGCTTTGCTGTTTCTTTGAAAAATGCCATTGTGGTTTTGCTACGGGTTACATTGACTCTGTAGATTGTTTGAATATTATGGACATTTCAATGATATTAAGTCCATAGATTATTCTAAATGCTTTACCTATAATAACATTTTTTCTAATTCTAAATTTTATTGTTTAAATAAACTATTTATTTTAGAGTTGATTTAGATCGATAGAGAAGTTGCAAAGATAGTACAGAAAGTTCCATATACCCTATAATCAGTGTCCCCTATTATTATTAACATTTTACACTAATATTGCATATTTGTCATCTTAATGAATCAGTATCATACATTGTTACTGACCAAAGTTCATATTTTATTTGAATTTTCTTAGTTTTTGCCCAGTGCCTTTTTTCTGTTCTAGGATCCGCCCAGGACACCATATTACCGTCAGTCATCATATTCCTTAGGCTCCTCTTGGCTGGACAGTTCATAGTAGTTCTTAAATCATCACAATAATTCCATGTGATAAGACTATTATCTTTTTTTAATAGATGAGAAAACTGAGGCCAAGGCCACACAGAAATGGGAGCCAACTCTGGGAATCAGGGCCGGAGCCCCCACTCGCTGCACCGCTTCCAGTTATTGGGTCCTCAAGAAAAGGTAAGTGAAGGTCAGCTGCACCCTGGACCAGGTAGAGAGCGGCACCTGGTGGGTGCATCGGGCCCCCAAAGGTGAGCTTATTTGTGGCTTGTAGGCGGTTAGTGAAATTGGGGTAAGGTTTCAGCGAGGAGATGAAGTGTGAGCTGGCCCGAGAGCCGGGAAGAATTGTACAAGACTCTGGCGATCTTTTCAGATACGTTAGAATCCTTGCCCCCTATTACTTTTTATAGCATCTCTCAGGATAGATGGATGGTTTTGCCCCGGAGCCAATGGCTTGAGGACCAGAAGCTTTGGGTGGTGGTTTAATAAACTTTCAAGGTCTAAGCAGAGTCATGTTATAGGATTTCATTTTCCTTGCGAGAGGAGAGAGCCGCTTGAAAAGATGACGCTTTCCGGCCTGTGAGCCGGTCGCCTCAGTATGAGCTTTATCACGTTTCCAAGCCCTGTCCCAAGCAGTCCAAGGCGAGGGCCAGGTCAGTTTTGTTTGGTTAATGAGTTGTTGATTCTTTTGCACCATCTGGCACATTCAGAAGTAATGAATAAATATTTGTGGAAACAGGGAATGAATGAACCTAATTCAATTCGAAGAGATGTTAAAGATTTCTTGGTAATACTGTTGGCGGTGGAGGCGACACAGGGTTTTCCTTCCCAAATGAGAAACGACTTGTATCTGGTCACACAGCCGGGGTCCGGAGAAAGGAGGGGCAGAGAAGTGCCAGGCCTATGCCCCTGCCCTTCTTCCCGGCTTCCACAGACGCCCCCTCGGCCTCTGAGTCCGTAGAGATCATTCTCAGAATGTTCTAGGAACTATTCTATCGATGTTTACAGCTTCTCTATTCATTGGAAATGAACTCTACTGAGAAATTGTTTGAAAGTGGAAGCCAGCACTTTTACTTTGTACTCATTCACCAGGTTCACATGGGGCAACCATTCAGGGATTTGGGATTGGTTTTATAAAGTAGTGACTTTAAAAAAAAAAATGTCCTGCTTCAGAGGAGAGTGTGACACGTGCCATGTACTTGATCTTTAGAGGTTAGGGGAGATTTTTCAGGTCAGACTGAAAATACGTCCTTTGGAATCGTATTTTGACTCCTTCCCCCAACCTCAGGGATATGTTTAAAAACGGAAAACTAGCCAATTGGAAAGAGTCCTGGCAGATTAAACCTGACCTCGCAGGCACCTGGAAAACTGCCCTTTAGTGGAGTTTATTGAAATCCAGGCCTGGAGGATTCCAGCAGAGCTCTGTCTTAGGGTCAAGGGTTGGCTGAAATTCCATATTGTTTCTCACATTTCTGTAAAACAGTGACGAAAATGGCAGTTTAAATGGAAAGAGTAGAGGCCAAATGTGAGCTGTAGAAGATACAGTTGTCATTTAATTCTTCTTGCTTGTCGGCTCGTGTCAGTAAGGCCTGTGTTTTCAAGGTAGTTATAAATGTGTAAAAAAGATGTTATAACCCAAAATAAAATTGATAAAAGAAAAAAAGTGTGGGTAGAATAATTAAACCTATGACACATGAAGGCACGGCCCTTCACATCTAGGGTTTGGTTTTGACTGTGACTTTGAGAAAGATGGCAACATCTTTAAATGTACGCTTCATGAATTCTGTTTAACGCATAGCTGTGTTCCTGTGTGGATCGCTTGGCAATAGTCTGACGGTTCTGTGGATTTGTCCTGACAGTCAAGGCAGAAGTATGCGCCGGCACTAGGGGAGGGAAGCTTCAGAGATCCGCACCTTCTGCGTAGGTGAACAGTTGTCTCCTACAGCGTTTGATTTGAGTGCTGTTGACAAGATGAATGATGTTGGTTGAGGGAGCCCCAGAGATGATCTTCTGCATTTTAAATATTCATTCTCTAGCCAACATTCCGCCACTGGAGACGCGTGTCTCCAGCTCTACATACTTCCAGTCAACAGTTCTTTGTTAGAACCTAATACATCATCAACGGATATTTTGATTACCCACCAACAGCCTAATGCCGCCTGTCTCCATTGGAGTACCAACCACATCACGATTACCTGGAGGGTCTGTTAAAAACACTGATTTGGGGGCCTGCCCCGGACCAGTGTGGACAGAATCTCTGGGTGGGGAGGTGGTTGAGCCAGGGAAGTGGGAGAATCACTGAACAAGTGGAGAGCCCTCTGAGAACAAAACTCTCTAGAGCCCAGGTGGGCACCTGAGGAAGAGGAGGGCCTATGCCAGCGTGAGGGCGAGGGCAGAGATGGGCCCATGGGAGACACCAGCGCTGGGCTCTGGCCTCTTCATGGTCCTGCCCTGGGCCAGTCCTTAGATGGCATGTGAGCGTGGCTCTGGCCAGTGGCTCTATGACTAATCTGATCAGGAGAACGGGAGATGTACAAACCTTTTGGAAACGGTGGGGCTGGCCCACAGGAATGCGTGAAAAACAAAGCATTCTCTGAGATACCCTCCCTAACTCAACTGAGCCCCCGGGGGGAGGCTTTTCATTCGTGCTGGCCCCGGGGACATGTGGTGCAGATCCAGATATGTCCTGGGTCTTGTGATCCCAGCCTTTCTTTTGAAACAGTTGCTGACAATCTGTCACTCCTTTGTCCTAGAGCCCGGCGCGGTTGAAACTCGGGTATCAGCTGCAGTTGCTGTAGGTCCATTTCTGTTTTCCAGCAGGTGGGTGTGTCTGCTTCTTTCCTTTCATCTCCATCCAGGCTCTTCTTTCAAGCGTTTTCCGGTTCGTCAAGCCAAGTATGCCTGTCATGTTGGAACCCAGCCCTGGGATACTCACCAGCTCCTCTTTGTGTTAGTATCTCCCTTGCCTATGTTTCCACCGTCCCTCGCCTTCCTGAAGCTCCCAGTCCACCCGCATAGCCCCCCGTGCCCTGTTCTTTTTATGGTGGGTACTCAGAAACGGCCTCTTGCCCTCCTAGCCTCACCTCGTCTGTGCTTTCACTTCACCTAGATCTGCCCTGTGCTCCTGCCCTGGGTCACCTTGGCTGTTCCTGCTCTCTTTTTATCTCAGGTTATAGTAAGAGCTTTAATAGCTACCCTGAGCCGAATATTAGAGCTCAGGAGAGAGTGGATTTCAGGTTGGAATCTTCTCTTTGCTATGTATTGGTAGCTCTGAAAACAATAATTGTCATAGAGTTGTGAAAATTTAATTAGATAATATAGAAATATGCCAGGCACAGCACTGATAACAACAGATGTTCAATGCATGGTCCCTGGTATTATTCATATTATTTTTGTATGAAAACTTCCCATGCAACTGTAGCTCACAATGATTTTTTTCTTCCTTTGTACTTGTGGAGATTTTCTTGGGTTTGGGGTTCCAAGAGAAATGGGAGACTAGGATATACAGCCCTTAAGCATGTGGCCCAAGAGGGAAGACACAGGTGAGCAGGAGGGAGAAAGCGCTGTGACCCGCAGGCCACCACATGCCGCTGCTCAGGAGCCGGTTTCCCTCAGGACCAGGCTCCTGGGGCCTTTGCTGAGTGTTCTGGTGGTTCCCTCTCTAAACACAGGCCGTCTCCAGAGGGATTTGCTTACTGGAAGGCCAGGGTTTCCCCATGCTGAGCTCGGGCCTTGGAGCCCCAACTGGACCAGCTCAGACTGTCCTGAGTGAGCTGTCCGCGGTGGGGCCATGGGACTGCCACCCTGTGGTGGATTTTTGCTGCGGCCCAGCTCTGGGGCCAACACAATTCTCCAGCCTCTCGACAGGCTGTTTCCGCTGCTGCTAATTCCTGCTCTTCTGCACAAGAATCCTCTGGAGTGAGGAGCCCACAGACAGTGACGTCCCTGGCTCGTTAACCTCCGAGACACTGGCAGTGTCCGGGACAGTCTGTTCTCCCTTCCCCTTCGAACTCCCCGCATGAACATGAACATCTCATACCCAGGAACCTCTCCTGGTTTCATCCTACAAGCCACAGCCTCTCACGTGTGCTCTAACCCAGGGCTTCTCCCAGTGCTGTCGCTCGGGGGAGGTTTTCCCTGCACTTCTGGTCTCTACACCGTCTGTATTCAAGGTTCCTGCTGACAACGCCTTGAAGGATGTTGGGAAAGACCACAGATTGACTAGAGCTCCCAGAATGAGACGAATCCTTCTTTCCCCCCAGCTTTGTGGCGATGTAATTGGCGTGGGACATTGTGAAGGTCTCAGGTGCGGAGCACGCGGCTGATGATTTGGTCCATGCACAGACGGTGAAACGATTGCCACAGCCATCGCCCTGCATAACTGCTTTTTTATTTATTTATTGTGTGGTGAGAACACTTAAGATTTGCTCTCTTAGCACCTCCCAGGTGTGTGATACAACATCCTTAACTATAGTCACCGTGCTGTGCACAAGCTCTCCAGAACTTAGTCGCCTTGTAACTGGAAGTTTGTGTCCTTTGACCAATATTTCCCCATTTCTCCCACACCCAGGCCCCTGGCAACCACCGTTTCACTGTTTCTATGAGTTTGGCCTTTTAAGGTTTTACATATAAGAGATCACACAGTATTTTTCTCTTTCCATCTGACTTATTTCGCTCAGCATAACGCCCTCAGGGCCGCTCATGCCGTCTCAGGGGCAAGATTTCCTTGTTTCTCGTGGCTGACCAACCGTCCGTGGTGCATGTATGTATATGTGCGTATGTGCAGACGTACCCCACCTTCTCTGTCCATTCCTTTGTAGACAGGCGCTCAGGTTGCTTCAAGTCTCGGCTGTTGTGAGTCATGCTGCGTGAACACGGGAGCCCAGATACCGGCCCACCTCCTCACCAACGCGTCGTAGCTCCTATCTTTTTGGTGCCCATTCTAGCAGGTGTGAGGTGACATTTTCTTATGATTTTGGTTTGTGTTTCCTGATGATTAGTGACGCTGAGCATTTTTTTCATTTATTTATTTTATTTTTTGCCATTTGTATGTCTTCTTTGGGAAAATGTCTATTCTGGTTCTCCGCCCATTTCTATTTTTTTTAATTTTTTTTTATTGGATTGTTTGTTTTTCTGCTATTGAGTTGTATGAGTTCCTTGTATATTTTGGATATTAACCCCTTAGCAGATAGATGGTTTGCAAATATTTTTCTCTAATTCCAGAGGCTGTCTTTTCACTTTGTTGATTGTGTCTTTTCCTGTGCAGAAGCTTTTTAGTTTGATGTAGTCCCACTTGTTAAAACAACTCCACACATATATAGTCAATTAATATTTGACAATAGAGCCAAGAATACTCAGTGACATGCAGACAGTCTCTTCAGTAAATGGTGTCAGGAAAACTGAGTAATCACACAAAGAGAATGAAGTTGGACCCCTATGCTACAGCACTCACAAAAATTAGCTCAAAATGGATTAAGGACTCAGCCGTAAGATCCCAAACCATAAAACTCCTAGAAGAAAACAAAGCTCCTTGACATTACTCTTGGGACTGTATTTGTTTTCCCCCCAGTTATTTCCTCGGTTACTGCCTAGTATAGTGCCTGACACAGAGCAGGAGCACATTAGATGTTCTTTGAATGAGCGAGGAAATCAGGAAACGATCCCAACTTTCCCAGCATGTACCTTCATGGCTGGTCCAGGAACATGGTTTTAAACAACAGTTTCATAGAAGACGCTCACCCGTATTCCCATGCTGTTGAATGGTAACAGCATTCTCCTGGAGGCGGGCGCTTTCATCTGGCCCCCTCCTAGTGGTGGGTGGCGAGCCTCTGGGAGCTAGTCCGGGCTTCTCTCTTGCCCTTCCCTTCCCCACCACCCATGACTAAAGGGTCATGTGGCATTCCAGCTCTACTTCCCGAACGGTTCTTGCAATTGGACCCTCCTCTCCTCTCCACCCCCGCCCATGCTCTGGCTCAGGCCCCATCATTTCTCGTAGTTCCTTCCAACCTGGTCTCCCTCTCTTCTTTCCTACCCTCCTTCAGCCCATCTTCTGCAGAGCTGCTCGGGGAAATTTTCCACAACCTAAACCTAGTCATATCATTCTCTTGCCACGAAATCCTTTAGGGCGTCCCCCAGAGGATCAAGTCTTAGCATAACATGTAAAACCCTTCATAATTTGGGACTTTCTGCTCTTTGAGACTTAATTCGTTAAATAAATAGTTGTTGAACATGTACTATATGTGAGGGGACCTATTGCAAATATTATGGCAAATAAGGTAGTACTTTCTTGGCTCTTATTGAAAAGAATGTCTAATGGTAGATTCATCCCTTGCAACAACCATACATAGCTACTCTGTGGATCCCAGAACCTGCCACACCCTCCTATTTCTTTGTCATGACTGAGGTGCCCTGTCTACTCCTCGCTTCTACCCACATTGAATTAATAAGCTCCTATATTTGTTAGGACTTAATTTAAGACTTGTTTCTTGGGGGACACTTTGTCTGATCACCTCCTATTTCCCAAGAAGGACTTACCGTTCTCTCACTGTTTATCTTCCCTCAAAATACTGGTTACACTGTTTATATTTCTTTATCTCTCTTCACACTAGTCTATCAGCTCCACATCACATGTTATTTTTTCTGTCATCATCATCTTTCCAGAGAACAGAAGGGCACATGTTGAGTGGTGAGCAGGCCGTCAATAATGTTTGTTGACTGATAAAATGTTTCCTTGGAATGTGAGACCCAAGAAGATCTGGTACATATTTAATTGGTCCTTCTGTGCCAAACAGATTTTAAGATCTTTAGAAATCCTAATTTATTGTAGTAATTTGTTATAGATTTTAAAGTGTAGGGCTTTATTTTATCCAACATCCTTTGTTTAAATAGAAACCAACTGTAAACTGACCCCTTGTAAAGCTTCTTATCAACTATGGTGATTAAATTGTGTGCCCTGAATGATATACACACAGCTACGGCAAATCTCAGCAGTAAGAACTTTCATTTGGCCCTTTCCTCTTTGGTTTATGGTGGACTTGGGCATAGTCTGGTAAAGTGACCATTGCTGTGATCCTTTCTGGAATTTACTAGACTTCCTTCCTGTGGATGAGCATGGGCGTGTTGCAATACATTCTCAAGCTAGTTCTCTCAGCCGTCTCTTTCCCCCAGGACACCTATTTTTATTTCTATCTCTTGGTCATCCTTAAGCTTAAGTTAACACTAACTACTTCCTGTGACAGCAGGCCCGGGTTGGCGCTCTCTTGGGTGTCAGGGTTCTAGGGGAGGGCTTGTTTGAGATGGGACTCTTAGGGATTGTCTTTCTAAAAAGTTTTATTTATTGATTTTTAGAGAGAGAAAGAGAGAGAGAGAAACATTTTGTTGTTTAGCTTACTGATGCATCATTGGTTGATTCTTGTATGTGCCCTGCCCAGGGATTGAACCCACAACCTTGGGGTATCAGGACAACGCTCTAACCAGTGGAGCTACCCAGCCGGGGCCAGGAATTTGTCTTGTCAATGTGCAGATCGTTGTTAAGCATCTGCTCTCTGCCCAGTTCTCCAGTGGGGTGCGATTATTTCTGTCCTAGTCACCACTGTATGTTCAATGCCTGAAAATGCTTGAGTGACTACACTTTGGAAAATCCAACTGTTCTTGGAGGGGTTGGGAAGGAGAGCGGGCGAGAACCATTGATTGTGCCCCTACAGTTGCAGGCCCGGTGTCCGCTCTTCCCTCGCCTGCTGTCCTACTAAAGCCCTTTGAGGTGATGCACTCATTTCATTTTCCACGAGTGCTTTGTCTTCCCGGTCGCAGAGCTGAGGACTGAAATAGGAGCCCCAGGAACGGCATCGTTGTGTTCCCAGTGGCTTCGTCGTGGGACGGAGCCCTCCCGAAGCCACCTCGGGGCGTCCCGTGTACTCCTGGAAATGCCTCCATGTGCCCCCTGCCCTTCCACTTGCCAGTCACGTCTGCTGCTGTCCCTGGCCTGGCCCGGGGCCGGGATGCCCCCTCCGCCTGCCTGCGTCTCCAGGGGGGCTGCGCGTGCTCTTCTGTCACGTCCTGACCTGCCTGTCCAGACGCAGCCACGTCATGGATCCTCGAGGATCAGCTTTCCCCCCGAGAGGGCAGAGCGTCCGAGGGCAGGGCGGGGTGGGCAGGGCTCTGGTGTCCGGTGCTCGTAGGTGTGGGGCGGCCGTGAGAGGCCTGGCGAATGCGCTGAGCTGCTGGGAGGGAAGGTGGCGGGAGCTGCGGGCTAGAGAGCCCTGCCCGGCCCAGTCACCGGCTAATAATGTTCCCTGTTGAGATAAGTCTTCCAGCCCCGTCGGAAGAGAGGGAGGACAGGTTTGGGATCTGACGAGAAATGCCCCTGGGGGGACAAGCGCTAAGCCCTTTTTCATAGAGACCCTCCAGGGTTTATCCAGAACAAAAAGTTGACCTGGTCACACCCTTAGCCTTCCCCTCCCTGTCCGCCTTTGCAGGAGGACGCGTCCCCTTTGCTCCAGCAGCCCGCAGGGACTGGGCTTTGGTCTGGGCTTTCCTGTGGGAGGGAGCCCCCCGCGTCTCAGCTGGTACCCGAGAGACAGGGCGGGGGGCCCTTCAGGAGGATCGGGCTGAGAGGCCAGAGGGGTCGGAGAGAAGCGAAGCGGTGGCGTGCGCGGGCCAGAGCCCTGAGGACAGAGGACAGGGGGAGACCCGCGATGACCGGGCCCCGCTGCCAACGCTCCAGAGACGCCCGTTAGGCTATTTGCTGTCTGTTTGAAGGACTCTCAGTAAAACTTTGAGATATTTCTAAGCGTTTCTGTGGGTCTGGACCTGTGTTACTGCTGGCCGCAGCGCTGAGTAGGGCTGCCCGCGAGGAGGCCTCGGCTTGCTGATGCCGTGTCGTCGGAGACGCGGCCCGGGACCCGCCGGCGCACGGGCGGGGGGATCGCGAGGGGCAGGCCCCGCGCTTCCAGGGACAAAGCAGGAATCAGTGGGGGCTGCGGTCGCTGACGGTCCCAAAGCGCTCACTGGGGCACAGCTGGGAATCAGATCCGAGAAAACATGTAGGATTTGAATGGCTGGAGAGGAGGGAGGGCATTTTAGCCAGTGGAGATACCCAAGGAAAGGCCCGAGGTAGGAAAGGGCGTTGTGCCCGGGGGTCAGCCAGGAGGTGAGCCGCGGGGGAGGGAGAGAAGACGCTGAGTAGCGACTGGGCATCAGAGCCTGTCAGGCGGGTGGAGGTCCCGGTGACGGAGGCGCACGGAGGAGGCCGTGTATAGAATAGGAGGGATGACACACAGATGCGTCCTGTAGGGTGCTGGGAGCTAGGGCTTGGGGGGACTCACCTGGCGGGAACGACTGAAACGGGGAGAGCCTGCTGACTCTTTGTTGTAAGTCCGCGGGCGAGGAAGGCAGGGTTTGGACTTGGTGGAGAGACGCAGAAAGGGCAGCCACAGTTCTTGTCACGGATGAGATATCCAGGGCAGATGTGAGGCCGGGTTCCAATAGGATTCTAACTTTTCTGGTGTAGAGGTTCTGGAGAATTATGGCTTCATTCACTCCTTGCCCCATTTACCTTTCCACTTATTCAGGGAATATTTATTGAGGATCTACTCTGTTCTCCATACTGGGTTACAGTGAACAAAGAACATTGAGAACTCCTCGACCTCGTGGAGCTTACATTCAAGAAAGGGAGAAACAGACAATTAAAAATATAAACAAGTAAAACATGTAGCGTGGCAGCTGGTGATAAGTTATTTAAAGAAAAACAAAACAGAAGGGAAGTAAAGAGTTGGAGCAGGTAAAACGTTACCGAGGACACGTGATTGAAATGGGGGTTTGGAAAGGGAAGGAGTTGTCAGGGAAGGGTGAGATTTGGATGCATCAATGGCATTATTTTCTGAAAAATGTGGGCCAAGAACTCTTACGGGATGCTGGGCCTGGGAATGAGGAGTCGGGAGATGCAGTAAGTGAGGGTTTTCGTCTTGGAAGGATTCTTACGAAAGCGGGAAGCGGGAGCCTGAGGTCTCGCCCCTGGAGGCGGCTCCTTTTTTAGGAGGGAGAACCCCCAGGCGAGGAGGAGCAGCTCTCACAGGTCACTGGGGTTCAGAGAGAGGCCGGGAACGTGCTCCTTCGGGAGGCTTCCCTGCTCCGTGTAGGGGATAACCCCAGGTGTGCGCCCGTCAGCAGCGCCTTCCTGCACGCACAGCCTTAAGCATCCTCTGGGAACGTCCTGAGACATCTGGACGACTGCTGGTAGAAAGGGCAACGAACCACTTGGTGGCCCAGAAATGTATAACTGATTAAAAGTTGCTATTGCCCGGCCGGGCGTGGCTCAGCGGTTGAGCGTCGACCTGGGATCCAGGCGATCAGGGTTCGATTCTTGGTCAGGGCACATGCCCGGTTGTGGGCTCGATCAATGACTCTCTCATCATTGATGTTTCTATCTCTGTCTCTCACCCTCTCCTTTCCTCTCTCTGAAATCAATAAAGATATGTATATATATATTTAAAAAAATAAATAAATAAATAAAATAAAAGTCGCTATTATCTCAACAGCAAAATGAACCATGAAAAATGAGACGTTGTGAGCACTGAAGACTGTGGAGTGTTGGCTTCACATCCGGCCCATCGGCTGCCCTCCGTGAGCTGTTAGGACACGTCTCTCCATCCCACAGCCCCCGTCGTGGAGGCGCTGTCGACTGCCACTGACGCCACCAACGTGGCGGGGAGAGTCTTCTACGGAAAAACCAGTCGGCAAATATCAAACAGGACACAAGCAGTCAATAAACAGGTGACTAATGCTGCGGTCTGAGAGGAATGGCTTACCAATTAGGCAGCGACTGCTCATCGCTTTACGAGGCCGCGTTACTAATCCTTTCCCATAAAGTCAAGGCTGCTCATGTACCTGTTATTTGTTGCCTCCACCTTAGAATTTTTCTCTTTGATGGAGAAGGTTACTAAGATAGAGGAATGAAGCCGAGTGCGCTCGGGGACTCTGCGGGACCGAGCGACGAGTCTCGGCCTGTGGGTCGTCGGGGGACCTGCGGCTACACGCCCGTGGGAACCGCAGGCTCGCAGTGGAAGCACCGGTGACGAAACACCAGCCCAGCTCGGAGGCTCTGCAGGGCTGTGACCCACATCTCACGGCACAGAAACTTAAATATGCACCGCCTCTAGTAAAATCAGTGTGTATTCGACTGTGTGGAAATTTAATGAGAAAAAAAATGAATGGCGTTTAATATTGGTCAAAAGCTCCTAAGACACCCATAGAAAGAATTCATTTACTGCCTCTTTTGCTCTCTTCACGAACTTGCAGGGGAAGTAAAATAACCACAGACCACGGCAGCGACGGCAACAAACGTTTCTTATCTCTTAATGGCACCACATGAAATTCTTAGAGACCGGAAATATTTTTTTCGATCCTTACGTTACACGGTAATGTTTCAGTAATGGAAAGAAGCAAGTGGTCACCGTTGTTTTTGTTGTTGTTGTTGTTAATTTTTATTTATTGATCTGAGAGAGAGAGGGAGGGGGAGAGAGAGAGAGGAACATCAATTTGTTGCTCCACTTATTGATATATTCACTGGTTGGCTCTTGCCTGTGCCCTGACCGGGCGTCTGGCCGACACCGTGGCTCCCATGGGGGTGACACTCCAACCAGTGGACCCACCTGGCCAGGACCCACCTTTGGTTCTGATGCTCAGGAATGACGGCTCATCCCCAGTTTGGGAACCCAGGATGGTCTAAGAGTATTGTCCCTGCCTTGTAGGCTCAGGTTTTGCTATTGGAGGAAAGGGCTCCCATTTCCACCTTCCCCTCTGCTCTCTTCTCTCTAAAGTTTAGGACTAAAAGGCAGTAAATACCTTTCAATGTGACCGTTTTTTTATTTTTGCTCTTTCTAGAGATAGCAAGCAAAATATGACTGACCTCGAACTAATAATGACAGATGTTTGAAGACAATGGGATGTCATCAAATTTAGTTGCCCGCTTTTTTGGTCAGACTAGATATTTTTGTTGCTAATGTTGACTCAGTTTTGTATTTCTTTGTCGTGAGAAAGGAGTGCTTGCTTTCATAAAATATTTAAAATATTTAAAAGTTGACATATATGCAGCCAATACCAGTCCCAGTACAATAGTTAAAGTAGATTAAATATTGTTTTAGTTATAAGGTCCTGCGCCCCTGTAATTGATCAACAGGACAAAGCAAAGTCAAGGAAAAACAGTAGTGAAACTGATTTTCATAATCCTCCCTGCATAGGATCATCTGGAACGTATTAAACACTTCCCTCCACCTCACCGTAAAAATCGAAGGGGAAATAAATATTTTTACAGGAGTGAATCATTCTTATTTGAAGTTGCTGAAGTCGAGGGCACACTCAGATTTCCCTCTTTGTTCAAGTAACTCCTGGGGCACTTTACTGCAGGGCGCAGCCTGGCCGAATGAGAAGAGCGATGGGGACCCAGATTCAAGAAAAGCCTGGGTGCTGCGAGTGTCGGTGCCGGGATACGCTCTGAAAGACTTGCGGGGGAAAAGCTCTACACGTATCTCAGCATATCACGTATCTCTACATATTCTTAACATCTTAGAAAGCCGGACATAAAAAGAAATGCGCGAAAGCCAACATTATGTCACGAGGAGCAGGGAAGAGAAGAAGCAGACATTGTAAACTTTCTTACGTGCTTTATGCCCACATGCTCCGAAAAATAAACGAGAGCGTGGCGCGTCGCCATAGGTGTAAAATAGAGCATAAATTAATCTGGAAGCAGGTGTCTCCACGGTGGTGGGATAAACAACGCCGACAGGACTTTTGTTAGGCGGTTTCCATAGCATGAAAAGGCCAGGCCGCGGGGACGCTTGCGGCAGGCGAGCACCAGAAACCAGATCAGAGCGCTGGACCCGGTCCCTCGCTTTCTGAAACAAAACACAAAACCTGGAGCCGTAAAGGCTGCAGCTGGAAGAGTTTTGTAGGAGTTTTGATCTTGGTGGGCGGATTCGGCATCAACAGCTTTCCTCCGACGCCCAGCTTGCAGTAAAATCCACATCCACGAGGCCCTTCTCTGTTCCCAACTGTGGAGTTTCCGCTCTTTTTTCTTTTAAGGAGAAGTAAACAAAGACCGAAAAAATGATTGTATTTGTTAAACTTCAATTTGTCATTTCTTGGAGCAGGGAAAGCTGGGAAACAGAAATTCTCAGGCCAGCCATCTATCTCGTTGTGGTATTGATATCACTGTACGTTATCCTCACGGGCACGGCCCCGCTCCGAGAGGGAGCCCTGCTGGGGAACCGGCATCCCTGCCTCCAAGGGCACTTTTCCTCCGATAAGAGCTGTGTTTCCACCTGATCACAGATTCCATCTACTAGTTTTCCAGCACCTAATTTTAGCATTTCCCACCTTGCCCCTCATCTTCATTTCGGGGCCAAAAGGGGAAAGATCTGACACAGGACTCGGTGTCATTTCATTCCCTGGACTTGGCTGAATGACAACTGTGACGTATTTTTCACTCCCCGCAGAACTTGGACGTGTTACTGATACATCTATAAAAGTCAGAGAGAAACATGACCTGTCTCTCCTGATAGCCACTTGCTTGATTATTAATGGTGCTGTCAGAGACTACATTTGATGCCACAATTAAAATATGCATACGCGTTTGATATAAAGTTTGTTTGAGTAGATGCATAAGATACTAAAGATGTAAGAAAATCAATGCAAACCGTTGATTTTGTCATATTTTAGCAGAAACCTTAATCTCTGTTTGTATTTTCATTAACTTAAGGCCACTTGGCCAAAAATAAACAAATGAATCTTGCATCAAACAATTATTTCCCACTTTCCTCTTCAAATTGAGAAATCACCTGTGGGATTGCCGGGTTACTTAGGTTGGGTTGAATCATATGACAGTGTTGTTTCCACAGGGAAAAACAGTTGAATATTAGCATCGTTGCGTGGGTCAGCCTGTCAGATTCAAGTTCAATCACCAACCATTTATTTCCCTTCGCTGAAAACACGGGGACCAGGAACCTTTCCCCCGTGCACCCCCGCTGGAGGGACTCAGCTTCCCCTCGCTCACTGACCGTACGCCCTGGTTGCTGCTTTGAGGGCCCAGTTTCTCTGCTTTGTAATCTTTCCCCTGTCTTTTGTTGTTTCTGGAGAGGGAGGGGGGGAGAGAGAGGGAATGAAAGAGAAAGATGAAGAACAGTGGGCTGTGATCCTTCCCCGTGAAACTGTTCCCAAGTCCTCCTGAAGGGCCTAAACGACAGGAAATGTGCGGGTGTGAGCAGAGTCCTGCGGAGGCCGGGGACAGGCGGGGCCGCCTGCCTGGTTGGTGTGCGGGAGCCGAGAGGCAGAAGCCCACGGCAGCCGGTCCCGAGCGTTCGCAGGGCCGCAAGGAGGACCCTGCCTCTCAGTCCTGCAGATTTGGGTTTGCCCAAGTTTAAACAAACCTCCCAGTTCCCCGTTTGACATCTGTGTTTCATTTCGGGGTCCTGTCCAGCGGCGTTTGCATTGAGACGCAGAGTGGAACTGGGAGGACAGCCTTATATTGATGTGCCAACCATGGGGTCCCTCGCACGGGGAGATCGGGGGCTTGTTGGAGTGACTGAAGGTCTCGGTGATTTCGGAAATCCCATTCAAATTCAGAGCGAAGCTGGGGAAACCATTGCGCTTGGGGAGAAGGCACCGCTGAATACTGGCCGTTTCGGAAAGGAGCCCGGTGTGTGCTGAATCACGCACAAGATGGGTGGCAGCTTCTGTCAACATCAGAGACAGGAGAGCGTACATGAGACCTCCTGGTATGCGCTGTGGTTTTGTTCATGGAGAGAAGAGACGTTTTGTGGCAAACTCCCACCGGCAGGAAAAATCATTGCTTTTCCAGAAATTAAGGTCAGGAAACGGGAAAGCAGCCAGAGAGCTGCACTAGCCCGGCCCCGGCACCGCGAACGTGCTCACATAAACACCTAGCCCTGCTCGTGTGTGGGCGAGGCCGGGGGAGGGGCTGCGGCGGGCAGGGTGCCCACTGAACCATCTCTGCCAGCCAGAGACTCGGGGGGAGGGAATGTGGCACCAGGCTGAGATGGGGAGTCTCACCCCCTTCTCGGGGCTCCCTTAGGCCATGTGCTGTTGACTGTGTTACCAACAGGGCTGCGCCCAGACTCCTCTCTGGGGCCTTTGGAGACCCCTGCTGCGGAGAGGGCCCTGGGTGGTTGGGCGAGTGAGAGACACCCCTCAAATAAATGAAGAGGCTCCCCCCCCCCAGAGGAGAATCCAGCAGGGTCTCCCGAGACTGGATTTCCCACATGGAGAAGGGTGGGGAGAGCGAGGGCCATCGAGTGAAGGTTGGTGGTGTGGAGGGGAGCCGAGTGCCAAGTCTTCCTACCTTTTCCTTCAGGGGACAAACTGGTAAAAGCTGGACAGACTGCCAGGTTCCCCTTCTCTCCTTCCCTTAGGGACGGTTGTAATAAGACGGAGAAAGCTGCATCCAGCTTTCTTGGATGGGCACCTCTCCTGTTTAGGAAAGCGTGTGGGGTGTAGAATGATATTCTAAGGACATGGACGGGAGCCTTTGAGCTGGACAGGCGAGGAGCTTTCTTACTTCTTGGAGGGGGGGAGGAGAGACTGGTGCTGTGGACGTCCCCAGATGAGGGGCGGTGATGTGCTCCACCCCGCGGCCTCTCTTCACGACTGCCTGCTTTTGTAACCAGGGTCACCAGTTCGAGAACTGCTTGAGCATGAGTGGGTTTTGGTGGAAGCCAATGAGGGGCTCCGCGTGGATCCCTGGTGGCTCGTGGATGGCCGAGCACGAGGGCGGGGGGGCATGGGAAACTCGAGGTCACCTGGAGCGTTCCGCAGGCTAACAGCGCCTCTGACCGGAGCCAGGTGTAACCGTGTCTGTGATGGGCGTGTGCGTGTGCGCGTGTGGTCACCGGGCTGAGTGCAGGGAGTCACCTCTCCCAGGGCGGCAGGTTCCCACGGCAGCACCTTACACAGGCCTTGTCATCACGGTCTTTCCGACTGTGTTTCTTTTTCCAGGCACAGGCATTTCCAACCCACTGAGCTATCGCTGTTCCTCACTCAAAGGCTTCCTTGTGTGTCTGTTTCCACAGGAAGCCCATGGAGATGAGGCAACGTCCTTTCAAATAATTCTCACCTTGTCCCCGGACGGATCTAATGAGACCAAGAGAAAAAGGGAGGGGACCCCCGTGAGTCCCACGTGATCCTGTCCTACTCATCTCTGCCTTCACGTCTTTGTTTACCTTAGCCTCCCGCCCGGATGCCTTCCTTCCACCCAGATCTTTCCGTCCTTCCAGGCCCAGCTGAAGGCCCACTCCTCCTGAACGCTTCTCGGACCCTCCGGCCCTCATCGATCTCCTTGTCAGCGTGTCTCCCATCCCCCTAACGCCACAGCATCCTCCCTGAGGGCGAGTCCTGGTTGACCTTCTGGAGCCCCCCGCAGTGCCCAGCACAGTGCTGAGTGCCAAGTAGGCATTTCACTGCTGGCTATGAGCAAGCGTGGTCTACTGATAAAAAACGCAAGTCCCTGGAGCGTGGGGCCTGGGCTTGCAAACGTTTTTTTTAATAGGCCTTCCTACGTTTTAGTCTGTCTGAGTGTACTGAACAGTGAGGACCACGAGAGCAGCAGGGCCCTCACGGGGTCCCCCAGGACACCCTGCTCTGGTCCTTTGTGGTGCCCGTGTGGCTGCAGGGAGCTCTTCTGTAGGTGCCCTCCCCGTGGCTGGGCGGGCGGGAGAGCAACTGTTACCTCCCAAGAGTGTCACTGATTTCCCTTTGTGCACATATTTCTGTAAAGCTTCTTAGAGGCCCCAGCATCTTGACTTTGAATCCATCTTGGATTGAATAATGCATTTTTATTACTAGAAAAGACACAAGAGCACGGTGTAAGTAGAGAATCAGCCACCATCGGTCCATAGTAAGACTGGAAAGATGGACCGAAGCCAGCGTCTCTTTACTCACTCCGAGAGCTCATACCTTCCTCAGAGCCCCGTGTTATTAATAATAATAATAAAAAACTTTGTCAGCTACTTGGATCCAGAGAGCATTCCAAGACCAACAGAAATGGTTTCAGGGAGCCAAGTCTTCAGGGTTTGCATAATTGCTAAACACTGTACTTCTCAACTTTCATGAGACAACCCATCTTCAAAATTTATTTATGGGATGAACAACTGAGCCTGAAAATTTGATTCTGACATTTCCTGTCCCCACTGTGGCCCTCTGAAGACTTGTCTTAATCACATTCTCAGTGGTGTCCAAGAATGACATTCTGCTGACTCCTTTTAAGCAGAAACCACAGAAATTTTTCAGTGTAAGTGATCGCCTGGATTTGGGGAACCGTTTCCTCTGGGGCATGCGGTAGTGCCTCTTGCCCGCGGAGTGGGCCCTGCGGACACGGGGCCATCGCAGCCTCTCCTGGCCTCCCCCCCCCCGCCCACACCATCCGTGCTATGAAAGGTTTCACTTCGTGAAAAGCCTTATGTGTCCCAGACAAAGGAAACTCTTTCCCGCCCCTGTAAAAGCTGTCTTGCCCAGGAGTCACCCGGCGAGGGCTGGGCAAGGCAGGAGTCACCCGGCTCATTGATGCATCTCCCGTGAACTCTGGGCTCCTGTAGAGGGATGGAGCCGAGCAGTTGGATGATTGTCTAGATCCCGAGGCACGGAGCTGGCTTACGAACAACAGAGGAAATTCGGGCCGGCATAAAGCAGACGGCTTCCCGGGATCAGAACAAACCTGTTCCGCACAGGTGCCCCTGCAGTTGTGACCCGGGGCAGTGGAGGCTTTCACAGTGGGCCGCGGGGTTCCCGCCCGAGCCCACAGCTGTCTCAGCCCCAGCCCCCTCTCCGCCCCGCGGTGGCCTCGCAGGGTGACAGGGCTCCTTAGCGGGAAGCCTGCGGAGAAATGCCTAGTTCCCCGAGCGGGGCAGCTTTGATCCCAGAGTTACGTTTCAATCTATTTAATGGGCCTTCGGAGCGGCAGACCTACAAACTGAGGATCTCTCCAAGGCCACAGGGCCACCGGCTGCCGCGTTTGCCAAGTGAGGGTTGCTCAGGCTTTCCGACTCAGTTGAAGCGGAAAGCAGACTGAAGGAAAAAACAAAACCCCTGCTTTCAGAGACCAACACCCAGATCAATGGGCAGTGGTTTCTGCAAATAGGGTTTTCCGGTATGATTGTTCTTAAAAGGTGCATGTCAGTGAGTCTTCTGAGCACCAAATGTTATCTACTGTATTCGACCCTGCGAGTAAGAGTAGCAAGTGTCCTGTCCTCCTCGCTGATGGAGTCCCTGCTTGTACCTGGCTCCTTGGTGGTCTCCTTTCAAACTGGTGGGGGCGGCTCCTCAGGGGCTGTCACACTGGACACTGTCGGCACAAAGTCATGAAACTCAGGGCCCCGTAGAGCAGGCCAGTTTGTAAGATTGTGTGGTTGGCTCGCTGTGCTTTCTGCGAGGAGGAAATAAGGTTCTTACTCTGTGAAATGAAATGTTTAAAAAAATATCAACAACGAACAACGTTTCCTTGGCTATTCAGAACTCCTTGTTGAACTATCCCTGTGAGTGCTCTTTAATTGTGAAAATCTTGTCACCCTATCTCGGTGACGTATCTCCAGGGTTACCCTCTCTGTCCTGGATGTCCTTACCTCCCAGCTTCCTACGGGGCTTCTCTTTCCTCATTACAGTCCCTTTCCCGCGTGGCTATAGTTCATGCTTTCCCTTCCTGTCCCCACGGTACCTCATGTACTTGACTGGTAAAGGGATTGTAAACTCTTCAAAGGTCAGGAACTGTTGTGCGCTTACTTCTGTATTTCTACTAATCTGAGTGTATTTATTAAATCAAAGATGATCCGCCACCTCTCACTTCTTTCAAAGCCTTTGTTTCTTTTAGTTTCTTCTTCTTCTTCTTTTTAATATAGTCTCCTGTTATCATCTCACTGAGCGTATGCCTTGTTAATAACTGTACTGCAGGGGTCATGCATCTTAGCTACATATTGGGGTCCCATGGAGTGCTTAAGAAAGTACTGATAACCGGGTCCCCTCCCCAGAAATCCTGACTCAGCGTGGCCTGGACTTTGGGGTTTTATAAAAAGCTCCCTAGGTGATTCTAGTATCCAGCCAAGGTTGGGGGGCTACTGCTCCAGCCCCCTATCAGTTCCAGTCCCGAGTTCACTTGACTTGGCACGCTCTGCAAATGAGCAGCACTTTAGCCTCTGCAATGACCTTGACTTAAAATGATGATGACATCATGATCATGATGATGACTAATGGTTGCTGAGTACTTCTTATATGCCAGGCACTAAACACTTTAAAATTTATTTTACTTTCTCAAAAATAGTAAGAGAGCCGGGCCAGAGTGGCTCAGTTGGTTGAGCTTCACCCTGTGCGCCGGAAGGTTGCTGGTTTGATCCCCGGTCGGGGCATGCATGGAAGGCAACCGACTGATGTCTCTACCTCACACTGAGGCATCTCTCTTCCTCCCTCTAAGCATGTCCTCGGGCGAAGATTAAAAAATTAATAATCAGAGATAAGAAATGGCATTTCTTCCGTTTTAAAGGTGAAGACATTTGGGCACAGGGAGGTTAAGTAATTGCCTGAAGGCACAGAGCTAAGAGCTGGCAGAGCTGAGATTCATACCCAGGCAGGCTAACTCCCGAGCCCGCACCCCCAGTGACGACATTATGCCGCTGTCTGTCACCCCTTCTTGGGACAATGGCCCCTGATTAATGAGGATTTCCAGTTACCCCCCAAAAAAATTGCTAGCCCATCACAGAGTATTTTTCCCGTTGCCTCATCTCTACCGCCCTGCACGGAGTGGTAAAATGAAAAAGAAATTTCTTCTGAAGAGAGGGCAGATCAAAATGTATAAGAAAATATGCCACTGTCGTGGACACATCTAATTCGGTGTTTTCAACCATGGCACTCTGGGCCAGCAGACCCCCACTCCACCCCCATAGAGCTGTGACAATAAGAAATGTTTGCAGCCGTTGCCCAAGGTCCCTTTGTTGAGAACCAGCACTGCGAGCAAACAGCTTTCAGGCTGGAAACAGTGATGAGACTTAAAGCAATCATGTTTTCGTTGATAATGACAACTTTTTTCAAAACAAAGGTATCATAACTTCTTTGTTCAGATGAGTGTTTCTATCCAAGTAATCAGCGTGGAAGATTACACCTATTCCAACCACACTGCCGTTATTTAATGCATTTAAAAAATTGTCTTCAGAGCTTGTAGTATAATTTTTTAAAAATATGTTTTTTATTGATTTTAGAGCAAGGGGGAGGGAGAGAGAGAAACATCTGTGTGAAAGAGAAGCATTGATTGCCTGCCTCCTGCACGCCTCCTACCGGGGATCAAGCTCCCAATCGGGGCATGTGTCCCGGCTGGGAATCGAATGGGTGACCTCCTGGGACATGGGATGGTGCTCAACCAACTGAGCCACACTGGCCAGGGCAGTAGTGTAATTTTTAAATGTTACCCAGCAAAATAAATCGCCCTGTAATGGTGGGTTTGATATTTAGAGAGCTCTGAAATATATTTAGAGGCAAGTCCAGTGAGCAAGGTGTGCTGATGAAGATGAACTGTCCAATTTTTGTATTTCTGACCATGTGCTCTTTTCTGGTGCGGCTCCCAGACTGTCTCCGACCACCAGTGAGCAGGAAGTGGTCAAACGAATGTTCTGATGAGCGATGCCCTTTGTGGAACTTCATCCGGAATTTCTCCTCTGAAGTATAATTCAGCATAACAATATTGCATAATGTTACTTTTGTTTGAAAATAAATTTTATTTTCTAAGCACCACATATCGTGCATGTACTAAAAATGTTCATGGGTGAGCAAGTCCCAGTTCAAGAGAAAAGTGTGAAGTCTTCCTAAAGGGAGTTAAGTCTCGAAAGAGGGAAAAGCCAAGGCCTGGCTGGGAAGAGTTGGGGAGGCAGTTCAGAGCGGGGCAATCATTTGTGCAAAGCTGGGAGGCGGGAGGGGGTTAGTCACGAGGGAGGGCGGTGAGCAGGTGCCTTTAACGAGATCACAGGGTCAGAGTGTCGGACTGTAGGCCTCAGCCCTGGCCCTGTGTCAGCATCACCTGAGAAGTTAGAAAACATGATAGCTGCTGAGTCCCACACAACCTATTAAATCAGACTCGGGGGTGGTGCCTTCAGCCTCCGTGTTTTGTTTTGAAAATCTCCGCAAGATGTCTTAATGCATAGGTAGGTTTGAGAGCCAAGTTAATAAGACGTAAGCATGGGTGAGTGAAGGGAGCCTGCCGTCCATGTTTTCCGTGACTCACGGAGCAAGGGTGGGCCAGGCCCAGGCGCTGAGCAGGAGAGGAATCCCTCCTGCAGCTCTGTGGACGCCATGGTGATGATACCGGTTTAGTATCGGAGAATCCAAAGGAGGTTAGATAACTTGTCCAAGTTCATCTAGCCAGTAAGTGCAAAGCCACGGCACAATCCCCAGGCCTTTTCTTTTTTTAAAATATGTCTTTGTTGATTTTAGAGAGAGGAAGGGAGAGGGAGAGAGAGAAACATCAATGCTGAGAGTCACTGATGGGCTGCCTCCTGCACGCCCCCTGTTGGGGATCGAGCCCGCAACCCAGGCCTGTGCCCTGACCAGGAATTAAATCTCCTGGATCATAGGTTGACGCTTAACCACTGAGCCACGCCGGCCAGGCCCCAAGCCTTTTGATTTCAGTTCAGTGTTTGTGCAGAGAAAGAATTAGGGAATTTGTTGGAGGACAGGAGTGGCAGAGAGGTTGGAGTATGGAAGGTGTGTCTGTGTTGAGAAGCCTTAGAAAGCCAGGAGGGAAGAAAAGTGAAAATGAACACCCACCAGGGCCAGGCTAGGCCTGATTTAATCTTTCCAATCACCCAACAGGGCAGGAGTGGTGCATACATGGGAACCGAGGCTCGGAGAGGCCAATGACTTGCCCAGTGTCACACAGATGGGAGGTGAGAGTCAGACCGGTACCTGGTCTGCCGGCTCCGGAGCTCATGTCCCGTTTACTGCTCCATTCGGTCCCTTGTCTGAGAGCAGCTTCTTCTCCAAGGACAGTTTGGCCCCCCAGGAACACTTTGCAACGGCTGGAGACATTTCAGGTTCCCACCATTTTGGGGAAAGTGGGAGCCGCTATCACTGTCTAGTTGGTAGAGGCCGGGTGCTGCTCCCCGGGGCATAGAACAGCCACAGAGAACTCTCCAGCTGAAAGTGGCAATGGCCTTGATGCTGAGGAACCTGGGACCAGAGGCGCGGTTTAGCTTGAATAGTTGGAGACGAAGGGCAGGTTTGTGGGTAAGGTGACGATTCTGGAACATTCCTTGTTCGTGGCAGTTTCTTTATCGCGCTTCACAGGGATTGTGTGCTCTTGTTTTTTTTTTTTTAAAATATATCTTTATTGATTTCAGAATGAGGAAGGGAGAGAGATAGATAGAAACATCAATGATGAGAGAGTCATTGATCGAGCCCACAACCCGGGCCTGTGCCCTGACCGGGAATCGAACCCTGATTGCCTGGATCCTAGGTTGAAGCTCAACCGCTGAGCCACGCCCGGCTGGGCAATTGTGTTTTTTTAACAAACTGAAGGCAAGACCTTCCACCAGCAGGGAGAGGATGACTGGCTTTATTGCAGTGGTCGGGACAGAACCTGCAGGTCTCCGTCTTAGGCGGGCCTGTGTTAGCTGTTCACTTAAATCTAGCCGTGCCGCCCCCTTCTGCCTGGGCATTAGGGGCTGAGGTGTGGCCAACCCTGTCGTCAGCCAGTAAGTGACCGTCTCCTGTCTTCACTGACTTCTCTACGAGCCCCCCTTCGAGACCCCGGGCGCTTCCCCACAAGGGTAACCTTCGTGCCAGTTCCTAATCACCTGTTCAGATAAGGGGGCTTTGCACCCCCAGTTTTCTCTTTCTTTGTTCTCTTATTATTCCTTTTCCTTTTTATGGCCCTTGGAGTTCTTGGCAGATCTGTGAGACATTTGCTCCAAGTTTCTCTTTTTGGGCCTCTTGTTTGAGGGAGGTGGACCCTTGTTCACCAGGTCCCGAGTGGAACCGGCCCAGCCCAGAGGCCACAACAAGGTGGCCCTTTTTTGGTCCATTTGGGCCGAATCGGATCCAGAAGATAAGAGGCAAAACATGTCCCATTATCGGGCCCCTGAGCCATCTACTGCCTCATTTCTCCCACGGATATTCTTGTTCCGGTGCCAGGGAGCCCACATGCTGTTTGTGATGGCCTGGAGCCAAAACCCAGGTGTGATGCTCCAGAGCATTCTTGCAGAGGAGTTTACAGCTGCTATTTTGTTTACCAGCATTTTTTGGCCGGTCTCAATCCTTCGGGAGCCAAAAGCTTACAGAGCCGTAGCATCTTTCGCTCCTGCAATGCCTATAAAATATGCATGAATCCAGACTTCACACAATGCGTCTGTGGCCTTCGGTGACCCCGTCCTTGCCTTTGTCTGTCTTCGGGAAACTCTGAGAGGCCGTGGAAACACTGCTACCTCCCTACCGCTCGTTGGCCATCTGCTGCCTCAGAGCCCTGAGGCCCGGGCAGGAGCAGGGCGCCCTGGGAAACCTGCTCTGGGGACCCCGTCCCGCGTTTCAGGAGAAGACCCTTCTCACAGGCTCCCTTAAGGCAGCCCCGCAGGAAAATCATGACCAGCAGACCGGCTGTGAATGAGTCGTGCCACTCGGGAAAGACCTAGAAGTAATGTCGAATTGGGTTCCGGCCTGTTTGGCTTTGGGCAGCACAGTCATTTCCCAAACCCTCCTCTTTGGCTTGTTTGGGGCCTCTGTGTTGTTCCTCTCGTTTGGGGGCTCTGGCTGGCCCGCTGTTTCCTGCTGTGCTCCCCTCCCTGTACCTCAGGCCTTGTTGCCGAGGCGGGCCTTGGCCTCTGCTCTCAGGGCGGTGGGGCAGGTGGAGGGCCGCGGGTGTTAGACGGAAGCTACGGCCGAGGGCCTGAGGGCAAGGTCTGCTCCCTGTACTTTTATTGGTGACACATAGACTCTCTCAATCATATTTCTGTCATCTGTGACATGGGATGATTTTCTCTGGCTTCTTCACCCTACTCCTGTATTTGTCTTGTCCACTGTATCTAGGACAATGCCTGGTGCCTAGTAGCCACACAATACATACACTTGACTCTTAAACATCATGGGTTTGGACTGAGTAAGCCCATTTATATGCAGATTTTTTTCAATAAACGCTGTAAATGTATTTTCTTTTCCTTAAGGCTTTCTTATAACATAACATATTCTTTAGCTTATTTTATTGTAAGAATACAGTATATACAAAATATGCATCAATCGACTGTTTTATGCTATTGGTAAGGCTTCCGGTCCACAGGAGGCTACCAGTAGTTACATTTTTGGGAGAGTCAAAAGTTATACTTGAGTTTTCAACTGTGTGGGGTCGGTGCCCCTAACTCGGCGTTGCTCAAGGGTCAACTGTGTATGTTGAATGAGTAAATGAACATCAAGTAAAAGTCTCCATTCTAAGTGAATTGAAGGTACTGCTTTTGGGGCGAGGATGTTGCATTTTGAACTAATCTTTTTTTAGTGCACATGAGATAAAATAAAAAATTTTGACAGTATTTCTGCCCTGTCTTGCCCCTGGCTCTGGGCCGCACAGCTATCGGAAGACACAGGAGTGAGATGATCATAGACATTCCGTGTCGGGAGAGGGCCTTTCAGAGCACATGCTGTTTCTTTCCTTGGCGTGGCTTTAATGGAAAGTGCTCATTCTTTTTTCATATTTAAGGGAAAATCATTGTATAGAATCTTCATCTAGACTTTCTGCATCTCATTTTTTTAAGGATGTAGAAGAAGAAAACGAAGTGTGGGATGGAGGGCCCATGGCATTGTACATTTCAGAGACTCTGAAGCCGGGAAACTCCCAGCTGGGGCTGGCAGGTGTCTAGTCTGTGCCTGTCCCCCGATGCACAGGGATCCCACACGCACACAGGTGATCAGGACAGTGGCAGCTCACGGATGGCCGGCCTTATGACCCGTGCCTTCTGCTATGCGTTCCTATTGCCCTGCTGTTGAGTCTTGGATAACAAGAGCTTGCACTTGAACATTCCTGTGATTAAGAGTTGGAACGTTAGGATTTCTTCTGCTATCGGCAATCTGCCTGGTCCTTTAGTCAAAAGCCCCGGGACCTCTTGAGGCTTAGCATCTTTCAGATTTGAGTGATTTAGAAATTTTATATTTTAGACTTTACGCTTTAGAGTTTTAGGGAGGCAATAGGCTGCATTTACTGGTCCCTAACACCCTCATCTGGGTCTGGACGGGCATCCATAGTCCGTCAAGGTTTTGCAATAGGAAATGCCCGATAGATAAACGAAGACCATAAACAGCTTTGTGGAAATTCAGGTCAGATTTAACTACCAAATAAGTTCAGATTGAGCTGGGTTTGGCCACCAAAAGGGTTTAGGGAAAAAAGTTTTGGTTTTTAGAAACTTTTGGGTAGTATTTGGATCATGAAAAAAGGATCATAGGATGGCACTTCAAAAACACAATTATTAATTAGCTTCATTTTTTTGAATTGCATTAAAGGAGAAACCTTGTTTTTTCCGGAGCCTTGTGGAGGGAGGTGGTGGCTGCCCTAGGTCGTCTTTGCTCCATAGAGAGCCCGCAGCGTTTCTGCCTTGTCATTTGAAGATCAGGCCCTGACTCTCCGGTGTAGGCTGTTCAAATGGCCTGCATTCCACTAGAGGGCAGCTGGGCTTTATCGCAGTGGACTCTGCCATTGACCACCACTCATTTCGGTTCTTCTTCGGCACGCGCGTGTGTGTCCCCGTTGACACCCCCCCGCCTGTGTGTCCGTGGTTCCCACGCCTGTACTGCTTCTCTCAGCTCTTCCTCTGAGTCCCTGGTTGGCTGCCTTAAAGGCCGTCCAGCCTGGACAGTTGAAGTTTGACCTCAAGAGCTCTGCCGCCTCTCCCCCCGGCCCAGGTCTCTCCTTCCTGCCCCCCTTGGCTAGGGGAGAGTCACCGGCCTCTATTTGCTTACGCAAGACTTCGAACCCGGCTTCGTCCTGGACCCTCCCCTCCCGACGTGATTCCTCACCACGTCTCCCTCTTTCACAGGCCAGGTATCTGGCGGCTTGTCTCCCTCTCCGCCTCCACTCCCAGCCGCCACGCTCCTTCCCTTGGCTAGTGGCCACCCGCCTGGTCTTCTGGCTGTAGGCGGGCCTCTCCCCCTCCTTCCAAATTTCTCTCACCCTCTGCTTCGCCCGCCACCACCTCCAGGCCTCTCGGTCAGCCCCAGGTTGGATCCCACGCGGGCAGGTCCCTTCCCGCCGTGAAGCGCCGTTCTCTGAGCGCTGCGAGGCCCGGGCGCCCAGGGCGAAGGTGGCAAGGCCCAGCTTCCCTAGAGGGCAGTGGGAGAGCCTGTGCAAGGCGTCCTCATGTTGCACGGTTCCCTAGATGCGTGAATTCAGCTACGAGGAGTTAGTTAAGTGACACTGGTCACCCAGCACCCATCTCCCAGGAACACGGTACAAATTGCGGATCCCTACGTGGTCTTTCCTCAGGGGAGTCTCCCCACAGAGGTCAGATGTCTTATAGGCTCTCCAGCGCCCCGTATCTTTCTGACGTGGCACAGGGTTTCTTATTCTCTCTTTCCCTGTCCACCTCCCCTCCCTCCCTCCCTCCCTTCATTTCATATGTTAGCTATTGCTCCTCACCTCGCTCATCAGATTAAAAGTCAGCCTGTTACAGCGACTGGGAATCCTCAGCAGTGGCTAAGTGAGTGGATAAATGAACAAAAACGCCCCCATCTTTTTTCTTTGCTACCAGGATCTCCCAAGGTGTTAGTTGAAAGTAGCTTCTACATCTAAGCCATAGGGGCCCAGGAGGGAGAGAGATTTGCATTTTAATAAGGAGCTAAGAGAGAAAGAAGCGAAATTTAGTGCAGAGTTTTATATTGATTGATTAGATGGCAGATCTCTGTTGCTGGAATTGATACGAAGGAGATATCTAGGAAAACTAAGTCTTTCCAGTATCTTAAAAGCAATTATTTGAACAATTCAGGAAGGCACATAAAAGAAAGTAAACCAGCAACAACAACAAAAAAACCATAGCAACCCCCCAATCCACCGCTCTGACCCGGTTCCTGTTTTCTTTCGTTACTCAAGGAATACATGGGCACATTCTTGTTTTAGATTCAAACCATCCAGATGTTTAGAAAAGTGAAGAATGAAAGATGAAAAGCTCTTCCTACCCCCTCCCATTCCCCTCCCAGGGGAAACCACCGTAAACTAGGTATGTGTCTGCCTCCTCCCAGCACCTCTGTGCATCTCATGGCTACACGTGTCGTCACTCCCCTATCTTAGGGACAGAATGGAGGGGAGAGAAAGCCACCGAGGGCACGTGGCTGGGAGCCACTGCGTCAGGCAGAGGGGCCAGGAAACGTCCTGGTGGGACCGAGAAGGAGGGAGGAGGAACATGCTCAGCTCACAGTTGTTAGATTTGCTCCCCTGCGCCCTTCCCCCGGGTCAGCCCCCGGCACTGTTCAATGAAGCCCATTTCACACACACACAAGCGCGTCCAAAAAACAAACAAGCAAAAAACCAACAACATCAAAGCCCCCCAAAACTCCCCCCAAAAAACAAAACAAAACAAAAAAACCCCCAAAAAACCCAAAATGGGGCCATGCCTTTCCTATGCTGTGACCAGGCTCCCCTCCTTAAGGACTCAGGGTCTTCCAACGGGGTAAGGAGTTTCCTCATTGCTTTTGATGTGGCCTCAGGGCTGCACCATGTGGATGGACTGCCATGCATTTACTATCCCTCTATTAATGGGCATAATAGTGGCTTCCCCATTTTTTAAATTAAAAACCACACTTGAACCTTCTGATTTTGTGCAGTACTGAGTATTTCTCCTGTGTGGATTCCTCAAGGTGGAATTGTTCGGTCAAGGAGTTCGCGCATTTTACATTGCGATAGATGTCAAGCTGAGCCAACTTATGCTGTTCAAGTGGCTTGTTTCCTCCCGTCAAGACCCAATATTTAAGTAATTACTTAAATAATGTCATCTGATGGATGAAAAGTATTTCATTATTACTTTGGTTTGCATTTCCCTGATGGAAAAAGTGGATGAAACTCCTGTTTATGTGTTTGGTGGATATATATATAAATATATATATATATATTTGGTCATATCTTCTGCCCACTTTTATAAACTTCTATTCTTTACTTGGTCGTTTGCTTTGTCTGGTCAACAAGTGTGGCGCGTAGCAAGCGCCGGCGTCGCGCAGGCCTGATGCCGGGCGTCGCGATTTCAGAGCAGACCGTACACCGCATCTGCCCTCGGTGGGGTGGCTGGGGGGAGGCAGGCTTGTGCAGAAGCAATGACATGTCACAACTGTCACGCTGGACGAGCTGCCCACTTAGGGACGCGGGTTGTGCGGCAGTTGCTTCTCAGTCATCTCGAGGGGGAGAGCTGGAAACGGCATAACATTTTCTCTTTCTAGTGGCAAATCCGCAGCATATTGAAAGTTGCTTACTATTTTTTCAGCCTACTGTTCTATCTTTAAATGTGACTTTTTACACATTTAAGTCAGTAATGATTGCTATGCTGTTAGCTGTGAAGGCCACGGAGCTAAGAATAAAGACTCCTCGAGGTAGCTTAGTGTTTCAGGGTAGAGTGTCTGTGACTGTGACTGTGATGCGGTGATGGTATCAGCCAGGCCAGAGTCCTCGACGGCCTCCCTGAACTTCCCTCCACTGCCAGCACTAAGCTGAGTGCACACAGAAGTCACACAGACACACAGACAGACACACAGGCACAGACAGTCACACAGACACACAGACATGCAGACAGACACACAGAACAGATATACAGCCATACAGTCACACAGACACACACACAGACACACAGACACAGCCGAGCCACGTGGCATTATGAGAAAGGACTAAGACAGGATGCTGATGGCCGGGATGTCACCTCGATGAAGAGGACCCCCCAGCAGGGTGATGGGACCTGTATTTGCCCAAACAGCTGAGTTAAGACTTCAGAGCTGCAGTTCACTGAGCACTGTGGAGCCGAGTCATAGGGAGAAGGGCTCTCCTTGTGTCCAGGGAGAGGGCTGGTGTTTGTGTATCTATGGAAAATTATAAAGCTCATCTCATTTGTACAAAAGTCACGGACCATCGATTCTCTTCTTCAAGCGGAGAGCAGGGTGGGTGGTGCGATTCCCCGAGAGCGAGCTCCCCGTGGATTTAGGCCGGCAGAAGAGTGTGTGAGGGTCTCATTTCTTTCTAAGCACAGTCCCAGTTAAACAGACCAGAAAGGAGGCATGGGGTGGGCAGGACTGTGGGTCAGGTCAGTGCAGGGAAGCAGGGGTGCCTTCTTCTGTAACTGTGCTACGTAAGGTCCCTCGAGGCGTGGGGGAGAGTGTCAGAAATATTAAACCATGAAATAGGATAGTACACGCAATGGCTTGTAAATTGTGAGACATAAGTCACAGGGATATCATTTTCGGTGAAAATATAAACCCCAACGTGGGCATTGAGTTTCAGGTACAGGATGGGTTTATAAGCAGCAATCTGGCCGGAAGACAACCTGCCTTGGAGCTGTGTCTGCCTAGCAAACACCTTCTTTCGGTTCAGATTGGACGTGGGTTGGTAGGAAGGGCACCGTGTAGATGATGGGTCACCCCAACACCACACGTACCCCCAGAGACATCCCCTGGCTTCACCCCTGAACCTCACAAATATCTTGTCAAGACAGATGCTGAAAACAGAGGCAGGCAAACTCTGTCACCTGTGGAGGGCCCAGTGTGTGGAGGGCCACAGTCACCGAGCCCAATGAAGCTGAGGTCCTGGTCGCCGGGGAGCGGGTGGGAAGGGCAGGAAAGCCCAGGTTCCTGTGTTTCCTCACCTAGGGGCCCTGGGAGGGGCTCCAGGAGTGATAAAGCCCCCCAGAAACAAATCTTCCCACCTGGCTGGGCAGCTGTGTCACCTGAGCCTGCGGGGGTCTTGCCGTGATTTGATTTAGTTCTGTAGCTGGAGATCTGGAGTCGCTTTGAGGGGGCCTCTGCATCCCTCCTCCCCCTATTTCCAGATCCCCTCGCTTGGGAAGTGTTTTTCTCACATTCTTCTGAGTACAAAGAACTCAGCCAACAGCAGGCACTGGGTATGTACTCTTCAGTGTTATTTCATTATATGCACAGCCGAGCCCGTTGCTCTCACAACATTTAATTAGATTTCCCGGAAATGGAAAAGCCACTGGCTTTTTTATGGATTTACTATCAGTCCGAAACCCAAGAGCCTTTCCAATATTTTAATACAAACCAGCCATACGGGTTTAAATTAAAAGAATGTGTTCGGAGTAGGAGCAACGCTGATAAAAGGGCCTTTGATATGCGCTGGGCAGCACCCAGCCAGCGATGGCATCTGGTGACAGTGGGTGAGACACAGTATCAGAGGGAGAGTTTCCTTCCCTGAAATGGCTGGAGCTTAGTCTGCCTCGCTCCTGGCAGAACAACAGGAGCCACGTGGCCGTTTCCACTCTGCAGAGCATTCCTGATGGAGGCCCTCAGGTTGTTCTTGGATGGCTTCGGGCACCGACGCCACATCCATCTCCTGACAGCCCCCCACCCCCAGGTCCAGGGGCTGTTGTCCATCCCAGGGGCGGGTGAGGCATGGACGCCTGCCCACGGGCCAGCATACCCCGTGTCTGTAGCCGGCGTGCTCAGGAGTGGAGCTGCCCCGAGACCGTGTCTCACCGTATCTAGAACCTCCCAGGACCACAGCAGTCTGTTTCTAAGGTCAGAGCGACCCAGTGCAATGCCTGGAACACAGTAGGTGCTGCTGGATGTTCCCAGACAGACAGTCCAGCTGTCACCTGCAACCTAGAAGTGTTGGGGAATTCTTGTGTGGATGTCCACAACAGGCCCCTCTCCTAAACACGGTCCCCATTCTGCTCTTCTGCCCTTGGGTGGGATAATCCCTTGTTGTGGGGTCTGTCCTGTTCACTGCAGGAGGTTTAGCAGCATCCTTGGCCTCTACCCGCAGATGCCAGTAGTACCCCCAGTTGTGAAAACCAAAAAATGTCTTCAGACGTTGACAAATGTCCCCTGTGGGGGGGAGTCACTCCCAGCTGTGAATCGTGGCCCTAAACTAAGAGAGTTTGTGTGGAATGGATTTGGCTTTGGGTTCGACTTGGGTGAGAGGAGTAATGATGAAATGTGATCTGAGCACCCAGAAATGCTCTTTTGACCAGTGAAACCTCCCCCACCCACAGCATCCTCGAGGATGGCTGACCACGGACATTTCAGCCGGGACACTTGCGAAAGCCAAGAGCACATGGCTGAGCGGTCAGCCAGGGAAATGGTTCACTTCTGATTTAAGGGGAAGGTCGGTCACTCAGGAGTTGGGCAGTCACCTGTAAAAGCAGGTGTCCCCTTGGACAATGCAGTGTAGCGGGGGAGAGATGGAGAGGGAACCAGGAGCCTTGCCCTAGGGTCCTGGCTGGGCCATGACAGCTGTCTCACGGGGAGCCCTCTGCTCGTGGCTGGTAACGAGGGGCTCAACCACGTGACCCCTAAGTTCTTCCTACCCTCGGGCATGAAGAAATGGCGGGTTATGGATTCAGCTAATGAACAGCTGATTTTCGCAGAGGAGCTGGACTTTGAAGGAACCCAGTGTGGGAATGAGGGAGGTGAGATTAGGAGCGTGGGAAGATTAGCAACGGGGTTCGGGGATGACAAAGCTGAAGAGGAGGGTGATGGAGTTTGTGCTAAGGGACAATGGAACGTCCAAGGAAGACACTAGAGCCATATGGTTTTGCTCTTGCGTGCGTGTGTGTGAGCGCAGGTTGGAGGTGGGGTGCTGAGTGGGCCCAGCTAGCAAGCTAGTCGGCTTCCCCACGGCTCCTTAGGGAGTGGGGTTCGCCCGGGAGAACAGCTTCTCTTGCCAAATATGAAAGAACCGTCCGAGGTCACAGATGGCAGCGGGACGTCTTGGACACGTGTGGCAGCTCTTGGGGGAGCCCTCGACGCATGCGACTGCATCGCCTTATTGCGCAGGTGCACATGTCAAAATAGCCCGGCGATGCTATGTCCTGTGCAAGCCAGTGTCATGATTCACCGGCTAGAAAAGCAGAGTGTCCTGGGAGAGTCTGAGATTCAATGACACAGAGACCAGGGCGGGACAGTTCTGCTGGAGCTGTAATGTCTGAAGGGTCTTCGGCCCTTTTGGGTTTTGCTAAAAGAGCAAACTCGTTTTATGGAACAGTCTTTCCCTCCTTCTCTGGACACAATGTGCATTCGAGAGGAAATTCAATCCATATGTTTTTGATTAATTTTACTTAAATCATCAAAATATTATTTCTTAAGAGTTGTTTGATGTCTAAGAAGTATTTAAGCCCTTTGAATAATTTCTAAAATATGTATATTTTTCTCTTTAAAACAGGAAATCACTTTTTAAAGAGTTTAAATGGGTTTGGGCACAAATGAGATTCAGACCCGAAGCCTGACCCTGTGAGTTCAGGGGAAGGCTGGCGTGGGCTCCCCCTTCCCCCCCGGGGTCAGCACCTTCCGATACCGTGTTGGCAGCAGAAGTGCCTGGGCTTGCCCTGGGGAGGAAATGTTGTTGCAGTTTCCTCCTGGTCAGGGGGTTCACAGCCTCGGTAAGCAGGGACCCCACCTCTCTCCCTGGCGCTGGCCTGTGCGTTGGGTAAGCCCTTAACCTCTCTGCCTTTTCCAAGGCCTGTTCCTCTTGATTTTCACCGTCTGCTCCCCTTTCAGGCTCTACCCCCTCAGCCGAGGCCACAGCATTTGCCATCCAGCTGGTGTCCCCCTGTCTGGTCTCTTCTGGTGCTAATCAGATGTGTGTCTTATTTCATTTACTTATTTTTAATTCTCACCCGAGGATATTTTTCCATTGATTTTTAGAGAGAGTGGAAGGGCGGGGGAGAGAGAGAGAGAAACATCCGTGTGAGAGAGACACATCCATGACGGGCTGCCTCCCACACGCGCCCCGACCGGGGACCTGCAGGCGAGGTACGAGGTGCCCTTGGCTGGGAATCGAACCCTCGACCCTTGGGCCTGGGGGCCGACGCTCTTAACTGCTGAGCCAAACGGGCCAGGGCTGTCTTGTTGCCTTCCGGTCCTCACCCAGCTCCTCACCCAGCCGTCACTGGCGCCACCCCTCCTGCCCTGGTTCCCAGGCCCGTGGACCCCGTCTGCCTTCCGTGGCTCTCTGCGCCCGCCGCCCGGCGCCCAGTGCCGCCCGTGGACCGTGTCTTCTCGGAGCACCGGGCCCTGAAACCCGGCACGTGCGTGGAGCTGCCGTCCTCCCCGCCCTGCTGCCCCTCGAGGGGCCCGCCCGGGGCTCACCCGTGCCCCCGGGAGCTGGTCCGCGGCTCTCAGCACTGCCTGTCCCAGTCGGCTGCCTGGGACGCGTGCGCTCCATGGGCGTGTCTGTCCCGCCTCCTAACCTGGACCAGAGACTCGGTTTCCCAGCAGTGCTTTCTCCTGCTGTGCTCCCTGGACCACAGCTCCAGCATCATCGGAGAATTTGCTAGAACCGCCATTTCTTAGGCCCTGCCCTAGAGCTGGGGAATCAGAAATGCCGGGTGTGGGGCCCAGCCCTCTGGATTTGAACAGGCTTCCCGCTGACTCAGGCCATGCCCCGAGCTGAGGACCACTGTCCTGCAGGAACAGACCGACCCACGCCGCTTCGTGTCCCCCGCAGTGCCCGGAGGGAGCGGAAAGTTACAGGTTATTAAACTTCTGGGTAACTTGAATTTTAAGGCAAGTTCTTACTGACATGCAAAGAAGAGAATGGAAACACTTTCAAAGTTTGTTATGAAATTTTAAGAAACAAAAAGTACCAATTATTACTGGTTGCCATGGGGGATTAAACAGTTGCGAGTTTATTAATAATCCTTTTAGGGAGTTTCTTCATTTTTTCTCTCCCTTTCCTAAGGACTTAGTGTCGTTCAGCCCGGAGAAATCAGATGAGAGGATTCAACACATGTCGCCAACGTTCTTGGAGCTCTACATTTGTACTTTGTAGATGGTGTTTTCTTTGGAGGTTGTGTGCTTGGTGGCCATACATGAGCATGGAGAAAAATTTCCTTTTATATAATTTCCTTAATATGCAGAGATGAATATTGCTATAGAATAAAAAAAAGAGTGATATACAGAAAAAGATCAGCTCTTGGCATATATCTATATACCAACAGGAAAAAAGTAAATGTAAGTGATTGTTTTTTAAGAGCATAAGTATCGCATCTTCTCTCCCCTCCTTCGATCGAATCTTACTTAGCACCACGGTCTAGGGCCTTAGGTGCCGAGGCAAACCTTAACCGCGTGGGGTTTTCTCTGGCTCCCCAAGAAAGTTACACGGTCAGCAATGGCCTCTCTGAGGTCCCTGGGCCTGGCAGGCCAGCCTGTCGGGCACACGCACATTGCACAGAGCCAGTCTGACAACACCACGAGTCCAGGCAGGTGACAGAGGAGCCATGGTCCACCGATTTCCACTGGCAGCCACATGGGAGCCGGATTTGATGACCGGCAATAACAAATCTGTCAGCATAACACTGGAGAAAAAGCTAGAAAAGTTAGTGCTTTGGAGTCAGATGAACCTCATTTGAAGTCCAGCGCTCCCTCTTTAAACAGTCATTTGGCTCGCGGTTTATTTTTCCTTCTGGAACCAGGCGCCTCCTATCTGTCCTGCGGGGTTGTTGAAAGAGGCCCGTGGCTAATGTGTGAGAACTGCGTGGCTCTAGTTGGATGCTCAGCAAGTGGAGTTATTATTGTCAGGCTTTGATACTTACTGCTTGTAATTCTTTTATTTTTAATCTCAAAGGCATAACTCAAATGAAGTCACCCCTGCCTGGCATTTTATTTTTATATATTTTTATTTATTTTTAATTTATCTTTATTGTTGAGAGTATTACAGGTGTCCCTTTTTCCCCCCAATTGACACCCTCCACTTCACTCCCACCCCCTCTCCAGGCCTTCATCCTGATATTGACTGTGTCCATGGGTTATGCATATATGCATATAACTTCTTTGGTTAATCTCTTCCCACTCCCCACCCCCCTTCCCTCTTTCCTCTGAAATATGACTGTCTGTTGCATGCATCAGTGTCTCTGGATCTATTTAGTTCATCAGATTCTTTTGTTCATTAGCTTCTTCTTAAAGAAGACCCTTCAACTTTTCCTGTAGTGCTGGTCTGGTGGTGATGAACTCCTTTAGCTTCTCCTTGTCTGAGATGCTCTTTATCTGACCTTCAATTCTAAATGAGAGCTTTGCTGGGTAGAGCAATCTTGGTTGTAGTTCCATGTTTTTCATCACTTTGAATATTTCTTGCCACTCCCTTCTGGCCTGCAAGGTTTCTGTTGAGAAATCAGCTGACAGTCATATGGGTGCTCCCTTGTAGGTAACTAATTGCTTTTCTCTTGCTGCTTTTAAGATTCTCTCTTTGTCTTTAGCATTTGGCATTTTAATTATGATGTGTCTTGCTGTGGGCCTCTTTGGGTTCCTCTTGTTTGGGACCCTCTGTGCTTCCTGGAATTGTAAGTTGATTTCTTTCCCCAGGTAGGGGAAGTTTTCTGTAATTATTTTTTCAAATAGGTTTTCAATTCCTTGGTTTCTTTCTTCTCCTTCTGGCACCCCAATAATATGGATGGTGGGCCTCTTGAAGTTGTCCCAGAGGCTCCTTATGCTATCTTCATATTTCTGGATTATTTTTTCTTTTTGCTCTTATGGCTGGGTGTTTTGTTTCCTCATGTTCCAAATTGCTGATTTGATTTTCAGCATCCTCTACTCTACTGTTGATTCCCTGTAAATTATTCTTCATTTCAGTTCCTGTAGCCTTCATTTCAAATTGGTCCTTTATTATGTCATCGATTTTCTCAGTTGTTTTCATAATAATATCCTTGAGCATCCTTATAAACAAAATTCTGAACTCTGTATCTGGTAGCTTGCTTGGATCTATTTCATTTAGTTCCTATTCTAGAGATTTCTTCTGTTCTTTCCTTTGTGAGATGCTTCTTTGCCTCCACATTTTGGCTGCTTCCAGGTGTCTGTTTCTATGTATTAGGTAGAGCTGCTATGTCTCCTGGAATTGGTAGAGTGGCTTTGTGCAGTAGGTGTCCTGTAGGGTCCAGTGGCTCAGCCTCCCCAGTCACCTGAGCTGGGCCTTCTAGGTGCTCCCCTGTGTGGGCTGTGTGCACTGTCCTGTTGTAGTTGAACCTTGGTTGTGTTGGCATCACTGGGAGGAACTGACCCCCAGGCCAATCAGCTGTGAGGACCAGCTGCAGCTACAGCTGAAGAGCTGCTGTGCTGGAGACACCCCTATGGAGCAGGATTTACTTCAGTGGGGCTTTGGTGTTCACCAAGTGCGCCCCTTGAGTGACCCCCGTGGATGTGGTAGGGTTGTAACCCAGCGTGGTCGAGTCTGACCACCAGGTGCACTGTCTCTGGGGCCTCCGGGGAGGTGCAAAGTCAGCCTGTGCCAGTGCCTTGCCCAGGGCCACCCAGCATGAGCTACACAGCAAACCGTAGTTGGCTGCTCCTTGTGCTGGGCTTGGCGGTGCCCAGGAGAGGCCCAGCTATGAGCCAGTGCAGCTGCCGCTAGTGCCAGGCCTGGGCTGCTTATCAAGCCGAATGGGGCAGCTGCTGCTTGTTCGAGAGATTTTAGGAAAGTCCTAAGCATGAGGCTCGAGAGGCCACTTGCACAGAAAAGCCCCTGGAAATGGCCTGGATGAGCTGCAGGTGGGGAGGGGCGGGGCCTCCGGGAATCATGGGGCGGGGCCAACGGTGAGTCAGGTGCTGGCGACTCAAACATGGCGCCCGCCTGCCGGCTGTGCGGGGAGGACTCGCCAAAGGAGCCATGGCCTCCGCCAGCCCTTCTGCCCGGGAGGAAGCCGCCCTCCGCCTCTCGCCCGGATCCCAGGCAGGTTAGTCCCCCCGAGTGTCCCGGGTCCTTTCCGGCTGCTCCCGGGGCTGGGCTCAGAGGGAGCGTCCGAGTGAGTCCGCGCCGGGCCCTTTAGAGGAGCTGCTGGGGCTCCCACGGCCTCCGCGACCCTCAGGGACAGTCCCGCTGGGTTCACAGCCTGAGGTGTGGGGACGTCTGTTCCCGGCCTGGAGCCCTGGGCTGGGGGCCTGCTGTGGGGCTGGGACCCCTGCTCCTCCGGGAAACTTCCGTCGCCGAGACTCCCTCCCGGGCGTAGCCGCCGCACCGGGTGTGGGCCCGCGGCCCGTCTCCAGGATCCAGCCCCGCCCGCGTCTCCGCCCCTCCTGCCCCTCCTGGAGCTTCCTCAGCTCCCTGGCTTTGGGGCTTCTGTGCAGCCGGATCTCAGGAAGCTCTGATGATGGCGGTTCTGTGTTTGCGTTGTGACTGTGATGCGGCGGCGGGAGGCGGCGGGGCAGCTGTGCCCTGCGCCATCTTGTTTCTCCCCCGCCTGGCGTGTTAAATCCCAGAGCCAGGCTGCTCGCCGCTCTCCTCCGACAGTGACTTGCTGTGCTGACCGAAGGTGTGTTGAACAACCTCTCTTTTGCTTTTCCTCTGTTCGTCTTTATCGAAGCTGTGACTCCTCTTGCGTTTCTAGAAAGCCGGTGGGTAACGTGACGAGTCCTGTCATTTACCCAGGAACTAAGTCTGTCTGGACCCTCCAGCTTTTGCTGAGCGAGTATTTGTTGGGTCCTTACTCTCGGCCAGGCTCTGAGGGGACACAGGTGCGCAGGGATCAGAGTGTGGTCACTCTCACTTCAGCCAGTGGTCAGAAAGCCGGAGTCGCAAGCCTGTGACGGAATTACTCTATCGTCACGTCACCCCTACAGACTTGGACTTAGGAGCTGTGGAAGCAGGTGTGTGCCGACATGGTGACACTCTCCAGGACTTAGCACAAGGACGTTCCCCGCATCTGTCCTCTGTCATTGGTATTCCCACGTCTCCTCCGCGGGGGTTAGTGCTCAGTCAAGACCTTTGCTCTTTTGTTCTCTGGCGGATGAGAGTGTGAGCTGGAAGCAATACTTTCCCCGCGGCATCCTCTGAGCGCATTAACAGAAATTAACGTACCCCATCAGCAGAGCTACCCTTAGTAAAGAATAGGAAACGGAGAGGGTAGCTGCACTGAAGGTTTGCTCTGGTTGGGGAGGCCGGCTGGAGAGGACCTCAGGACAAGAGCAGATGGGCCAGGGAGGAGGGGGTTGGCGGTTAGTGTCTGTGGTGACTCCAAGGTGGCCCCCAATGATTCTCGCCCCGTGTCAGTGACACTCTTGGGTTGTGTCTACCCCTTTGTAACAATCGGACATTGTGGAAATGACTCCCAAAGCTAGGTAACAGGAGCACTGAGGTTGCTGCCTTACTCTTAAATCAACCATTCTGGGGAAAGCCGGCCGCCACATTGTGAGGACACTCAAGCAGCTGCGTGGAGGGTTTCTCATGGTGAGGACTGAGGTCTCCTGCCAACACTCGGGGTCAGCCAGGTGCCTGCGTGCGCCACGTTGGAAGTGGAGTCTCCAGCCACGGTGAAGCCTTCAGAAGTCTGTGAACCTGAGCTGTAACCTTGACTCCGTCATAGCGACAGACCGGGAGGCAAACCTGCCCAGGCAGCCACATTTACATTCCTGGCCCACAGACACTGTGTGAGATAGTAAATACTTATTGTTTTAAGCTACTGTGTTTTGGGGTAACTTGTTAGACAGTAATAGATAAATAATACAGGGCCCAGCACAGAGTGCTGGATTCTTGGAAGAAAAGAGCAAAGTTAAGGGAAGAGCTACTGAAAGGGAAGGTCACTGAAGTCACAGACCGACCCTTTCTTATACTTCATAAAGGGCAAGTGGAGACGTGCTGGGAAGGTGGTGGCAGAGAGCAAGAAAATGAATTCAATACCCAGTTCCCAGGAACATGGAAAAAAGTAAAAGAGGCAAAGACGAATGTTAGTTTGGGAAGGACTCCTGAGTATGGAAACTTGGAAATGGATCTGTCTTTTAACACTGTGTGAAGTTTTGAAAGTGGATTTTTACTTGGGCAACCCTTAGACTTTGTCAACAATAGGATGATAGTAATACAGGTGTGAGAAGTCTCTGGAGGTCCTTTAGACTCCCCTCCCCCCATGCAAAATTCTAGGTCAAGCTACCGAGGACTATCTCTCCTTTTAAAAGTCAACGTGAAAGGAGTCATTTCCAAGGGTTGGCCAAAGGTTTCACATTTGTTTAAACAAAAGAGGTTCTTTCTAAAATTATCTCTAAGTATATTAAACTATGAACCACTTTAGTACTTCCAGGAAGAACTTAACTGACATGAGGAATTAGGTAAGAAGGCTTTGTATTAGAGATTTTAAAAAGTTCTTTTTGACTAAATTGCTTTCTTTCTGCCTGGTTTTATAACTGTGAGTGTTTTATGTGGTTTCAGTTGGAGAGAGGATGAGTTTCTTTGGAAAGGGGCAGGGCAGGAAATCGGCCATGATTCACACAGCCTTTCACATGCTTCTCTGGCGAGTTTTAATCACAAATCTGGGTCCACTTGCATAACAAAAACATTAAAAGCTGGTGTGCTAAACTTCGTCTTTTTGTTAATCATGCATTTGGTCTTGTAAATAGTACACGCAAGTCCATCCCTGTTACGTCAGTTGGAAAGCAGTGGTTAACTAACTAGCTGTTTAACGGGGAAGACGGGAGTATCTTACAGTTTTATATGCACTCCTTCAATAGCTATGCGTTTTCTCTTGTGTTATTTAATTTTATTTAGGCAACTATGTTAAATTTTAGAATTTCTTTAATTGCTTTTTAATTTTAATGATCCTTTTTAAAATCTTCCTTTGCATTCAATGGCAATTTTTAGGACTCCGAAGATAGTTTTCTAAGCCACGGCGCCTTTTGAAAGAAGGGCACATTTACTGGAAGGAAATACCCTTTGTTATGTCTAATTCCCTTTGATATTACCGAGGAGGGTTTTGCTCCAGTTTCCCCTCAGCCTAACTCCCTCTCCCCTTTGTTTCTGTTGGGATGAGGTAATCCTGGGTTTGTGGAGTCCTTTGTGATGGAGATGTCGGTGGCCGCACAGACCAGCATAATATTTACTAGGAACGAGAGAGAGAAATACCAACAGGCTGCTCACGGGCCATTTGGGAATACGCCAAGTCCTTCCTTCTGGAGAGAAAAAAGCCACGTAACACGTCCGTTATTAATTCGGGGGCCTCACACACAGTGCGCGCGCACCAACATAGAATGGGAGGGGAGAGCGAAATTTGAAAATTAGTTACAACAAGCAGGCAAAAAGGCCTGAAGTTTAGAAGGTCCGGTGCCTGACCGATGCACTGAAATGCTAGGATGTTCACGAGCAGAGAGAGTGACAGGGAGCTGAACAGGAGAGGAGGGGAGGCTTCAGGTCAGGAGGTAGGACGGCTGCTGCAAGGACCCAGAGAGGAACTGCTTCAAGCTGAGGGCCACAAGGTCTCCCTGGCAGGGTTGAAGCTGCAATTGCGGTAGAAACTGCCGCAGACCACACCTGACGAGCAGACGTCTCTGTGTTTTGATAACGCTAGCCGCAGGCCAGATTTGGTCGGTGGGCTGTAGTTTGCCAGTTCTTATGCTCAGTCCGTAGTTTTTCTTACCTCCTTACTCGTAGATCAGTGCGTTCCATGAAGTCTGAAGCCAACGCTAAATGCTTACAAGTATGTGTGGCCGGTTCGAGGTGCACTGGGACCTGCAGAGATTCTGTGGGTGGGGGTGGAGTCGGCTCGAACTTACACTGGATTGAGTTCATCCATGGCAGCACCAGGGAACCACTTAGGAGCAGACCCAGTGTCCGTGGGCCATTGTGTTTCCATTTCAGAGAATGTTACACACAGCCAGTGTGAGGGTCTACAGAGATGCCGTTGGTGAGAACCTTCCAGATATGCTGGTCCAGTAGCCAGCATATCTCCCAGAGGTCATTCTCGCTTGGCTTTATGAACACCCCTCGCCCCCCTTTTCAATGCTATAGGAGGCTTTTAGGTGCCTTGAGATAGAAAGTGAGGCCCTCCACACCCAGAAGGGTGAAGGTCAGGGAGGGAGACCCCCAACACGAAGTGGAATGGAAATAAAACACACCCTCTGTATATGTCCTTTGACCCTATAATTCCACTTGCAAGAATCTGTCCTCAGAAAAATTTTGGAGAAGCTGTAAAGATTTATAGGTAATATTTGAACATAGCCTCATTTATTAAACCAAAATTGGAAAGGAGTTAAATCTCCAACAGCAGAAGACTAAGTAAATGCTTTAGCTACATATGGAATGAAGTAATGTAGTGTCTCTTACAGCTGTTTATGAAGACAATTTTGTACAGTTTACCCTCGAACAGTGTGGACTCAGGGGCACTGACCCCCGCGCAGTGTAAAATCCGGGCCACGGCCCCCCCTCCCCGGATGCTCAGTGTTGTGGGAGCACCTCCTCCTGACAGAATTTAACCCGAACCATAGTTAAAAGGGATTCTGGGTGATGTATGTCTGGGCTTCTCCCTGTGACAGTAAGAACAGGGAAGGGGGAGCCGGGCTGGTGAGTGGATAGCAGACCACCGGGCACCCTCTGATACAACGCGGCGGATCTACAGTGTGGTAGGTCAGCGAGCAGACCAACAGGCCAAATCGCCGACCATAGGTAATTACAATATCATTTGTTTAAAAATCATCTTAAAACCAGAATTATCCATAGAAATATTTGTATCTAAATGCAAAGGACAAAGGATAAATACCAATCTGAGAGTGAAAGTATGCCAGGGACAGGAGTGGGGCTTTTCTAGGGCTAAGGGAGACTTGGACATGATCTACACTATCTGAAAACTTAAAAACACAGGGTGGGGGCAGAAGTAGGTTTACAGTTGTTTGCATAGAAAATAATACAATAATTAACAAATAATCATACAAGAATAAACTCTGTGTTTCATGTACTCACAACAGTGAACCTACCTTTGACCCACCCTGTGTGTATTCTATAATTGAAAAAATAAATGAGTGAATCTATCCAGGGGTAACTAGTACGTTAGCTTGGCCGTTTAGACGCATTTCCGCGCCGTGGGCTCCCGTGGCAGCTCTCAGGGCAGCGGGTGGCAGAGAGCTCGCGTGCAGCCTGCTTTCCGCGTTAGCGCTCCACGGCACGACTCTGGAGAAGTGACCTCATGTTCCCTCTCGTTTTCCAGCTTCAGAACAGAGGGGTTGGGTTAGGATCCCTAAGGTCCCTCTCAGCACGATAGCTGGTCATTGCAGGGTTTGTTGGAAAGAAAGGTCAGCAGCAGGGAGTGGTCCTAGGTGTGGGGATGGAAGACGCTGCAAGGCTGGGTCTCTGGGAAGCTCGAGGACCTGCCCGAGGCCACTGGGATTCGGAAAATGAAACCTGTATGCCATTGCCTGGCGGTGGAAGGCGACTTTTACAGACATTAAACCTCCACTGAGGTTTAGCTCCCTGCTCACCAGACACCTGAAGCTACAGGGAAATGTGTCTTCCTGTCTGTGGACAAGGCTTATTTTTAGCTGGTTTGCAACAAAACTGCTGCACAGGTTGTCGTGGGAGGGGGTCCTTTCTGATCGTGTGGGCCTCTCTGTGGCTGGCGAGTGCTGAGCCTCGCCGCCCGCTGTCCCCGTGCACCCGAGGGCGTGCAGAGCTTCCTTTCTTCTGGACGGGAACCTCGATGCGCGGTCTGGAGGTTCATCGTTTTCTGCTGGCCAGGGATCAGGTTCCGCGAGCGGCTCCCGCGGGAGCTGAGGGCTGCGTAGGCTCCCAGGCTCCGGGAGACTGAAAGTGAAGGTGGAGATCCTTCAAGCAAAAGCGAAACCAGACGTCTTCCTCACGCAGCCCCAGGAGTATAAACACAGGAGGACCGGGCGGCGGGTCAGCTGGAAAAAGCCCATCAGCGGAAGAGCGGACGAGCCGAGGGAGATGTGATGCTTCTGCTTCCCACTGTTTGTTACAACAACGATATACTTTTATATCACTTCCTGGGCACCATCACCAGCTTTGGACATTTATTAGACATGATTTATGTTCTCAATACTACATGGTATGTAGCTGAGTCTTTTAGAGACACTGTCCTAAAAAATTCCAAGAAAAATACTTAGAAAGATTGATAACAGAGGCATAGGGACCAAGGAAGAGTTTTGCATGTTCATCAATGGGAATTGTCCAGACTGTTGAGATGTTAATTCTCCCCAAATTGATTTATAAAGTCAACTCAAGCCCAGTCAAAATGTCAGCAGGCTATTGTTATTATTATTATTATTAGATAAACCGATTCTCAACTTTATGTGGAAATGCAAAGGTCTAGAAAAATGAGGACAATTTTGAAAAAGAACAGAACTGGAAGACTTACACTGCCTAATTTCAAGACTTACAGCAGAGTCTAGTAACCAGGACAGCACGGCATTGCTGTGAAGACGGACAGACAAATCAATGGGACAGAAAGTCCACAGTTAGACTCATACATATATGGCCAAGTGATTTTCAGAAAAGGTATGGAAGCAATCCAGTGGTGAAAGAACGGTCTTTTCAACAAATGGTGCTGAGACAGTTGGATAGCTGGGGCAGAGAAATGGGCCTCTACTCTTACCTCCCGCCACATGCAAAAATTAACTCAAAGTGGATCGTAGACCTAAATATAAGAGCAGAAACTATAAGGTTGCTCAAGAAAATGTGAGAGAAAATCTTACAAAACATTTCAGATGGAGAGCCTCTTGGCGCTAGGAAGTCGTGCCATCCTTCAGAATCATCCCTCCCTCCTTAGCCCCTGGCACAGGGCCTGGCCATGGAAAGTGTCCAGTGGCTGCTGGGACTCAGACCTAGATTTGTCTTCCTGGGCTTCAAGCCGTAGCACATCGCCTCAGGGCTGGGCTTTACTCTTGTCATACAGGTGCAGAAAGGGGAGCTCCATAAGCTTCAGCCTGGTGGTGGTTTCCCTGCTTGGCCTCCCCTTGGGGACTGCCCACAGCACGTCTGAACTGAAAACATGGGGCTCCCCTGCCGAGCTGGCCCATGGTTTGGTATCTCCTCAGCTCCAGTTGATCCTATTCTAGATTGGATCCAGGGATCACTGGCCACCCAGGGTGAGAGCCTGAGAAGACATGGGAGTCAAGGGTGCTGAGGTTCATCAGTGAGAGGGTGGCTCATCCCAGGGTAAGGGTTGTTCCCAAGGAATAGAGGGAAGGGCACTTAAATCGCCATAAACAAGTAAAATATTTATTTCTTAAAGTATGCACAGGAAGGATGTGATGCTATTTTTGTAAGAAGGGCAGATTTTCTTCATTTCCTGGCCTCTAAATTAAGAAGTCTCCAATTGATCTTGCTCATGACTTAGGAAGAAACACTGCAAGGAACTCTTCCGTCTCACTATTGTGCTATCTGTTCTCTAAGCACCAGCACCTTCGTTTAAAACTTCATCTGATCTAGTCCCTGGCGGAGTCAGCACCAGATCCGCGTCCTTGTGGGGAACTGCTGTCATTTGGCACCAAAATCCTACTCTCAACAGGGATATGTTCATGTCAGAAGAAACATTTGCAGGTTGAAGAGGGTCACCTTGGTGGGAGAGGCCTAACGAACACACTTTGTATATCTGTGGACGTGAGAACCATGCCCTCTTAGAACCCTAACCTTCAGGTCTCTTTTCCTTGATAGATTTTTATCCCCCCTCCCCCACCCCCTTGAATCTGTGCCGTTTAAGGCTATGTTTCAAGGGTCAGCTGCGTTTTCTATCTGCCGTCGGGAATCCACAAATACAGAGGACCGGCCATAGTTATACGTGGATTTTTTATTGGGGGGGCACACTCCTAACTCCCACAGTTGTTAAAGGGTCAACTGTATGTACCTGTCTACATCTCACTTCTTTCCAGAGGCTGTAAAAATCCAGCTGTTTGCTGCCTCTGCTCACTACCCGCTACTCTGGGTGACTTGAGAACAGCTGGCCCACAACTGCAGGATGGTCTCTGAGGAAACAGCAGAAGGAACTTCTGGTGCACATGGTGGGAGTTGATGGTTTTCTACCCATTTTAGAGCAGCTACGAGAAGAACTAGCTTTTTATTTCATGCTTAATAATGTCAATGTATTTTTGTAACTTCTCATTTACCAAGAGTTTTAAACTGCTTTTCATCAAACTGACTTTCCTAACGGTGGGCTGACATTTATTTCCCTTCACCTCTGTGCGATGTATGTAACACAGAGAGGTGAACAAAGTCACACACAGGAAGGGTCTGGGATTTTCGAAAGTTGATGGACAGACAATTCTTCTGTAGCTTTCAAAGAACTAGGTGAGATTTTGTACTGGTGCCATGTTCTCGGCCATGGGTGCCCCCAGGCTCTCATGCGTGCCACTGCTCAAAACTCATCACCTGACAGCACTGTGTGCCGGTGGGCTCCAGAGTGAGCTGGGCAACTCCACCTGAAGTGTGGTGGCTCCCGTGTGCCGACTTGTCCTCAGTATTGGAGTTTCCCCTTGCGTAGTCTGCTTGGGCAGCTGCAACAAAATACCCATAGACTGGGCAACGTAAACAACAGACAGTTACTTCTCAAGGGTCTGGGGGCTGGGAGTCCAAGATCAAGGTGGCTGCAGGGTTGGTTCCTGGGGAGAGCCCTCTTCCTCGCTTGCAAATGGCCGGCTTCTTGCTGTGTCCTCACATGGTACGGGTGTGTGTGTGTGTGTGTGTGTGTGTGTCTCTGGTCTTTTCTTCTTCTAAGGATATTAATCTCATCATGGGGCTCCATTATCATAACCTCATCTAAACCTGATTCCCTTCCGAAAGCCCCACCTCCAAATACCATCACATCGGGGATTAGGACTTGGAGATACGGATTTGGGGGTGATGCAAACATTCAGTTTACAGCACATCTCTTGCCCTTAGTTGAATGTGGGGTCTTCCTATGACATCATTGATGTACCAGAACCTGAATAAGGCTTCCGTTGTGCTCTTCATATTGGTCCCCAGCGGGACAGGGTCTTGTGAATTTCCATTCTTATGAATTGGCCCTCCAGGGGAAGTTATATAATTGCGATTAAAAGCCAGCGCCCAGAGAGGTCTGTTAACCAGTCCTCAGATTTACTGGGGATGCCCTGCATAACCCATTGGCAGGAGGAATTTTTTAAAACTGTGTCAGGCTGGAAGGATTTTACTATTTACTTTCTGATATAAACAGATTTTATCAGGCACTTACCAACAACTTGACCTACATTCTCATGGTATAACAAAAAATTGCAGTGAAAATAGAAACCAGGAGTGCTGGCCTGAAAGCTGAAACATCGAAGAGAGGGGTGTTTATAGGCACTTCTCTCTGTTTACCGCCTTCAAATGGACGTGCTACCAACGGAGGTTCTAGGAATTTCATTTCATTTTATTTTATTTCAGCCCACATTCTAAATGTTATGAGTAAACGCATGTGGTTTACTTTCGCAGTGTTTACAGAGCACAATTAAACAGCACTCAGTGTCTAGGGTTAATCTTAAAATACTATGCGTTGTACTAAAGGAGAGTGTAGTCTCCTGGGCAGGGCTGGACCATAGGCGCATTTATTCCCTCCCTCCCTCCCTCCCTCCCTCCCTCCCTCCCTTTTTTTTCCTGCTTGTTATTTTATTTTGTATTTTTTTTAAAAATTACCTTTATTGTTGAAAGTATTACAGATGTTCCCTTTTCCCCCCATTGATCCCCTCCACCCCGGGTCCGCCACACCTCCAGGCCTTCCCCACACTACTGTCTGTGTCCATGGGTTATGCATGTAAGCGAATAGCTTCTTTGATTAATCTACCCCCCTTCCCTCCGAGATCCTGCAGTCTGTCCCATGCTTTTATGTCTCTGGATCTATTTTGTTTATCACCTATGGGTGAGATCCTGTGACACTTGTCTTTCTCTGACTGGCTTGTTTCACTCAGCATGTGCTTTTCTTGTTCAAAAAAAGCTCCAATCCACATAGTTCAGCGATAGCTAGTCGTGGTAAATATTTATTGTCCTCTCATCTCTCTGTTTGGGTGGAGGGCAGATATTGCCAGATTCTTTGAAAGCCTTCCAGGAAAGCAGGAGGAAGGGGATTTCCTTTCCTCCTAACCATACGACATGCAT